>NC_136366.1:18935000-19607500 GCF_037039965.1 Doryrhamphus excisus
TCAGGCACACTTGGAATGAGCCTCCTGGCACCTTCCGCTGGCTCACAATGACATGCCGAATCATGCTTTGCTCACAATGTGTTTGAGAGCGAATAAAGTGCATTTTCGAACAATGGTTGCGTGTGCCAAGCAATAAAGCACATCACACTAAATGTGTTCCATAAGTGCCAAAACCCTAACCCTAACCTAACACTAACCCTAACCCTAACCCTAACCCTAACCCTAACCCTAACCCCAACTTGAACCCTAACCCTAACCCTAACCCTAACCCTAACCCTAACCCTAACCCTAACCCTAACCCTTAACCTAACCCTAACCTAACCCTAACCCTAACCCTTACCCTAACCCTAACCCTAACCCTAACCCTAACCCTAACCCTTAACCTAACCCTAATTCTAACCCTAACCCTAACCCTAACCCTAACCCTAACCCTAACCCTAACCCTAGCCCTAGCCCTAGCCCTAGCCCTAGCCCTAGCCCTAACCCTAACCCTAACCCTAACCCTAACCCTTAAACTAACCCTTTACCTAACCCTAACCTTCACCCTAACCCTTAACCTAACCCTTTACCTAACCCTAACTCTAACCCTAACCTAACCTAACCTAACTCTAACCCTAACCCTAACCCTAATCCTAACCCTGACTCTAACCCTAACCCTAACCCTTACCCTTACCCTAACCCTAACCCTAACCCTAACCCTAACCCTAACCCTAACCCTAACCCTAACCCTAACCCTAACCCTAACCCTAACCCTAACCCTAACCCTAACCCTTAACCTAACCCTAATTCTAACCCTAACCTAACCCTAACCCTTAACCTAACCCTAATTCTAACCCTAACCCTAACCCTAACCCTGACTCTAACCCTAATTCTAACCCTAACCATAACTGTAACCCTAACCCTAGCCCTTCTTCTCTGAGGGAGTGGAGTGCTTTTTTGGACGTGGCACACATGTGCCATATATGGAGAAATTTTTAACCACAAAGCCTATAGGTAGCTTGAAATACATTATCACAGCGAGAGAAACACATTTTCTCATTTTAGCTGTAACTCCAGAGCAGTGCTTCTCAGTCACCTGAAACTGTTGCAGATAGAACGGGATGCAAAGCTGCGTCAGGCACACTTGGAATGAGCCTCCTGGCACCTTCCGCTGGCTCACAATGACACGCCCAATCATGCTTTGCTCACAATGTGTTTGAGAGCGAATAAAGTGCATTTTCGAACAATGGTTGTGTGTGCCAAGCAATAAAGCACACCACACTAAGTGTGTTCCATAAGTGCCAAAACCCTAACCCTAACCTAACCATAACCCTAACCCTAACCCTAACCCTAACCCTAACCCTAATTCTAACCCTAACCCTAGCCCTAGCCCTAAACCCTAACCCTTAACGTAACCCTAACCCTAGCCCTAACCCTTAACCTAACCCTAATTCTAACCCTAACCCTAACCCTAGCCCTAGCCCTAACCCTAACCCTAACCCTAACCCTAACCCTAACCCTAACCCTAACCCTAACCCTAACCCTAACCCTAACCCTAACCCTAACCCTAACCCTTAACCTAACCCTAATTCTAACCCTAACCTAACCCTAACCCTGACTCTAAACCTAACCCTAACCCTAACCCTAACCCTTAACCTAACCCTAATTCTAACCCTAACCTAACCCTAACCCTAACCCTTAACCTAACCCTAATTCTAGCCCTAACCCTAACCCTAACCCTGACTCTAACCCTAATTCTAACCCTAACTGTAACCCTAACCCTAGCCCTTCTTCTCTGAGGGAGTGGAGTACTTTTTTGGACGTGGCACACATGTGCCATATATGGAGAAAATTTTGACCACAAAGCCTATAGGTAGCTTGAAATACATTATCACAGCGAGAGAAACACATTTTCTCATTTTAGCTGTAACTCCAGAGCGGTGCTTCTCAGTCACCTGAAACTGTTGCAGATAGAACGGGATGCGAAGCTGCGTCAGGCACACTTGGAATGAGCCTCCTGGCACCTTCCGCTGGCTCACAATGACATGCCGAATCATGCTTTGCTCACAATGTGTTTGAGAGCGAATAAAGTGCATTTTCGAACAATGGTTGTGTGTGCAAAGCAATAAAGCACATCACACTAAATGGGTTCCATAAGTGCAAAAACCCTAACCCTAACCTAACCCGAACCCTAACCTAACCCGAACCCTAACCCTAACCCAAACCCTAACCCTAACCCTAACCCTAACCCTAACCCTAACCCTAACCCTAACCCTAACCCTAACCCTAACCCTAACCCTAACCCTAACCCTTAACCTAACCCTAATTCTAACCCTAACCTAACCCTAACCTAACCCTGACTCTAACCCTAACCCTAACCCTAACCCTAACCCTAACCCTAACCCTAACCCTAACCCTAACCCTAACCCTATCCGTAACCCTTAACCTAACCCTAATTCTAACCCTAACCTAACCCTAACCCTAACCCTAACCCTAACCCTAACCCTAACCCTAACCCTTAACCTAACCCTAATTCTAGCCCTAACCCTAACCCTAACCCTAACCCTGACTCTAACCCTAATTCTAACCCTAACCCTAACTGTAACCCTAACCCTAGCCCTTCTTCTCTGAGGGAGTGGAGTGCTTTTTTGGACGTGGCACACATGTGCCATATATGGAGAAAAAATTTACCACAAAGCCTATAGGTAGCTTGAAATACATTATCACAGCGAGAGAAACACATTTTCTCATTTTAGCTGTAACTCCAGAGCAGTGCTTCTCAGTCACCTGAAACGGGATGCGAAGCTGCGTCAGGCACACTTGGAATGAGCCTCCTGGCACCTTCCGCTGGCTCACAATGACATGCCGAATCATGCTTTGCTCACAATGTGTTTGAGAGCGAATAAAGTGCATTTTCGAACAATGGTTGCGTGTGCCAAGCAATAAAGCACATCACACTAAATGTGTTCCATAAGTGCCAAAACCCTAACCCTAACCTAACACTAACCCTAACCCTAACCCTAACCCTAACCCTAACCCTAACCCCAACTTGAACCCTAACCCTAACCCTAACCCTAACCCTTAACCTAACCCTAACCTAACCCTAACCCTAACCCTAACCCTAACCCTAACCCTTACCCTAACCCTAACCCTAACCCTAACCCTAACCCTTAACCTAACCCTAATTCTAACCCTAACCCTAACCCTAACCCTAACCCTAACCCTAACCCTAACCCTAACCCTAACCCTAACCCTAACCCTAACCCTAACCCTAACCCCTAACCTAACCCTAATTCTAACCCTAACCCTAACTGTAACCCTAACCCTAGCCCTTCTTCTCTGAGGGAGTGGATTGCTTTTTTGGACGTGGCACACATGTGCCAAATATGGAGAAAAATTTGACCACAAAACCTATAGGTAGCTTGAAATACATTATCACAGCGAGAGAAACACATTTTCTCATTTTAGCTGTAACTCCACAGCAGTGCTCCTCAGCCACCTGAAACTCTGGCAGATAGAACGGGATGCGAAGCTGCGTCAGGCACACTTGGAATGAGCCTCCTGGCACCTTCCGCTGGCTCACAATGACACGCCGAATCATGCTTTGCTCACAATGTGTTTGAGAGCGAATAAAATGTATTTTCGAACAATGGTTGTGTGTGCCAAGCAATAAAGCACACCACACTAAATGTGTCCCATAAGTGCCAAAACCCTAACCCTAACCTAACCCTAACCCTAACCGTAACCCTAACCCTAACCCTAACCCTAACCCTAACCCTAACCCTAACCCTAACCCTAACCCTAACCCTAACCCTAACCTTAACCGTAACCTTAACCCTAACCCTAACCCTAATTTTAACCCTAACCCCAACCCTAACCCTAGCCCTAGCCCTAGCCCTAGCCCTAGCCCTAGCCCTAGCCCTAGCCCTAGCCCTAGCCCTAACCCTTAACCTAACCCTAATTCTAACCCTAACCCTAGCCCTAACCTTTAACCTAACCCTAATTCTAACCCTAACCCTAGCCCTAGCCCTAACCCTAACCCTAACCCTTAACCTAACCCTAACCTAACCCTAACCCTAACCCTAACCCTAACCCTAACCCTAACCCTAACCCTAACCTTAACCGTAACCTTAACCCTAACCCTAATTTTAACCCTAACCCCAACCCTAACCCTAGCCCTAGCCCTAGCCCTAGCCCTAGCCCTAACCCTTAACCTAACCCTAATTCTAACCCTAACCCTAGCCCTAACCCTTAACCTAACCCTAATTCTAACCCTAACCCTAACCCTAGCCCTAACCCTAACCCTTAACCTAACCCTAACCTAACCCTAACCCTAACCCTAACCCTAACCCTAACCCTAACCCTAACCCTAACCCTAACCCTAACCCTAACCCTAACCCTAACCCTAACCCTGACTCTAACCCTAATTCTAACCCTAACTGTAACCCTAGCCCTTCTTCTCTGAGGGAGTGGAGTGCTTTTTTGGACGTGGCACACATGTGCCATATATGGAGAAAATTTTTACCACAAAGCCTATAGGTAGCTTGAAATACATTATCACAGCGAGAGAAACACATTTTCTCATTTTAGCTGTAACTCCAGAGCAGTGCTTCTCAGTCACCTGAAACTGTTGCAGATAGAACGGGATGCGAAGCTGCGTCAGGCACACTTGGAATGAGCCTCCTGGCACCTTCCGCTGGCTCACAATGACATGCCGAATCATGCTTTGCTCACAATGTGTTTGAGAGCGAATAAAGTGCATTTTCGAACAATGGTTGTGTGTGCCAAGCAATAAAGCACATCACACTAAATGTGTTCCATAAGTGCCAAAACCCTAACCCTAACCTAACCCTAACCCTAACCCTAACTTGAACCCTAACCCTAACCCTAACCCTAAACCTAACCCTAACCTTTAACCTAACCCTAACCATAACCCTAACCCTAACCCTAACCCTAACCCCAACCCTAACCCTAACCCTAACCCTTAACCTAACCCTAATTCTAACCCTAACCCTAACCCCAACCCTTAACCTAACCCTAATTCTAACCCTAACCCTAACTGTAACCCTAACCCTAGCCCTTCTTCTCTGAGGGAGTGGAGTGCTTTTTTGGACGTGGCACACATGTGCCATATATGGAGAATATTTTTACCACAAAGCCTATAGGTAGCTTGAAATACATTATCACAGCGAGAGAAACACATTTTCTCATTTTAGCTGTAACTCCAGAGCAGTGCTTCTCAGTCACCTGAAACAGTTGCAGATAGAACGGGATGCGAAGCTGCGTCAGGCACACTTGGAATGAGCCTCCTGGCACCTTCCGCTGGCTCACAATGACATGCCGAATCATGCTTTGCTCACAATGTGTTTGAGAGCGAAAAAAGTGCATTTTCGAACAATGGTTGTGTGTGCCAAGCAATAAAGCACATCACACTAAATGTGTTCCATAAGTGCCAAAACCCTAACCCTAACCTAACCCTAACCCTAACCTAACCCTAACCCTAACCCTAACCCTAACCCTAACCCTAACCCTAACCCTAACCCTTAACCTAACCCTAATTCTAACCCTAACCTAACCCTTAACCTAACCCTAATTCTAGCCCTAACCCTAACCCTAACCCTGACTCTAACCCTAACTGTAACCCTAACCCTAACCCTAGCCCTTCTCTGAGGGAGTGGAGTGCTTTTTTGGACGTGGCACACATGTGCCATATATGGAGAAAATTTTTACCACAAAGCCTATAGGTAGCTTGAAATACATTATCACAGCGAGAGAAACACATTTTCTCATTTTAGCTGTAACTCCAGAGCAGTGCTTCTCAGTCACCTGAAATGGGATGCGAAGCTGCGTCAGGCACACTTGGAATGAGCCTCCTGGCACCTTCCGCTGGCTCACAATGACATGCCGAATCATGCTTTGCTCACAATGTGTTTGAGAGCGAATAAAGTGCATTTTCGAACAATGGTTGCGTGTGCCAAGCAATAAAGCACATCACACTAAATGTGTTCCATAAGTGCCAAAACCCTAACCCTAACCTAACACTAACCCTAACCCTAACTCTAACCCTAACCCTAACCCTAACCCTAACCCTAACCCCAACTTGAACCCTAACCCTAACCCTAACCCTAACCCTAACCCTTAACCTAACCCTAACCTAACCCTAACCCTAACCCTAACCCTAACCCTAACCCTAACCCTAACCCTAACCCTAACCCTTAACCTAACCCTAATTCTAACCCTAACCCTAACCCTAACCCTAACCCTAACCCTAACCCTAACCCTAACCCTAACCCTAACCCTAACCCTAACCCTAACCCTAACCCTAACCCTAACCCTAACCCCTAACCTAACCCTAATTCTAACCCTAACCCTAACTGTAACCCTAACCCTAGCCCTTCTTCTCTGAGGGAGTGGAGTGCTTTTTTGGACGTGGCACACATGTGCCAAATATGGAGAAAATTTTGACCACAAAACCTATAGGTAGCTTGAAATACATTATCACAGCGAGAGAAACACATTTTCTCATTTTAGCTGTAACTCCACAGCAGTGCTCCTCAGCCACCTGAAACTGTGGCAGATAGAACGGGATGCGAAGCTGCGTCAGGCACACTTGGAATGAGCCTCCTGGCACCTTCCGCTGGCTCACAATGACATGCCGAATCATGCTTTGCTCACAATGTGCTTGAGAGCGAATAAAGTGTATTTTCGAACAATGGTTGTGTGTGCCAAGCAATAAAGCACACCACACTAAATGTGTCCCATAAGTGCCAAAACCCTAACCCTAACCTAACCCTAACCCTAACCGTAACCCTAACCCTAACTCTAACCCTAACCCTAACCCTAACCCTAACCCTAACCTTAACCGTAACCTTAACCCTAACCCTAATTTTAACCCTAACCCCAACCCTAACCCTAGCCCTAGCCCTAGCCCTAGCCCTAACCCTTAACCTAACCCTAATTCTAACCCTAACCCTAGCCCTAACCCTTAACCTAACCCTAATTCTAACCCTAACCCTAACCCTAGCCCTAACCCTAACCCTTAACCTAACCCTAACCTAACCCTAACCCTAACCCTAACCCTAACCCTAACCCTAACCCTAACCCTAACCCTAACCCTAACCCTAACCCTAACCCTAACCCTAACCCTAACCCTAACCCTAACCCTAACCCTGACTCTAACCCTAATTCTAACCCTAACTGTAACCCTAGCCCTTCTTCTCTGAGGGAGTGGAGTGCTTTTTTGGACGTGGCACACATGTGCCATATATGGAGAAAATTTTTACCACAAAGCCTATAGGTAGCTTGAAATACATTATCACAGCGAGAGAAACACATTTTCTCATTTTAGCTGTAACTCCAGAGCAGTGCTTCTCAGTCACCTGAAACTGTTGCAGATAGAACGGGATGCGAAGCTGCGTCAGGCACACTTGGAATGAGCCTCCTGGCACCTTCCGCTGGCTCACAATGACATGCCGAATCATGCTTTGCTCACAATGTGTTTGAGAGCGAATAAAGTGCATTTTCGAACAATGGTTGTGTGTGCCAAGCAATAAAGCACATCACACTAAATGTGTTCCATAAGTGCCAAAACCCTAACCCTAACCTAACCCTAACCCTAACCCTAACGTGAACCCTAACCCTAACCCTAACCCTAACCCTAACCCTAAACCTAACCCTAACCTTTAACCTAACCCTAACCCTAACCTAACCCTAACCCTAACCCTAACCCTAACCCTAACCCTAACCCTAACCCTAACCCTAACCCTAACCCTAACCCTAACCCTTAACCTAACCCTAATTCTAACCCTAACCCTAACCCTAACCCTAACCCCAACCCTTAACCTAACCCTAATTCTAACCCTAACCCTAGCCCTTCTTCTCTGAGGGAGTGGAGTGTGTTGTGGAAATATTTTTCTATCACCCTAAGTAGGATAGAGAATGCCTGAAATAAATACATAGCGCTGGCAGTTTTTATTACCTTTGCAAAACAAAGGGGTCAGACAACACACAGTATGCATGGCGGTCTGTAGGTTTCTGGCAAAGAGTGGTCTCTTGGCGGGAACTTTTATAGTCCATAGCATGCAAATGAATTACATTACAATAGAAAAGAGACATTCATGTCACTCCCCCGATGCCACCCTCATGCATGGGGGTTAGCCTACACACCCATTCCTCTGGCACGGTTTGTCACACCCATGTGAGATAACCTCCTAGGGTCAACCATTTGGTGGGACCTCTTGATGTCCCCTGTCCCGTGAAGGTAGAGCTTTGATCAAAGAATGACCTCCTCCGACACTGCCCCTAACCCCAGGTTACAGATAGCCTCCTGCTGTGCCACCATCCTTGAAGGAACAGCAGGATGTGCTCGGATGCAAACGTTGAAGCTCTACAAAAGGCCGTAAAGTAATTCACACAATGTGTAACCTACAGTGAAGAAAATAAGTATTTGAACACCCTGCTATTTTGCTATTTCTCCCACTTAGAAATCATGGAGGGGTCTGAAATTTTCATCGTAGGTGCATGTCCACTGTGAGAGAGATAAACTAAAAAGAAAAATCCAGAAATCACAATGCATGATTTTTTAACAATTTATTTGTGTGATACAGCTGCAAATAAGTATTTGAACACCTGTGTATCATCTAGAATTCTGACCCTGAAAGACCTGTTAGTCTGCCCATTAGAAGTCCACCTGCACTCCATGTATCATCCTGAATCAGATGCACCTGTTTGAGGTCGTTAGCTGCATAAAGACACCTGTCCACCCCATACAATCAGTAAGACTTTAACTTGTAACATGGCGAAGACCAAAGAGCTGTCCAAAGACACCAGAGACAAAATTGTACACCTCCACAAGGCTGGAAAGGGCTACGGAGCAATTACCAAGCAGCTTGGTGAAAAAAGGTCCACTGTTGGAGCTATCATTAGAAAATGGAAGAAGCTAAACATGACGGTCAATCTCAATCGGAGTGGAGCCCCATGCAAGATATCACCTCGTGGGGTCTCAATGATTCTAAGAAAGGTGAGGAATCAGCCCAGAACTACACGACAGGACTTGGTCAATGACCTGAAAAGAGCTGGGACCACCGTTTCCAAGGTTACTGTAGGTAATACACTAAGACGTCATGATGTGAAATCATGCATGGCACGAAAGGTTCCCCTGCTTAAACCAGCACATGTCAAGGCCCGTCTTAAGTTTGCATATGACCATTTGGATGATACAGAGGAGTCATGGGAGAAAGTTTTATGGTCAGATGAGACCAAAATAGAACTTTTTGGTCATAATTCCAATAAGCGTGTTTGGAGGAAGAAGAATGAAGAGTACAATCCGAAGAACACCATCCCTACTGTGAAGCATGGGGGTGGTAGCATCATGCTTTGGGGGTGTTTTTCTGCACATGGGACAGGACGAGTGCACTGCATTAAAGAGAGGATGACTGGGGCCGTGTATTGTGAGATTTTGGGGAACAACCTCCTTCCCTCTGTCAGAGCATTGAAGATGGGTCGTGGCTGGGTCTTCCAACACGACAACGACCCGAAGCACACAGCCAGGAAAACCAAGGAGTGGCTCCGTAAGAAGCATATCAAGGTTCTAGCATGGCCCAGCCAGTCTCCAGACCTGAACCCAATCGAAAATCTTTGGAGGGAGCTCAAACTCCGTGTTTCTCAGCGACAGCCCAGAAACCTGACTGATCTAGAGAAGATCTGTGTGGAGGAGTGGGCCAAGATCCCTCCTGCAGTGTGTGCAAACCTGGTGAAAAACTACAGGAAACGTTTGACCTCTGTAATAGCAAACAAAGGCTACTGTACCAAATATTAACATTCATTTTCTCAGGTGTTCAAATACTTATTAGCAGCTGTATCACACAAATAAATTGTTAAAAAATCATGCATTGTGATTTCTGGATTTTTCTTTTTAGTTTATCTCTCTCACAGTGGACATGCACCTACGATGAAAATTTCAGACCCCTCCATGATTTCTAAGTGGGAGAAATAGCAAAATAGCAGGGTGTTCAAATACTTATTTTCTTCACTGTATGTTATACCTGTGAAATATAAAATTTTCCATCACAAGTGCTTTTTTGGACGTGGCACACATGTGCCATATATGGAGAAAATTTTGACCACAAAGCCTATAGGTAGCTTGAAATACATTATCACAGCGAGAGAAAAACATTTTCTCATTTTAGCTGTAACTCCACAGCAGTGCTTCTCAGCCACCTGAAACTGTGGCAGATAGAACGGGATGCGAAGCTGCGTCAGGCACACTTGGAATGAGCCTCCTGGCACCTTCCGCTGGCTCACAATGACATGCCGAATCATGCTTTGCTCACAATGTGTTTGAGAGCGAATAAAGTGCATTTTTGAACAATGGTTGTGTGTGCCAAGCAATAAAGCACACCAGACTAAATGTGTTCCATAAGTGCCAAAACCCTAACCCTAACCTAACCCTAACTCTAACCCTAACCCTAACCCTAACCCTAACCCTAACCCTAATTCTAACCCTAACCCTAACCCTAACCCTAACCCTAACCCTAACCCTAGCCCTACCCTAGCCCTAGCCCTAGCCCTAGCCCTAGCCCTAGCCCTAGCCCTAGCCCTAGCCCTAGCCCTAGCCCTAACCCTAACCCTAACCCTTAACCTAACCCTAATTCTAACCCTAACCCTAGCCCTAACCCTTAACCTAACCCTAATTCTAACCCTAACCCTAGCCCTAGCCCTAACCCTAACCCTAACCCTTAACCTAACCCTTAACCTAACCCTAATTCTAACCCTAACCTAACCCTAACCCTAACCCTAACCCTAACCCTAACCCTAACCCTAACCCTAACCCTAACCCTAACCCTGACTCTAACCCTAACCCTAACCCTAACCCTAACCCTAATTCTAACCCTAACCTAACCCTAACCCTAACCCTTAACCTAACCCTAATTCTAACCCTAACCCTAACCCTAACCCTTAACCTAACCCTAATTCTAACCCTAACCCTAACCCTAACTCTGACCCTAACCCTAGCCCTTCTTCTCTGAGGGAGTGGAGTGCTTTTTTGGACGTGGCACACATGTGCCATACATGGAGAAAATTTTGACCACAAAGCCTATAGGTAGCTTGAAATACATTATCACAGCGAGAGAAACACATTTTCTCATTTTAGCTGTAACTCCACAGCAGTGCTTCTCAGCCACCTGAAACTGTGGCAGATAGAACGGGATGCTGCGTCAGGCACACTTGGAATGAGCCTCCTGGCACCTTCCGCTGGCTCACAATGACACGCCGAATCATGCTTTGCTCACAATGTGTTTGAGAGCGAATAAAGTGCATTTTCGAACAATGGTTGTGTGTGCCAAGCAATAAAGCACACCACACTAAATGTGTTCCATAAGTGCCAAAACCCTAACCCTAACCTAACCCTAATCCTAACCCTAACCCTAGCCCTAGCCCTAGCCCTAGCCCTAGCCCTAGCCCTAGCCCTAGCCCTAGCCCTACTAACCCTAACCCTAGCCCTAGCCCTAGCCCTAGCCCTAAACCCTAAACCCTAAACCCTAGCCCTAGCCCTAGCCCTAGCCCCTAGCCCCTAGCCCCCAGCCCCTACCCCCTAGCCCTAACCCTAACACTTACCCTAGCCCTAGCCCTAGCCCTAACCATAACCATAACCCTAGCCCTAACCCTAACCCTAACTAGCCCTAGCCCTAGCCCTAGCCCTAGCCCTAGCCCTAGCCCTAGCCCTAGCCCTAGCCCTAGCCCTAGCCCTAGCCCTAGCCCTAGCCCTAGCCCTAACCCTGTAACGATCGCGCCCTCCTATACAGGCAACGAGGCTACAACGCAAAAAGCAAGGTCACGGGGGGAGCGGATATCAACTGTAAGAAAAAAAGGAAGGACTGTTGAAAATGTTGGGTTGCCACACCACGGCAGTTTAATTGCACCAAACAAACCCCGCATGTCATCCTCTCCCAACCAACCTAACTGACTAACCAACTAACTAACAATAATAAAACACCCAAATTAATCCCGAAAGTTGTCCCAAAGTTCCCGAAGAGTCAGTGCTTGTCTGTCAAAGGTGAAAGCCGCAGTTCCACTCACGGACGTGCATCCACTTCTCCGTCCGATTCCTGGGTCCGGAACCTTGCCCACAGTTCAATTGCTCAAGCACGGAGGGAAAAGGGAATCCCGTCAGGTGTCGCTTGACAAAGTTGGCCCTCGTGGCTAAAACGCCGGCTCTCAGCATCCATTCCCGTATGTGACGTCACAATTTTTCCTCTTCCTCCAACCACCACGGCGCGCTGGAAGAGCCTCCTTAAATACGCTCCCCCTACAGGCGCGTCTGCTCACTGCAGTCGCTCTTGTAGATGAGGAGGATGCATGGTAACAATGATGATGGCCGTATATATGGCCCTGTACCTGTTTCCCCGTACACAGATCATGACAGTAGCTTTCTTACAACTGATATATTGTAGCGACGCACTTATGGACCCCACTACCTCAGCTGATGGACTTCTGTGGCCATTACAACCCTAACCCTAACCCTTTACCCTAACCCTAACCCTAACCCTAACCCTAACCCTAACCCTAACCCTAACACTAACACTAACACTAACCCCTAGCCCTAACCCTAACCCTAACCCTAACCCCTAGCCCTAACCCTAACCCTAACCCTAACCCTAACCCTAACCCTAACACTAACACTAACACTAACCCCTAGCCCTAGCCCTAGCCCTAGCCCTAGCCCTAGCCCTAACCCTACCCTAACCCTAGCCCTAGCCCTAGCCCCAACCCTAACCCTAACCCTAACCCTAACCCTTACCCCAACCCTAGCCCTAACCCTAGCCCTAGCCCTAGCCCTACCCTAACCCTAGCCCTAGCCCTAGCCCTAGCCCTAGCCCCAACCCTAACCCTAACCCTAACCCTAACCCTAACCCTAACCCTAGCCCTAACCCTAGCCCTAGCCCTAACCCCTAACCCCTAACCCAGGGGTGGGCAAACTTTTTGACTCGCGGGCCGCATTGATATGACAAAATTTACGGGGGGGGCAGACTATATATTTTACACGGAACAGTCCACCTGGTATTATTGTATCTGTAAAATTGTCATGCAATCTGCTATTATTATTTATTATTTTATATTCATATTTAAATATTTAAAAAATAATAAAATATTATAATAATTACAATAAAATTAAAATAATAATTATATTATTATTATGTAAAATATGCAAATATAACAATAATATTATATATAATTAATATAATAATTAGCATTAATATAATTATAATAATCATAATAGTTCTTATAATTATTATAATAATCTAATAATCTAATAATCTAATAATCTAATAATCTAATAATCTAATAATCTAATAATCTAATAATCTAATAATCTAATAATCTAATAATCTAATAATCTAATAATCTAATAATAATTATTATTATTATTATTAATTATAATATTATTATGTGCTTGTGTCCCTTTTTTCAGGAGCACTTTGTAAACAACAGACCATGTCAAAAAACGAAATTGATAAAAACATCAAAAGGTTGGCTCAGGCCATGATGCCAGGTTGTATGTTGAGTTTAAATGAAATACTTTGGAAAGATTCGGCGGTCCGTATTCAAACACTTGGCGGGCCGGATGTGGCCCCTGGGCCGTAGTTTGCCCACCCCTGCCCTAACCCCAACCCCTAGCCCTAACCCCTAGCCCTAACCCTAACCCTAACCCTAACACACGAGATCCCCGCACTTCCTGGTTCACGCTCAACCCGCCCCACATAGCTGGCCAAACACATGCCTGCAACAGCGTTGAAAACTTCAAAAAATTAAGCAATACACATGTATATATATGTAATATATTCTCAAGCAGAGTTTCAACAATCACGCCTCTTAGTTTTACAAACAGTAGACAGCATTCCCTCTAGAATACTTCAGCTTGGCTGCCAACAGGTTGACACAGCGTAATTGGGATCGTCGGCGCCATGTTCCGGACGAAACCAGGAAGTGCAAACAGGAAGTTACAGCGCGGATGTGACGTCGTGTTTCACAATGATTTTACACACTATAACAAGAGAAAGAATACTTTGTACTCCCGAAGCACCTTGGGCACCGTTCGTAGGGTGCTGTAAAAAGGAGGCATTATTTAATTTGTTGGATTTCACGTAATGTCACCACTTACTAGCGGATCAGTACGGTGGCCTGTGACGGACATACATCGATGATATCAGCCTTTATCGCCCTCCTGTGGCCACTTCGAAAACACACAAACGTCTTTTTGAAGTGTACTGTATTTTGGACTAACAAGAATATGTTGAAAGCACACAAATGACACATGATACAGATAACATAGCCAAGAGTTGCATAAAAGTAATAAAGGAGAAGAAATTCAAGAATTGAGGCCCTTAATTGACATCCTCCCTCGCCCGCATCATAATCAGCAGTTCCTTGTCTTCTTCATAATGTAGCCGATAGGCGCACATCCCAGCGTGCTTTGCGGTACTGTCTATGAAAGAAATAGCTGTTAAATTACTTGTTTTGAGCCACGTAAATGGGTTATTCTTGCACACGACTGGCCAAGTCTGTTCTAAATCTATCTATTGTGTTGATGTTTGATGGGATTTTTTCATGACACCGTGACTGTAATCGTTATGCTGGGCAATCATATACTGTTTTTTTCTCAACGGTAAAGTCGTGGCTAATGTAAGCTTTATCTTACTCTGCTGAAGATTGCGGGGCGACGGCGACGGCGACGACTAGAGAGCAATATGAAGGCTGCGGCCGCCGGCGACCAAAGAGCAATACGAAGCTGGCGGCAGGGCGCAGACTGCAGCGGCCTGCCGGCCTGCGGGCAAACTGGAAACGGTGGCCGGTGGGCAAACTGGAGGTGAGGGTTGGAACCTGAGGCCAAGCATCGAGCTAGGTCCACCAATTTTTCACCATATCATCAGACAATTATTCTGCACGAGTGTGCAAAATTTCAGGGACGGGACTCAACAGGAACCATGTTTTCTTCCCAAATAGATTGACCACGAAGTCGGTGGAAGGCCCTAAAAAAAACAAAACTTTAATAAGTTCATCAAACATGCTAGGTCCACCAATTTTTCACCATGTCATCAGACAATTATTCTGCACAATTTCAAGAGTCTAGCTCCAAAGGAACCTTTCCTAGTAATCACACAGACTGCTCAAAGGTCATAGGTCACCATCAACTTGTCGAAATTAGAAACACTTGTTCTTGGAGGTTTTTTTTTCATTTTTCAATATGTTGCAGACACCATCCCATCAATTAGGAAGAAATTGGTCCCAGCTCGATACGACCTTGCTAAAGCGAAGTAGTTAACCAAAGGTCGCACAGATGTGAAACTATGCACACTTGCTTTATATTCTTTGTAGATGTTCTGTTGCGTTTTTCGACACATTTGACACATTTTTTGTCCAATCGGCGGGACAACGAAATTCCGATGCCCGCTGGTCGAAAAGTACACGTCCGACCGACGCCCAACTGATGTCGATCCGCTCATCTGGAGGCCCCCAACAACATACTCAAATTTCAGACCTCTGCGTTGTCTGGAAAAAATTTCTGAGGATCAGGTCTGAAGAGCACGACAGTCTGCAGGTCGATGACTCTCAGGGCCTTTTTGGCCATTTCAGCCAGATTTGGAAAATAAAATTATGAAAAAAATGAATGGACTTGCTTTCATTGGAGTCTCACGAGGCTGGAAAGACACAAACTGAAAAATGTGCGGTCGCTGGGGTCAATATGGGCCTCGCAGGGCATGAAAAACTACTTTCCCTCCAAAACACCCTCTTTGATCCAGGACCCTGATTTTTTGATATGTGTATCAGGGGCTGGCCGCTGACCTGGGTGCCAAGTTTCAAGTGTCTGGCTTGAAAGGGGGCGTGGCTAGACCTGCAAATCCACTAAATTGAGGCCTGCTTGAGGTCAAAGGTCACCCCTTTCTGAACTGAAATGGACTGACTTTCTTTCATTGGAGTCTCACGAGGCTGCAAAGACAAAAACTGGAAAATGTGCGGACGCTGGGGTCAATATGGGCCTCGCATGGCGTGAAAAACTACTTTCCCTCCAAAAAAAACCCTCTTTATTCCCATAAATCTCAGACCCTTTGATCCAGGACCCTGATTTTTTGATATGTTTATCAGGGGCTGGCCGCTGACCTGTGTGCCAAGTTTCAAGTGTCTGTCTCGATACGAGTTGGGGGTGGTCCCAAAAGAAAGCCCGTGCCCACTTATGGGGGGGGTCGTCCTCGGGAAAAATGCCATAGGACGTACTGTTCTTGAGTTATTTGGTTTTGGTACGAGCTAACAAGACCTCCTTCACCCCTATACCTAACCCTAGCCCTAACCCTAACCCTAACCCTAACCCTAACCCTAGCCCTAGCCCTAACCCCTAACCCTAGCCCTAACCCTACACCTAAACTTAACCCTAACCCTACTCATGACCCTAACCATAACCCTAACCCCAACCATAACCCTACCCCTAAACCTAACCCCAACCCCAACCCCTACCCTAACCTACCCCTACCCCTACCCTTACCCCTACCCCTACCCCTACCCTTACCCCTACCCTTACCCCTAACCCCAACCATTAACCCTAACTCTAACACGAGTGCTACCCCTACCCTTACCCCAAACCTTACCCCTAACCCTACCCCAACCCTATCCTCTATCCTCTATCCCTATCCCTAGCCCTAGCCCTAGCCCTAGCCCTAACCCTGTTAAAGTCTGCTCTGGACGTGTGCCTGAATACAGTGCACCTTGCTGGGCTAACTCGGTTCTATATTTTGCTTCTCCTGGTAGTAGTGATATCGTGATATTTTGTTAGGACAAATCAACAGGAAATAGAAATTTGTTATCGGTACTGAAGAACTGAACAACTGAAGAAAAACCAACGTCTTGTGAGTAACAACGTCTGCTCGTACCTTTGCCGTTTGTTTATCGTAGCTAATCTGGATGTTGTCCAGCTGCAGCTGCTTCTGCTTGTTCTCTCTGGACAGACACTCCTGATGGATCTGCAGCTCCTTCACCTTTTGCAGAACCCGACCTGACAAGCCCACGGTCCAGTCGTCCTCGGCCCAACTCATGTCGCTCTCCGCTCAGGCCTGGCGGGAGCCACAAAAGACCGTGTGGTGTGTTCATTCTGTTCAGTTCTGCATACACGGCGGTCGGTGTGGAGTAGTATCGCTCAGGAATTAGACAGGTCCCGTGGCTCCTATGCCGGTCAGCTGTTAAAGTTGTAAAGAAAACAGGCGACACACAACCAGGAGGAGGACGACTCGGATTGGAATAAAGTCTGTTCATGGTCCAGGGACCCACTTTAATTCCTACCGTCTGGATGTGTGTTACATTGCTATGGATTGTCTCCAGGGATAGCATGAGGATGTCACTGATGAGCAGCTGTCCATGTTTTACAACCCTCTCAATAAGGACCTTTTTTTCCGCTCAAAAAGCTCCATGCCATCACTGAAGTCGGGCTTGCTGGCATTTTGACAAGGCATTAGCTAAAACGGAAATAAAGAAAAATAAAAGATGACACCCTGACCAAACCTGTAAGAGAATAATTGTCAACATAGTTTAAATATGCTCTTTAGCCTGAAGGCTTCTGTCAATATTTCTGTATCCGTAAAAGAGGCTTGCCGTCACCGAACCTTGACTAGATTTTAGACTGTATAAGATTGCATCATGTACAGCAAGGTTACTCAAACTCAGCCTGCAAAATAAGACATAAGATCCGCCCATGAGTTCAATTCCGAATGAGGGAGCGGTTTTTGCAGCAGATTCCTGATGACTGATTCCTGATACTACTACTACTAGGGCCCTATAATTTCCGCGTTCGCGGAATCGCGGACGGAATCGCGGAATTGGACAATAAAAACGGAAATTATTTTGAATGCGGAATATCGCGGAAATGCTGTTTTCATGAGAAAGAGGAACATAAACCTGGGGAATCGTTCCTGGAGGTCGGTAATCAATGTGACACAATACCTGCCTACCGCCCTTTTTCAAACATGGCACTCCCCCCGTCTGCGAAGAAGTTGCGCAATACTACGCTAACGCCGAAATACAGAGCCGAGCAGTACCCAGGTGACTTCTATGTATCTGGTGACATGTTATTTTGTACTTTCTGTCAACACTCAGTTGACTGGAAGCGAAAAAACACATGTGATGACCACTTGTTATCCAAAAGTCATCTAAAAAAAAAAAGAAACGCATAGCGCTAACGCTAGTAGGCAGCCCCGACAGACATGCGTTACTGCCTCGTTCAAGTCAGCGGACTTAAGAAAAGACTTCGTCGAGGATTTTGTGAGCATGTGTGCTGAGGCCGACATCCCCTTGGAGAAGTTGGGAAAAATACGTCCTTTTCTCGTGAAGCACTGCAAACGGAGGAGCGCTGCCTGAAAATGCCAGCAGCCTCCGACAACTTCACCTCCCCCGAGTGTTTGAGCAACACATCTCCTCTGTGCTCCAGAAGATCCGGGGGAAAAAATTCTCCGTTGTTGTGGATGAGACCACTGATGCTAGGGATTGCAGTGTGCTAAACATCGTTATTGGTAAGTTAATGTTAATTTATCAGCCTAATATACAACGTAGTGGTAGTCACCATCTGCGACATCTAACATCTAATATGTTCTATGTTAAAAAATTGACTGTTTTGTATAAAGTCAAGTATATTTTCGCTTGAAGAGAAAAGGCTGGTTGAGCACTTTATTATTTTTTAATATGTCATTTGTTTTCACTTCAAACATTTTTTATTTGAAGTACCTAGTGCAATGTTGTGTTACATGATGCAGTAGTAAAGTATTGAGGAAAAGTGCAATATTGTGTCGCCTCAATGAATGTAAGTTCATTTCTAATTAATTAGTGTGCATTTTATTCATAAACATTATTAAAACGCACTCTTTTGTGGTAAAATGAGTAAAAGGTAAAACAAAAATGGAATTCCAAAAAATTAAAACGGAGAAAACAGAATTTGGGAAAAAATAAAACGGAATTTGGGAAAAAATAAAACGAAATTTATAGGGCCCTATACTACTAGTAGTAGTAGTAGGCTAGTATTAGACTGCTTATTGGCTTGCTTATTAGCTTGCTTTTGCTCTATTATATGAAATTTGTCAGAGATTTTTTTGTAAAAAAATAAATTTAAAAAATCAATAACAAATATCAAATTATTTAGCGGTGCTTAAGAACATTTTAGGGGAACCCTATTATATGAAATTTGTCTGAGATTTTTTCGTACAAAAAAATAATAATTAAAAATTACAAAAAAATCAATAACAAATATCAAATTATTTAGGGGACCCGTATTATATGAAATTTGTCAGATTTGTTTGTAGAAGAAAATAATACATAAATAAAAAATACAAAAAAAATTAAATAACAAATATCAAATTATTTAGGGGGGCTTAAGAACATTTTAGAGGGTCCCTATTATATGAAATCAGAGATTTTTTGTAGAAAAAATAATAAATAATGAAAAAAATACAAAAGAAAATAAATATCAAATTATTTAGGGCCCCTATTATATGAAATTTGTCAAAAAAAATTGTAAAAAAAATCTATAAAAAATATCAAATTATTTAGGGTGACTGAAGAACATTTTAGGGGGTACTGAAGCCCCCCTAAAATAGGCCTAATGACGCCACTGCCTTGCACTAGTGTCTTCCAATAGGTCCTTTAACACCTTATCCACACGGAAATGTTACCGGAATATTATCCGGGCAGGTTGAAAATAATAATTAAAAAATAATAATACTAGTAGGAGACCTGGGGAAGTCTGGGCTTCCCTGCTTATTAGGCTGCTGGCCCAGTGAACCGACCTCTGCTAAGCGGATGACTGATATATTGATGGATTGATGGATGGAGTGAGAGCTCGCAACAAACAAGAAAAATCATTGCACCTAAAAACTTCCTTGTTGTCTGGTGGTTGGAGAACCCGGATGTAGAGGATCTTTGGCCAGTGTTTTTGCAGTAGTCAGCCTTTTTTTTACTATTACTATTTACAATTCAGTTGAATAGCTTTTGAGACACCAATTATGAGTTCACATAATAATAAAATGAATGGTAGCTTTAACTAGCATAAAAATAAACTGTCTTTGTGTTTGTCGTCATTGTTTAGAGAAGGGCGGAGCCTCGGTTGAGCAGCTGGACATTGGCTTAAATAGTCAGCATCGGATCACGGGGTCCAGTTCGGAAGTCATGTACTTTATTTCCGTTTATAGATAGATAGACTCCCTTTATTGTCATTGCACAAAAACACAGTTTGCCAACGAAATGTCGTTGCCTGGCTCCCATATAATAACAGACACAAAAGAAGATAAGTAATAATAAATAATAATAATAATAATAATGTGGAGAATAAATAGATAGAATAGACACCAAATATGAACAACATAATGTAAAGTGCAGCGTGAACAGTAAATTGCCCAAATAATTTAAATAATTTAAATAAATAATAATAATGTAAGTAAAGGTAGAGTGGCTTATTTGGCATTCAGCAGTCTGATGGCCAGGGGGAAGTAGCTGTCTCTGAACCTGGTCGTCCTACAGCGGATGCTGCAGAGCCTTCTCCCCGATGCCAGGCGAGAGAACAGTCCATGCTGGGGGTGTATGTGGGGTCAGAGCAGATCCGATGGGCTCTAGATACACACCGGCTGTTTGCTATGTGTCATATCCTGGTGCTCTTGCTCTGTGCCCCAGTCTCCTCCCTGTGTTTTCTTTCCAGACCCTCTGTTCCTGGCTGGAGGTGGAGCTGCTGAACGCACCTGAGGCTAATTACTCCACTGCCACTTAAGCCAACTGCTGACAGCCGGGGAACGCCGGATTATTGAATGGCATACGCTACGCTACGCCTGTCGCTGCACCACCTCCTAAAACCTTTTGTCTCTGCGTTCAGCAGCGCTCACCTTTAGCCAGCTCCTTTGTGTTTTTCCCCATGGTGCTCCTTTCCGACACCATCGCTTTCGTTACAACCTTTTGGGCCTAATAAAGCCTTAAAACTCACTCACCTGACTCCTGTCTCCGTGTCCGGGACCCAGACCCTCCAGGAGCGTAACAGAATAATCCGGCCATAAGAATGGATCCCTGCGACGCGGACCCGGTTAAGAAGTCCCTCCGTCTCCAAGCCATGCGCCTCTCCAAACAAGAGGAACAATTCGGCGCTTTCAGCTCCAGCGTGCAGAACTTGGCCGAGCAGCAAGATGCACGCATGGCCGCCCTCGAAGCCCAGCTCCACGCTGTGCTCTCAGCTCTGCAGACCCACCCGGCTCCCGCCACACCTTCGGTGGCGGACGTCCCTCCGGATCCTTCCCCTCAGCCGGGGGTGCCCAGCTCAACAGCCGTGTGCCCCCAGCTCTCGAAACCGGAGCGATTCTCCGGGGACTCAGGTGACGTGCGCACCTTCCTGACCCAGTGCGAGCTGCACTTTGAGCTCCAAGCAGCCGCCTTTCCCACGGAGCGCGCTCGAGTTGCCTTTGCCACCTCCCACCTCACGGGCAAGGCGGGCGCCTGGGCCACGGCGGAATGGAGCCGGCGCTCGGCCGTCTGCTCCTCCTTCTGCTCCTCCTTCTCCTCGTTTGCTAAGGCCTTGGAGCAGGTGTTCCAACGAAATCTCCCCGGCCGCGAGGCAGCTCGGACCCTCCTGAGGCTTCGCCAAGACAGGCTCAGCGTCTCGGACTACGCGATCGAGTTCCGCGCGCTCGCAGCCATGAGCGACTGGAACCCCTCAGCTCTCCTGGATGTGTTCTCCGACGGGCTCGCGGAACGAATCAGAGACCACATGATCCCCCTGGAGACTCCGAGCGATCTGGACGAGTTGATCGCCTTGGCCGTCCGCATCGAAAAGCGCTTGAACTTCCGCGAGCAGGACCGGCTCCTCCGTCGCGCCGTGCCGACTTTCGTTCGGAGATTCCCCGATGAGCTCCCCCTCAACAACAGGCCGCCCGCCTCCATGGGGACAACACCAATGCTGGCACCGGAGGAACCGATGCAGCTCGGCGGACATCGCCTCACGCCGGCCGAGAGGAGGCGTCGCATTCGACTTCGTCTCTGCATCTACTGTGGACAACCCGACCACAACATCTCCCGCTGTCCCCTCCGCCCCGACAGCCAACGCTCCCAAGCTACGGTCGCACCCTCTCCTGGTTCGTCTGTGGCCTCCCTGGCCGCGTCTTCTGCCTCGACCACGCCTGCTGCCAGCCGATTGCAGTTGCCAGGTACACTTTCCTGGTCCGATATCAGTTTAGATATCAAGACTTTTATCGACTCTGGCTCGGACGACTGCTTCCTCGACGAAGCATTTGTGGTTAGCTTGTCTATCCCTGTGGTGCCGCTATCTACAGCAAAAGTTGTACGCTCTTTGGACGGGCGCCACCTCGCTAAGGTCACTCACCAGACCCGCTCTCTTGTGCTCCGCCTATCTGGCAACCACGTCGAAAACCTGACTTTTTTCGTCATCCCCTCGCGCTCCGCTCCCGTGGTATTAGGGCTTAATTGGTTAAGCAAACACAACCCTTACATTGACTGGACTAAGCCAGCTATTGCTAACTGGAGCATCTTCTGCCACACACATTGCTTGGGGGGGCGTGTCCCCGTCTGCCAGCCACTCGCGCCGCTACTCCCGAACACATTGACCTCTCCTTGGTGCCCTCCGCCTACCAAGATCTCCGCGACGTGTTCAGCAAGAGCAGGGCCATGTCACTCCCCCCTCACCGTCCGTACGACTGCAGTATAAATCTTCTCCCGGGTGCCTCACTCCCCACCTCACGCCTGTATAACGTGTCTAAGCCTGAGAGAGAGGCATTTGAAGAATATATTTCTTCCTCTCTCGCGTCGGGCCTCATTCGCCCCTCCTCCTCTCCTTTAGCTGCCGGCTTCTTCTTCGTCGAGAAGAAGGATAAGTCACTCCGCCCATGCGTGGATTTCCGTGCCCTCAATAATATCACGGTCAAAAATAAATACCCACTTCCTTTGCTGGACTCTGCGTTCAACTCCCTTCACTCAGCTAAGTTTTTCACCAAGCTTGACCTCCGCAATGCTTACCATCTTGTCTGCATCCATGAGGGGGACGAGTGGAAAACTGCATTTAACACCCCATAGGCCACTTTGAATACCTTGTAATGCCTTTTGGACTCACCAATGCTCCCGCTGTTTTCCAGTGCCTCATTAATGATGTCCTTCGTGATATGCTGGGTCGGTTTGTTTTTGTCTATCTTGATGACATTTTGATTTTCTCCGCCACGCTCGAGGAGCATATCCAGCAAGTACGGCTAGTCTTAGGTAGGCTCCTTGACAACAAGCTTTTCGTTAAAGCCGAGAAATGCACTTTTCATTCTTTGTCAGTTTCTTTTCTGGGGTTTGTGGTGGAGAAGGGGCAACTCCGAGCCGACCCTGCCAAGATCCAGGCTGTGGTCGATTGGCCCCCTCCTACAGCAAGGAAGGACCTTCAAAGGTTTCTGGGCTTTGCTAATTTCTACCGTCGCTTCATTCAGAATTTCAGTCGGGTCGCAGAACCTTTGAACAGGCTCACATCCACTAAGATTCCTTTTGTGTGGTCCCCAGACGCTAACTCCGCCTTCGAAAGTCTCAAGTTGTGCTTCACCTCTGCACCTGTTCTTGTCCACCCTGACCCTCTCTCTCAATTCTTTGTCGAGGTGGACGCGTCCGACACCGGCGTGGAGGCTGTCCTCTCCCAGCGCTCCACCACCGATCAGAAGCTGCACCCCTGTGCCTTCTTCTCTCACCGCCTGACCCCGGCGGAACGCAATTACGACATTGGCAACAGGGAATTACTGGCCGTCATCTTGGCCCTACAGGAGTGGAGGCACTGGCTGGAGGGTTCGGTGGTCCCCTTTGTCGTTCTTAAGGACCACAAGAACTTGGCTTACCTCCGCTCTGCTCACGGACTGAACCCGCGGCAGGAACGCTGGGCCCTCTTCCTCACCCGTTTTGACTTTACCCTGACCTTCCGCCCCGGTTCCCGGAATGGCAAGCCTGATGCCCTGTCAAGGATGTTCTCCCCTCCCTCGCACACACCTCTTCAGGAGACCATCCTCCCACCATCCCGCATCCTGGGGGGCCTTCAGTGGGACGTGGAGAAGAGAGTGATGGACGCCCTGAAGGACTCTTCTCCCCCGGGGGGCTGCCCGGCCGGGCGCCTGTTTGTCGTCCCTGGCCTTCGCCCTGAGGTTCTTCGCTGGGCGCACGAGTCCAAGCTCGCGTGCCATCCCGGAGTTTCGCGCACCACCTTTCTCCTTTCGCAGAGGTTCTGGTGGCCTGCTCTGCGCTCGGACGTTACAGAGTTTGTGGCCGCTTGCACTACCTGTGCCCGTAATAAATCATCCCACCAGGCCCCAGCAGGCCTCCTATGCCCCCTGTCCATTCCTTCCCGACCGTGGTCCCACGTGGCTTTGGATTTTGTCACCGGCCTTCCCCCATCCAATGGGAACACGGTCATTCTCACTATTGTGGACCGTTTTTCCAAGATGGCCCACTTCATCGCCCTCCCCAAGCTCCCCTCAGCCCTCGAGACCGCCCAGCTAATGGTCACCCACGTATTCCGGCTCCACGGCATCCCCACTGACGTAGTATCCGACAGGGGACCACAATTCTCCTCTGCCGTATGGAAGGCCTTTTGCAAGGCTTTGGGGGCTACCGCCAGCCTGTCCTCAGGCTACCACCCACAAACCAACGGCCAGTCCAAGCGAGCGAACCAAGACCTGGAGGCCGCCATCCGCTGCATGTGCCATCAGCAGCCTGCCTCCTGGGCAGTCAATTTGCCCTGGATTGAGTATGCCCGCAACTCCCTGGTCCACGGGTCTCTCTCCCTTCCATGGGGCATATGGTTACCAACCCCCAGCCTTCCCGTCTCTGGAGGCAGAGTCAGCTGTCCCCTCGGTGTCCGCCCACCTGCGCCGCGCTCGCCTGGCTTGGCGCAACACCCGGATGGCCCTGGCACGCACTGCAGAGCGCAACCAGCGCCTGGCCAACCGCCACCGTGTGGCAGCACCAGAGTACAAGCCGGGACAGCGGGTTTGGTTGTCCACACGAGACCTGCCCTTCCACACCAGTTCTAAGAAGCTCCAGCCTAGGTTCATCGGCCCTTATCCCGTGGAACGGGTCATCAGCCCCTCCTCGGTGTTGCTTAGCCTCCCGGACTCCCTTGGCATCCACCCACGTTTCACGTCTCCCTCCTCAAACCCGTCAAAGTCAGCGACCTCAGCCCTCCAGAGGTGCCTCCTCCCAGGCTTATCGACGGCCACCCCGCATTCTCGGTCAAGGCCATTTTGGACGTGAGAAGAAGGGGCAGGGGTTTCCAGTACCTGGTCGACTGGGAGGGGTACTGCCCAGAGGACCGTTCGTGGGTCTCTCGTGCGCTCATTCTTGACCCTGACTTGCTTTCTGACTTTTACCGTCGGTTCCCCGAGAAGCCAGGTAGGCCGCCTGGTGGCGCCCGTCCTTAAGGGGGGGTACTGTCATATCCTGGTGCTCTTGCTCTGTGCCCCAGTCTCCTCCCTGTGTTTTCTTTTCAGACCCTCTGTTCCTGGCTGGAGGTGGAGCTGCTGAACGCACCTGAGGCTAATTACTCCACTGGCACTTAAGCCAACTGCTGACAGCCGGGGAACGCCGGATTATTGAATGGCATACGCTACGCTACGCCTGTCGCTGCACCACCTCCTAAAACCTTTTGTCTCTGCGTTCAGCAGCGCTCGCCTTTAGCCAGCTCCTTTGTGTTTTTCCCCATGGTGCTCCTTTCTGACACCATCGCTTTCGTTACAACCTTTTGGGCCTAATAAAGCCTTAAAACTCACTCACCTGACTCCTGTCTCCGTGTCCGGGACCCAGACCCTCCAGGAGCGTAACACTACGTATGTCCTTAATGGGGGGGAGCTGGGTCCCGATGATCTTCTCCGCTGTCCTCACCACTCTCTGCAGTAACGTCCAGTCCGAGGCCTTGCAGCTCCCAGACCAGACGGAGATGCAGTTGGTCAGCAGGCTCTCGATGGTCCCTCTGTAGAAGGTGGTAAGGATAGGAGGGGAGAGGGAGGCTCTTCTCATCCGCCGCAGGAAGTGCAGTCGCTGCTGTGCCTTCTTCGCCAGAGCGGAGGTGTGGAGTGACCAGCCGAGGTTGTCCGTGATATGTACTTGGTTGTGTTCACAACTTCTACGGCTGTGCCGTTGATGCTGAGTGGAGTGTGGCTGGGTCTGGATCTCCTGAAGTCGACAATGATCTCCTTTGTTTTGTCAACATTCAGGATCAGGTTGTTCGCCTTGCACCAATCCACTGTTGTGTCGTCCGTGTACTTCAGGATATGGTTGCTGCTGTACTTGGGGCGCGACAGTCATGGGTCATTAGGGTAAACAACAGGGGGCTCAGAACACATCCCTGGGGTGAGCCGGTGTTCAGGGAGATGACACTGGATGTGTTGTTGCCCACTCTGACATACTGGGTTCTATCTGTGAGGAAGTCAAGCAGCCAGTTGCACAGGGAGGTCTTGAGGCCCAGTGGCTCCAACTTGCGTACCAGGTCCTGGGGGATGATCGTGTTCAGGCTGGCCCTTTAAGGCTGGAGCTTTAAGGCCTGCTCTGGCTGGTCCTTTAAGGCTGGCCCTTTAAGGCTGGCCCTCTAAGGCTGGCCCTCTAAGGCTGGCCTTCTAAGGCTGGCCTTCTAAGGCTGGCCCTCTAAGGCTGGCTCTTTAAGGCTGGCCCTTTAAGGCTGGCCCTTTAAGCTGGCCCTTTAAGGCTGGCCCTTTAAGGCTGGCCCTTTAAGGCTGGCCCTCTAAGGCTGGCCCTCTATGGCTGGCCCTTTCAGGCTGGCCCTTTCAGGCTGGCCTTTTAAGCTGGCCCTTTAAGGCTGGCCCTTTAAGGCTGGCCCTTTAAGGCTGGCCCTCTAAGTCTGGCCCTCTAAGGCTGGCTCTTTAAGGCTGGCCCTTTAAGGCTGGCCCTTTAAGCTGGCCCTTTAAGGCTGGCCCTTTAAGGCTGGCCCTTTAAGCTGGCCCTTTAAGGCTGGCCCTTTAAGGCTGGCCCTTTAAGGCTGGCCCTTTAAGGCTGGCCCTTTCAGGCTGGCCCTTGGCTGGCCCTTTCAGGCTGTCCCTTTAAGGCTGTCCCTTTAAGGCTGTCCCTTTAAGTCTGGCCCTTTAAGGCTGGCCCTTTAAGCTGGCCCTTTCAGGCTGGCCCTTTAAGGCTGGAGCTTTAAGGCCTGCTCTGGCTGGCCCTTTAAGGCTGGCCTTTTCAGGCCAGAAACATGTAGTAATGTGTCAGTCCACTTTACAAAATTTACCGGTAAATAATCCAACACTTATACATCCAATTCAAGATGGCCATCCTTCATAATTGCAGTAAAAGTTCACTATTGGCATTCATCCCACTTTACTGTCTAGCAATGTGTTTAGCAGTTGAAATATATACATACAGATGTAGCGGCCGCAGACATGGCCGGTGAAATGAAAAGGCTTACCGCAAAGTTGTTTTCTGTAGGTATGGATATCAAAGAGGGTTGTGAGCATGCAGCTTGTTGACCAACCACAGCAGGAGCCGCTGATCACCTGCACCTGCTGGCCCTTTAGTGCTTCCTTGTAGCACAGACAGCAAATCAGGAGGGGACCTACCGTCAGTTGACCAAGTCATATGGCTGCTCCTGATTAGGGTGGTGGCAAGACATGGGTTACACTGGCCCTTTTAGGCTGGCCCTTTAAGCTGGCCCTTTATGGCTGCAGCTTTAAGGCTGACCCTTTAAGGCTGGCCCTTTAAGGCTGGCCCTCTAAGGCTGGCCCTTTAAGGGTGACCCTTTAAGGCTGGCCCCTGATGGTCCCTCTGTAGAAGGTGGTAAGGATAGGAGGGGAGAGGGAGGCTCTTCTCATCCGCCGCAGGAAGTGCAGTTGCTGCTGTGCCTTCTTCGCCAGAGCGGAGGTGTGGAGTGACCAGCCGAGGTTGTCCGTGATATGCACCCCCAAGTACTTGGTTGTGTTCACAACTTCGACGGCTGTGCCGTTGATGCTGAGTGGAGTGTGGCTGGGTCTGGATCTCCTGAAGTCGACAATGATCTCCTTTGTTTTGTCAACATTCAGGATCAGGTTGTTCGCCTTGCACCAATCCACTATTGTGTCGTCCGTGTACTTCAGGATATGGTTGCTGCTGTACTTGGGGCGACAGTCATGGGTCATTAGGGTAAACAACAGGGGGCTCAGAACACATCCCTGGGGTGAGCCGGTGTTCAGGGAGATGACACTGGATGTGTTGTTGCCCACTCTGACATACTGGGTTCTATCTGTGAGGAAGTCAAGCAGCCAGTTGCACAGGGAAGTCTTGAGGCCCAGTGGCTCCAACTTGCGTACCAGGTCCTGGGGGATGATCGTGTTCAGACTGGCCCTTTAAGGCTGGAGCTTTAAGGCCTGCTCTGGCTGGCCCTTTAAGGCTGGCCCTTTAAGGCTGGCCCTCTAAGGCTGGCCCTCTAAGGCTGGCCTTCTAAGGCTGGCCCTCTAAGGCTGGCTCTTTAAGGCTGGCCCTTTAAGGCTGGCCCTTTAAGGCTGGCCCTTTAAGCTGGCCCTTTAAGGCTGGCCCTTTAAGGCTGGCCCTTTAAGGCTGGCCCTTTAAGGCTGGCCCTCTAAGGCTGGCCCTCTATGGCTGGCCCTCTATGGCTGGCCCTTTCAGGCTGGCCCTTTAAGCTGGCCCTTTAAGGCTGGCCCTTTAAGGCTGGCCCTCTAAGGCTGGCCCTCTAAGGCTGGCCCTCTAAGGCTGGCCCTCTAAGGCTGGCTCTTTAAGGCTGGCCCTTTAAGGCTGGCCCTTTAAGCTGGCCCTTTAAGGCTGGCCCTTTAAGCTGGCCCTTTAAGGCTGGCCCTTTAAGGCTGGCCCTTTAAGCTGGCCCTTTCAGGCTGGCCCTTTAAGGCTGGCCCTTTAAGGCTGGAGCTTTAAGGCCTGCTCTGGCTGGCCCTTTAAGGCTGGCCTTTTCAGGCCAGAAACATGTAGTAACGTGTCAGTCCACTTTACAAAATTTACCGGTAAATAATCCAACACTTATACATCCAATTCAAGATGGCCATCCTTCATAATTGCAGTAAAAGTTCACTATTGGCATTCATCCCACTTTACTGTCTAGCAATGTGTTTAGCAGTTGAAATATATACATACAGATGTAGCGGCCGCAGACATGGCCGGTGAAATGAAAAGGCTTACCGCAAAGTTGTTTTCTGTAGGTATGGATATCAAAGAGGGTTGTGAGCATGCAGCTTGTTGACCAACCACAGCAGGAGCCGCTGATCACCTGCACCTGCTGGCCCTTTAGTGCTTCCTTGTAGCACAGACAGCAAATCAGGAGGGGACCTACCGTCAGTTGACTAAGTCATATGGCTGCTCCTGATTAGGGTGGTGGCAAGACATGGGTTACACTGGCCCTTTTAGGCTGGCCCTTTAAGCTGGCCCTTTATGACTGGAGCTTTAAGGCTGACCCTTTAAGGCTGGCCCTCTAAGGCTGGCCCTTTAAGGGTGACCCTTTAAGGCTGGCCCTTTCAGGCTGGAGCTTTAAGGCTAGCTCTGGCTAGCCATTTAAGGCTGGCCCTTTCAGGCCAGAAACATGTAGTAACATGTCAGTCCACTTTACAAAATTTACCGGTAAATAATCACTTATAAATAAACACTTATACATCCAATTCAAGATGGCCATCCTTCATAATTGCAGTAAAAGTTCACTTGTGGGATACATCCCACTTTTCTGTCTAGCAATGAGTTTAGCAGTTGACATATGCATGTGCTTGAAATGGTGTGTTCCTAACGTCTGAGTGTACTCGGAAGATGATGAAAACTTGAGCTTCGTTGTCCTTCACATTGTCCCGGAACACATTGGGAGCGTTGGTGTCTCCGTCAAAGGAATATTAGCGACATCTGGTGGAAGAAGGAAGGCAAAGCAATCTCGCTACAACGAGTGAAAGACAGATCGCCATTACAAACAAAAATGCTTTCATTAAAAGCTAACAGTTCAATTGCTTGGTGGTCATTATATGCACAAGTTAGCACCAAAATAACCAGTCCATTTCAATGCGCGCTGTGACATAAGATGCTCATGACGTCACCGGTCACGTGATGAAATGGTCACTATTTGGAAGCAGTGTGACTCAGGAAGTCTTGACACACTTCGAGGCTTCGGGCTTATTTCACCATCTCTACTAAAAACAAATAATTGATGGAAAAGCAGAAATCATGAAAATAATGCGTGTAACATCTATTCGCCTTCTTACAGTGTGCATGTTCATCGTTTCGTCGCATGCTTGAGCTTCATGGCCAATTTTTACACGGATTTACGCACCATTTCCGGGCTGTGACGACATTTCCCAAAACGGTGGAAACTTTGGGTCTTGGGAGTTAACTCGGAGTTATGAGGGTGTTAGCGGAGCAATGCTGTCATCTAGTGGCGTTATGGCAGTACTGCAGTCATTTCAAATTGTCACTTTGTTCCAACGATTGAGGGAAGGTTGTCATGTAGCTATGATACCTATTAAGTATCCTCCCTGCTGCGTTAGGAACCTTGGGGGCTGGTCTGCAATTGGGTGTGGCGGGGGTGAGGGGTTTCCTTGGGGCTACTCCTTTGCCCTCGGCATGGTTCTGGCTCGGTCACCCTTCTATTTTAACCGCACTAGATACAGGCACGGGACCCACCATAGCCCAGCTGTCCTCCACCTTTAACTACTTGAACAACCCATATATTCATACTGTATATAAACCACATATAGGTCAGCCCTTTGGAGTGGGTCTCTTTAGTTTAGTTATTTTCTAATTGCATAATATACACAATGCCTTTTCATCACACACATGGGTGTGGCGGGCTTGGCTGGGGTTCCTTTTGCCTATCCTGCGCCTGGCCCGCTGGCTGCTAGGGCTGCTCGGGGTGGCCTGGGTTGTGTGATGTTTTTGTCTGGTTTGCCTACCAGACGAGGCTGTCTGGGGCTCAATGCTGTCAATGATGATGCTGGGGCTGGGCCAAAAAAAAAAAGGGCTGGAGGCCAATGAAAAAAGGCTGCGTGCTGCAAAGGGCCCCCAGGCCGCAGTGTAGACACGCCTGGCATGTAGAAATATGATGTATTGATTTGGCTCTTGTGCACTGGCGTCCATGATGAGTGTATTTAGTTTGAAAAGATGACATGCATGTGTTGTAGAAGGGCCCAAACAGCTGCTGCCTGTGGGCACCACCCAGCCCAGTCCCAGATCCCCCGGCACAGGAGAGGCGTCATTTCAAGCAGCAATTGAAGACAAGGACAATACTCCACGTCCAAAGCAGGGATGTCAGAGAGCGGGCGGCAGCAAAGATACGTCCAACAGTTGAGAGACAGTGAAAGGGCTGCTGGAGTACACGACATCCTCGTCTGAGTTTGCAGCAGAGTCGTACAGCATGGGGTCCACGTGGAGATCCAAATGAGTCTCTAGGATGTCATCGCTCAGTCCTGAACCAACCACAAGAAAGACAGAGGAAGCAAAGTGCACGGTACGGGTCAAAGGTCACAACCGCAAACCTTACATGAGACGTGAACACACACGTTTGTCTCCATGAAGGTACAGTGCATCCGGAAAGTATTCACAGCGCTTCACTTTTTCTACATTTTGTCATGTTACAGCCTCATTCCAAACTGAATTAAATTAATCTCTTACCTCAAAATTCTACACAAAATACTCCATTATGACAATGTGAAAAAAGATTTTTTTGACATGTTTTGAATTTATTAAAAATAGAAAACAAAAAAATCACATTTACATAAGTATTCACAGCCTTTGCCATGAAGCTCAAAATTGAGCTCAGGTGCATCTTTTTTCCACTTATCATCCTTGAGATCTTCCTACAGCTTAATTGGAGTCCACCTGAAGTAAATTCAGTTGATTGGACATGATTTGGAAATATAATAACTGTCTATATAAGGTCCCACAGTTGACTGTGCATGTCAGAGCACAAACACCAAGCATGAAGTCAAAAGAACTGTCTGTAGACCTGCGAGACAGGATTGTCTTCAGGCACAAATCTGGGGAAGGATACAGAAAAATTTCTGCTGCTTTGAAGGTCCCAATGAGCACAGTGGCCTCCATTATTCGTAAATGGAAGATGTTTGGAACCACCAGGACTCTTCCTAGAGCTGGCCGGCCTTCTAAACTGAGCGATCGGGGAAGAAGGGCCTTAGTCAGGGAGGTGACCAAGGCCCCGATGGTCACTCTGTCAGAGCTCCAGCGTTCCTCTGTGGAGAGAGGAGAGCCTTCCAGAAGGACAACCATCTCTGCAGCAATCCACCAATCAGGCCTGTATGGTAGAGTGACCAGACGAAAGCCACTCCTTAGTAAAAGGAACATGGCAGCCCGTCTGGAATTTGCCAAAAAGCACCTGAATGACTCTCAGACCATGAGAAACAAACTTCTCTGGTCTGATGAGACAAAGATTGAACTCTTTGGTGTGAATGCCAGGCGCCATGTTTGGAGGAAACCAGGCACTGCTCATCACCAGGCCAATACCATCCCTACAGTGAAGCATGGTCGTGGCAGCATCATGCTGTGGGGATGTTTTTCAGCAGCAGGAACTGGCAGACTAGTCAGGATAGAAGGAAAAATGAATGCAGCAATATATAGAGATATCCTGGATGAAAACCTGCTTCAGAGCGCTCTTGACCTCAGTAGACTGGTCATGTACCTTGACCATATAGACAGTAGACATTAGCACACAGCCAAGATCTCAAAAGATTGGCTTCAGAACCACTCCATGAATGTCCTGGAGTGGCCCAGCCAGAGTCCAGACTTGAATCCGATCGAACATCTCTGGAGAGATCTGAAAATGGCTGTGCACAGACGTCTCCCATCCAACCTGATGGAGCTTGAGACTTATTGCAAAGAAGAATGGGCAAAACTGCCTAAAGATAGGTGTGCTAAACTTGTGGGATCATATTCAAAAAGACTTGAGGCTGTAATTGCTGCCAAAGGTGGATCAACAAAGTATTAAGCAAAGGCTGTGAATACTTATGTAAATGTGATTTTTTTGTTATCTATTTTTAATAAATTCAAAACATGTAAAAAAAAAACTTTTTTCACATTGTCATAATGGAGGATTTTGTGTAGAATTTTGAGGTAAGAGATTAATTCAATTCAGTTTGGAATGAGGCTGTAACATGACAAAATGTAGAAAAAGTGAAGCACTGTGAATACTTTCCGGATGCACTGTATATCCCAGTTCTTGTTCATATCCTGTACATCTCCAGGGGGCTAAGCAACCCCCCCACCCCCCTCCCCGGTCCTCAGAACCTAGTGACGCCCTGGCACCAAGTTCTGGAACTACTACTACCAAGTTCTGGAACTAAGTATCTGGAACTATTTTTTTTGCTGAAAATTATTGTCCAACCCTCAATTTCTGATACGATATGTTTCACATGACACAACATCCTGTAGTGGAATGAACACTTGTGTTTTTATGCTGATATCGGGCCAATAAAAAGCATGTAGACATGGCACGTGCACATACTGTAAGACATACCACCTTTATTAAATACACAGTATCACAAGGAACATCTCCATTAATTGTGGTTAAGCTACTCACATGATGCACAAAGCATTTGATTGATTGATTGATAGAAGTTAGATTAAAGCAAGATTTAATCTGCCTGGAGAACAAACACACACGCACACATACACACACACACTCTTGCATCCGAGTGTACGTGGAAACGCACACACATCATTTCAGAGACACACACGGTAAGTAAAATTGATGAAAAGTGTCTTTTACCCTCCCCCCCTTTTACCACATATTTACAAAAACAATTAAGCCCCGCCCCCCCACGAGATAGATTACATTCAAAAGAGGTCCCCACTTTTTTTTTTGTTCTTAGATTACATTCAAAATAATATACGATTCATGATGCAAAATCACAGTTACTAATCTGAAAGGGGATCGAAAGGAGGCAATAGTCAAAAGAGGCCGGGGGGGTCTTTGAACTCTTCGCATGATCCCATCCCAGAATCTGTTAGCGAGCTCCCCATCACAGTGGAGAGAAGTAAGGAGGTCTTTTTTTTCCTTTTATGATTATTAATTTTGAAGGCTAAAACCAAGCTGATGGGAAAGTAAATATGACAATAGATCGGAGGGGGAATCGGAGAAAAGCGTACAGCGTTGCACAAATCAAACGGTATTTACATGGATTATGTATTGCCCGGCGGCCCATAACACTTCAAGAACAAGTTGGACGTCATACCTGCTTGGAACAGAGTATACTTGTAACGTAGCCTACGAGTCGTATACACAAGAACTGTACATGGTGGACAGCGGCTGGCTTATCTACAGCGGACAAAGTCGTACAAGAAGAAGAGGTTGTTTTGCGCTGTTTTTGTTATTCACAATGGGGGCTGAACTTGTGCGTTTTTTTTGGTGGGGGGGAACGGAAAAAAGCAAAGAGCGCTTAACCTATCGGCGAAGAGAATGGAATGTAGCTACAGTTTATTTTTTAACTTGAAATCGCTAAGCATGGAATAAAATATCATGATGATACATCACGTAAACGAATATTGGATAGCGATACGATACAGCGATACTGTTACGGCCTGACTATTGTGATACTGTTGCCAACACAGCAATTATCGTTGGCGTAATTGTACTGTGAATTACTATGTTATTCCAGATTGTGTCCAATTCTATACAATTACGCATGTTTTTTTTCCTATATATCAATTATCACGTAGAATATGATGGTGAGTAAATGTTGAGAGATGTTAATGAAAAAAATCATAACAATCCCCCCCTTTACCACGCAAATACACCCCCTAGCGGCTGTGTAGGGGGATGACATCAGAGCAATCCAATTGGACGCTTAGTTAAGTGCTTTGAGGCGATGCCGTGACATCATCGGTGCATCATTGCTTTGATCTTGCAGAAAAACGTCCAATATGTGATCACTGATTTTTTTTCAAGTCATGTAAATATGAACGACCACAAAGACACCTGAAAATTGCCTTTGTTGTCGTTCATATTTATATATATATTCATATATATATTCATATAACAAAAGTGCTCAGACAGCGCCACAGCTCGACCGTTGCGCCCCCCTCATAGCCACATTCGCCACAACACAACTTCAAATTATTATTATTCGGTTTCTCTTCTTCTCATGTAGACGTGTTTAGAAAGACACACAAATATGGGTCACTAATAACACATCTGAAAAAAAAGATGCTTTGCTGGTGGATTCAAAAATGAAATCGGTAAGAAACTAAATAAGCTGTGCTCATCTTTTTTTTTTCTTAGGAAGATACTCATCCTCATTTCCCTGTGCTTTTTAGGAAGTACATGAAATACATCTGCTTAGATGCCCCCCAACAACATTCAAAACACCACCTGGTAAGCTTTACGTGTACAAGGAGTGGCTCAAAAATATTGAAATACTTGGAAATAATAAATAATTTATCATCTAACATAATTGCACCATCAGAAAGGCATCATATATTATATTATTTTTTTTAAATAAATAACATATTTATAAAAACAAATTTGTCTAATATATAATTTATATAATTATTTAAATGGTATTTTTTGTGATTATTTTTCTTTGCTGAGGCATGTGAAGCATGTAAATATATATACATGTTGATTAAAAATAACTAAATATAAATGATAAAAACTTCCAAATACATAAATAAAAAACACACCATTTAATTAATTAATGATAATTTACTAAAACTACCCCAAAGCAAATTTTGTAATTTAGAGTATACTAATTAATCATTATTGTTGATATCATGCTATTGTGCAAAAAAAGGTTCTTGTAATGTATTCCAGTAACTTAACATTTTTAAGGTATTTTCACAAAGAGTTAAAAAAATTTTTTTTCAAATGTCAAAAAAAAAATCAGTCCAATATTTGAATTTTTAAAAATAAAACTGGAAAAATTCCAACGTGAAAACAAAAATGATCAGAATGGCTGTATAGATTTGTAATTATCCCTTTGTTCACTCGCTGAAAATATGCATACAACAGCCGCATTACGACAATATCCACGTTTATGTCTGTCATTGATGGTCTGAGTGCATGTCGGCGCCCCCTGTTGACAAATGCATGACCTTTTAAAGGGCCAGCCAACTTGATGCACAGTGCAGGGAAGCAAAAGCAAAGCAAAAACGACTCAAAATTTAAGGCTTTTTCTCAACGTAATGAGGACGGTTAACATTTACAGGAACATTTACAGCCAGGTACTGTACACAGTCACACGCCCTCCCTGCCACGTTTCTCTCTTTCTCTCTCTCTCTGACACACACACACACACACACACGTACTGTACAGCACCTCCTCAGCCCAGTATGTCCAGATAGACGGGGGAGGCCTTGGCCAGGCTCTGGAGCATTGCGTGGATCTCCTTGATGTTGAGCCTCATGTAGGGCTCCCTCTGCCAGCAGCCTAGCATCAGGTCGTACACCTCCTTGGGACAAGTGCGGGGCCGCTGGAGCACCCGCCCCTGCGTGATGCACTCGATCACCTGCAAGGTGCACGCCTTTTTACATTTGTCATTACATGGCGAAAGAAAATCATCTCAAATGGCAAAAAAAAAACCTAAACTGAAAAAAACTGAAATTCCATGAACAAAAGTGAAACAAATTGTGATGCACCATATTTTGTTAGCTAGCAAGTCATTTAGGAGTTAGTTACTTCCTGGTTCAGGTTGCTGTAAGCCTACTGGATCATACCATTGTTGATTCTGTGGTAGTTGAATGGGTCTATCATGGCTCGAAAACACACTTTTTAAACTGAAATACATTTCTCGAATAAAAGCAGAAAATAAGTCATAAAATGCAATACTACAATACAATGCAGGCTACTTCTTTGTTCGCTAAAGAAGATATAAAACGGCTGGATTGCACCATTCTTCATTCTGCAAAAGCCGAAAAAGAAATACACTGTTCGTTCATTAGTGGTTACCTACTTCCTGGTTCAGGTTGCTGTAAAACCACTGGATTTCTACCATTGTTCATTTTGGGGTCGTGGAATGGTTCTATCATGACTTATTTAAAAAAATGTAATACATTTGTCAAATAAAAGTAGACAAAAACTCCTAATGTTTACTATTTAGTTACTTAGCTAGTAGTTAGTAGTTAGCAAGCTACTTGTAAAGGAGCTAAAGACGACTGGATTGTACCATTTTTTTTAACTAGGCAAAAACAAAAACTAAATACACTCTATTTGGCTAGTTAGCAAGGTCTTAAGTAGTTGGCTTCTTCCTGGTTGCGGTTTTTGTAAGATGACTGGGTCGTACCATTGTTAATGCTGGGGTTCCATCATGACTCGAACCAGACCATACCATTATTAATTCTGGAGCGAGGGAATGATTTCATCATGACTCAAAAATACTTAAATATGAAGGTATTGCATTTGTTTTGTAGCAAGCTACAGTAGTAGTTAGCAGGTGGGAAATGTTTTTATTAATTAACTTATCATTTGCAAGTGGTAAGTTTTTGGCATCTTTTATTTAGTAGAAATAAATTCAAAGCTGAGAGCAATGTGTTGTAAACGAAGAATACGAGTATAAAGGTGAGTATATGGGTGTTTATTTCATGTCTACCGGGCTCCAATCAAGTTAAAACCCGTATTTAGGAAATTTTAAAACAGGTTTTCTATGCGAACATTTTTCATTTATTAAATCATAGCGTGCCAGACTCGTTTTTGTGTGTTTGTATATTAGCTAGCATGCTACTTCCTGGTTTGATGACTTTTCATGTCAATACTTATGTATGGATATATCATGATTTGACAGCTCACCTCATTGTTGGAGAGCTGGTACCAGGGCTGCTTGCCGTAAGTGAAGATCTCCCACAGGACGACGCCCAGACTCCACACGTCGCTCTCTGTGGTGAAGCGTCGGTACATGATGCTCTCTGGGGGCATCCAGCGGATGGGCAGCATCGTGTGACCTCCTACCTGCACACAGACAGTCAGGACGGCGGCCCACAGGTAAGTACATACAGCAAATGCAGTACATACAGTACACTCACTTGATTGATACAGTTGACACAGCACGCCTGGCCAGCAACCATCCATCTCACCTCAAAACTGAGTCAGCTTGACAGCTAAAATCACGGAAGTCTCAATGATGTACTACTATGCCAAAAACGATTATTAACTTTTTCACTTGAAAAAATATTAACTCACAAGAAGCTCAATCTGTTTCATTGAGTTTTAGATTGATTGATTTGGTCAACTAAAGCAGTTGCCAAGATTTGGCAAATATTCATTCTTTCATTAATTTATTACCGCTTTTCCTCACGAGGGTCGCGGGGGTCCTGGAGCCTATCCCAGCTGTCTTTGGGCGAGAGGTGGGGTACACCCTAGACTGGTCGCCAGCCAATCACAGGGCACATATAGACAAACAACCATTCACACTCACATTCATACCTATGGACAATTTGGAGTCGCCAATTAACCTAGCATGTTTTTGGAATGTGGGAGGAAACCGGAGTACCCGGAGAAAACCCACGCATGCACGGGGAGAACATGCAAACTCCACACAGAGATGGCCGAGGGTGGAATTGAACCCTGGTCTCCTAGCTGTGAGGTCTCTTTGCAAATATAAATAAAACAAAAAAGATGCAAAGAGAAGAAAAACTAAATAATCACTATTATAAGAATGTTTTTTTAAATTAATGATACATTATTTTAATTGATGGTATATATTGTATATATGTTTATTGCAATTTATAAAATAGAAGTTTAGAATAGCTGTGGTGTTGCACTGAAGCAGTTTTTATGTCCCCATAGTGAACAGCAGAGGGCGCCGTTGCACTCCATCTGTGTCCTATATACTGTATTGTGGCACAGTACTGTAGTAGCAGCGTTAGGTGCTCATATAAAGAAAGTGTAATCCCCTCGTGGCATTACAGATAATAAGCGGCTCTTTTAACTGATGCTTCGCCTACAAGATGAAGTCTTTCTAATGAAAGAAGAATTAACTATTTGCTCAGTGGAAGAAACGTAAGCCGCCCGTGCATTTTTGCACTGTCGGCCATCATTACCATAGAGACTATAAACGTATGCAGATGATAGAATTTACATTTAAATTGTATTAAAACAGCCAGTTTAAAAGAGTCATTTGGGGTCGAATATAAATCATCTCTTATTGGGGCTTTTAAATGAGATGAGGTTCGCCATGAACTCACTCTGTAATAGTCTGTGCTGTAAACGTCTCTGGACATGCCAAAGTCTCCGATCTTGACCAGCAGGTTCTCCCCGACCAGGCAGTTCCTGGTGGCCAGGTCTCTGTGGACAAAGTGCTGCGAGGCCAAGTAGACCATGCCGGCCGCAATCTGCTGGGCGATGTGCAGCATTTGGGACTGGGTCAGCTCCACCAGGATGCTATGCTGGCTGTCAGCCATCAGAACCGCATCGGGGCCATGAGACCTGCATGCATAGCGACACCGTATCAACTGAATCCATAAATTAACTACTCTCATTGATTAATCAACAATTAATTCATTTACTATCCCTAAAACGGATGTATGAAGAACTGTAAATAATGGAGACTGACCAAAAAAACCTATAAAATCATGAAGCATACATCAATGAACAAATAAATCTAATAATATTTTCCATTGACTATTTAATGGAAATAATGACAAAAATGTGATGATGTGCCACATAAGTATATTATGTCACATAATCTCATCATTGTGCATGACTGACCCTCCACACTACGGCTCTACCTGAGGAACTTGTTGAGGTCGCCATGTTTCATATATTCAAAGACCATGATGAGAGGGTCGCTCTCCACACACACGCCGTAGAAAGTGACTATGTGCTCGTGCTGCAGGTTGGTGAGGAGCTCTGCCTCTCGGTAGAAGTCTGCCCGCCCGCTCTCGCTGGCCTCCTTCAGAGTCTGACACGTATGGATCGATAAGGGCTCACTCGCCGAATGACACGTGCGTTGATTGATTATTGATTATTGGAGTCAGCCGCTTCCTGTACCTTCACGGCCACGTGGATCTTTTCATAGTCGGGGGTCAGGTTGTAGCACTCGGCCAAAAAGACCTTGCCGAATGCGCCCTCACCGAGCTCCCGCTTCAAGACAATGTTGTGTCTCTTGATGTGCTGGACGACTGGAAAGCAGAAAAAGACATCCCATCAAACAAGTCATTATGATCTTATGTGTGTATAGCTAAATATATAGTCATTATGTAACCTAAATTCAGGTGTAAGCTGCACCCACTAAACTTTGAGGAAAAAACTGATTTGTAAACCAAACTATAATCCGCACATTTTCACGAGAGCCAGGCAGTTCTTTATTTGATTAGAGCCAAACAAGCTATGACTCGCAACGAGCCCGTCAACCCATTGGATGTTGCGGGAGGTCACTCAATATAGCAGTTCGACTCATGGTTTTATCTTAACAACGCAGAAATATACAAACATGTACCAATATGTGTTTAAATTGGGGGAAAAAAACATTGTAACATTTTTAACAGTTTTTCTATTTGGTTTGAGAAATGTCCACCAGAGGCTGACGTCATTGCAGCAGCCCAATAAATGGGAAAACTTTAATCATCACTTATTTTTCATTTTAAACACATATTGGTGCAAGTTTGTATGTTTCTCAGGTATACCATTTGTATGTTAAGTCGCTGTGTAATGAGTTTAGTGCGTAAGATGACACAGTGAGTCAAACTGTTATACTGTTGTATACATAATGCTTTCAGCTGTAGCTGCAATGATATATAGAATGATTGTTGAAATATCCAATAATTGGCAGCTAGCACAGAATAAGCACTGTTACATGTAATGTAAAATTAATTTCAATATTGAAACGTCACAGAAAGCATTGATTAATCGAAAATGCCCCCCCCCCCCTTTCTAACAGCCAGCAGTAATTCTTACTAAGTGGGCCTCCTGTAGCCCGACCCCATCATGCGCCAGACTAAATCCGGCATCCAGGCCTTTCACGCCACCTTTGGATTTATCCGAAGAGATGGGGGTTACCAGATACGTCTGCATCGCAGGGCAGTTACTCACACGTGTCAGGTTTCAGCATGCTGCCCGAGTTGCCGAAGTACTGCGGGTTCTCAATGACAGGAATCTTTGTCATCCCGATGATCACTGCATCTGGACCCATTTCGGAGGACGACGGGGTGTTGTTGCCATTGGAGACGTGATGGAGAGGGCTGGCGGAGTCGTCGTCGTTGCTGATGACTGAGGAGGAGCCTGACAAGACGCAGAGGAGGAGTAGGAGGGTGAGTGTAGCAATGTATAACAGTGGAGTAACACTGTAAAGACATAGTAACCAGCACTTCAATGCAACTCTTACTGAAAAAAACAAATTATAAATTATAGATTAAAAGAAAAATCTTACTATATTTATTTTGACTAATCTGTATTATAATTTTGTATTTATATTTTTTTTAAATAAAATTAGTCAGACTAAAATCAAGTCAGTCTATCAACTATTTCAACATTTTTGACATCCAGTGAGGCCAAAATCACACAGTTAAAGGAACTCACCTTTTATTCCAAACTTGGTGTTTCTTCCATATTTGAGAATGATGACCATAAGAACACAGCCAGTCAATGCCACTGCGGCAATTCCCACGATGACGTAAACCTGAAAGTAAAACTGATTAATTACATTGTAAGTATAAAGGTAATCCAAAAACCTAATATTACTAATAAATGTATGTGTCATGATAGGAAAACTGGATTAATAAGATAAACATAATAAAATATTTTTTTTGTTTTTTTATGCCATAGAGTGGATGGAATATAGCTGCCCCATATCATGCTGTGACTGACTCAAGAGCACCTCTCCTGGTTGCAGTCATCTAGTGCACTCTATTTTGCCTCAAGCGCTTCAATTAATCAACAGAATTCATTCATCACTATTATCGGTGATTATCCTCATTCCTTATCCTCGAACGATGGATGAAAATCACTTACAGCAATGCTATCGTCCAGCAGCGGCGTGTCTGAAAGAAAGGAAAATTCCACTGTAAGCCATTGATACCAATGCTAAAAAAATAATTCATATAACAGTTAATATATAACAGTTAACAGTAAAAAAAAAAAGGCCTACCAGTCGTGTCTGGACAGCAGAGGAACCGCGCAGCCATGGACCCAATCAGTACACGGACATGATGGAAGACATGGAGGAATTGATTTAAAGTTGTTATAGAGTTACAGTGGAGCTATATAAAGGAAAACTGCACTTTTGGGGGAATTTTGCCCGTCACCCACAATCCCAAGGACGTATTTGGCTTTCCCTTCTCTGTGCAGTCTCATGCTGGCAGTTTACATATCTGAAGAGGAGGATTCTGCTCTAAGAGACTTCATACCAATGAACGAAGAATCCCCAAATCAACTGGAAAAAACGCCCCAGGCCAGCTGGACCAGACGGACAACTGCCCATCGATTAGGTCAACATGATATTGATTTTTGGAGCATATAGCGCTTGATATCCCAGCTGTATACACAGTCAATGTAGCCGTGTCACTATGCCGGACGCTAGTTCCTCGGTGTTAGCACCTACAATAACAATGTCACTATAGCTTGGTCAATACAGTATGTCAATAGATTTTGGATGGTTGTTCGAGGGCTTTACAGGTGGAATAGGTGAATCCGCACAGAAAAGGGAAAGATGTGTTCATGTCTCCAAATTCCAAAAAAGAGCAGTTTTCATTCAATGGTGAAAAGTTACTTACAATAGTAGAAAGAATCTTCTGCAGAAAAGAAACACAAGGCATATGTTAGCCAATTGTTTAAAAGATGCAAAGCAATTTGACGAAGTCAAGAAGAACTCATGGAGACCTGTGTGGTCTAACGGTGGGTCGATAAACTGGGCCTTGACTTTCTTCTCATCCCTCCCATACTCGTTCTTGGCCACCAGCCTGTACACGCCATTGTGGATGTGCGTGGGGTTGACCAACTGCAGGCAGCCGTGGTACTCGCTGTTGAAGGTCTGGTGGTACATGGTGCGGATGTAGTCCTGCTCCTGGAGGGTCACGTTCCCGAAGTACCACTGCAGTTCGGGCTTAGGGTTGCCGGTCACACTGAAGGGGATGCACCAGTGGTGGCCCTGCTCTGGTTCCAACAGCTGCAGGATGGTGGGGGCGACTAATGATGGAGGCAATTGTAACAGGAAGAGTCGTCACAGGGTTGGCAGGAAGTAAACACAGAGAGGAGGAGCCAGAAGGAAAAACAACATTCAAAGGCTAAGAGTGGAGATGTTGATGTAAGGACACAAACGTTAGCAATGGTTAATTGCGGAAATGTTGTTGGGTGCAATAAACATCGACGATGATGGAAAAAATGAGGCAAAAAAGTATGGTGACATTTTGAGGATTAGCACTAGCTAAGAGTAGCAACATTTTGGGGGGTATCAAATATGGAGACCAACATTAGCACAAGCAAATATTTGAGATGTTTATGGACGTTATTGAGTATGGAGACAAACATTATTTGAGGGAACATTTTAGGGGTGCTTCAGTCCCCTTAAAATGTTCTTAAGCACCCCTAAATCATTTTATATTTTTTATAGATTACTTTTAATTTTTTCATTGATTTTTTTTTAGGTTTTACAAAAAAAAATCTGACTAATTTCATATAATAGGGCAAAAGCAGGCTAATAAGCAAGCCAATAAGCAGGCTAATACTAGCCTACTACTACTACTACTACTAGTAGTGGTAATAATCAGAAAAAGAATAATGATGATAGTAATAATAATGGGCTAATGAATAATATAATAATGATTATTATATCATTGATCACTGTCCACTGGACAGAATTATGTGTACTTGTGTAAATTTAATGGTGGCCTAAAACAATTGAGTATCTCTACTAAATCTGTCCAAAAGTGGGAAAGTTACGTCCCGGTTCTTGTTTGTTATTGTTATTGTTTTTTTGATTTTTTGGAAGGTCTACTACATTCATTCATAGCCTGTGCATCTCCAGGGGGCTAAGCCCCCCCGTCCTCAGAACCTAGTCACGCCCCTGTTGAAGGATCTAAAATTTGGTCAGTTATAGAGACCAACATTAACACTAACACTAACATTAACACTAGCAAAGATTTGAAATAAATTAAATATAGACTTGATTAGTGGAAATAATGATTGGTGTTTCCAAGGATGGGGACATTGGCACCGAGATAAAAATTAGAACAAGCTCACTGTGGCAATGTTTTCGGAGTGGAATATTACAGACAAACATTAGCAGTAGCAAAAATCGCCCGAGGTTATCGAGTATGGGGACTAACACTAGCAATGGCTATGACTAGAAACATTTTTGGTGATACCAAAATTAGCGCGAGCAAAGATTAGACATGTTGTTGGCGATGATCGAGAATATTGATAAACGTTAACACGAGCAAGGATTTTAAGTGTTGTCGGAAGTTGTGGAGTATGGAAAGAAAAGTGCTTTGGGTAAGAGTAGGAGTTTCCATGAATGGAAACCGACCTCGTCTGAACTTTTGTTATTGAGTATGGAAACAAAAAGATCACTGGATAAGCATTCCCTGTGTTTTGGGAGGGTACCAAGGTTGGAGACAAACATTAGCAGTAGCAAATATGGAAGAGGAGACACGGCGAAGCTTCATAGGAGGAAGAGTAATGGACAGGAAACATGGAGAAGTCAATAAGATCAGCAGTGGCGGTAATGAAAACAAACTGAGGAGCACTCTGCTTCCACTGGAAAAAAACAACATTTACAAGACGACCTCAGAGGAAATTAGACAAATGAAACCTGAAAATGTAATTTCTAAAAGACGTATGCTAATATGGGTGAACATGAACAACAAAGGGCCTTACAGAGAATATTCAGCTGCAGTGTGGCCTCCGTCTGACCGACCATGTTCTCAGCGCTGCAGACGATCAGCCTGCCGTTATCTTCTGAAGAAAGGTCTGATAAGGTCAGACTATGCGCCATATCCATAGGCTTGATCTGTAACCGTAGCATTGCGTAATTACTTACTGTAAATGTCCTCTTGTGTCTAATTCATGTGATCTTGAAGAAACAACAACAGTCCAATAAAAGTTAGCTTAGTTCGCGCTTTTGTTATTGTTGTCAGGCTAACGCTAATGCTAACATTTGACATTCATTTGCCTCCTGAATAAGCTAACTTTGTTTTGCCGTGTGTGATATAACATGTGTTGATTGTTTGGCTCTCCGGAACATGCTAAGGAAGTTAGCTTCTCCAGCCCCCCCATTGGTGTGTTTGAAGGCTATCAGCTAGTGTAGTTGTTGTTTGGTGTTAGCATATGAGCTACAGCAATGAATGGTAGTATAGTAGTTGTTTAAGCTTTAGACGCACATTATAGTCTATTCATTTTTCAAATGTGGCTTGATCATAAATTCATGCTTTACATTCACACTTTCCCCACAGTATTGCAGAACCTAGCACAAAACATACGACTAGAATGTTTGAACTTTTCTGGAACTTCAGGTAATGATGTATTTTGAAGAGAAGCTTAACACCGAAAGCTTTTTTAAGCAAAGGCCCCATTTTTAAATAGGACATTTAACCGGGACTATTACTGATCACTCGTGATTGGCTCCTGCCAAAGAAAGCACTACCGATTTAAATGAGTAGTAGTAGTTCTGATTAAATTAGAACATAACCATAAATGATCCACACCACTGTATAAACCGCAGGGTTTAAAGTAACGGTTTATACCCCAGAAATGACGCTAAGTCTCCCCTTTCTACTCTCCCATTGGCTGGACCATTGGCTTCCTTCCTCTTTCTTTTTGTAGGTCCAAATCCTACGAAGCCATCAAGACCAAGAACCTTGAGGGACTCACGTCGGAGCGAGAGGAAATCATGTAAACGTTCCACAGGATCTCTGGAGGAGGTGAGCCCGACGCCCTGCACACAGCTTTGACATTACCCCCCTCCATCTCAGTCACCACCGTGGGGGTGACCTCTACTTGGGGAACCACTGCAGGACACAAGCAAAGAGAGTCTTAACTTCACGTGTGGGGGAAATTTTAAACGACATCGATTGACTTCTAGCTTTCAGGAAGCTTCTGTCAGCGCCCCCGCATCGGATACGCAGCGTTGCTTATTATAACACGGTTTCACGTTACCGCAGTCGGGCGGAGTGAGCGCGGCGAAGGCCTTTGCTGCTCCTCTATCATCTATGCATTTCAGATCCTGCCCTTCCGATTCCTCTTGGCTCCTCAGTTTGATCCATACATTCTCACACACACAATCCAGAGGGTTTCCAGATAGCAGGAGCCTACAGAATCAAGAAAACAACACATGAGATGTAACGCAGTCGTTTTGAGACAAATGTGGAAATTTGTGCCGCTTACGAATAGGTGGCATTAAAGTTCTGAAAAGTCCTCCATGACAACGTTGACAGGTTGTTGTCTCGCAGGTTTCTACGAGAAAAATCTTGCGTCAGGCCAGCCATGTGAAGCAGTATGTTACGTCAATGAATTTGTACATGTTTTCTTACACATATTGGAGTCTCGTATTGTTGTAAAATGCGTCCGAGGATATGGACATCAGTCTGGTCTTTGTCACTGTGCTGTTGGAAGGGAGGATGAAAGATTAAATATACCTTAGTGTGCAATAGTCTTTGCAATGGCGTGTTAATAAAACTGTACGGTGTTTTATTGCTGCTTATAGACATGCGGTGCCATTATGATTCTAGTCGGTTCTTTCATGTAATCTTCCTCAGCCAGTTTGGTGGAAATTGATTCTTTTAAAAAACTGCATCTGTTACTACTGTTACTAATAGGACCTGCTTAAGTCGGTACCGACGACACTGATATACACTGATAGATATGATAAGAAGTTATGTATACTTCAAGAAAAAACTGCATCTCAGCTCCTTAAAGCCTACTTTAAGGAGCTGAGATGCCTACTAAGCCTACTATTCATTTGATCTTCTGTCTTCGTTTTTTTCAAATATTTCATCTTTTTTCTGAAATAGTATCTTTGCATTTTTTTGTAATAGCATGACTTTATCCCCATAAAGTATTGACTTTATCCATATAATATTATAATTTCACCCCCACCTAATTTCCCCAAAATGACTTGACTTTTTATTGTTTTGATTTTGGCTTTATTCTGATTAAACTACAGCTTTTTTCCTCATTTCTGCTGTTGTTTATCTCAACTTTCTGGTTGTAAATTGTTTTCTCGTAATTCTGACTTTATTCCCATTATATTTTGATTAGATCCTGGTAATATTACAACTTTTCCACAACCTAATTTTCCAAATATTCCAACCCTAGTCATTGTTTTGGATTCTGCTGTATTTGTGTTTTGGACTTTCACACAGTATCAATACTACGTGACCACTGCACTTGCAGTACTTACAGGTTCCGTAGGTTGATGTAGTGCCTCAAACTGTTGTCGTTGAGTTCAAACAGCCTGTTTTGATTGGCAATGTATCTGTCGGGACATAGACAGCAGACAAATGCTGGTTACTGCATGATGGCTGAGACGATGTCTTTAACACTTTTGCATGCACTCCAGTGGGAATTCAGGTTATTGATTACGTAGTGACCGCCAGCAACCTTGATTTTTTTCTCTCTTTTTCACTTATTTGATTGTTTACACCCTTCATTTGACTGCATATGTCTTTTTTCCCCCAAATATCTGATTCATTTGAATTTGTGAAGCAGCTAAATTGGCAAAAAAAAATGGCACAAAAATATGAGACTGAGCTGTTGTTGAGCATGAGGTCATGGTGAGTGCACACGGCTTTGTATTTCAACTTTTACTCTGCGGTGCTTAGCTTCAAAAATTCAGTAAAAAATTCCAAACAAAACCCAAACTACCTGACTTGCCGCTTCCTTGAACGTCAGAAAAGCACTTCCTGTTTTATGTTTTTTGTCTGAATGTGAGTGTGAATGGTTGTTTGTCTATATGTGCCCTGTGATTGGCTGGCCACCAGTCCCCCGCCTCTCGCCCGAAGACAGCTGGGATAGGCTCCAGCACCCCCATGATCCTCGTGAGGATAAGCGGTAGAAAATGAATGAATTAATGAATTTTTACATTGTATGTCCTGAATGTGAATAAGATTGGAGCGAGGGCAACAGCCTGACTCTCCACTTCTTTAAACATCATAAAAGTGTGCGTACTTTTATTATACAGCAGTTCACTTCTTTTTACATGCACGTGACACTGGTTATACAGTTACTAACCCTGCAGAAATTATTACTGTCCTATAGGGAACTTGTTTCATCTCGATGTGAAATGTTGATACTCCTCAACTGTTGACTGGGATTGGTGCCTGATTGTAGACTACTATGGATTAAAAATCCCGTTTTCTATATAGTTCATGTCGCTCAAGGCGATGAGGGTCATTTTACACACTTCAAGGTGCCATGCATACTTGTGCAGCTACTGTATTTAGTACATCTGGCCTATACACACACACACACACACACATTGACGCACATGCACAGAGGAGGGCTACACACACTAGCTTTAGCGACGCAATCTCATGTGTCATCTGTCAACAATGTGTGCACCTATTAGGGGACGGGGGGGGGGCGTTCACGTTGACGGCCCTCCATCGACTCCGAAATCAGGGCCTGGTAGATGTATTCACATTTTTTTTTAGAAAGAGCTGCTTTGTAAATCCAAATAAGCATGGGCGCGCACTGCACGACCATTGCACGCGCGTGCTCACACACACACGCGCAGCATCGCCGCTCGTAGCACGCGCAGCCTCGATCTCCACACACACACACATTGCATGATTTGACGTGTTGTCGTAATGAAATGATATAAATACTGATGGATATTAACAGAATGAGGAGACGAGGGGGGTGGGGGTGTTACATGATCACCTTCATCCTTCTAATATGCCATCCTCCTCATCGTCGTCACGCCGTCAAAAGGTGGCTCCTTACGCGTCGCATCCTAATAACTTCACACACACACACACACACACACATGAGCTTACATCTCTGTGATGTTTTCCATGTCGTCCAGCGTGAGCAGCGGGAAATCCTCGATGCCCGGTTCGGGATCGACGCAAACAATCCTGGAGATGGTGCAGGTGCAGGACTCGGGGCAGGCAGCGCTCGGTCCCCACATTCCATGCAGCACAGCCGCTAGAAAGAACCCGAGGCGAGCCATGCCATGCCAGTCCATCGCAGCTCCGAACCTCTTACCCTCCCACCAAAAAAACCCAACCAAACAAACAAAAAAACACCCACCCACCCCCGAGTAAATGCCAAATTGGATCAAAACCCCCCTCCTTCTCGCTCCTCAATTGCTGCTTTTATTTGATCCTTTCCTCCAGCCCCTGCAGGGTTTGAAGGAATCAAGATGCCATGGACCGGCCTGGCCGTGTCTGCAGAGCCGATTCACACGACACACACCGTGGAAGGAAGGTGTCAAGTGCTCCGGCAGTGTCCTGCTTCTTGGTGGTGTTGGTGGTGATGCTGTCTCACTCCTCCATGCATGCAGAGCGCTCGCCTAGATACCCCCCTCCCTTTTTTGCCTTGTAAAAACAAATATGACGTGTTCCAGATGTTTGGAGATCAATAGGCAGGCAGGCTGGCTGGCTGTCCCCCCCCCCACCCTCCCCTCTCGCTCCTTTCCTCCCACCTCTCGCCAAGAGAGATCTCTCTCACATGCAAGGTGATGATGATGGGGATGTGTCGGGAGGAAGACTACACCTGCATTGTTTATTACCTCAACACACACCTTCCAATGCAACTGGCAATGATAACCTAAATATTAAGTACACCTGCACCCCATCCCAGGATGCAAACTTCTCTGTTAGTTATACTATAACACACACACACACACACACACCAACAATAACAGTGCAAGCTCAACACACACAAACAGTGTGACGTCCATGTTTGACGCACAAGAACTACACTAGCTCGTGAAAAACAATCACTTGTCTGCAAACCTACCAAAATAAAACATACGAATTTCCCCAAGGTGGGATTCCTTCTTATAAATGGAATATTTTTGTACAAAGCCTGTTTACAACCCAAATATAGCATTATTGGAGCTCTGTGGACATTAAATAACACCCCTATAGTCACCTTTACACTCATATATTCTGTAATAAAACACATTGTGTGGTGTGATTGGTGTGGGGTGTGTTACTGTAAAGGTGTTCTCTATGGGAAGTGAAGTTGGGGGTTCGGAGTTGAGTTTTAGTATCAACCAACAGAATAAAGTTGTAAATTTACAATGTTTAAAGTCATATATTAAAAAAAAGACTGTTCTGATATTATGAGAATTAGGTAGTAAATTTATAAGAATAAAGTGGTGAGTTTATGAGGAAAAAAGTCATACATTTATGAGAATAAAGTTGTAAATTAAGGAGAAAAAAAGTAGTAAATTTAAACAGGTGTAATATTATGAGAATAGAGTTGAATAGAGTCTAATTTATGAGTTAGTCATATGTTTATGAGACAAAAATGTTGTCAATTTATGAGGATACATTTACCAGACAAATGTCAAAAATTTACAAAAAACAGTCATGATATTATGAGAGTAAAGTTGTAAATTTGACAGAATAAAGGTGTGTGTTTATGAGAAAAAAATGTAATAAATGTATGAGAATAAAGTCGTAAATTTAAGATGTGTGACTATTTAAGTTACGCATTTAATCCGTCAAATGAATCCAGCAGATGAAGACATTTCATACACAACATTTAAGGTTGTGAATAATATGAAACCACACATTTTGGAGCAGCCTTTTATTGTGGCCACCTGGGCAATAATCATTGGCATCTTGACCTCTGAGGTGGATGGATTATCTCTGCGAAGAATAAGTGCTCACTAACACAGATTTTGACACATTTGTGAACAATATTTGACAGAAATAGACCGCAAAAAAGTTTGACATCTTTGAGTTCTTGTTGAGTGTATTACACGTTTCCCATTGTCGCTTGTTAAGCCTGTCCGGAACAAAGAAAACCATTACCGTAAGCAAAAGTGAGGATGTGTGATTTTCTGTGGTGAGTGTTGCTATGGTGACAAAAAACACATTTTTGGTTTTTACAAACAGCTCGGACAAGTGTCTCTATTGTTGCAAATGAAAATATGTTCGCAGCCCCCCCTCCCCGAGAAGCATCAAGAACTGAATTATATCTGTCACCATGGTAACCTCAGAATATAGGAGTGTGGGGAGATAGCAAGAGGGAGGGAGGGCAGGCTCTTTTTTTGCAATAAGCCTGTATATGAAGGTGCGAGGCAATGCTTTAACCCAAATGGACATGGAGTACATTGAATTGACAGTGAGGTGTCAGCTCCGTCTGTCTCTTTTAATATTGACTTATTATTTTGTAGCCTGCACCCACGGTATGAGATATATAGTTATATGTACATATAATGATATAAAAATGCATTTCTAGAACTATAGGACTCCTGCTAATAAACAACTCATCCCTGATAGACACCCGGTGCTCTCTGTAGTTTTTGAACATAAATGTTTTCACAAAACTCCAAATACAGAACCAAAAAGACCCATATTTTAAATGTATCCATACTTTCGTGGATACCTTGCGTTTGCATACAACATTCAAATTATTATTATTTTTTTATGAATCTGTCAGTCAAAGGTGAAGCGTCTGTCCTGATCAGGAAACTAGGCACATATTTTGTGGTCGTTTGATTAAAAATAAAGCGTAGTCAGAAACGGCGGTAATGTTTTTCAGTCATTGAAATGAGCGCCATCCCCGCCCGCCGGTGCTGCCCTTGTCACACACATCAAGGAAAACCACTATGCCGCCTAGCTTCCATGTAAACCCTTCAAGCGTTTCAAGGCAAGACGCAGTGGAAGGCGCCAGTTTGTCGTAAGTATTGGCGTCATTTCATTTTTGGAGGTTGTAATACCAAAGTTTATAAGATGCTTTCAAAGCCGACACCGGGGCAATTGCTAAAATATTCGTGAGATGGCTCCGCACAGTCGCAACGTGTGAGCCGTACGGACACGCCTCGCTAGCTCACGAGTGACTAGCTTAGCTTAGCTTAGCTATTAGCATTAGCAAAGTCACGTCAACTTAGCTGCTACGAACATTAGCTTGCTGGTACTTGAGCAGACCCTATAACCGTAATCAGCGCTTATTTTGACCCCAGTATCTTTATACTAGATGAACATGAGCCGTCGGCCTTAAATAGGCAGCGCTTTTATTTAGATATACACAGGGTGCGCTTGTTTTGCTACTGAATCCACAAGTTAGCCTCGTTTTCAGGAGGGGCGGGGCTGCTTTTGTTGTGATAAAATAGCAACAGAACGTGTAGGTGGTTTATGTAATAGAATTGTGTATTACGCGTTATTTAAATGTAGGCGCATTTCTGTGAAACTGTTGCTTCGTTTTTTCTTGTCACATTGTATTAATATACTGCCGTATTTGTTAATTCAGACTAGATGCTAAACTAACAACAAATATGTCCCACTCAGAATATCTGTTATGATGTCTTTGCAAGGTTTTAATCAAGACAACATTATGTTTGCTTTAATTTCCCTGCAGGTGCCAAAACAATGGAAGTACAACTTGAACAGCCGGATGAAGACCTCTCATTTAGTAACACAGATGCTAATGGTGAGATTCCCCCCCATTCAAGACATTTGGTGAAATCAATGAGTGCACACTTTGTTATACAGCCAGCGTCAAAAACAAGTGTGGAGCTATGTGGGCTAATTAGTCCACTACAGGGAGGAGAATACAAAGAAATTCTGGCTGGTGCTACGTAGCATGTGGACCTGTCAGATGGTTGAGGGATACTGCTGTTCTCGGCTCCTGGGCCCATTTTTTTTATTCCAGGAAGGGAACACAGTGAATCTGAGTGTATTCCAGTCTGTGGTTGGCTGCCCAGCAAAAGCCTTTCACTGGGGTGGAACACACTGTACTGCAGACACAACATTTCACTCTGTACTGTACATGGAGATATACACATTAAATAGTACATGTCTGAACATTTTTTTCCTCCGAAAATGACTGTCTGCAGAAAAAAACATTCACCCTAAATCGATAAAAAATTGTAAATACATGATAGTACAGGCAGAATGTACAGCATACATGTACCATACATGAGGCGTGCTTCATTGAGTATGTTTTTTTCCATCAGTGTTGAGATTTCACTCTGTTCGCCGATCCTTGGACACACTGTAGTTCTTAAGGGGAGGGTTCTTTCACTGAATCTGACTTCATTCATTCATTCATTTTCTACAGCGGGGAGGGTCGTGGGGGTGCTGGAGCCTATCCCAGCTGTCTTCGGGCGAGAGGCGGGGTACACCCTGGACTGGTGGCCAGCCAATCACAGGGCACATATAGACAAACAACCATTCACACTCACATTCATACCTATGGACAATTTGGAGTGGCCAATTAACCTAGCATGTTTTTGGAATGTGGGAGGAAACCGGAGTACCCGGAAAAGACCCACGCATGCACGGCGACAACATTCAAACGCCACACAGAGATGGCCGACGGTGGGGTTGAACTCGGGTCTCCTAGTTGTGAGGCCTGCATGCTAACCACTAGTTCGCTGTGCAGCCCTGAATCTAACTTAATAATTACAATTAATTTTTGTTGTAAATGTTGATCTGAAAGGAGAAACGTAACCCTTGTGAAAAACTGGTCACTACTGTGTTTGTCCCAGTCCTTTATTATGGGGTACCATTTGTAACACCTGCGCATTTACATTATCATAAACACCTGGAGGAGGCCTGTGAGACACGTTGCGGTTATCTACAGACATACATTTCTCTTAAAACACCAAGGTGCTAATTATAGCAAACCAAGGCGGTACAATATTGACCACTCAAAGCCCTGTTTATCATCCAGTAGGCCTTAATTGTCCCTGGCTACATTCATTACCTCTCGTTCATGGTCTTCCCTCTCAGGTAAGCGGCCAGCTGAGGACATGGACGAGGAGCACGCCTTCAAACGCTCTCGCAATGCAGACGAGATGTTGGAACTGCGTGTGCTGCTCCAGAGCAAAGTGAGACCAGGCTTCGCCTTCTTCCGACTGTTGTTTGTTTTTCCTGTCCGTGCAGTTAGTTTCCTCTTTCTGAGAATGACCCCCCACTGTTTCACAGAATGCCGGCGCCGTTATTGGAAAGGGCGGCAAGAACATAAAGGCCCTTCGCACCGACGTGAGTAAACAGATGAAATACTGCATTTGTGTAAATATTTTTTTAACCTATTTTTACCAAATAGCCACCTGATTCTCTCATTGCCCCAGGTTTTAAAATGTGTCGATATTAAGTGTCGTCTTTTCATATGAGAAAATCACAATAAATAGAAATGGGGGAACTTTGCATGTGATTTTTTTCTTCCCCCTCACACTGTTAACCAATTCTTGATCGAACAGCAGGTTTCCTAAATACTTTTTTCATTTGGAATATTATGTTTGTCATCCTAAAATTAACCATGCGTTGGTTTGATTTGATTTTCAACATTATTTTTGAACGGTGTCGTCTATGACTATTTTGAACTCAATGGTGCCTCTGCTGGACGCAGCAAAGTAGTGCACTCTTATTTTGCCTCAGCTGCTTCACTGCACCATTGATAAACAAACAGTTCCACATAACCAACATAACAATTGATTATTATGCCCATCTCTAATTATAATAGTTAGCTAATTATTTAGTTAGCTCTAATAGTGCTGTCATCCACTTGTATTTGAATATACATATGAGAAAATCCAAAAGATGTCTTGTTGGATACATTGTGGTCATCCACGACCACATCTCTCTAGTTCTGTTTATTTTTGACCAAGCCACACTTCCTGCTCTTTACCCACTCAACTCAAAAGTGTCACATATACCATAAAATAGCAAAAGTTTAGCATGCATTCAATTAAAAATGTATTCCTTCTCCCCCTCTTTCCCCCTGTCCTTTCCTTTTTTTATTTTATTTTTTTAATTTTTGGCCACCTTCTTCCCGTTTGCCCATGTACTGGACCGACATGCCCCTCCACCTTGACGTTGGCCCAACTTCTGCCCACCCCCGAACGCCCACCTGCCACACCCGGTCGACCTTGCCCGTTAACTGTGCCCCACCCTAACATGTGAATGAATGCCCCCCATCCGCCCAATGCCAACCACGTCCACCGCCACCTCCACCACGGCCCATGCAGTACAATGCCAGTGTATCAGTCCCAGACAGCAGTGGCCCAGAGCGGTATGTCCCACCAGTTATTGCCTGATTAGAATATAATCAATAATCTGCCTTCTGTTTCACTGTAACATATTTTACACACATGACCCTCCCCCTACCCCCCAATCCCCACACACTTCCACACATGTATTGTTCCTTTTGATTTTTCTGTCCGTTTCTAAGCGCCTTTTGAGTATGATATTTGATATGCCGGCTATAAAATTTCACCATTAAAGGTGCGGAAGGCAGGCAGACTTTCTCTTCCTCTCTTTTCTGAGTCTCTCAAACCTCCCCCCGTTTTTCACCCCTCTGTTTTCCCCGCATCGCAGCCCATGATCGATCTTCATGAACGCTGTCTGACTCCCATCTGGAAGTTCTGCCCCCATCTGCTCCTTTTTGGTTGTCGCCTTCCCCACCCGCTCTTGCTATTAACATGTGTCTGAGTGACCCGATCTCAAGTGGGCACCTCTGAGTTGTCCCCCGGGATGTGTTTTCTCCTCAAGTGGCCACTTGAGATTTCACCACCATCACTATTGTGCCGCCTCTTCCTCAGCAAAACATGCAATCAGCATACTTTCTTTCATACCTCTTCCGCCATGAAGTTGGTAACCACTCGCATCTTCTACCTCACACTCTGCTACTCCGTCCCCTTGCCCACATCGTCTCTGCCTCCCCCTGCCCTCCCCCACTCCTCCAATGAGAACGTGTACTGGCATCGTATGGCGAGATTTGGTTTCAATTTATCTTCCCCAAGGACCGCACCCCCCTCTCCAAATGTGTGACCTGTCATTAATTGTAAACATTCTAATGACGCGCCCACCCCTTCCAAGACCTCGTCTACGGCGATATTGATAAAGTGCATGTGTCAGCAGCTCATTTAGCATTTGGGGAAAATAGCTTGGGTTGTGAGTGGTATGTCGCCGTCTTCACCCCCCCCCCAATTTGAAGCCACAATCAAGCCATTTTAAGTGTTGTCTCTGACGTCTCTTCTTCTTTTACGGTGTCACCTATGTGTCCCTGTTTGTAACGCACTTCCTTCATTTTGGCCCAACACGCTTCCCCGACAGGATCCTGAGTGTGAACGCCAACATCGACACCATTGGAGAGATTCTACTGAAGATTATACCCACTTTAGAGGAGGTAAGACACCTTGTTCGTCATATGTTGAGTAACGATCTGTACATGAGCACATGCAGGATTGATCACATTTGCTGCCAACCCAAATGTATGTTTTATTATTTTGGCTATATACAATACACACTCAATGATAGCTGAAGCTAGTGAAAAAAAAAACATGCCTAATGTGCGTGGTGTGATGCGTGGCCAGCAGCGTCAGAGGAGGAAGTAGTCGCAATATGTTGTTTTTGAGGGTTTGCGCCCCCATGCAGCACATAACCAAGGCAGACAGCACCTTGTTAATTAGAATAGAGCACATACATTAGACCTATACAATACTCTGATGCTGCTTAGCTTTCTCTTAGGCTGCAATACTACAACCCTTCACACAACTAGTTGACTGTTGTTTGTGCAGTACCAGCACTACAGTGGCATCGACTTTGACTGTGAGCTCCGCTTGCTGATCCATCAGAGCTTGGCCGGCGGCATCATCGGCGTGAAAGGTACCAAGATTAAGGAGCTGCGAGAGGTAAGATGAGGGACATATTCCTATTACTAAATGATCATGATTGGCTCCCAATTGGCTTTGTTTGCTGTTAAAGCATTTGCTTTAAAGACAGCTGACACTTTTATGTTGTTTGTCCCCCTTCTTACCAGAATACGCAGACCACCATCAAGCTTTTCCAGGAGTGCTGTCCACACTCCACTGACAGAGTTGTTTTGGTTGGAGGGAAACCAGAGCGAGTCATTGAATGTATCAAAGTTATCTTGGAATTGGTGTCGGAGGTGAGTTCAGGGTTTTGGGACCAATGAAGAATATTCTTCCTTTCATACCACTGTAAGCAGAGAATGATTAGTTTGTTTCTTTTATATTTTGTATCTTGCAGGCGACAATCAAAGGCCGAGCCCAACCCTACGACCCAAACTTCTACGACGAAACCTACGACTATGGAGGGTTCACCGTGATGTTTGAGGAGCGGGGCAGGCGGCCCATGGCGGGCTTCCCCATACGCGTCCGAGGCGGCTTTGAACGCTTGCCACCCGTGCGCAGCAGCCGACCCCCGCCTCCCTCCAGACGGGATTACGACGACCTGAGTCCCCGCCGGGGTCCCCCGCCGCCGCTGAGCAGAGGTCGCGTGGGGAGTAGAGCCCGCAACCTGCCCCTCCCCCCGCCGCCACCGCGAGGAGGGTGAGGAGGCACCCACATTGCCCAGTTGATGGGACACACTTGCACCTTTTTTGCTAATATCCTTCCTTGTTTCCAGGGGCGATAGATTCTCTCACGGGAGTTACCATGATGACAGACCAAGGTGAGATGGACTTCCCCAAAATGTCCTCCCTGGCGGGTTGTAAATAGAATCTTAACAGGTCTGTGAGACTGTGTGCTAAATTGCTAATCCTCTTTTTGTCTGCAGTGACAGAAGAAGCCGAGGAAGTGACCGCTACGACAGCATGGTGAGTGCCGCCTTAGCACGTCTAGTGAATTCTGTCTCAACAACAAGAGGCGATTGGAATTCCTTGTCTGAGCGTATAATAATCGGAGAGGCTCGGAACGCTGACGCGTTTTCGCTGTGTATGCACACTGATGGAGCCCCGCGGTTGCCGGGCAACGCTGGTCTCCTTGGTTACCTTCCGAGCAGCTGAGTACATCGTCCGGAGATCCGCCAGGCTAGCAAATGAACTTGAGCCGCAGCCAGAGCCATTCCTAAGCAGGTTCCCTTCAGGTCCTTACTGCAGGAAATACTGTTTCTTTTTTCTTCTGCCGCTTAATTAAATAAGAAGGCAGCTAATAATGCATATCAGTGGTGTAATAATGATTAAAAGTTATCATATGCCGTCTTTAAGGCATTGTCAATCACCATAAATAACCAAATTTAATGTCCTCTGTTAAAATGTCATAGGTGTTGAGAATAAAAAAGTTTGAAGTGAGTGAAAGATTAATAAAGATTAATTACGGCAGTTGGATCTTACCAGCATTCATGGTAAAACAAAAATAGAGCAACTTGTTTTGAAACTACATAACCTTTTATGTAAAACTTTAAATCTTTTAAACTACTTTTTAACTACTTAACATTTTTATTTTAGAGAAATAATTTTTTTTCCTCTTAATATTATTAATTAAATTTTCTAATATTTTGTCTTGATTCTCATAAAATCACTTCTCTTTTCCCCCATTTTCGTTGTTGTTTTCTTGTTTGCTTTTTTATATTCAGAATGTGCCAAGGACCATTACAACAGCCTTTGCCCGAGCCGCACTTTGGACACCCCGCTCCTAGCCTCTAACCGCAAGTCCTAGTCAGGCTTCAGGCTGCAGTTCATCTCATTGCCTGCAGGTGGCAACATTTGTAGACTCCATTTCTTTCCTGCTCTTTCACATGGCGCTAACATCTGGAAACTGGTACTGGCTGTGCATCAGCAAAGCAAGTGCCGATTATGTCATCATTGTCACATGACCATCAGACCAGAATGTTTGTCGCCCAAGGTCGTAAATGTAGTGTCGACCCACATATACAGCATGTTAGATAAGTTACATGATAACAGGAACCGGTTATGTTGCAGTTGGTGCAAAGTTCATGTTGTGTCAGAGGCCAGCAGGTGTGACATTTCAGGTCAACAATGGCGTGGGATGAGGGGATCGGCGAAACGGTATGTGTGAAACGTTAATGTTTGAACACACCATAAATTGCACCTGGAACATTTCCACAGCCTCCATTGGTGTTGTTACCCAATCCCGGTCAGCCGAATATTATATATTAGTACGTACTAGTAATATAAAGATGATATGCCTTATTGTTGTTGAAAAAAAATTGTTGTGAGCAAACTGTCTTTATTATGATACTAAACCAGTTTTGTGTTTTTCTTCTCTCCTGTTCCTGAAATACAGAGTGGAGGCGGTTATGGTAAGTGTTAATATTTGTGTTAATGCTGCATAGATTTACATCTCTGAATTTGGTGTACTTGGGTGGGTGTGAAAACACTTGCTATGTGGGGATCACCTTCATAAAACCCGTCTTGGTAACATTTTCAACTGTCATGCAAATGTACAAATACGTCAACCATGTACAAAAACGGTGAAAACATTGATAATGTAATGTAAAGATTTACAAGCGTAAAAAGAAATGGAACCACTGTAAAACACAACCTAACGCAGATGATGACACTCCAGTCTCGGGACTTCTAGTGTTTGTTCTCTCGTCACGTTCTTCACCAAAACATCAACAATCGCTGCTCAAATGAAGTCTGTGATGTGTATGTTGCCATCTTGCACCATGGCTGTACAACTTTTGGAAAAAAAGGAAGATAACGAAAAAGGCAAATACTCACCCAGAATTTAACATTTGATGCTCTTAGCTGCTTGAACTGAAATTCTGAATTGTACAACTTTCACTTGTGGTTGTGTGTATGCCAGGCCAGTAGTTGGCCGTGTTGCACTGTGGCGTATCTTCAGCTTTGGTCTTTTCTTTTTCAAGACAACAATTCCTGGGATCATTTCCATTCTGGTTAGTGGTCTCAATTGTGCTTTCTTGCACTGTAATTCAACACCAGTTGACTTTTGAAGACACTTCCTTGTCTGCGTCCCAGGTGGCCGAGGCTCATACAGCGACATCGGAGGTCCCGTCATCACAACGCAGGTCACCATTCCCAAAGATGTAAGTAAAAGTACAGAAGATCCCTCTGTTAATGGTCCAATTTCACAACAAATGAAGTAAGTCTCACGGGTCCCACAATAGCTGATTGGAAAGTGTGTCCAAAATCCAGCCTAGATCCCGTTTTGCATGTCTCTAGCTTCTGCATGTTATGGAACCTTTTGAAACGTTTACATGGCAATGTTTGGTCTTGCAGCTTGCTGGCTCCATCATCGGCAAGGGTGGCCAAAGGATCAAGCAGATCCGCCACGAGTCCGGGGCGTCCATCAAGATCGACGAGCCGCTAGAAGGTTCGGAGGACCGCATCATTACCATCATAGGAACGCAGGACCAGATCCAGAACGCCCAATACCTGCTGCAGAACAGGCAAGTGCTCCAGGGTGACGTACTGCGCTCCGTGAGTGCTGGGAAAAGTAATAGACTTGATGACATTCCCGGGTTTTTAATTCCAGCGTGAAGCAGTACTCCGGTCGGTTCTTCTAGGAAGGAATGAAGCGGCGGGAAGCCATGCCGTACGTACTGTTCACTCCTTCACTTCAGAGCCGACATTCCTCTTCCGTGGATGGATCACAATCTGTCGTCCCAGCTTCTACAGTATTGATAGCACCTCTGGAAAATCAAGGAGCCCGTAACGTGCGATTATTTTTCAGGACGTTCTCATTCGTGACACCATTTGAAGTGAAATCATTTTTGGTGTTGTTTGCCACTGTCCAGCCTGCGTTGCAGTGCAGCATGCAGAACGTAAGCATTGGTTTTTTTTTTGACGGTTTCTGTGATTTTTCAGCTTCACACTCTCCGAAGGATGATGTTTGGTTTTAGGGGTGGTTAAGGATGCGTCTTTTATGCTAAAATGGGCTCCATGCTGGGGAATCATGTTTTTGCCGCAAATATCACGGTGGTCAGCTGGCCTAACACAGACCGGAAACAGCTTAGCTTAGCTTAGCTTATGTCAAACGCAAAAGTAGTCGGCCCGCTCATCAAAACAACTTCTTAAAATGGCTTCTTCACCATCTCTTTGCTACAGCTAACATTTTAGCATCATTCTTCAAACACTGTTCTCCAAATATGACACTTTTTGCTTTAATGTTCGATGAATGTGCCAGTTTGATATATCAAGAGATTTTTTTATGGATGTTTTTCATAGAGAATCGAGGAAGCTATACAAATGTGTGTGTATATATTTACAAAGACACCGTTTCATCAAGTTTTTCTTGTCTTTGGTCATCCAAAAAGAAATTTGATACAGTTTTTTTGTGATAGTTCATTGTATTGCTGCATTGGGTGTTTTTTATTTTGACAACCTGTAACCATTTTTAAAATGTCCGTATCTGTTTGATATCCTGCAGGTGTTGGCTAAATAAACGGTTTTGCACCCAGCGTCAAGTCTTTTCAAGGGACTTGTTTTTAAAACCTACAAACATGCTTAAGAATACTAACTGTTTTTGCAGCTAAAAATAAGTGGGGAACGAAGTATTTGATGATAGTTTATGGAATAAAATACTCATTTAAAATGACTTATTTGGTAAAGTAATACCTGCAATATTATCATGGTGTAGCCAGGTGCATCATGGGAAAGCTAAAATAATACATTTTATTTGTATAGCGCTTTTCGAAATACTCAAAGACACTTTACAGACGAATGGAGTTGAATAAAAGCAAGTAAACAGTAAAAGATACATTAAAATACAACATTCATTCGTTGATACACAGTTAAAACATGAGAAAAAGCGGGGCGGGCCACAGCAGTCAGGTATAAAAAGTTAGACATTAAAAACAGATTTAAAGAGGTGGGTTTTTAGTTGTTTTTTGAAACTGGGAAGGTCAGGGCATGCACGGAGTGAATTGGAAAGTAAGGCAGTTTACCATGGTCGGTTGGTATTGCAACCCTGTAACAATAGCAATAAAATAATACAATTATTCTCAAATTCCTTTTTTGCCTTCAATGCTCTACGGTATGAACAATTGTAATAATATAAGCAACACAGTTATTTCTGAAAATTAGACATATCTCCCAGCTATGACGCTTACAATGGCAATAATTAGTGACTAGAGAATGCACTTGTTTGACTATAAAGGCTGTCCCTTGACTCATCTAAGGTGTATACAGCATACGGAGTCTCCCCACAACGTGGAGCCCGCTTCCGTGTTTAACTGTCGACTCAAGCGTGGGTGACATCCATCCGTAGTCGTCTGCTTGTTACCGGAAATGAGTTAATGTAATGGAGAAGAGCTCAGACTGCTTCCCATCAGAGAGCTGCCCCTCCGTCACATGCTGCTCTCCAGGACGCCTACTGCACAGCCACATGAGCCGCGTTCAGGACACAAAACTCAGCTCTGGATCTCGGCTTTTTTCTCTCGTTCCCTCTCCCATGGACGCACAAGTTTTTCTTTGTTTAATTTAATGGCGCTATGAAGTGAAACTCCGCCATATTCATCAAATCCACCACACCCGTCAACAACAGCGCGCGACTATAAAAAGTTTTAATTTCACTTTAAAATACTTGCTTTTCTACAAAAGACAAGAAATAAGGTAAACTATTACAATTGGTTAAACATATGTATTGTTGTGGTTCTCGGGGGTTGTAAAGAAAGCTGGGGTTCTGGTTGACTTCACCGGCATCATGTTTGCATCCGTGCCCAGGGAGGTGACGCCTATCCCGGGCACGATGACCCTGATGGCGGCTGGGGCTTGTTGCCTCAGCCCGGAGGCCAAAGAGGCTCGCAGGATCAACGACGAGATCGAACGGCAGCTACGCCGCGACAAGAGGGACTCTCGACGGGAATACAAGCTTCTCTTGCTGGGTAATGAAAACCACTATAAAAGTATCTTTTGAAAACAAAGTTTTCACAATGATTGAACTGCATGCAATTGTGCTTTCATTACATTTTGTAGTGTTTTTTCCCCTGCACCACAGCGGCCGTGATTGCATAATGGCAGTTTATAAATGTGATGCATGACAGAGCTGACATTGACATTGTTCTAATCAGCCTTCAAAATAAAAGCTGCCAACCTTCCTTACATTAGGTACGCTCACACGTCATAATGCAGCCCAACTCAACTAAAATGTCCTCAACTAATCATTTGGAAATGGATATTGTGATGATAGAATAATGTTGTTACTTCATGAACTCCTTTAAAACTCCAGTGTTTCAAACATTTGACTGGATTGATGTCAACAAAAAGGTCTTGCTGCAGTATTTGGGCGATGAAACCAGCGTGGGGGCTATATGCGACCCACCGCCTTTTTTGTTTTTTGGAAAGTTGGAATATTTAAAATAAATCGTGATATTATGCAAAAATCAAAATAAAGTTTTATTAAATAAAACATGTTAAATTAATAAAATAAAATAAAAATAACGTAAATTATATTAGGAAAGCAGGAAGTGAACAAATGTAACAGTTACTGATTGTACAAGAACCAGATGGAGGGGTAGGATTTAATAAGCTTTGCTTCTTCCTACTCCTTTTGGACAAGTGGAACTGTGAACTGATTATGTGATGCACTCAATTGGAATCTGATGCATGTTCAAATGAAATTAAACCATTACCATTTTTTTAAATTAGGTTGCAGGAAAAAGTGATAATATTATGGGAATGAAGGGGCCATCCATAATTTTCAACATTTTCACAAGCATACAAACCGTACAAGGGGGCGAGGGGGTTAAGACATCAACGTACGCTTTTTTGAAAACCAGAAAATGTCGATGTCTGTATGTTCGAACCGCGGGACGCAGTCAAATTTTAGCGCGAATAGACTGGTCACCTGTCGTCGTATGCTAGCGCGAAAGCGTACCAGTCCACGCGTACTGGTCACCTGTCGTCGTATGCTAGCGCGAGAGCGTACCAGTCCACGCGATACTCCACGTAGCTCTGCGTGCTTCGCATTCCAACACAACAATCAGACAATGGCCGACCCCGGTGATTTCGATTACCTATTTTCGTTCATCAAAAAGAGAATTACTGCCATTCATCGCTCACCGAGCAATGCATACGAACAATACATCAATGTTTACTGCTTTGTGCGTTCAGAAAGAAAGCGGAAGGACGCTGTCGCGGCTGGCCAGGCGGCTTGGAAAGGTTCCAAATCGAAGGATTCGAGCAGGGCAGATTTGTTCCGAAGTGCCGTTGCGAAAATGGAGAAGATCAAAACTAAACCGACCATCCTGAATCTATTGGCCAGCTCTGTGTTTATTTTCTATATTTGGGCATGGACCTGGCTGTGATTGCCATTTTCTGAACTCTGTGGTGGTGAATTTGACTTTGTGGACAGTGCAGTAACAATCAATGTGATTTTCACTTCCTGTGATACACTGACTAGACTATAGGTGTGATTGTTAAGCCTTTTCAAAACAGTTGTGGCATCTTTGTTGCATACTTCGCATTGAGTTGAGTTCAAGGGTTGTGTCCATCATTTCAAAGAAGATTTTATCTCCTCAGGCTTTTGGAAACAAGGGGCAACTCTTCTGCTCCTTGAGTAATCATGTGTGTATACAAGAAGTATTCCCTTGATTAAAAAATCCTGTGGAAAACAGTTGTTGCATCAGGACTTTTCTACATGTATCATTTGATAGAAAGAACAATACAAAAAGACAACCTTTGTAATACATTTGTATTTTCTTGAAAGAAAAATACAGTAAACCTCGGATATATCGGATTCAATTGTTCCCACTGGTTTTGTCCGATATAAGCGATATCCGTTATATGCGTATACCGGAAAATGTCCGCCACATTCATTACACGGACGCGCAATGCCATGGGGGAACTTTCTTTGATCCATGTTCACAGCCAAAGCTGAAGATTATAACATCTTTGTATGAATTACAGACATGTACATGAGCATGTACAACGAAAAAAAAAAAAAATCTCAAATCTGTAGAAATGCCTTCTTGTTGCTATTAGGGAGGTTTAGAAACCAAACGATAAACGTAAACGCAAACGATAATGACGTCACAGGCTATTGACAAGTCGGCAAGTTCCCATACATTTCAATAGCATGTGACGTCATTATCGTTTGCACTTACGTTTATCGTTTGGTTTCTAAGCCTCGCTAATAGCAACAAGAAGGCATTTCTACAGATTTGAGAATTTTTTTTTGTTTTTTTCGTTGTACATGCTCATGTACATGTCTGTAATTCATACAAAGATGTTATAATCTTCATCTTTGGCTGTGAACATGGATCAAAGATGGATCAAAGGCCACGATGCGGCCATCCCGATATATGCCAGGGAAATTGGAACGGGACCGGAGATTTTGTCCGAAATAGGCGAAATCCGTTATAAAAAATCCGATATATGCAATGAATTTTTATTGGAAATGCATTACAGAAAAATTGGTTCTTTTTTATCTGTCCGTTGTGAGCGAATTTCCGATATATCCGAGTCCGATATATCCGAGGTTTACTGTACAAAAAAGAGGCATTTGATATAATTTTTTATCTTGTCCATGTCCAATACAATGTTGATGGGCAGTGACTGATTGACCAGAGAACACTATTGGATTGGATATGTTCGAATTTCCTGGCTGTATTGGGTCAGTTGGTCATGGACCTATCAACATTTTTCATTTGGGATTGTACTCTTTTTTTGGGGGGGGGGGGGGGGGGGGTTGCTCAAAAGAGTACGGTTTGTAAGCTCGTGAAAATGTTGAAAATTATGGATGGCCCCTAAGTCAAATGGCCAAAAGAGAGTGATGTTCATACTAATAATATGCTTTTTCACCAATATCACACAGCTGAGATGCATATTTACTTGGCATTTGTATTTGTTATGCAAAATATCACATTTTGCTCTTGCATTCTTTCACTTTTCAATATGTGGCCCCCGCTGGAAAACGTTTGGACACCCCTGCTCGACAGAAGGGAAAGTGGTGGAAGGTAGCAAAATAAGTTTTCCCGCGTTCTTACTGTGTATGGTGCCTTCAGGGGTAGAGCTTACCAAATGTTGTGAAGGATGCCAAAATAGTTGCTCCATAACACTTTTGGACCCGAATATGGTGCCGAAAGGGGGCCATTTCCTGAAATCAGAGGCGCACAAACCTCAGTGGAATGATTCATAATGGTTAGAGCTCACCAAACTTCACACACGTGTGTATTGACGTAGTACATGTGTGTTTTTAGGGACGGGTGAGAGTGGGAAAAGCACCTTCATCAAGCAGATGAGGATCATCCATGGCCGTGGGTACTCGGACGAGGACAAGAGGGCGTACACCAGGCTGGTCTACCAGAACATCTTCACCGCCGTGCAGGCCATGATCCAGGCCATGAAGATGCTGCGGATTCCCTACAAGTACGAACACAACAAGGTACAAATGACTGTTTTATTGTTGTTGGAGGAGCCGCACGCCATTTTCAGTCATGTTTAGTTTTACGGTCCCGCTGCCAGACATCGGAGTGGGCTGTCCTGTGCAAAGTATACGCTATGTGGGGCATGTCAAGACAAGAACCAAGCTTTACGGGATTACAGCATGAAATGTTATTCTTATACAAAAGTACAGCAGGAAGTATTTGGGGGAAAATAACTTTATTCTTGTCAATGTGACGTTATTCCTTTGTCTACATGTGTGTGAGTGGCCAGCATCTTATTCATCACATAAATTGCCTCAGCCACAATAACCACGCTGCACAGGTTCCAGGTAGCGAAGAGGGGCCCTGGAGAGAACACTACACTTCCTGGTGACCTCAGAGAGGGAAGGCAGGTGTGAGGGGTGTGTGTGTGTTGTCATATCATCGTCAGAGTCTTTGGGAAGCATTAACCAAGTCTGAGACCGCATTCCTGATTTCTTTTAACACATTAAGATGACCTTTGATGGAAACTCTCCATGCAAGTATTACAGTTTTTTGTAAACGGAGGGTGTAAATATTAGTACAGAGGTCAGGAAGTCAGCCAGATAAGTTACTCAGATGTTCCAAATGATTATGAACAAGTACGTGCATGGGGGGTGGGACCACTGGGCTGCAAAAAAACTTGAATTAAAGGAACTAATCCACCACTTTTAAAAATTTGACACCAACATATCGTGATATATTCTAAGGTCCGTAGGACAGAGTGGGGAAAAAAAGTTACTTTTCTGGCTTCTCATTTTGTATTTTTCTTTGTCGCTCTGCTTGAAACACTGTCCCAAGTTTTAACACTTTAGCTTGTTAACATGCTATATGCTATGAATGTCCCTGTGTGTAAGAGTTAAGAAGTGTAGAGGTGACTATAGGGATGTTATGTTATGTGTAAAGTGCTTTAATAATGGTAAAAACTGCATTTAGAAAGTCAAACAGGTTTTCTATGGTCTAGCTATGTAAATATCCGGTTTCATAATATTGAATCCTTTGTGGAAATTCTGGAACCGATTGACCTCGATAAACGAGTAAGGAACTATCCAGAACTTTCCAAAATGGCGTTGAAGACATTGCTCTTTGTCAGACTGGATTTTCAAGCTTGCGGAGTCAATAGATAGTAAAAACCTGCTAATGCACCATATCCTTTGTGTGCAGGAAAGTTTGTTTTTCTTTCATTTTGGATGAAAGCAAATATAAAATTATTTTGTGCTGACCAGCGCCAAAACACGATTTCAAATGCTGCAAATGCCACCAACGGAAACCGGGTAACCATTTTGTGTCTTTTGTACACTCTTTCAATGTGATTTTTGTGTGATGGGAGACCACCGCTACATAATAAACACGGTGTCGACCTGGCCTCTGCATGTGACTCTGGTGGCACACGTGGTGCGCATCCACTGAAATATTCGCTGCCAGGCAGAGAGGCGCATTAAGGCGGCGGGGGGAAAGATTCCAGGAAGACATCCGTTTTCCAAGCCAGAGGAGATTATCTCAACAAGATTTTACCCGTAACTCTGCAGCCTCTGCACTTAGTTGGGCTCCTAAATGCATTTGAAATGAAACGCTCGATGCACTCGAGTAAACGCCAAAGAGCGACTGAGAGTCCTAAGTGGAAGTTGTGCGCTACATGCTAAATATTATTCTCCTGTGGAATACTTAATTACGTGCACGTCTCCCAGCAAACACAGTCGCTATTTTGTCGTCCTGTCGGGATTGACACCAACACAAACAACGCCCTTAAAGGATGCCGCAGTCTTGATGGCAGCCAAAGAAGAAGACTATAGGAAATGAATCTAAGTACAGTGTACGCAGGCAGCGCATTGATCCTCTCAGCCCAGCCCTTCTATGAATGAAGTCATGTGCTGCAAGGCTTTCATCAGCCATCAGGCACCATCACAGCCCACAATAAAACCATGAACGGCGTCAGTCAGTCGAGCCCATATCATATAATCCCAGTCTGTTGCGCAAGTATGTATATTTCCAGGCTGGAAAAAAATACCATAGTTCATTTGGAAGCAATTGATTAAAACGGATCCGAAGCGCTGATTGATCTCCAATGACTTCATATTTTGCAGAAAAAATTCCAGAGTCAAAGTGTCCAGGCCATGTTTGAATTAAAATAAATTGTGTACTTCACTACTGAGTAGCCAGGACAGAGGTGTGTTTACTGTGTGCTTTAGTAATTTCTATGCCAGCCGTCAGGTTTTCCCTCTTTGCCATAACAGATGCTTCCATAAAAGTCGGCTAAAAAGATAACAGACTCATGGAGTTGATCCTCAGGTTATCGATGGGCTGCTATTGATGTTTCCTTGTGCTTTGTTTCTATTCCTATGTTCAGGCCAACGCCAGTATTGTCAGCGAGGTTAATTTGGAAACGGTGACAACATTTACAAAACCATATGTGGACGCCATCAAGAGCCTGTGGGCCGATCCGGGGATTCAGGAATGTTACAATCGGAAGAGGGAATACCAGCTCTCGGACTCTGCCAAATAGTGAGTGTAAACAGATGGGTATCTGCTCGGGCTTTGCGGAATACTTTCCATTGTTTCCTCTGCCTGCCACATGGGGGGGGGGGTCTGTTTATGATGTTGAAAGTTTACATGCTGAATGAAAAGGGGTCACCTTGTCACTCTTTCAAAACCACTCACATTGAGCTGAAAGTGCTGTGGTATGCATGCCAGGCCAGTAAATGGCGATGCCACTTTTTGATACTGAAATTTGTTATGTTTGGGTGTAAAATGATGACGTTTAGGCTGCACGGCGGTTGAGTGTTTAGCGCGCAGGCAACACAGCTATGAGACCCGAGTTCAATTCCACCCTCGGCCATCTCTGTGTGGAGTTTGTATGTTCTCCCCGTGCATGCGTGGGTTTTCTCCGGGTAAAATTGTCCATAGGTATGAATGTGAGTGTGAATGGTTGTTTGTCTATATGTGTCCTGTGATTGGCTGGCCACCAGTCCAGGGTGTCTCCAGTCCCGTTCCAATTTCCCTCGCATATATCGGATGGCCGCGTCGTGGCCTTTGATCCATCTTTGATCCATGTTCACAGCCAAAGCTGAAGATTATAACATCTTTGTATGAATTACAGGCTATTGAAATGTATGGGAACTTGCCGACTTGTCAATAGCCTGTGACGTCATTATCGTTTGCGTTTACGTTTATCGTTTGGTTTCTAAACCTCCCTAATAGCAACAAGAAGGCATTTCTACAGATTTGAGAAATGTCTTTTTATTTCGTTGTACATGCTCATGTACATGTCTGTAATTCATACAAAGATGTTATAATCTTCAGCTTTGGCTGTGAACATGGATCAAAGAAAGTTCCCCCATGGCATTGCGCGTCCGTGTAATGAATGTGGCGGACATTTTCCACTATACGCATATAACGGATTTCGCTTATATCGGACAAAACCAGTGGGAACAATTGAATCCGATATATCCGAGGTTTACTGTACTACTTTTTTTTTAAGATGTATGTATTTTCCAAATATGTAATTAATAATATGCATGGTTTTCTCATTTATTGTCAAAAGTTGCATATATATGAGAATAAAGGTGTAAGAAAAAAACAGTCATATTATTGGGACTGAAAGTTTTAATATTACTGGAATAAATTGTAATTTGTCAAAGACAAAGTTACCAAATTATGTTGGAATATTATGAGACAATATTATTTTTGAGATAAACTGTATTCTTGTACAATTATGATTAAAACCCAAATATATGTATATTTACTATTCTTACTATTACCCCCATAAATACACAATTAAATATAAATATTATAATATATGTATATTATTATATAAATATTAAAAATAAATACACAAACATGCAGCCGTTCTAAACTTTTGTTGTAAAATTTAATTATTATTGTAACATTAAAATAAAGGAAAATAAATTAGGCCTTTATTTGTGCGATTGCATTTTCTAGAAATATGTAATAGGCATATTTTTTCCCATGAAAGATAATAACCGTTAATTCTAATAATATATATATTGTAGTATGCAGCATAGTTTTTCATTTGTTGTCAAAAGTTGCAAATATATGAGAATAAGTGTTTATAGTGTTGACATTATTTCACGACTATCCTTTGAATAACATGAATATAAAATCTATATGTCAACAGCTATCTGAATGACTTGGATCGGATCTCCGACGCGGCGTATTTGCCTTCCCAGCAGGACGTGCTGCGGGTCAGGGTGCCCACCACGGGTATCATCGAGTACCCCTTTGACCTGGAGAACATGGTGTTCAGGTGGGTTGTGCCCCCAGATCCATTCCAGATCCAAGTCAGTTGTCAAGGCTCTGATACCCCCGCCTCCTGCCGTGCAGGATGGTGGACGTTGGCGGGCAGCGCTCCGAGAGGAGGAAGTGGATTCACTGTTTTGAAAAGGTGACCTCCATCATGTTTCTGGTGGCGCTCAGCGAGTACGACCAAGTCCTTGTGGAGTCCGCCCATGAGGTGAGACGCTCCAATGCTCTAAATGATGTCCCATATTTCTAACACTAATCTTATTAAAGCATCGTAAACAAGACAGTTGGTTTCATGGTCTCATTCGATGCAAGCCCTTCCTCTGTGGCAGTGTGCTTAACTGATCTGCAGGGGGAGCTCTTTAGTCACTCTGCCAGGCTTGTTTTCATGACAACAAATAGAATTTGCAGTCTTCCTAAGAGCACATTTGAGCACACAGAACTACTTATTCATTTATTTATTTGTCTGTCATTGAAGAATCGTATGGAGGAGAGCATGGCCCTGTTCCGGACTATCATCACCTACGAGTGGTTTGAAGAGTCTTCCATCATCTTGTTCCTAAACAAGATCGATTTGCTGGAAGAGAAAATCATGCATTCACATTTGGTCGACTACTTTCCCGAATATAACGGTGAGAAACTCTTCTTCTCCGTGATATCTAGTAATCCCTGGGAAAGATAACGGATCTGAAAAGGAGTAGGAAGAAGAAGATCTTATTTAATCCTACTCAGTTCTCCGTGGCTCAGCCTTTACTGATATTTTTTAAATATTGCCATTTTCTATCAGGGAGAGGAAAGAGTAGTAATTGTGTAACAATAATTATATATATGGCCCATGGAAGCAGGTAGAAACTAAAGTCAAAATTATTGCTTTGTGTCATTTAAATGAATTAATTTCATTTTTTAGACACATTTTATCATAGAACATAGAATAAATTTTTTAAAATGAAACTTGTTATTATTACGGGGGGAAAAAAATCCAACCCTACATGACCCTGTGTGGAAAAAATGACCCCCCCTGCTCCCCTCTTGTGTAAAACATAACTTAATTGAGATTTATTGAGATCTATCAATCTGGAAAATGCTATAAAGCCATTTCTAAAGCTTTGGGACTCCAGCAAGCCACAGTGAGAGCCTTTATCCACATATGGCGAAAACATGGAACAGTGGTGAAACTTCTCAGGAGTGGCCGGTCAACCAAAATGAACCCAAGAGCGCAGCGGCGACTCATCCAAGAGGTCACAAAAGACCCCACAACATCATCTAAAGGCCTCAGTTGCTAATGTTCATGACCCATAGGAAAGACAAAAGGCAGAATGAGGTGATGGTCTGGGGCTGTTTTGCTGCTTCGGGACCCTGGAAGACTTGGAAACACCAGCAAGTCCTCTGAATGGCGGAAGAAACACAGAATGAAGACTTTGGAGTGGCCTAGTCCAAGTCTTGACCTGAATGAGACTCATTGCAAGTTACAGCCAACACCTGATTGCAGTTGGAGCTGCTGAGGGTGGTCCAACAGGGGGGGACAATCACAGGGCCATGTAGAGTTGTAACAAAAATAACAGCGGCGCTCCTTTCCTGACTCCTCCCCTACCCCATGCAGGTCCCCAGCGGGATGTCAAAGCGGGCCAGGAGTTCATCCTGAACATGTTTGTCAACCTCCATCCGAACCGCAAAAAGCTCATCTACTACCACTTCACCTGCGCAACCGACACAGACAACATTCGCTTCGTCTTCCGCGCGGTCAAAGACCACATCCTGCAGGGCAACCTGGAAGACTACAACCTGGTTTAAAGCTGCCACTGGGGGGAAGGGCTTGGTTGCGGTTGCTGTAATTGGACGTGCTTTCTCAAGCCCGGCGGTCGGAGAAGCCCGAGGCGGCTGATGATCACTAGATTACAAGATGGGGGCTATAGTCTCGAGCGCATGTCTCCGAATGACTGTACTACTGATGCATTTCATACCTTTTTGAAAACGTCCTAGCTAGCATGTCCTGACCACTAAACCGCTGCTTTGGTGTCGAGTCGCTCGTGAGAATCACTCTGAGGCCTTCTTGCTTTTTAAAGTAAATGAATGACCATGACTCGGATGCAGAGGGACTACTTTTTTGGAGCACGCCAGGCCTCTGAAGACTTCTCTTAGCTTTTGTGCCACTAAAGGGAAGGCAGTTGTAATCAACACTAATTGCACATTTATTTTTCAAGCTTTCACTGATTTTGCACACTTAAGTAACTTTGTGTAACCCTTTGGAACACTTTGCGTGAGTAGCCATCTTTTCTTTTTTTTTTTTTTACTTTTATTTTTATTTCTGCACTGCAGAAAATCTTATGAAGGAGTATTAGGGCCACCAGACACATCAATCAAATGATCAGAAATAATTACAATAATGAAATAGCGCTATACAACTAGGAAAAAAAAATTCAAAATAACGAGAAAAAAATGTGAAACTAGAATGTCACTAATTTTTTAAGAAAAAGCTGTGAAGCGACACGGATAAAGTTGTATATATACAAGATTAAAGTTGTAAAGTTATAGTAAAAACACACATTTATCATGATCAAGTCATCATATACCGAGAATAAAGTCGGGAAAAAAGTTGTGAAGTTACACGGATTGTACACAGCAACAAAGTTGTCAATTTTTGATACGTTAATACAAGAAAAAAAAACATGACATTAATGAGGAAAACGTGAATACCAGTAGTAACAGTATTCAATATTTCAGTAAAAGTATTAAAGGAAAAAAAATCTTATTTTTTTGCAAGAAAAAAGTTAAGCTACAAGATAGTTTTGCCAAAGTAGTAATACAAGAAAAAATATTTTTATGATAGTCAAGAAATAGAAAAATGTATACAGAGTTGTAAAGTGACAAAATTCAAGTTATAAAGTTTGTGAACAAAGGCGTATTTTCCAAGAAAAATATGAATATGTCATATCACAATAATAAAGCAGTAATACCACTGTAATATGGGTACGTTTGAATGTACACCACTAAATATAAAGTAATAAAAAACAATGCATTTTTTCCCCAAGAAAAAACCCATTGGAAGATAAAAGGGTAAAGCTAGTACAGCTCTCATATAGTCACAACCATACACATAAAAATGTTTTCCTCCAAGCATAATTCATTTTTCTTTTCAGTGTTGCCATCAAATTTTTATGCACATGAATACATTTCAAAGGGAATCCTTTCTTTTTTTGCAAGCATTTTTAGTGATTGCATCAAACTGCGTTAATATGTAATTTTCCTCGGTTAAAATTGCCAAATTGGCTGTAGAAGTGGGCTGTCGTTTACCCCAACGTACGCTATAAATATCACACGGTTGTTTTTTTTTTTTTTACCCCCCCCCCCCCCCCCCCTTCCGTTTGGGTTGGTTGAGGTCGGCACGGAGAGGCTGGCTGCTGACGAGATAAGTGCGGTGTTAAATAATCTCTCAGGCATTAAATGAGTGCATTGAAGTGCTCTTTAAAAGGGTTTGGAGTAAATGAATACAAAGCTAATTAAGAGCTTATTGGTGACACCGCTGTTTACATGACCTCTGTCTTCTTATTAAAAATCATTTCATTTTAATTTATGGTTGTGTTTCACTCACTGCAGCTTGTTTTATTCGGCCTCTTGGTGTGTTTTGTATGTTGATCATTTCAATAAACAAAAATTAGATTATTTGGGTCTGCTCCTACCCTACAGTTGTGTTTTAAATGTTGGCTGAGTTTTAGTACGAGGATGGCTTCCCTCCCTGGCAGCGGTGTCCGAGCCAACATCGGTGAGTTTAACAGTGCAAATATTTACTCTATTGACTCTGTTTGATTGACTGTGTGTTATTTTCTGCATTGCAGTCATCGGTCGGTCGATCACCAAATCCAAATATGGTTCTGATGAGTCCAACCAGCCCCACCGGGGACACCGAGGAAACATTTGATCGTGAAAAATGATAAGTATTGTGTATCCAGTCACGTCACAACATAGCATAACCGAACTTTCCCTACATACATTGCAAATATTTGTTGTTCAAAGAAAACATGAAAAAAAATATATATATCACAAGATACAGTGCAAATACAGCACAGTAATCCAGAGTTACAGCATAGAAATACATTATTTAAGCCGTCTAGACATGAACTAACACCCCTATAATCACCATTAGACTAATTTTACCCAACATAGTAGATCATGGATCCATCCATCCATCCATTGCCTATGCCGCTTATCTTCACTAGGGTCGCGGGGTATGCTGGAGCCTATCCCAGTTGACTTTGGGGCGAGAGGCGGGGTTCACCGGCTCCAATCAGAGATGGCCAAACGGACATTCGAACCAAGATAATCTTTATCTCCCGACTGTGTGGCCTGCATGTTACACGTTCAGAAATATACAAATGTACGAGTACCAATATGAGTTTGCCGGGACGAAAGGCATGATGGGAATCCATTAAAATAGTTTTTTAATTTTAAACTCGTATTGGTGCTTGTATTATATATACATATATATTTTACATGTTTTTATTCAAATTAATTATTTATATTCAAACAAACAAACGGGGAGTATTGCACCTGATATAATAATCGCTCACATCTTAGCATAGAACATATTAGCTTTACTCAGAAATAATTAATAATAATAATAATAATTAATTTATGTTGGTGCTATAGTACATGCTTTTCATTGGACAGCGACATATTACGCCCTCTTGTGGCTTTTGGGGGCAAAGCAGACCTTTTGGTGGTGAAAACATTGTAGCAGAGCGCATAGGGAAGTCAAGTACAGTAAAATAAAGGTAATAGGAAGAAGACATAATCATTTGTCTTTGACCCCACCCACTTGTTAACATACCTTGATGCATACCATCCTAGCTTTAAAAGTACACAGAAACTCCCTTCAACCTTGCTGTTCTCTCCACACCTGCAATTATGTCAATGCCATTTTGATTGGCTTTGTGAGGACACGCCGTGATGTCACCAGGCACCTGCACTACAGGAATGTCATCCCGCACCTGATCTGTCCCAGCAAGACATACGCCTAAATCAGTGTTTGCTCAGAGCGAGGCGGCGGCGGTGGTAGCAGCGGTGGCAGCGGAGGCGGCGGTGCCACAATGGACTGCTGCTCGTCTCCAGACGAGCACAGCAGCCGCAAGATCAACCGGGAAATAGAGAGGCAAATTAAACTTGATAAGCGTCAACAAAAGCGTGCCATCAAGCTCCTCTTTTTAGGTAAGTGTTGGGGGTTTTGTTTTTGAAATTGGTCAATGTTGTCTTTCAGACGTAACTGAAGTTAGCATGGGTCTGCGGTCCGCGTGTGTCTGTAAGTGCCAGGAAGAAAAGCTGTGACTTGCTCGTTAGATCCCAACTTTAAGAAGATTATTGCATTTTTAAAAGGCTTTTGGTTGGATAAATGCTTTTTAAATACAAAACATTATTCATTCATTCATTCATTTTCTACGACTTATCCTCACAAGGGTCGCGGGAGGTGCTGGAGCCTATCCCAGCTGTCTTCGGGCGAGAGGCGGGGTACACCCTGGACTGGTTGCCAGCCAATCCCAGGGCACATATAGACAAACAACCATTCACACTCACATTCATACATATGGACAATTTGGAGTCGCCAATTAACCTAGCATGTTTTTGGAATGTGGGAGGAAACCGGAGTACCCGGAGAAAACCCGCACATGCACGGGGAGAACATGCAAACTCCACACAGAGATGGCCCAGGGTGGAATTGAACCCTGGTCTGTTCAGCTGTGAGGTCTGCGTGCTAGCCACTCTGAATCTAACACCACGGAGAGTGGTGATGAAGAGGTATCCCCTTCCACTGTCTCCTACACGGCCACCCAGCATACGCCCACCAGCATCAAACTCACCGTCAACAGAGTCAAAAGGAGTAAATCCAAAAAGAGGAAAAAGAGTACAGAGAAAACCCGTGGCACACCAAAGGGCAAAAAAAATATTTCATTTTCACTGTTTCATTCACGTTTTTGTTTAAATATATTTGGAGAACAATTCCCAAAATAAAGCAAACCAAAAGGCGGCTGTTGGATTTGACGTCACGGCGGCAGAATAAAACCTCGCTCCTCAGCAGAACTTCCATCGATTGCCGCAGTCGTTACACAACACAAAGGTGGTCATTGGCTCGTCTGCGCTGCGAGTTTGCACCTGTGTGTACGTGCAGCTCTTGCTGCGACACTTATTGCTTATGTCTGCGTGAGTTCAACTGTGTTCTCGGTTAGCATTGGACCTTTTGGAAGGAATTAATAACACTAACCAAGTATTTTTTCAATATTGACAAAATATTGAAAATATAAAAAAAAATACAGTTCAAATTGTGAAAAATGTTATTGTTTTAAAGTAACTTGCCGAACCTTCTAGACATTTTTGCGCGTGTGAGTGAGGGGAAGAAAAGCTCAAACTCGCATGTGGAGAAATGGATTGGCCCATCTGTTGGTTTGTGTGTATAAACGTCTCCATTCTGAAGACAGTGTCTTGTATTCGGGGTCCATACGGTAGTCAGTCTGGGTGGGGACAGTAAAGACATCCGGGTCTGGATCAGAACAGGACATAGTTGGATGAAATCTAACAGAAATCCTGCATGGGTGTTTCCAACAAAGCATGTGGTCGTTCAAGGGAATGAGTCATCGTTTTAGTGCAGATAATAATTGATGCTCATTTGTTGTTGTTTTTTTTTATTATTATCGTTGTCGCAGATGCCCCATTCTTTCATCCCCATCTCTTTTGTCCCCCTTCCCTTTTTAATCAACCTCATTAGGGACGGCAGAAAGCGGGAAGAGCACTTTCATCAAACAGATGAGGATCCTCCATGGCAACGGCTACACCGAGGCCCAGAGGAAAAGCTTTGCTCGCTTGGTGTGCCAGAACATCATCACCGCCATCCAGGCCCTCATCGAGGCCATGAGTGTCCTCAGCATCGACTATGTCCACAACAGCAACGTCGTGAGAAACCTTTTTTGTCATGGCTGTGTGATCATGAGGAAAAGCTTGGCGATGGCCGCAGCCATGCCGAATGCTAACATATCTTGCTAATCAGCATTCCATGCAATGCGTCACTTGTGTTGTTTACTGATAGGAACCTTCCATTTTAAAGGCCAATTAGCGTTGTAGTAGTGGTGATCGTCGATGGATCGACCGCTTCGCTTCGCTTGGCTACCTATCAATCGAGCTGAAGTGCAGAGAATTCAACATTATATTACTTTTGCAGTGAAGTATTTTAGTTGCTATTGTAATCTTTTAATTTTCCAGTTTTAACACAGGAGGCAGGTCCATCCTCCTCCTGGGTACTCATTCATTCATTTTCTAACACTTATTTTCACGAGGGTCGCGGGGTGTGCTGGAGCCTATCCCCGCTGTCTTCGGGTGAGAGGCGGGTACCACAGGGTACATATAGACAAACAACCATTCACACTCACATTCATACCTATGGACAATTTGGAGTCGCCAAGACATTAACCAAGCATGTTTTTGGAATGTGGGAGGAAACCGGGGGGATCTCCTAGCTATGAGGTCTGCGCGCCAACCACTGGAACTCCGTGCAGCCCCTCCTGGGTACTAAAACCACTAAAGTTGGCCTCTTCAATTGTCAGAACGGAACAGCCCTACAATTCCCTCAGCACACATGAGCATGGCCTGTCTCACTCCTCCTTTCGTTGAGGCAAATCAGGCCCAGAGCTTGTGCTGTCCTCCTCCCCAGCACACAGTTTCCAGAGAAACGACAGAGTCATCATGATAAGGTATGTTTATTTACACATAATAATAACACTGCCCCCTTTGTGGATGCTCCAGGACCTGGCAGAGAGGCTGAGCCAAGTCCAGCAGGAAACGGTCAACATGTTGGAGCCGTGGCAGGTGGATGCCATCAAGAAACTGTGGGACGATCAAGGCCTTCAAGGATGCTATCAGCGAAGAAGGGAATTCCATCTGTCTGACTCTGCCAAATAGTATGTTTGTTTATTTACATATTTGTCTAAAAATAACCTGAGCTGGCGGCACAGCGGTCTAGTGGTTAGCGTGCAGACCTCACAGCTAGGCGACCAGGGTTCAATTCCCACCCTCGGCCATCTCTGTGTGGAGTTTGCATGTTCTCCCCGTGCATGTGTGGGTTCTCTCCAGGTACTCCGGTTTCCTCCCACATTCCAAAAACATGCTAGGTTAATTGGTGACTCCAAATTGTCCATAGGTATGAATGTGAGTGTGAATGGTTGTTTGTCTGTATGTGCCCTGTGATTGGTTGGCGACCAGTCCAGGGTGTACCCCGCCTCTCGCCCGAAGACAGCTGGGATAGGCTCCAGCACCCCCGCGACCCTCGTGAGGAAAAAGCGGTAGAAAATGAATGAATGAATGAATAACCTGAGCTGGAGGCTTTTACCAAAAGACAGGCAGGGCTCATGCTCATCAGGACCGTCTGCAAATATTTCTCTGCTATATATCTGCATGCTAGTACGAGAACATCTGTAAACATCATCAAAGTAAACATCCGCAGACAAAATATACCAAATATTAACTTGTGAGTCGTTGTTTTTAACGTTACAGTTACCTTTGCGACTTGGACAGAATCAGCAACCCGGGTTACATCCCCAACCTGCAGGACATCTTGAGGGTCCGTGTCCCCACCACGGGTATCATCGAGTACCCTTTTAACATCAAAGGAGTTATCTTCAGGTGGAGTATAATTTTGTTGTATTTTTTTTTTCCCTATTTGTCATTATCGTCCGAAATATTGTGATTTTCAAGCGACTTTTGATTTGAATATTGTAGTATTTCACTTAAAAACCCTAAACCCACTTTGATACGTCTTGCTGTCAATATTACTTACATCATTAACTGTTACGCAGAAGTGTAAAAAGAAGCTAACCACCAATGAGCATAATAATGATGCATATGGCCGCGCTGGAGTTTTACTTTATCCGAGTGGTTAGCGCACAGACCTCACAGCTAATTTGTATGTTCTCCCCGTGCATGTGTGGGTTTTCTCCGGGTACTCCGGTTTCCTCCCACATTCCAAAAACATGCTAGGTTAATTGGCGACTCCAAATTGTCCATAGGTATGAATATGAGAGTGAATGGTTGTTTGTCTATATGTGCCCTGGGATTGGCTGGCCACCAGTCCAGGGTGTACCCCGCCTCTCGCCCAAAGACAGCTGGGATAGGCTCCAGCACCCCAGCGACCCTCGTGAGGATAAGCGGTAGAAAATGAATGATATTGATTGTGAACTGCTCCGGATAATGCTGTAGTGTAGATATTTAGAGATGTCGGAACCCTGACCCTCACTGAGTGGTTTACCATGTGCGCCATTTATGCTCGTTACATTTGGCTGAGCGGCAAGTTAGAGTTATCAATGCTTCTATTATTAACATATTACATATTGCAGTTACTTATTGTGTTGCCGTTCCCTGATTTTCTCTCGTTTGACTTGAGCGCTTCCATAAACGACGTTGCCTTTGTGTGTCCAGGATGGTGGACGTGGGCGGTCAGCGATCAGAAAGAAGGAAGTGGATCCACTGTTTGGAGAATGTCACCTCCATCGTCTTCCTGTCTGCCCTCAATGAGTACGATCAGGTCCTTCTCGAGGACTCCACACATGTAAGTCATCTTGACAGGTGCGTCCTGTGTCCTTCTTCATGGGTCCTCGACGTTGTTGATGGTCCTCACCTTTTTGTCCTCAGAATAGAATGGAGGACAGTCTTGCTTTGTTCGAGACGTTAGTCAAATACCACTGGTTTAGCGAAACCTCCTTCATCCTCTTCCTCAACAAAATCGACTTGCTGGAGGACAAAATCACACAGTCGGATTTGGTCAACCACTTCCCACAATACAAGGGTAAGTCTTTATCAGGCCTGGCCTCAAAAACCATATCATAGTAGATACTTAAAAACAGTAGTGCTCTTGTCATTTAGAGGATCTTTGGTGTTTATGCAGTAGGTCTTTAAATGGAGTCGGGCTTCCCTGTTCTATAGAGGATCCTCGACTAGCGTTTTTGCAGTAGATGCTTAAAAGCAGCAGGGCACTCCTATGATATAGAGGATCTTTGTCTAGCATATATATATATATATATATATATATATATATGTATATATATGTAATATACAAGTATAAATATGACTTCCTCACCGCTCTGTATTTGATATAAAAAGGCACTCGTGATCACAGGTGATACTTTTGCATCGTGAGCCAAACTTTAGATTTTTTTTTTTATTGTGTGATTTGGACGGTACAGGGCCTCGAGGGAACGCCAAAAAAGCACGAGAGTTCATCCTGGATCTTTTTAAGATGGTGCATAAGGGCCACAAATGGCCGCTGTACATGCACTACACCTGCGCCACGGACACAAACAACGCCAAGATTGTATTCAACGTGGTGAAGGACACGCTCTTCAGAGACATCGTTCCCGTTTAGTCACCACGCAAGCTCTCTGAATGGACATTGAACGTTGTGTTGACGCTTAAACCGGTGCCAGTTTTCACCTACTTTCAGTTGCAAACTGGTTTGACAAAGTCCTCCTTATGAAAGGCTGCCAGCCTGGCAAAGAAGGAGCTCACCTCTCATCTATTGTATTACCAGGAAACCACAACGACTACATTGTATTGACTCACTACGTGAATGAAGACGAATAAAAAGACATATAATAACATCTACATCGACATAGTCTTTCTATATGCACCTCAGGACGTCTGGCTTTAGACGTCTGCTTCAATTCAACCTGCCACCTTCAGCATGCTGACCTTCTCAAATCAAGTGCATCCTTCCTACCACGCCCTGCAGGTTCCACGCTCAACTCCGACCTGTGCTTTTTCCGCCATCTTGGCTATGATTTGCTAACGTGACACTCCAAATGGCCATGCAAAACGGAAACCGAAACTTTGACTGTTTTTGCAGCAGGTGCTTAAAAACAGCAGAGCGTCCTCATCAAATAGAGGATCTTTGACTAACTGTTTTTGCAGCAGGTGCTTAAAAACAGCAAAGCGCCCTTGTCAAATAGAGGATCTTTGACTATTTTTGCAGCAGGTCCTTAAAAACAGCAAAGCGGCCTCGCCAAATAGAGGATCTTTGACTATTTTTGCAGCAGGTCCTTAAAAACAGCAAAGCGCCCTCGCCAAATAGAGGATCTTTGACTATTTTTGCAGCAGGTCCTTAAAAACATTCCGCTGCTTCTTCGTTTGGAGTAATGTTTGCGCCAAAGAAAAAGCAAAACACAATGATTGACAATGCAATTGTCTTGCATGTCACGAGATAGACTGAGATCTTTAATTTTGGAATAAGTGCTTGCAAAAAAATGCGTGTGACGTTAGCTATGACAAAACGCTTCAGGGGTTGACTGTAGTTGATTTTGTCGTTTTGTGTTTTTGAGATAATTGTTACGCTAATGGTTATTGCTGTGCTTTTACTCCCGGGTCTCCTAATAATAATAATAATAATAAGTGTAAGTTACAAATCTGCTGTAATGGCAGCAATAACACAACATTATCACAATAACACAAACACACACACACATCTCCATTCACTTGCACTGCCCGAGGGGAGCTGCTATAGGAGCAGGTGATCGCCCTTATTTGGTCATGGCCCAGATCATGTGACTACAAAATGGTGGAAGCTGTGAGCAGTTTGCAAGCCGAGCATCTCCGGCACGAGGCTGGCAGCAGGAAGTAGACGCTGGGATCCATGATCTGACACAAAGGAGCTTCCTCCCAGCAGCGGTGAGTAGAACTAAAAAGAGGAACGGTGAATGGTGGAGGATGAGACGTGGCAATGTCTCTGTAGGTCTTCTTCCACACGCAGAAGGCAGACAGGAAGCGGGAGTGTGAGGGGGAGGGGTCGGATGCTGTTGCGTGGAAGTGGAACAGCTCAGCATCCTCCATGAGCAGCTGATTATCATCTAGAGACGCAAGGCAGATCTATGCTTGTTGGCTGTGGTTCGTTCTTGGCTCTAACGGCCCTCGTCTATTGCGGATTTGGTTGTCGTTTGATTGGAATGAGGCTTTCAAACATGCGATGGGGGTCTTGGTGGCGGTGGGGGGCAGGGGAAGCACACAACGGGGACGGGTTGTTGTGATGATGTAATATGAGTGCTCAGCTTCCTCTTCCTGCTGTCCTCTCTGTCTGCTCCTCTTTCAAACCTTTACTTTGAAAATGAACTGTTGCCTTGTGCACATGTACCTAATCATTTGTCCTGGTGGTATTTTCCAATAGCCACAATCCACACTAGATATTAGTTGATATTATTTTCAGCATGGCCCGCTAGTAGAAGACATATGGAGATGATTTACACCATTAAAATATTCATCTATTTATGTATTGGTGCAATTCTGGTGTCGTATTATAGGTCCTCCTACAGTTGGACCCGATTTCGGAGCCCAAAATGAACTCTGAGGGAAGTGAAAGTAGACCTGGTAAGTCTGTGTGAGTGATGCCATTGCATTAAAACACATTGGCTCATAAAACAACACTATTTTTACCGTAATAGGAATGCAAATATCTTTTTTAAAACATAGCATTTAAAAAAATTATCGTGCATGTATTTGCATAATTTGCATATTCCGACTCTCATCATGATTATTGCAGCAAGATTTATATTTCTTATATTTATTCATTATATATATATTTAGTATATATATATACTATTTAAATGTTAAATGAATCGATATTCTATATTTAAATTATATTTTTATTATATTTATGATATATAATTATGGACAGATTTTTTAAAATTAATTATCATAGTAAATCTGGTAAAAAAAAATTCCAAATGTATTTTATTTATGTTTGTTTATTCCATTTGTTTTTTAACACTTTATTTGTTGTTATTTTATTTGGGTTTTTTTTTGGACCGGTTTTATTTTGTGTTTATTTATTTGCAATTAATTTATTTTCTTTTATTTGTTTTTTGACTGATTTATTGTATATTGTTTGTGATTTCATTTTAGTTGTTTTTATTTTTTGCAATTTTATTTGTTTTTTGACTGATTTTATTGTATTTTGTTTTATTTTTTTAAATGTATTTGTATTTTATTTTATTTTGGGCACAGAGTTCCACTGCCCCACTCAGCAGAGAAAGTGCAAAGGAACATTCATGAAAAAATCAGTCTGATCAATTTTGCAATTGAATCATTCTTATGGCAGAAAAAAGTAGTGCTGGATATGGTGGGGCACTGCCAAATTTGCCCCTCATGCTAAATCCCAACTTTCATTTTAGTGCCGCCCACCTCCCTACCTCTGAAAGGGGGCGCCACCCAACGTAAGAAGCTATCGGCCCCACGTATCAGCCTCTCTCTGGACCAGAGCGAGGACGACTTGGGGGAGACGCCGGATGACCTTGACATCAATGTCGATGACCTCGACACTCCGGATGAAGGAGATTACTTGGACTACACGGACCACGAGATGGACTGGGAAGGTGGGTTAAGCCAACGACGTAACCAACCCCCGATGCTTCATCGGGTCTATCCGTGTCACATGTCAATAAGATCCCAAAGCGGCCGGGCGAAGCCGGACGAGCGAATCGTACAACTCTATCCCGACTTACAGCGCCGAGGAGGAGCGTCAGGACGGCAAACTGTGGCGGACGGTGATCATCGGCGAGCAGGAGCACCGCATCAACATGAAGGTCATCGAGCCCTACATGCGAGTCATCTCCCACGGAGGTAGCCGATTGGATCAAATATTAAAATCAAAATAAATACTACGTGAAGTTCTATATTTCTCGTTGGTGTTGTTTTGTATTCAGGCTATTATGGCAACGGTGTGAATGCCATCATCGTGTTTGCCGCCTGTTTCCTGCCAGACAGCGACAGAGACGACTACCATGAGATCATGGAGAACCTCTTCCTGTGAGTACTTTTGTAAGATTTCACTATATAACAACATTAATGTAATTATTGCAATATTTTGATGATAAATTCAGGTTGAAATGATGGCGCTCATCAAGTTAAAGCGCTGTCATGCTAAATGACATGAATCTACTCCACCAAAACAATCTGCGTTGGCCTCAAGTTGTTTTATTCCTCGCAGCCAACAACAGAAAAATGGCCGCGCTGCATTCGCACCTTGCACATCTTCGCTTAACCGCCGCCGACAGTTCTCTCGCCAGAGGCCGGTGCCAGTGACCTGAGAGAGTCACGGCAGTGAAATAAAAATAAAAATAAAGCTAGGTCGCAAATGTCCACAAGCAGGCGAGAGTTTGGCGTGAATCTGGCGTGTCGATGCTCAGATGTTTTTTTTTCCACGGTAAAGAAGCTGGAAATAGAAGTGTTGCAGGGTGCATGCTGAGACACCCCCTCTGTGTTAATGTGTCCACTGTTGACTTGGCACACTTGCATTTCATGCTTGGCCGGAGTTGTTGGGATCCTGCAGGCTGCTCTGTGAAAGATATGCACAAATGCCGGCACGGTGGACACAAATAAAAGGATGCTCTTCAGCTCCTCCGTGCCAGATGGACACATGGCTGGCCGACGCGATCTGCATCTGTGTCGGTGATGCGCGATGACAAAGCTTACGATGTTTCTTATACCAGGAATACCAGGAATTGATGGTGCCGGGAGAACAGGGAAAAGTCAATGAAGTGTGAGGAGTCATGGGGGAAAAACACTTCCTACTAATACTGACTACTCATACTCGTACACTGGGTGGGAGGCGACCTTTGATTGGTCTTCAAGCTCTATTTAGAACGACACGCTCCAAATTCAACACATAGGTCATCTGTGTAAGAAATAATAATAATAACAACTCTTACTCTACTTACTCTACTACTATTTGAAAAATACCAACTACACAACTGTTATTTCTGCTACAAAAGTGCCACTATTATGCTAACATTAGCATGCCAACACATAATAATAGTTAGCAATACCAACATTAGCATGCTAACACCTAGCATATCAATGCAAAGTGTCTATATCCTGTATATGTCTACCTATGACATACTACTACTACTATTATAAAAATAACAACTAGACAACCGTCATTTCTGCTACAAAAGTGCCACTATTATGCTAACATTAGCATGCCAACATATAATAATAGTGCAAAGTGATTATATAACAGTCTACCAATGAAAATGGCTAAAAATGCTACCTTGCTAATATTAGCGTGTTAGCAAAACCAACATTAGCATGCTAACAGCGAGCATAACAATGCTAAGCGTTTATATATCCTATATGTGTCTACCTATGAAAACGGCTAGAAATGCTAGTATGCTAATGTTAGCATTATTAACATGCGAACATGTTAGTAACATGTTAGTAATTGTGCATGCTAACACCTAGCATAACAATGCTAAGCATCTATATCCTAATGTGTCTACCTATGAAAATGGCTAGAAATGTGAGTATGCTAATTTTGGCATTGTTCACATGCTAACATTAGCATGCTAACACCTAGCATAATAGTCTTAAGTGTTTATACAGTATGTGCCTACTTTTGAAAACAGCAAGAAATGCTATGCTAATGTTTGCATGAGTACTACGACTACTAGTGCTATGAAAACTGAAAAAAAACCAAAAACTATTACTAGTACGTCTACTACCACTACTACAAGTACTGTTATAAAATTAACAACTACACTACCACTTCTTCTGCTGCTGCAAAAACTACTACTACTATTACAGTTCCCGCTCCTAGTTTTATCGTTAACAGTACTTCTAGTCCTGCTGCTGCGACAGCAACAACAATGTTTACCACCAGTACTATTGTTGCTACCACTACTACTAACATAACACCACAAGAGCAGCGAGAGTGGTTGAGTTGACAACGGTGTCATGATCAATGATATGGACTGTGTATGGTTTGTGTGTGCGGTCAGCTACGTGATCAGCACTCTGGAGCTGATGGTGGCAGAAGACTACATGATCGTGTACCTGAACGGAGCCACGCCCCACAGGAGAATGCCAGGCTTGGGCTGGCTGAAGAAGTGCTATCAAATGATTGACAGAAGGTGGTCAGCACGCATCAACGTGTCAAGCGTGAGGCCGAAACTAAAAGCCAACGCGTGCTTGTCCTTTTTCGTCATTTAGGCTCAGGAAGAATTTGAAATCCTTCATCATTCTGCATCCATCTTGGTTCATCAGGACCATTCTCGCCATCACCAAGCCCTTCATCAGGTACGCCTCTTCCATATTTTGCTGTGTTTTTGAATACCCAAACATGGCATTCGGTAATTGTAGCTTAATCTACGCACTGTAGCACCAAGTTCAGCAGCAAGATCAAGTACGTCAACAGTTTGGGCGAACTGGAAGATCTCATCCCCATGGAGTACATCCACATACCAGAGTGCATCATTAGGTGAGTCGCTCACACTCACACATAGCTCCGCCCCTCCACTCATTGACACCCTCTTACTCCTTCTCACCTCTGACCTCCAGACTTGACCAGGAACTGAAGGAAGCAGGCGAGAATTCCAAGTAAGAAAACACGCTTGCTAGCTCTTACACACTGATACTAAAAAGCAGGATTAGAATCAGTGTGTCGCTAGGAATGAGTGAATCAGTGTGTTGCGAGGAATGAGTGAATCAGTGTGTAGATACGAAAGAGAATTAGTGTGTCGCGATGAAAGAGGGAATCAGTGTGTCACTATGAACAAGTGAATCAGTGTGTCGCTATGAATGAGTGAATCAGTGTGTCGCTAGGAACGAGTGAATCAGTGTGTCGCTATGAATAAGTGACTCAGTGTGTCGCTTTGAAAGAGTGAATCACTGTCGCTATGAACGAGTGAATCAGTGTGTCGCTATGAACGAGTGAATCAGTGTGTCGCTATGAATGAGTGAATCAGTGTGTGGCTACAAAAGAGAATCAGTACGTGGATACGAAAGAGAATCAGTGTGTCGCTATAAACGAGTGAATGAATATGTTGCTATGAAGGAGTGAATCAGTGTGTCGCTATGAACGAGTGACTTACCGTATTGCTATGAACGAGTGAATCAGTGTGTCGCTATGAACGAGTGATTTACCGTATTGCTATGAAGGACTTTGTAGTCATATCATCAGACCTGCGTCCGCATGTTCTGGACTCACGGGTGAAGAGAGGGGCTGAGCTGTCAACTGATCACCACCTGGTGATGAGTTGGATTAGATGGCGGGGAAGATGCTGGACAGACCTGGTAGACCCAAACGAGTAGTGAGGGTGTGCTGGGAACGTCTGGCAGTCTCCCGTTCGTCGAGTCTTCAACTCTCACCTCCGGCAGAGCTTCACCTGCATCCCGGGGGAGGACCGGGATATTGAGTCCGAATGGGCCATATTCCATGCCTCCATTGCTGAGGCAGCTGACTGGAGCTGCGGCCGCAAGGTGGTTGGTGCCAGTCGTGGCGGCAGGCCCCGAACCTGATGGTGGACACCAGAGGTCAGGGCCGCCGTCAAGCTGAAGAAAGAGTCCTATCGAGCCTTGATGGCTTGTAGGACTCCGGAAGCAGCTGACAGGTACCGTCAGGCCAAACGGTCCGCGGCCTTGGCGGTTGTCGAGGCAAAAACTCGGGTGTGGGAGGAATTCGGTGAGGCCATGGAGCACGACTTTTGGTCGGCCTCGAAGAGGTTCTGGCAAACCATCCGGCACCTCAGAAAAGGGAAGCAGTGCCCAGTCCACACTGTTTACAGTGGAGATGGGGGCCTGCTGACCTCAACTGGGGATGTCGTCGGACGGTGGAAGGAATACTTTGAGGCCCTTCTCAATCCCACTGACATACGTACCTTCCATAGAAGAAGCAGAGTCTGAGAACACATACGTGGACAGTGCCATCACCGTGGCTGAGGTATCTGGGGTGGTTAAACCGCTCCTCAACATCGTCTCTTCAACATTGCGTGGAAGTCGGGAACAGTACCTTTGGATTGGCAGACCGGGGTGGTGGTCCCCCTTTTCAAGAAGGGTGACCGGAGGGTGTGTTCCAACTACAGGGGGATCACACTCCTCAGCCTCCCTGGGAAAGTCTATTCCAGGGTGCTGGAGAGAAGGGTACGACCGTTGGTCGAACCTCTGTTACAAGAGGTCCAATGTGGTTTTCGTCCTGGTCGTGGAACACTGGACCAGCTCTACACCCTCACAAGGGTGCTTGAGGGTGCATGGGAGTTTGCCCAACCAGTCTACATGTGCTTTGTGGATCTGGAAAAGGCATTCGACCGTGTCCCTCGTGGCGTCCTTTGGGGGGTGCTCCGGGAGTACGGGATTGGTGGCGCGCTACTATGTGCTATCCGGTCTTTGTACAAACGGGGCAGGAGTCTGGTTCGCATTGCCAGTAGTAAGTCAAGCCTGTTTCCGGTAAACGTTGGCCTCCACCAAGGCTGCCCTTTGTCACCGATTCTGTTCACAATTTTCATGGACAGAATTTCTAGGCGCAGCCAAGGTGCTGAGGGAGTCCAGTTCGGGGGCCTTAGAATCTCATCTCTGCTATTTGCAGATGATGTGGTTCTTATGGCCTCTTCGGGCGTGACCTTCAGCGTTTACTGGGACGGTTTGCATCTGAGTGTGAAGCGTCTGGGATGAGACTCAGTACCTCCAAATCAGAGGCCATGGTTCTCAGTCGGAAAAGGGTGGAGTGCTCCCTCCGGGTTGGGAATGGGGTCCTGCCCCAGGTGGAGGAGTTTAAGTTTCTCGGAGTCTTGTTCACGAGTGAGGGAAAGTGGGAGCGTGAGGTCGACAGACGGATTGGTGCAGCCTCGGCAGTAATGCGGTCGCTGTACCGGACCGTCGTGGTGAAAAGAGAGCTGAGGCGGAGGGCAAAGCTCTCAATTTACCGGTCGATCTATGTTCCCACCCTCACCTATGGTCATGAGCTTTGGGTCATGACCGAAAGAATGAGATCGCGGATACAGGCGGCTGAAATGAGTTTCCTCCGTAGGGTAGCTGGACTCACCCTAAGAGATAGGGTGAGGAGCTCAGTAATCCGGGAGGGGCTCAGAGTAGAGCCGCTTCTCCTTCACATCGAGAGGAGTCAGTTGAGGTGGCTCGGGCATCTAGTCCGGATGCCTCCCGGAACAGTCCCCGGGGCAGACCTCGGACACGCTGGAGGGACTATGTCTCACAGCTGGCCTGGGAACGCCTTGGTGTCCTCCCGGTGGAGCTGGAGGAGGTGGCGGGGTAGCGGGAAGTCTGGGCTTCCCTACTAAGACTGCTGCCCCCGCGACCCGGACCTGGATAAGCGGAGGAAAATGGATGGATGGATGGCTATGAAGGAGTGAATCAGTGTGTCGCTACAAAGGAGTTGACGTTTCCAAGACAGTTTTGCAGAACTGCTAGGAACATGAATTTCATGAATGAACATGAATGAGTGTGTCATGACACAGCAATGTAGCATCATTACTGCCAGTAATGAAACTTGGACAATTTACACCTTAAATAAAAAGTCTGATGGATTAAATTCCTTACAATTCCATTTTTGTCATTGCAGAATGAATAGTTTTTTGCTGGGACCAGAGCCAACGGCTGCTGACAGAACGGCGTAAGTGTGTGTGTGTGAGCGGCCATAAACACACTCGTCTTTTATTTAACTCTCATTTGTCTTCTCAGCAGAGCAGATGAAGCCGGCGCCAGCGCTCCTTAGAGTCACTGTCTTGTGTGTGTGAGTGTGTGCGTACGTGTGTGTGTGTGTGCTGGGCAAAAACACCCTATTCTAGACCTGAATATGCCAACTAGTAAAAGGAATACCACTAAGTCCCATCCACACGTGAAGGAAGAGTAGATGTCATTTCCGTGGAATACATCAGCACCTCCAATCTAGCGTGTGTAGTGTCGTGTTGTTATTGTTGTTGTGTGCATGACAGGAAGTGAAGCAATAACAACAATAATATCAGCCAATCACCCTGCTCACACACATCACCACTATCAGTGTTTCTGTCTTTCAGAATGAAGTGCAATTTAAAAAAAAAAAAAAAAAAAAAGAAACAAGAAGATTAATAGTAGCTATGCAGCACTCTGCTTGATTTCATGTAGCCTCACTGGACACGCTCTTTTTAACATTTAATTATCATTTAAAATGATTAAATTAGAAAAATATGAGAAACTTTCTAAGTGTGTTTTGTTCCTAAATTATATTGAAAATATTTTTTTTAATTTAAAAATATATTATTTATTTTCATTTTAGACTAAACTATACAAGTCAAGATATGTAGAGGTATACATATGTTAAATAAAGCCTTCTGCTGGTGTGTGTGTGTGTGCGTGTGTGTGTGTACCAAACGAAGAAGCCGGTGAGTGTAAAAAAAAAAAAAAAAAAAATACCCAAGCATGAGTGATGTGCTACTGGAGTGTATGTTTTTGGTCACTTTTGTCTTAGCAAAAATATCATCATGAGGATGAAGCACAATATCTTGTAGGTGTGTGTGCGTGCCTTTGTGCATTAGTGCATGCATCCTATCTATCCTCCTTAGTTCCATGATGATCCCACGTGCACACGAACAACGGTCACCGCCAACTTGTAGTTCATTAATAAATAGACTTGTGTCTGAACGTTTTGTGACGTTTGGTTCTTACAAATTACTTAACCGAGGTAGAACGAGTCAATGAATCGTGTCATGTGATTTTTCTACAACTTTATTCAACAGAATTCCTCCATTGACAAAAGTATTGGGACATGCCTCTTGGGAACTCAACTGGTGTAGGCGTAATCCTGTCCCAATACTTCTGTCCATGTGGTGCGTTTTCAATTTCTAAGCCAGTGAATGCAAAAACAAATAAAATAAAACACACAACTTACATATTTCCTCATGTAGTGGCCTGGGTGAACATTTCAGCAGGATGGTGTAGAAGCGCGTGTTTATAATATTGAACAAAATATTAGAAATATTTATTTTCACACATAAATAACATTAAATAAAATAACAATTAACACCTCTAGTCAATTAATCACCAAGTCTACAAACACAAGTAACTGCTGGGGTCTCTTATTATTGCCAGGTCAAAAAACAATGGCTGTGGCTGTAGGCAACCTCCTGATGTAGTTTGTTAATTCATGCTGACTCAGCAGTTTTCGGAACATCGGTTCTGTTGCTGCTGTGTTGTGCAATATATTTGTAAATATACTTAAAAGATACGTTTCCACTTTTTCATGCACACCGAATCATTATTGAAGTCTAAAATTGTAATTGTGGTTTAAACACCCCGTGTTACCCCGTTTACGATACAACATCGTATATATGTATATACGGCACAAGATGCTAGTTTAAGTTGTGCAGGCGTCACAGCGTCTTTGCGTACATCCTGTAAGGTTATGTTTAATGAGTTATGTTTGTTTACATGCTTTGGTGGGTGCTGCTGTTTTGGGTAGCAAGCAATTTATAGACTGAAAAAAAACAAGCCACGCCCTTATTTTGTTGGGGAGCACACACACGTGGGAGACGGCATCTGAGAGAACGAATCTAAAGATGGCTACTGTATAATATCTTACTCCATGGTCGTCCATGCTTCATCTGTAAGTGTAGCTCTCGTCGTCGTACTCCAGCTCGTCCTCGTCCTCTCCCAGGTGTCCGTAGCGGAACTTCCTGTACACGGTTCCATCCTGGCTCATGTAGACAATGTCCTCCTCGTCATCGTCGTCGCCATCATCTTTACCGGCCGAGCAGCGCCCGTGGAAGTCGACAAGCTGAGTGTCTTTGTAGCGGCCTCCGTAGGAGGCAGAGGAGGAGGAGCTGGCGTGACCGCCGCCGGAGTCCAGTTTCTCGTAACCACGTGGCTTAGCATCAGAAGGCATCCTCTTGGAGCGTGAGTGCTGGATGAGGAAGATGGCGGCGACTAGTGCGGCCACCAGCAGGACGCAGGCGACGATGAAGACCACCAGGTTTCCCCTGGACTCTTCTTCCTCCTCGTTCCGGAAGGCCAAGTTGGTGCTGAGGACGCACTCGCCTGGTAAAACACGGCCCTTATATGCCCGTACATTCATGCCCAAAATGATGAAAGTCCCTATGCAAGTCTCCTATAGTCAAGTGTGTGGTCTACGTAAGCAAATAAACCACAGGGTAAAAAAAAATGGCATTAACAGCTGTGGCTGTAGGCAACCGCCTGATGTAGCTTCTTTGAACTTCACAAGAAGAATCAGAAGTGGTCCGAGTCCAGCAGCTTTATCCGTCTCTGCATGTGCTTTAAAATCTGGGTGGCTCAGCTATTACAACATCGGTTCTGTTACTCGGCTTTGTCCACCCGTGAGTCAGTGAAACTCGAGTCGGTCTTTGTTAACAAGCTTTGTTAACGAGGGTAATACAAATCCAAGAGTCTCACCTCTTGTTTCCGTGCAGTTACAACAGTCCTTCACCTTCCTTGTCGCCGCCCCTTCGTCATCCTCGTGGCGGCAACAGAGGAGACAGCGCCCCCCGGCTTCTAAGATGGCCTGTGCGGGACACAGGGTGCAGTCAGCTGGGCCAGGTCCTCGACACTGAAGGCAGGAAGTGTCACAGTCCTCGCAGGTGTGACCGGAACCCTGGCAAAGGGCCACAGAGGTGAGCCATTGATCATGTGTCAGACTCAATGAGGCGAGGCATAGCGTCCAATAGCGTGAAGGGACCGAAATCTGGTAAATATAGATGATACTACCTTGATTAGAGGGAATCTGCCCGTGTCGCACACAGACACGCACGTCCCGCCTGACAAAAGGTAACCTGGTCTACAGGAGTCACAGGAGTGAGAGCTCTTACCTGCAGGGATGCAAATGTAACAATGTAGGAAGACATCTTTAATGATGTAGATCATCATAGTATGGGAAGACTTCCGATTATCCATGCTGATAGTTGATATCACACTTATTGCTAGTATGCTAATGTTAGCATTGTTAACATGCTAACATTGGCATGCTAATGTTGGTTAATGTTAGCATTGTTAACATGTTGTTAACAATGTGTCTACCTATGAAAACAGCTAGAAATGCTAGTATGCTAATGTTAGCATTGTTAACATGCTAACATTAGCATGCTAACACCTAGCATTACAATGCTAAGCGTCTACATCCTAAATGTGTCTACCTATGAAAATGGCTAGAAATGCTATTATGCTAATGTTAGCATTGTTAACATGCTGCTACGAAAACTATGGGAAGTATGGGAAGCCTTACAATTATCCTTGCTGATAGGTGATATCACACTTATTGCTAGTATGCTAATGTTAGCATTGTTAACATGCTGACATTGGCAAGCTAATGTTGGCTAATGTTAGCATTGTTAACATGTTGTTAACAATGTGTCTACCTATGAAAACAGCTAGAAATGCTAGTATGCTAATGTTAGCATTGTTAACATGCTAACATTAGCATGCTAACACCTAGCATTACAATGCTAAGCGTCCACATCCTAAATGTGTCTACCTATGAAAATGGCTAGAAATGCTATTATGCTAATGTTAGCATTGTTAACATGCTGCTACGAAAACTATGGGAAGTATGGGAAGCCTTACAATTATCCTTGCTGATAGGTGATATCACACTTATTATTGGCGCCTTCAGTGGTGTTATTTACTTAGTTCTACATATACTTTTTTGTTTCCTGCAACATCAGAAATTTGCAGTTTGTTTCGCTGTTTTTTCTACAGGGTTAGTGAACGCATGGCAAATTTTACAGCCTGTTATTAATTTTGACGCAACTGGTTTGAGTCTTTGCTGTACCTGAGCATGACGCACAGCTAGCGTGACAAAGTCGGCAGTCTGCGTTCTCTGCGTCTTTGTGGAAGCCCTCAGGGCATGAGGCGAGGCAACGGCCTTCTCGCTGCAAGTAGACCAGACCCAGGGCGCAGCTCAGGCAGCTGCCGGCCCCGCTCCCAGAACACTGGGCGCAACTGGGGTCGCACGGCTCGCATACCCTGGAGGCCGGGTTGCCATAGTGACTGCCAGGAAGAAAGTGTAGAGGTCAGTGTGTAGAAATGATGAATTACACAACAAACAAATGCCGTGTGTAATAGATAATAGAACATCATTCAAATATTCAGTACTTAAAATGTGACATAATGCATTCAACTGTAAAATAGGGTATTAAGTCATTATATTTTATAGTTATTTGTTTAATGAGCAATTTGTATATTTCATGACCTTTTTAATTATTTAATGACATTAAATTATTTTTCATGGACAACAGAATGCTGAAGACTAGAAAAAAAAGCAAGCCGCTATTTTGTTTCACATTTTAACAAATTAATTCCTATTTTGATTTAATTTCTATTTATTTAATTTGGCAAAAAAAAAATCATAATTATACACCACAAAGGCACTTTTTGTTCCATTTAGTCACTGCTAGAATCCGTAGGATCCAACTACGTCTCTCGTGTATTTAACCGCACATCAATTTAACGGCACATTAATTTAACTTTCTCAGTCCCTGTGCGCCAATTAAAAATCCACATCAATTAGCATTTTACAGGCACACAAAGGTCCCTTTGAATCTCGGGTGTAATTAACGCCGTTCCCCCCACAAATGCTGCACCTCACAGCAAAGAAACGTAAGCCATACGATGCAGAATCTATCAAGTGTGAAGCTGAAAATACTTTCAAAATCCTTTGAATAGTGTGTGTGTGTGTGTGTGTGTGGTAAGTGTGCTTTAATTGGTGGGTCGGGACCCCAAAGTGGGTGACGAAGCCACTTTATTGGTCAACTTTATGGGCAACTTTGCCATGCTTGAGCCAGAGGAAAGAGATGGAGTGGGTCCGTCCGACACACAACTGGAGATATCTGCTGGAGAAGAGTGGGCCATAAGAGAGGACAGCGTCACCCCGCAACATGGTTGTGAAGATATTTGAGAAGTGGGAGTTGAAAATAGTGGTCCCGCAGCCGAACCAGTGGAGAACCACTGCTTTAACCGAACTGGCAACAGAGTCCATTTTAAACTAACCAAACATATTTTAGCATTTTAAGTGAGATCCTGATGATAAAGTAATGATTTTGAGTATGTAGAATATAACAAATAAATATAACTTACCTGTGGCGACACGTCTCCACACACTCTTTTCCGTCTCGAAACAGGCTGTCCTTGCAGGTCAGACACTCGTGACCGTGCTTTCCCACGCACGACTGACAGCTCGGGTGGCACGGTTCACATTTCTGACGCAAATCATCTGCGTACAAGCCTGGCGGGCATTGATCCATACAGGTGCCATCTACAACAACAAATGTACAGTATGTTTCCATGCAGAGGTATGACGCTAGCATATGTGTTTTGGAATGTGTACCTGGAGAAAACATGCATGTAAACTCCATACAGAGATACCCAAAGGAGATTCAAACCCATATCTTGTTATTATATTGAGTAATATGAGTGTAAAGGTGACTATAGGGGTGTTAGTTCACATCTAGAGGGCTCTACTAATGTTTAGAAGGTCATGAGCAGGTATTACTGTACTTTTAATGCCAGTTATGTATTTTTCAATGTCAAACTCACTGAATAGGAAATGTCTTTGCTTGCAGCTCAAGCAGTGGCTCTTCCCGGGACCGGAGCAGCGGTGGCAGTATTTGTGACACGGGCGGCATTCTCCGTATTGGTCGAGATACTGATGCGGTGAACAGTCGTCGGCCAATGGCATGCAGCGGCCTTGGCCCTCCTCCAGCCTGTGGTCCTCTTTGCAGCTGGAGCAGGAGTCAGCCAAGGGCCCCACACAGGTCAGGCAGGACGCATCACAGTCTAAAAAAAAAAGAATTTCACCTCTAATATTTGTCTGTATGTGTCCTAAATTGAAATAGCAGCGTCCACATTTTGCAATGTCTTCTAAATATTACACTGTTGACAGCTGCTGTGTGAAGCGACAAAAGATGCGGGCATCGCCTGCAACGTTTTCCAGGGAGAAACAAAATCCGCCCTCCCTGTGTTTCCTCTCCTTTTTTCTGGAATAACAAAACCAGCCGAGTGTCTTTCTCGGGGCGAGTCTGTGCTGCGTTTGACAGCTGCCTGTCTGAAGAACGCTGCTATTTTGGTCTGAGCTAAAAAAAAAAAAAATAGAGAAAAATTATTCAGCACACTCTGAGGGAGAGAAGTTCTTAATGTAGAATAAAAAATTAGACACAAATAAATGGGATTTAGACTTTTTTTTCATAACTTTTTTATCTGAAGACCTGAATTAGAAATGCAGTTCCTTCCCAGGATTTAGATTTATTCACATACATCATCCACTTTCCGACAGCGTTGTAATGTATTAGTGGTGGTGGGCAGGGGGGTGATCACTTGGATACACTTTGAGCATTAAACTTGGTAAAACTAATCACTTTATGCTAAGTGCTATGAACAGAACATCCACATCTTAGCTCTGTGTTGACAAAGCAAATGAGTGTAATATCTAATAATCGGTTACCGGTTTCAAAACCCTCATACCCTTCCTGTGGTGTGGGAAGAGGTCCAGCGCGGCCACGATGAGGAAATACTTTGTCACGTCCTGTGTTATTCCTCCCAGTTGGAACTGGGGTTTGATGTGCTGAAACCACAGGTATGAGCTGTGTTGCCAAAAGTCGATGTTAACTTCCTTGTTAGCCTCAAGTGGCGCTGGTGTGACAAGATGTGGGCCCTGGTGGAGTTTTGCATGCCGTAGAGTGTGGATTTAGTGTCTATTTGCACATAACACTAATTAAGCACATGTTTGACGTGGTTAGCGAGCAGGCTTCACAGCTCGGAGACCCGAGTTCGACTCCACCTTCGGGCATCAGAGTTTGCATATTGTCCCTGTGTATGCGTGGGTTTTCTCTGGGTACTCCCGTTTCCTCCCACATTCCAAAAACATGCTAGGTTAATTGGTATGAATGTGAGTGTGAATGGTTGTTTGTCTATATGTGCCCTGTGATTGGCTGGCCACCAGTCCAGGGTGTACCCTGCCTCTCGCCCGAAGACAGCTGGGATACGCTCTAGCACCCCTGTGACCTTCATGATGATTGTATTGATTTGCCAAGAAAATGCGTTCCGACCTATTTTGACAATCAACGGACCAATAAGAGTGATGGATGCCATTATCATTACCTTTACACTCCCCTGTCACGACGTCCATGAAGGTATTAGAAGGACAGGCGGGCACACATGCTCCATTGTACAGAATGGCCCCGAGGTCGACGCAAGCATCGCAGTCGTTATCGTTGGGGCCGTCACACAAATCACAGTCGGGGTGGCAACGCAAACACTCCTGTCCCTCGTTATCGCTGAAGAAGCCGTCGGGGCACTCGGCCACGCACAGACCTTCGTGGAGAAAGTGATACTCCTCACAGGCTGCAAGGAGACCATTTAGTGAGGGGAGAAGATGTTAGACTTAATGGACGAAGAAGTGTTGGATTTCATACCTGTGCACTCCCCAAGGGGGCTGCACTCGTCACAGGATGGGGGGCAACGGTGGCACTTGTGGACCTGGACTATGTGACCCGGAGGACACTGGTCCACACACTGGTGGTTTTGTAGCAGCAAAGGTTCCTCGCAGCTCAGGCAGTAGGTGGCGTTCTTCTCGCAGGACGCACAACCTGCTGTGCAACTTCGACACACCTGGGCAACAGGGTAACCCCTGAAGAGACCAGCAGACGCATATCGATGGACTGTGTCTATTTTCATAGAAAAACTTTTCTGTGTAACTCTGCTAGTTGACTGCTGATGACATGATAGATGGGCGACAAAGGAAATTGTATGCAAACCGAGGCGGCATGTTGGCGTAAATTCATTCATTCATTTTTCTACCACTTATCCTCACGAGGGTTACAGGGGGTGCTGGAGCCTATCCCAGCTGTCTTTGGGCAAGAGGCGGGGTACACCCTGGACTGGTGGCCAGCCAATCACAGGGCACATATAGACAAACAACCATTCACACTCACATTCATACCTATGTACAATTTGGAGTGGCCAATTAACCTAGCATGTTTTTGGAATGTGGGAGGAAACCGGAGTACCCGGAGAAAACCCACGCATGCACAGGGAGAACATGCAAACTCCACACAGAGATGGCCGAGGGTGGGATTGAATTCGGGTCTCCTAGCTGTGAGGTCTGCGCGCTAACCACTCGACCGCCGTGTAGCCCTTTTGGCGTAAATTGTTAACCAAAAAAGACGCTAACCCTTTAACACACCACCTATTCATATTACATCAACAAAAAAAATAATTGCCTCTTGTCATCCCCCCCCCCCCCCCCCCCCCCCCACAAATATGCGACTTATAGTCCAGTGCGACTTGTTCCTTGTGCATTTTTGGTGCTAATTATACTCCAGAGCGACAGTCAAGTACATCGGCTTTCCCAGAGTTTGTGAGTAAAAACTCAAGTGGTGTTTCAAGCACTTTTCCTTGTCGAAGGTTGAAAATTTCTTCCTTGGAGGAGGTAATAAAGGTTCATCGGCCAGCCTCGTCAGTCATCTTGGCGCTAATGGACACTCAAGGAGCTCGTCTGCAAGGACACGATGCACTTGCAGTGTCAATTTAATTGCTCATAAATGTCAAGGAAGAAAAGTCAAAATCATGGCCACTGGATGTGTCAGGGATAGATTTTTTTTGGGGGGGGGGACTCTGCAGACTCTCCAGATGTGTTTTGGCAAACAATTGAGAAAGAACAATCTGTGTCGCCATATGCAAATCAATTCAGATCTCTGACCTGACACACTGCCGAACGCACTGGCCGTCCTGCAGGAAGAACGCAGCCCTCGGGTGGTTCAGGCAGCGGGTGCAACGCTCAGAATCTACGCAGTGCAAACAGCCGACCGGGCACGGCTCGCAGTTGCCGCTCACCCGGCTGCCGAAGAAAGCTCCCGGACATTTGGACACACATGTTTGCTGAGGGCTCAGGAAGTGTCCTGGCGGAGCATGGAAAGGCGAGCATGGGCAGACATGGACAGAGGAATTAGAATACATTAAAAAAAAAATACCCAGCTTGCTTAGGCGCAGTGAGATTCCGACAGACCTTTTGCACATTTTGTGCACTGGTTTTTGTCTCCCCCAGTGCAGGATTCACAGGATGGGTGACAATCCACACACTCCCCATCATCTATAGAAACAAACATTTATTCAATACATTCAATATTTTCGTAGTTTGAGTCATTTACTGTATTTTCTGGACTATAAGTCGCTCCGGAGTATAAGTCGCACAAGGCTAAAAATGCATAATTAGGGAGAAAAAAACATACATAAGTCGCACTGGAGTATATATTTTTTGCGACTTTTACAAACTACTTGACCAAAACAAGACATTACGTCCTCTTGGAAGGCAAGTTCGATCAATAAAAGAATAGAGAACCGGCTGAATAGGTGTAAGATATGCTAACACAATGGTTATTCAGCTACACAAAAAATAAACATGAACAGAAAAGGTGTCCAGTGTTTATGTAACATAAACAGTTTTTTCATTTATAAGTCGCTCTGGAGTATAAGTCGCAGGAACAGCCAACCTATGAAAAAAAGTGCGACTTATAGTCCGGAAAATACGGTAATATGATTTTTACCACTATTAGAGCCCTTTAGACATGTAATAACACCCCTATAGTCACCTTTACATACACATTACACAATATAGTAGACATAATCAGAGAAAATAAGACATAAATGTTGTGTATGTTTCAATAAATGTCTTACAGACCTGTGGACAGGAAGTGACAATACTTAACGAGATTTTGTTCAGGATTTTACAATCAATTATCTCAAAGTCTTCCTGGCAGGGGGTCAGTAACGGGCTTGCATACTTAAGTTTCCAAAAAGGGTTCAAATCCCTGATTGATTTTGCAGGAATAGAACGCTGAAGTGCTCTCACCCTTGCGAAACGTCCCAAAGGGACAGATTGCATCTGCAGACAGACACTGTCCAATTTCCAGTGTTTTGCCCTCCTCACACGACTCACAGTCGTCCATGTCGGGGCCGCTGCACGACACGCAGTCTGTGTGACACTCTTCGCAGTCGTTGGTGTCTTCATCGCCGTAGTGACCGTCAGGGCACACAGACACACACTTCCCCTCTGGAGGACAAAAACAACAAAAGATATTAATGAGTTTTTTCATGTTAACTATTCAATAGTGACAAATAAACGTGACACGTAGCCTTCCTGTCTGAACGACGGGATTAATACACTTTCACCAGGGGCATATTCAAGCACTTTCAAAGTGGATGGTAAATTACTTATTTACGCATCTACGTACATACTCGAAATAAAGATCACATTAAAAGCTATCATGCTATCAACAAAGACAATAAAGTAGCTTGTATAATATTTACACCATACTGTACCATTCTTCAAAGTACACATAATTATTTATTGAACAAGTATTGACCTGAATATAAGACGACCCCTCCTTCTCATGTCCCTTTTTTGGATTCCAAATCAGCCCCCCCACCCCCGGCTTAAGCTGCAGCTGGGAGATGCTGCTTCTTTCTTGCTTGCTCAGGGGACACGCTCTTGGATTTCTTTCACTTTTTGGACATTTAATAGTTATCGTCTTCCGGTGGGATGCCCACTTTCAAACGGTTCTTTCATAACAGGAAGTTTTCACGGTGCCTTCCGACAGCTCAAGACAAAGCTCAGCCGGGGCCTGCTGCTCCCTTTGTTGCTTTTTTGGTAACTTTTGTCATTAAAAGTATTTTTTGGCATTGTGCCTCTGCATCTGGGGCGCAGACCTACAGGGGTTTGACACAGTATATGACTGCAACTGTCACACTGCTGTGCGTAAGTGACAGGAAGAAAAGCTCAGACTTGCTCGGGAAGAAGTCATTTGGTGCCACTAGTTTGTTTTCATGGATAATTCTCTAGACCTCGAATATAAATACTCTTATGTCTACTATATTGGCTAATAAAAGAGTAGAAGTGACTATAGGGGTGTTATTTCATGTCTAGAGCGCTCTAATAATTGTAGGGTTACGGTTAGGGTTAAAAATGTATTTGGACTATGGTTTTGACTCCTACTACTAACTATTTAATTTATAAATAAGGATTCCTACTTCATGAAAATTCACTTATCACAGTCGGGTCCGGAACCAATCAGCCATGATGACTTTGACACACGTGGATTGAGCAACAGTGTACCTGACAGGAAGAGGTCAGTCTCACACCAGTAGCACTCATGCTGGTCGCAGCTCACGCAGTTGTCATCGCATGGGATGCAGGTCAACTCGTCCTCCACGCTGTACGTCTTAGCAGGGCAGTTGTTGTAGCAGCCATCCTGGAAACTGATCACAAAGACGATGAGCTCCTTCACTCAACCCGACACTCACAAAAACACCCTCAAGTTCATTTCTCCATTTCACTTTTAAGGCCAAAAACACCCTTTGACTTCTAGTGTAGCAGAGGCTGAGTAAAGGAAGGTGAGATCACACAAGGCACACAGCCTTACTTGTAAAAGCCTTCTTTGCAGGACAGGCAATGCCTGGGGTTATCTGTTGGAAGCAGACAAAATACCTCAGCTCGACTTTGAAACAGGGGGAAAAAAACCACAGTGGACCCTTGGCTCACACGGAACAACTCAGTATTTTTCAAATTTCAAGGAAAATATCACAGGGTATCAGACTATCTTGGCGGTTCAAGGAACATGCCTGTAGCCCTTTTGGATCTGGAACAGGAACATTTGCACTTTATTTTTAAAGTGTATCAAATTATGGCTCTATGGAGTAAGAAGAACACGTTAAAGTTGCTCAACACTAAATTCCCTTATCTAATAATGGTTAACAAATGCAGTTGAACAGGACATACATGAGGTTTGTTGCAGAAGTGGAAGACATACACTACTGCTCAAAAGTTTGGGATCACTCAGACATTTTTTGGGCCAGTCTGAGATATGGCTTTTTCTTGGCAGTCCTGCCATGAAGTCCAGCATCCTGAAGTCGCCGTTTCACTGTTGATACTGACCCTGGTGTTTGACGGGTACTATTTAGTACAGCTGCCAGGTGACAACATGTGAGGCGTCTTTGTCTTAAACTACACACTCTCAGATATTTGTCTTCTTGCACAGTTGTGCATCGTTTTTCTGTCCTTGTTAGACCCAGTTTGTGCTGCTCTCTGAAGGGAGTAGTTAACAGCATGGTAAGAGATTTTAGTTTTAGTTTCAATTTTTAGATGGCTTTTCTAATCATCTATTAGCCTTATAAAATGATGAACTTGGATTAGCAGCCATACCAGGAGATTGATGCAGAGGACTGACAGTTGTTGATAGTAGGCCTCTATGCAAAAATGTGCTTGTTCTTTTAAAATCATCTGATTAATTTTAATTGCTTGTGAAATGGATAAAAATGTTTGTGAAAAGGAAAAACTGTTTGTGAAATGCATGAAAATTACTTTTTCTTTGGAAAACAAAGACATTTGCAAGTGATCCCAAACTTTTGAGCGGTAGTGTATGTTAAAAAGGAGCTTGTTAATGTTTACAAGCACGTACGTAAGGTTTTTCCAAAAGAAATGTGCAAAATTCTCTTCAATATTTACAAAAACACGGTAGCTGTGTTGACGTTTGCACATCAGACCATTGAATTGTCTGTGATATTTAAAAATATAGCTGTACATTAACTTATATTCCTTAAAAGCAAAGACAAAATGCATACATTAGGTTGTTAAAACTTGAAAAAGTTTCTTCAAGTGTGAGATTTGCTGAAAACCACATCAGTCATTGGTGTCAATGTGAGCTTCCTCATGACCCTGAAGATGATGAGTTGTATATAAAAGTCATGGATGGATGGATGGACACATTGGGACCCGAGGTGACCTCCTTTATATACTATTTCTAAAAATGTAACAAGGAGGCCATGTCAAGACTTACACAAGACGCACTGCCGACAGCCCTCCTCGCAGGCCATGCAGTCGCTGTAATCTGGATCTTCTACTTCTCCTAGAAAAGATGTAATCCAGTCAACATATGAACTCAGAGGTAGTCATGTGACTTTGCTTGCCTTCTCCACACTCCAGCTTGACACACGCGCCCTCTGAGACATAGTAGGAGGAGTTACACTGCAGACAGTGGGCGGAGCTCGTGCAGAGTCTGCAGTGGTCCGAGCAGGGCTCACAGCTCCTCTCCCTGGTGTGGTAGAATGCCTCGGGACAGGTGTCCAAACAGCGGCCTTCGTGCAGGTAACGCTCCATTCCAAACTTATCTGCAGTGGTTAGTGGTTGGTTTAATCTATATCGTTTAATTGATTTGGCATGGGGTGGTCATTACCAGTGTCACAGCTGGTGCAGTTAGCAGGCCCCGCCTCTACACAAGTGGCACAGGTGTGATCGCACAGGTGACACCGCCCACCCAACTGGTACTTGCCCCTGGCGCACTCCACTAAGCAATGGCCCTGGTCTAGAGCGCTGCAACAACAAGAAAAAAACAGAGGGAATTAGCTTGTAGCTAATTAGAGTAGCAAACAACACCCCGCCTCTCACCTGAAGTCAGCTGGGATAGGCTCCAGCATACTACTGTGAGGATACTAATGGGGATAAGCGGTATAGATAATGGATGTATGTATGTGTTAATTATGCTAAAAATGTAATGTAATTAATGAAATACATTTGTTCATTCATTCATTCATTTTCTACCGCTTATCGCGGGGTCGCGGGGGGTGCTGGAGCCTATCCCAGCTGCGAGAGGCGGGGTACACCCTGGACTGGTGGCCAGCCAATCACAGGGCACATATAGACAAACAACCATTCACACTCACATTCATACCTATGGACAATTTGGAGTGGCCAATTAACCTAGCATGTTTTTGGAATGTGGGAGGAAACCGGAGTACCCGGAGAAAACCCATGCATGCACGGGGAGAACATGAAATCTAGCTCCTAGCTGTGAGGTCTGCGCGCTAACCACTCGACCGCCGTGCCATTTTCATGATCATTTGTCAAAATGTTTTTCAGCACCTTACTGTTTTAAATTCATCGTACCGTATCCTATTGAGGTCATTAGCATTGGAATCCGACTCACCGTGAAGCAGGACAGCTGATGCACTCCCAGTTTTGCAGTCCTGCGCACTTCTGGCACGTCGGGTGACATGGCTGACACTGTCCATTACTGTCTTGGTACTCTGCTGCAGTTACACAATCAAAACAACATTTCCGGCATTAATATTTTGGCCTCTGAGGAAGCACTTCAGTCATGATGTTACGCTGTTGTCAAAGCGATGACGGTTAAAACGTGTGAAAACAAACAGCTCAATGTGTGCACGCTGCTTTATATTATGTTTATTTAGAGGACGTGAGCCAATAAAAGCTGGCAGAAGCTGACCATCTGCGCATGCCGTGTTGAGTACACACTCCCCCTCCTGCAGGCTGTGACCGCTGGAACAGCTGCTGCAGTTGGCTTGGCTCGGCCCGACACAGGTGAGACAGCTGGCGTCGCACCTGTAGAGGTAGAGCACATCGACAGCATTGCGGCACATAACAACAACAGTGGAACATGCACACACACACACACACACAGGAGGCAAGCAGCAGAACAAGGCCTGCCATCAGCAGATAAACAAGCCACCCACACCTGAACACACACCAGTGAGCTCACCTCCTACACATCCTGTGCCCATCAGCTATCTCCGGGTTTGGCTCTGTAGCGAAGAAGCCGCCACTGCAGGAGGGAACACACCTCCATTCCTCCATGAAGTAGCCTTGTGTGCATTGTGTGCACGCCTCGATGCCTGCACCTGATGCCGCGTGGGACGGACAGGAGAAAGGTAAGACCGTCACACAACAGCGTTTTCCTCTTAGTCACACTTCCCTCGAGTCAGTGCGCCCCTCTCGTGACATTTGACCTCTCACCTGCACAAGCAGCGCAGACCCGGTGGCAAGCTTTGCACAGGCCCTCCCCCTCGTCGTGGTAGAATCCTGCCGCACAGCTCGGCTGGCACCGGTTCCCGCGCAGACTGGAGAGAGGGCGGAGAGAGCATGAGGGAGCGTGACAGCCACAGCCAATCACGCGACGGCGCAAGGCTGACTCACCGCCATTAGCCCGCGAGCTTCGCTTACCAACCCACAGTTGCCGTTGCAAGCGCTAGGTGAGCTGAGTCACGGAGAGCAGAAGACGGGGGGACTTCAAACTCAACAATACGGTTTAATTTGTCAGAAGGGTGCAGTGGCGTAGTGTGGGATGCCAAGGGCCCAGGTGGGGCAGGTATAGAGGCTTTATACCTGTATAGCTGGTGTGGGATTAGAGGGGCTCTACCATCAAGTCATTCTATCATTGAGCCCCCGTAATCCCACTTCCTTGGAGCACATGCACACTTTCAGGAAACGCTGACCTATTTAAGCACAATGCATCCAATTGCTGCAAGAACTTTTATTAGAAAACTATTTAAACAAGTTATAACGTCATATGGACCAGTACTGGTGACACTTTTTAACTCCCGCAAATTTAACAGCAGTTAAATTTAGTGAGCCCAAAGGGAGGGAGGCTGACATCTTTGCAGCATTGCTGTTATGGGAAAACCTTTAAATAGTTTTTAAAAATTTGTATTTTAAACACCTATTGGTACTTGTTTGTTTATTTATTATAATACCTTTTGACTATTATTTGATTCCCAATTGGTTGACAAGGTCGTCGTGATTGCACTGATTGGCTCTTGCCAAAAAAAGAGCTACCACTGCTCCTCACTGACTCGTGATTGGCACCATATTTAAATGATTAGTAGTAGTTCTGAAGTAAAGGAGAGGTCACAAGATTAGAACTTAGCCAAAAATTTGCCTCACCACCAACCAATGACTGCTCTGTATTAAATAGAAAATCTATAGTATACAAAAAGACATAGCAGCTCCCTCAGATGGGGGCGGCAGTGCCTGTAATGAGATGCCACGTCAGGATTAGTACCGTATTGACCTGAGGAGGGAGAAGCTGACCCTGAACATCAGACAACCCCATTTTTGGTGTGGGTGTGAAAAGAAGAAAAGCTCAGGTGGACTTGAAAATGAGGCATTAAGTACCGCCTTTTGGACTGCATGTACGTATATATACATTTGCAGACTGATTTTTTCAGATATTTCTCTATGGAGAATACCAATGCAGTAAAAGGCAAAGAATAAGAATTCAACTGCTGTTACATTAGTAGTGTAACTTCTGTACGTATATTTTGTTTCGTCCTTCCTTGTGATACTCAGCTAATGTGAAATGGAAAATAGTCAAGATAACCCTTATCTGCAGATGCAGACTTGTAAAAAAAAAATATATATATAGTGTCATTGTACGACGCGGCAGAGCGCACGCGACCTGTATTGTTTACTAAGCAGTGGGGGGGGCTCATCAAAGGCGTTGTCTTCACCTCGTGTCTGCTTTGCATTCCGTGCAGACGCTGGAGGAGGTGCACCTCAAGCAGTTCTCGCTGCACTTTCTGCACATATTTGCATCTATGGGGGGGGAATCAAACAATACGCCCGAATGATTTATCAGACTTACACACACACAAACACACACCTCGACAGTCTGGAGGCTTCTAAGCAAATGTTTCATTGACTTTCTAGCATTGGTAGATGTTTTCTGACTCATAAAAGGCAACGTTAACCAAATAACTAACCATGGTCCAGGTAATGGTCCTCCTGGCAGACAGCCGTGCAGCTGTTGGTCCCCTCGGTCATGTGATTACCGGGTTGACAGGAGGTGCACTGATCACTACGACTTCCTGTACAGCTCTCGCAGGAGGAGTAACAGCGCTTACAACGCCGCCGGTCCCCCCAGAACCCCCTGGGACACTCTGACACACACATCCTGTCGGATGGAAAGACAACACGGATTCGTCATGGAAATGCGAGTCTAAATCAGAGCCATCGATGCTAACCGTGTGTTATTCTTGAACTTGAGGAAAAAGTGGGAGCATGTGACGCACTGCCTCGGGCTGGGACCTTCGCAGCCGTCCTCGCTGCATTCTGGGTGGCAGGGTCCTTGAATGGTAAAGGCTCATAAACGGAATATGTTTGACACCAGGGGTGTCCAAGTTGCAGTACGTGGGCCAACAAAAGTAAAAATACAACATTTCATCACCTATAACCCAAAGCGGACACAAAGCGTGTTTTTCATTATTTAATTTCTTCTTTAGCCTTTTTTGTATAGCTTTCCCACAGTAACATGTATTATCTTTTATTTATTAAGTTCCACAACATAAAAATGGGGTTCAAGTGTCCTCCAGGGCTGTGCATGCGGAGAACATACCAGCGTATTCTTCAGTGACATCCTCATCCTTCGGCATCTCAACCGACCGCGTTCGCCGGCGACGAACAAAATACGGAGGCTCTACGGTGCCATAAATCACCAGAGACCAATCCTTCAGCATCCCTGTGGGAGAAACACAGGAGAAGAAAGAGGGAGGGGCCTGATAAGCGGTAAGTCCCACAGAGGCCTGCCGTGTGTGTTTGCATGGAGTTCTATCACAACACTGAGATCGCTACAAAGATAAAGAGCGCACCTGTTACGGAGTTTTTTCTCCCTTCAGAGGGAGAATCACAGATTTTCAAGGTCCACTCCCCAGCTGCCTGCTCCCCCCAGCAGTGTGTTGTCATGAATTCCCACTTGTGAAATCCCTCGGTGGAGTTGTCACGAGGCCTAAACGTAAACATCACATTAATACCACACAGATGCCAAAGCTGATTATCTTCACCAACGGGAATGCACACCTCACATTCTAGCAACCATCTGAAGGAATGGTAATGGTAATGGTTTAATTTCATTTGAACATGCATCAGATTACAATCGAATGCATCACATAATCAGTTCCCAGTTCCACATGTCCAAAAGGAGTAGGAAGAAGCAAAGCTTATTAAATCCTACCCCTCCATCTGGTACTTTTACAATCAGTTACATTTATTCACTTCCTGCTTTCCTAATATAATTTAAGTAATTTTAATTTTAATTTTAATTTTAATTTTAATTTTAATTTTAATTTTAATTTTAATTTTAATTTTAATTTTAATTTTAATTTTAATTTTAATTTTAATTTTAATTTTAATTTTAATTTTAATTTTAATTTTAATTTTAATTTTGGTATAAAATATAACCTGAATATAACCTGAAGTCGTCAGGGCACTACTTATGTATTGTTGAAATAGTTGGCAACACAAGTGAGTACACAGTCCTCACACACTGCCTTAATCCTCTTGGGGCTTGGAATTCACTAGACCTGCACAGGTTGTTACTGGAATTCTCTTCCACTCCTACATGACGACATCACTGGTGGATGTTGGACACCTTATGCTCCTCCTTCTTCCTTCTGCTTGAGGATGCCTCACTGGTGCTCAATTGGGTCCAGGTCTGGAGGAGACATACTTAGCCACTCCGTTACATTCAGCTGTTGGAAAACTGCCACCCGGCCCAGTTTCCCAAGAGGGCATCATGATGTGCTTCCCAATGTTGGATTGGGTGTACGAGAACAAGACAAATTACTTTTAAAGGTGACTTATTTCCATGTTTCTGACCTATAAATGTTAGAATGTTGTATTCTCGTGTTAAAGTTAATAATGATAATGAGGCATACCCAATTTTTATATTATTGTCCCTTGAGAAAATCTAAAATTCATTCATTCATTCATTTTCTACCACTTATCCTCAACATCCTAACATGCAAATTCTACACAGAGATGGCCGAGGATGGGATTGAACTTGGGTCTCCTAGCTGTGAGGTCCACGCGCTAACCACTCGACCGCCATGCAGCCCAAAATATAAAATTGTTAGAAATAAAAAATAAAATGTAGCTAAACCAAGGTAAGCAAAAATATTTAGTGTGTTTATTGCACTGCAGTTCTACACAACTGCAAACTTATTCGTAATAACAAAAACTATTGATTAAAGTTGGAGTGTGGAAAGGGATTAATTTTCCGGGAAGCGCGCCAACAAACTAAATCCCATGAAACACCACATGAGCGTCACAACTGATCTTCCGGTTTTGGTGCCAAAAGCTCTCCGGAAAATGAATCCCAGTGTGTCTTTTTTTACTGGAAGATGGCGCTAATAAGTGACTTCATTGGGAGGCAAGCTCGCTACCTTTTGTCAAGAAGCTTCGACACAGTGCCTGAAGGTGATGTGAGTGTGATGGAAAGGTCGCCACGACGACCGCAGGCAACGCTGACACGCACCACCACGTGCTCCACATATCGGATGTGCTGCTTGGATGTTCTGGAGCCGCCGGCTGTCTCCAACACTGATGTCAAGACGCGGCCTGCGGGAATTATTCTGTCATAACACAGAAAAGGATAAAGACATAAGAGACTAAGAAAGGAAGGAAGCAGGACCTACACCAGAACCCCTTAAATGCTGCTGCAGACCTGGATAAAAGTAGGATTAAAGGCAACGTGGGGCAGTGACCTACTAGAGCCAGTAGATAAACTTTTCAGACTGTATCAGTCATGCAGTTTGGAATGTACTACTGCCACCTACAGGACCGGAGTGGAACAGTACTACTGCAGCTGTTCTTCCTGTCTTATATTAGGTCTCATGAAGTGATGCAGGTGTATCTAATCTTGTCATGATGGATCAGGGAGTGGAGATTCAAGTGATAGACGCGTGGCGTCATACCTGTTTAATTGAGCGGGGGCCTCGGCGACGCACACATGCTGTGAGGGGACCAGTCTCCATCGCTTAGCCTGCAGTACCATACTCTCAGCATCCAGCAGGCCGAAGCCATACAGGTGGCTCACTGAGACACACACATACACTCATTAGATGGTGCATAAAAGGTGCTCTAGTTTCACATAACCTCGTACACTCCCGGGAGTTTGTAGGCGTTTATCAGTGTTATACACACAGTGTCTCATTAGTGCTTATGCTTCCTGTTTTATGTTTTACTTGTTTCCCTAAAAAACAAGTTGAGAGAACATTTACCAAACCATTCCAACTGGGTATCATAGCCCCAATAATAAGATCCTATTAAAAGATGCTGGTGAATTGTTGTCATAACAAGCAAAGAGATACGCTCCCCTTCCAAAAGCTGCAAACTTGAGAACACCTTCCCAAACTTTTGGAGGGGAGTGTAGTATACACTACCGCTCAGAATTTGGGATCACTTGGACATTTTTTTGGCCAGTCTGAGATATGGCTTTTTCTTGGCAGTCCTGCCATGAAGTCCAGCATCCTGAAGTCGCCGCTTCACTGTTGATCCTGACCCTGGTGTTTGACGGCTACTATTTAGTACAGCTGCCAGGTGACGACCTGTGAGGCGTCTTTGTCTTAAACTACACACTCTCAGATATTTGTCTTCTTGCACAGTTGTGCATCGTTTGTCTGTCCTTCTTAGACCCAGTTTGGTTTTAGAGGTTTTAGTTTTAGTTTAGATTTTTAGATGGGTATTCTAATAATCTATTAACCTTGTAAAATGATGAACTTGGATTAGCAGCCATACCAGGAGATTGATGCAGAGGACTGACAGTTGTTGATAGTAGGCCTCTATGCAAAAATATACATCCTTCTTTGAAAATCATCTGATTCATTTTCATTGTTTGTGAAATGGATAAAAATGTTTTTGAAATGCATGAAAACTTGTTTTTCTTTGGAAAACAAAATTTGCACGTGATCTCAAACTTTTGAGCGGTAGCGTACGTATGCACGCCACTTCATTAAATTAGTCAGAAACAACAGCATCAGGGGTCATTCAATTAGAACTGTGGTTAATTACTGGTAGGGGGGGCTCGGTGATAGCAAACAAGGTCAACATGCCTTGGCAATGACGTGAAAGAATAAGTATTAAAATATTCATAAATATGATGCTGAACTAACAATAATAAACATACAATGAAATGTGTTGCTCTAAATTGAGCAGTAAAAAAGCTGAAATTGTGATGGAAGTTTTGTATTGGATTTGTTTAAATCACCAATATGGCTGTGTAACCACTTTTAATGTCTATTTCAGGTATCCTACCTTTGTGTCCGGCACCATTGGTGCGCCAATCGTCCGCCACAAGCTGACGAGCATCTGACGTCAGAACAATGATGTGCTGCACGTCTCTCCAGGTCAGCCGAGGGCTGGGAAAAGGTCACACAGAGAGAAGAACATCACCTCATCATACCAGCTCATTTCAGTCTTCCATGGTGCATATTTATTTTTGCTTCACAGTGAACGTACTTTGCCTCCAGCGCGAGTGCAATGACCCCGGCAGCCATGGAGACCGAGGGGGCCGACCCGGATTTAGCTGTGCTGCAGCTCTGCTGTGGAGCCAACACTGGCTGTGAAGCAGATGAGGTCCCTTCAGCTGCTTATCATCTAATAACATCTTTTTAATGTGAATGGGAAAAGGCTGGAGAGGTGCAAAATGAATGAACAAACCTCATTTCTATCTATGTCTAAGTTATAAAATATTCCCGAACAAGAAAACAAGTACTTGAACATTTAGTGGAAATCCGCGCTATATTAGGTACCATTTCCCTTCATAAGTGGCGTCATTAGGCCTATTTTCTTCAGCCCCCCTAAAATGTTCTTACTTCCCCTAAATAATTTGATATTTTTTATTGATTACATTTTTTAAAATTTTTTTTACAAAAAAGATCGGACAAATTTCATATAATAGGGCAAAAGCAGTAAGCCAATAAACATGCTAATACTAGCCTACTACTACTAGTAGTAGTAGTAATAATCAGAAGAATAATAATGATGATAGTAATAATAATAGGCTCATGAATAATATAATAATGATTATTATATCATTGATCACTGTCCACTGGACAGAATGGTTGCAGAGCTCGAGCAGCGGTTTTGCAGTGTAGATTGTGTGTACTTGTGTACATTTAATGGTGGCCTAAAACAATTGAGTATCTCTACTAAATCTGTCCAAAAGTGGGAAAGTTATATCCCGGTTCTTGTTCCTTATATGTTTTGGGGATTTTTTTTGAATGTTTACTACATTCATTCATATGCTGTGCATTAGCTCCAGGGGGCTAAGCCCCCCGTCCTCAGAACCTAGTGACGCCCCTGATAAGAACCCACAGCTAAAGGTCATTTTTTCCCTCCTTGCACCTTGCCTGTGCACTAAAGGTATTGTAGTTGTGTTTACACCCTGTACTCACAATCTCCTCTGCAGTGGAGGCTGTAGCCAGAGTGGACGAGCACCTCTCCTGATAGTCTGCCCCATTCCTGTGCTGGATGCTGCCGCTGATGGAGATGGTGTAGATGCTGTTGCTGTAGCCGTCACACGAACAGTGATCACCTTTTTGACCGCCGTTTCCCGTCGGCCAGACATAAACAGAGCCCCTCCCGTGTCGGCCCTATTTTTAATTAAAGCAGCAGACAGAGGCCATTCATCAACTGTGATCCTGCTCGTTAAGAATGGGGTGGAAAAGTCCTTGAGTCCTCACAGATGTAACAACGATTTTTTAAATTTCAGACCTCAAATAGTGGCCTCTCTCCAAATAGACATTTTCACGCCGACACTGGATGACGCATGTGGATGCACACACAGTTGCTTAAATATCCTGCTTTTATGGAAAATGCAAAGGCAGGTAAATGCTGAATCTTCTGTTATGCCAATTTTGCCAGATTGTTGTCTAAAAGAGGTTAGTGTCTCGTCCAAAAGTTGTAACTTTGGTCAAGTGCTTGCACTGGTATGTTTCAATCGCATATTTCATAACTGTGGGAGCAGGAATTATTATAAAGTCAGTCCCCTTGGCCACTATTTGAGGAAATGTAGCATATCCTCACTGTTTCAATGCCATTCTGCAAAGCGAGGCGAGTCAGGGGCCCGGGTCCATCCACAGTGGCGCCATCATCTTCCGGGCCCCAGCTAGCTAAGTAAACATCAACATGTTGCGGTTTGAAGCTCAGCGCCTGCGCCTCCATGATGTCCGTCACTTCCTCTTCCAGTCCATCCAGCATTCGGACACCTGCGTGTAGCGGGGGTGGGAATGGTCATCAAAAGCCATGCTTGTCTAAAAGGCTGACCTCTAGGGGTCTTTCCGTGTGGACTCACCGCCGATCCGTGCTTGGAAAGCCACACCCATTGTGCATGAGGAGCGGTTTGCGGCGGCCACTATCCCTGCACACCAAGTCCCATGGCTGCAGAGAAGAAGGAGGAGAACATCAGAACATGAGCATGGATGCATATTGTATGAAGGAGGTCTATTTCCGTTACATCAAACCAGTGAGAAGCCAGAACTCAAAACGGGGGGATAATTTGCATATTCATATATGGATGTAATTACAGGAGAATGAAGAGGAAAATTGTGAATTAATTAAAGTAAGGATCGTCACAGGGGGTTGGAGAGCATATAGCACAAGGAGAGCAGAGTGAAAAGTTCTCACTAGTCGGCAGTGGTCTCGTAATAACTCGTAGAAGGATGTCGGTGTTGTCCGTTCACATCAAAGCTGGCGAGAGGATCCTGAGTGAGATTGGATTATGAGTAGCAGCACATAATAGGACGCCAGCAGCTATCCGTCTCTATTTCATCAAACCAATCACAAAGAGCATTATTCACCAGTCCGCTCCATGTTTAAGTGGATCGGACGTCTAATGTCCATTCCAATAGTCCTCTCCAAGTATTTTGGCCCAAAAGCTACAAGATGTCTGCCATATCTGTCTCTGTTATGCGCTCTTACACTAAGAGCTGCGCTAAATTGATAATGATTAATGTCCCCCTTACCGCCGAGAGTATCCCATCCCATCCCGGGGGGGGGGGGGGGGGGTACTTACGTAATTTGGTTTCAGGTCTGGATGCTCTCCATCGATGCCATCATCTAGGATGGACACCACAACACCCCTCCCAGTGTAGCCCCTTCTCCAGGCCTCAGAAATTGTCATTGGGGACCGACAGACTTTGGATTTGTTGCTGCAGAGCTGTGAGGGGGAAGAAATAATTCTGGGAATTACACGAATAACTACAATGTTTTCTCGTTTAAACAGTATACGTATATACACACCATATATTGCTGTGGGTTACTTCACTCACATGGTATGACTGATTTCTCCACATTTGGTTTTGGAGGTGTTGGATTCGGGTGCGATGATGAGCATCTGGATTTTGTGAGGTAGTTTTATCAAAGTAGTAAAAGGTTCTTTTGGTTCTTTTCTGGATAGCTTGCTGTTGCAGCCATCCCACCTTGAAAACAAATGACACTTTGATGCATTTGGTGCTTTACTAATTCAATATACACTACCTCTCAAAAGTTTGGGAGTAGATTTTTGCATCATTTTGCATCATCATTTTATAAGGCTAATAGATTATTAGAAAACCCATCCAAAAATCGTAACTAAAACTAAAATTTCTTACCATGCTGTTAACTACTCCCTTCAGAGAGCAGCACAAACTGGGTCTAACAAGGACAGAAAAACGATGCACAACTGTGCAAGAGGACAAATATTTCAAAGTGACCCCAAAGTTTTGAGCGGTAGTGTAGCTCGGGTAAGTTTTACTCTTGAGTGGACTACTTTATGCTTTTGTTTCATGGAATGAGTCAACCAGAGTTGTTTTTTGTTTTGTTCTTTCTTATCTATGTTTTATATGTTTAAATCGACTTCCTTTGCTATGACGTCATCTGCTAGCTAATTCGATTCAAGCACGTTTGTTACTTTTAGTTGTTCTGAAAAGTTATACTAAATACAGTACTTGTACTTTTGGTTGGTATAGAAATGCTAATGGTACTGTTTTAGTTCATTTTTAACATGCATATAAGATTACATTGAAATACCGTATCTCATGTTTACAGATACAGTTCAACATGTCCGGAAAGTCGTAGGTACTTACAGAAGTACTTACATCTTCTTCTTATCAAACAATTACTCTCTGCGTTTACCAGCATACCAACTCAGATGACCAATATAAGAAAAGCTCTAATGAGGTGATTACCTGTACTGTGCTGTAGGTGGGTCAGCGTGAGTGAATCAAGCGCTCCTTTTCTGTGACCTTTCCCTGAGCTCACTTGGAAACTTCTCAGTTTCAGACGAGGGACGAAAACATAAAGCTTCAACATATCAAACCGTGTCTGAAACCAGCCAGCATTGCTACGACGTCCAGGGCTTGTTCCTATCGCCAGAGATGACCCGAGGACTAAAGCGATGAAGTGATTTCATCATGGAAATCATGCCTATGGATGACTGACCCTTTGCCTTCGTTGAAGATACCGTTTTTTATTAGCCAGTAAGTACCTTAGCCACAATTTTCATTACATGTTTGTACTGTACAGATACACATGACAATAGATAGATATGCACGGCCTCTGTTTACAAGCACTTTGAGACCAGTTTATAAATCTGCAGTTTAAAGTCCAGATGCTATACCTCAGTCTCCGTGGCAACGCTAGCTGTCACCACATGGTTGGGCGCCGTGGACCAGCCCGCCGTCTCACGGTGGCGAAAGACGTAATAACTCTTCAGGTCTCCAATCTGGCGGCACAAATATAGCATCAGTTAAATGAATTTCATCTCCCGGTGAGTCACGGCGCTCCCCTCAATGCACTAAACAGCTGCTAAATTATCAACGGCAGTAACCGTACACTTGGGCTCGTTTTTCAGGCTGCCAAAACCTGAGCTGCCATTCTGCCGCCTCGATACGTCACCGCCTTGGTAGATTTTATTTCAAGCCTCAGAGCCGGGGGTGGTCATTTCATGAGATTTTATTAACCAGATGATAATAACGACGGTGGTGACAAGAATACATTTGGAGGTCTAATTAAAAAAAAAAAGTAATCCCACATGTTGTGAGATTTTAATATTGATTTAAGAGGTCAGCTCTTATCAGCCGTGGCGCTCACAAAGGCTGTTCTCCCAAGAGCTTTTACATGCTAATTTTACACGACATAACCCCCCTCTGCTTTAGCTCTTAAAATATTGATCGTTTCCATTCCGTCTTCACTGATTAACAGTGCCTTTTCTTTGTAGACTTATGTGATTAAAATAGTGGAGGGTCTGCTTCTTTGGGGTTAACTGCTCGAATAATTAATATTATATGGCCGGGGGGGAGCAAATTAAAAGGGTGCGAGAGGTGAACGAAGGCGTAAATTAAAGTTGACGCAAGTGTTGCTGTCAATGTAATTAAACTAATATTTTAACTGAATCCTACAGCGCTTTACAGTGACACTTTATTACCGCCCATGTTTTTTTTCTTCTTCATTGCTTGGTTTACTGCAGCTGAAGGCAGCAGCTTTGACTGTCACATTTGATCAATGTTTTAATACTTGATATCTTGAACGGATAATAAATATCACCCTGTCCGGCAGATGTTTCACGGCAAATTGCGTAGAATACATTTTCATTTACGCGCCCCCGTAGGCTGGCAAAACACAATTTATGGTTCCTCTCTGGTTGCTTCTTTTATAATGGATGCTTTTTTATATGTTGTTTGCCAATGTTGCATAGTTTGTTTGCTTCTGACTGAAGCTGTTTTCACTGGCCACTTCATTAGGTACGCATGCAAAATCTAATGAGGTTCAAAACAAGCTGACGATTCACATATGATTCGTAATACCTTTATTACTGTGTTTCTAGTAGTACCAACTGTTGTGTTGTATATTTTGTCATACTTACCTGTCCCATATTCGTAAATCCATACTTCTCTGCAATCCTGCTCACAGATTCCGACCCTGCGTTTATTCTTACAGCCCAGTCATTTGTGTAGATGGTGGCTTGGCAAAAGTGCAACAGTGTCCCGATCCATAGTCTCAAATAAACGTCCATAACTGCTGAGGTAGCAAGGCGGCCTCCAAGTGTGACTTTCAGACGCATTCGCTTCTCGCGTCTTCGCCTTTAGAAGTTTTTATCATAGCTACAGTTGTAATGAAGGTAGACTCAAAATGCATGGGTGCTTCTCTGCTGGAAACCGGACGGGACTAGTTTGGTCCTTCACGGGGGCCAAGCAGGTATCAGGTGCCTGGGCCAACATGGAAGATGGGTATCAACACACACACACCGACACCCTTTCGGTGCATCATCATGACTCTTTACTAGACAGGTGGTCCCATAAATTAATGAAAAACAGAATTTTAGTTTTGATCTGTCATTGCGGTTCGAACATCACTCCCACACACTGTCACTTTTTTTCAAAATTGATTATTTTGTGATTGACTATGATGGAAGCCTGTTTCCGCCACTGAAAAAAAATTATTCCAATGGTAAATCGAAATTATGAGATAAGAAAGTTGAAATTACGAGATAAAAAAATGAAAAAATTATCCCAATGGTAAGTTGAAATAATGACATAAAAAGTAAAAATAATGAGATAAAAAGTCAAAATTCTGAGCTAGCAAGTCGAAATTATTAGATAAAAAGTCAAAATTATGAGATGAAAGTCTTCATTACTAAATAGAAAGACGACATTTACGAGATAGAAAGTCGAAATTACGAGATAAAAAGTCCAAATTTTGAAATAAGAAAGTGGAAATTATGAGACACTAACTGCGCATGTGCCGTCTTATCTTGTCATTTCGACTTTTTATCTTGTTATTTCGACTTTTTATCTCATTATTATGACTTTCTATCTCATAATTTCAACTTTCTTATCTCAAAATTTTGATCTTTTACTTTTTATCTCGTTATTTTGACTTTTGACTTTTTATCTCATTATTTTTACTTTTTTATTTTGTCATTTCAACTTTCTTATCTCATAATTTCAACTTTTTATCTCGTTATTTTGACTTATCATTGGAATAATTTTTTTTTTCAGTGGCGGAAACGGACTTCCGTAATTATTAGTCAAAAAATATTGAAATATAAGTTATAATATTAAAGTGTTCTGGCCACTAGGTGTCAGTAATGGCACAAAACATTGATGAGAAATCACATTACCGTTACACTGCATGTTGTCCGCCATGACATGAAACCCTTTCTTAAGTTTAGAATAAATGAAGTCGAGGCTAACGAGTTAGCTCGCTAGCATGCTATGCAGTGGTGGTCGCCTGCAGTGATCCCGCAGCTTGCGCATTAGCAATGTCATGTAAACAAAAGCATAATTGGAGTGTAAAGGCTTCTACAGGGGTGTTCTAATCATCAAAAAAACTATTTAGAAAGCCATTAACTGGTTTTTCTATGCTTTAACTACGAAAATATTCCATCTGAGGTTGGGTCACGAGGGTAGCAACCTCAGCTCCTCTCGTTAGCTAGCTTGGTGTTAGCTCATATTCCTCCGCGCCTTCCTCACCTTTGTTTACATTTTCGACTCTCACTTTAAGTCGAATACCACTCTGACGATTGTGATGATGTATTATATACGTATGATGTATTTTGACACCAGAAAATAAAGCGTGCTTTGAATGTATGGACGGGATTAACAAAGTATTTAGAGATAATAAAGGATAGACTTAGTATTCAGTCCAAATTTAGGACAGGGGAAAAAAAGAGTCATTTTTGTATTTAGAAAGAAGAGAGCTTCTCATCTGTCGTCAACATTCAAATCTTTTTTTTTTAAACGTACAGCTCATCATATGACTAACCCCTCTTAAAGCACAAGGATGGGCTTTAATCGTCAACCACCGCTCACGTCATTTTCCGACTGCAAGTGTGCACACTTAAAGCCTCTTTTGATCATGATTTGGGTCACTTTAGGTTGCTGCGGTTCACAGTTTCTCTGTCCATTGAGGCTATGGTGGTGGTACCTTGGCTAAAGGGTGGGGTCCGTTGATTGATGGACAAGGAATGGTCATTTTGACATTTTTTATATTGGTCTTCGGCCTGCATGTAAACAGACATTTTACTGACTCGTAACGAATTGAAATATTAACGAACACAGAATGATATCTCATTTTACTGATGAACAAGGTCAGCCGTGGCTGCTTTTTCAGGTTGTTTTTTAACACCGGAGCGAGAAAACGTGTTTTACGGCCACCGTATGGGATGACATCCTCTTCAAAGCCTTCCTTATGAAACGTGGATCTGAGTGGGGAATAAAGCGCCTAAAGGAAAAAAAAAAGGATTCATTTTTAATGAGGATAAACACGCAGCACAATCAGAGAAGGGATCCTTAAAGGAACACCTTAGCCATGACCTGCGGGTTCTTGTTGTTTTTTTTGCAACATGAATGCAGGTGATTACAAGCAGCGCCCAACCAGACCTTGAGCTGTAAATGACAATGAGCAGGTTTGTGATGCAACTTCCATGCGCTCTCGCTCTCTGATCCGCTGTGGAAAGGCCGGAAAATAAACGAGCTGAACGACACAAAGGGAGAAGCAGCTCTTGTGCAAAGCAGAACTTTGAAGTTCATTCTAACACGTCTTCAGAGAGACGTTGGCACGTTTTGATGTTCAGAGGAGAACTCGCTTTCAAACGGTGACACTTTCCCCTGGAAATAATATTCGGGGGCGTTCCTGTCAACACGAGCGTCTATTGTTTAAAATATCATGCTAGTTATCTATATTGTCATGGGGTAATATATTTCCATCCGTCCATTTTCTATGACTATGGGCGAGAGGCATCGGCTGGTCGCCAGCCAATCGCTGGCCACATATAGACGACCAAACGACCAATAAACAAAGATATCAGCCCCTTGGTAAAACTAACCTACCTCACTACAGTCAATTCCCAGCTCATGTTGCACCAATTTCCTAGGCAAGAGCTGTCCTATCTAGTCATTAACATTTTATAGGGCAGGAGTGGGTAAAAAAATATTGACCAGGGCCATCAAACACCAAACGACATACTTGCAGTGGTAATGCATCATAGAGAGCAACTACTACGACAATGTGACTGATAACCTGATGAAGTGCTAAACACAGCTTGTAACAGCAAGGCATGCTGGGTAGTCCGGCACTAATAATGATAAGAACTATAAAAATTGGATACCAAGAATATCTTGCTCAATTGCCTGACAACCTCCTCAACATATTTAGCAAAAATGCGACAAACACAGCGACATGTTGGGAGAGAGCGACCACATGCTACCCAGCATGCCTTGCGGCCGGAATACCTGGGTGTAATTTTGGCGTGAGTGTTTTTGTTGTGCGTCACGTGTGTGTCGTTTTGTTTCGCTTTTCGCATCGGCCACAATAGCATGCAATAGCCAGGCTGCTAGCAACAGCTTTGATGTTGAAGGTTAAAAAAAGTCATTTGGAAACGCTCGGTTAGCCGGATTAAGACACTTGATGGGCCTAATTTGGCCCACTGGCCGCAGTTTCCCCACCAGTGTGATCTAAAGGTAGTACTAGGTGTGAGTGCAGGTCCAAAAATACACTGACAAACAAACAAAACTCCAATTATGAACATTCAAAAAGTTCTATCGAATCTTCCCAAACCACCTCCGACATCCGGTCTGTATTTAGTCTGGGCCCCCGTCCCAAATCATCCCACTGTTCCCTCAGATCTTTGCCTCTCCAAAAGTAAACCATGGAGCCCACAATGAGTTCATACTCTCTACCAGATGGACATTTATTTTCCCAGCAAAGCCTTCCAGGGAAGTTGATGTCACAGATAATGTCTAGAAAAGTCCGTCTCTGGTTGTGTGCCCTTCATCAGTTCGACTTGACATTGACTTTCATTGTCAGAAGACAATTCATCCCATACTTTATTAAAGCAATCATCCGTCCTCCATCACAGTGGACTTTTGGCAGCCTACTTTTTATTTCAGTATTGAACATCCTTACATTTTTATTTTTTATTATTTGGATCCACCCTGATTCACATTCCACCCGCAATTTTCTTTTATTTGGTCACTAATGAGGCTCCGATTGACGTGAAAAGATGAGACGATTCTTTCAAGTGTGACTTAGGGTCTTGTTTATTAGCACCACTACTGATTCAGTTTGAGTTGCATTATTTATGAAAGTATTCCCTCAAAACTTATCTTTTTCTGCTTTAAACGTTGTTATGCATCCTTCTTTCTCTGTCTGTGCACCGACCTCTTCAGCCACTGTGGAACTTCTAAAATTTATTTAATATCCAATATGAAATGGATGCCTGTGAATATTCTCATTCATTCAGGTCATTTTATTTGAACGCTATTAATCAACGGCGATTGGACTGTTATTCCGAGCTCACTAGTCTGGCTAGGACTAGCTGTCCCTGTTGCCATCGAGTCAATGCTCTACATACAAAAATATTCATTTATTCATTTTCTACTGCTTTTCCTCACGAGGGCCGCGGGGGTGCTGGAGCCTATCCCAGCTGCCTTCGGGCGGGAGGCGGGGTACACCTTGGACTGGTGGCCAGCCAATCACAGGGCACATATAGACAAACAACCATTCACACTCACATTCATACCTATGGACAATTTGGAGTCGCCAATTAACCTAGCATGTTTTTGGAATGTGGGAGGAAACCGGAGTACCCGGAGAAAACCCACGCATGCACGGGGAGAACATGCAAACTCCACACAGAAATGGCCGAGGGTGGGATTGAACTCAGGTCTCCACGCTGTTGAGGTCTGCGCACCAACCACTCTTCCGCCGTGCAGCCCACAAAAATATTACATTTTATAGTAAATAAGAAAGCACATCAAGCAGGAAGAAAGAGTATCGTATTTTCTGGACTATAAGTCGCTCCGGAGTATAAGTCGCACAAGGCCCAAAATGCATAATTAGGTAGAAAAAAAACATACATAAGTCGCACTGGAGTATAAGTCGCATTTTCGGCGGGTAATTTATTTTCCAAACTACTTGACCAAAACAGACATGATGTCCTCTTGGAAGGCAAGTTCTAACAATTAAAGAATAGAGAACCGGCTGAATAGGTGTAAGATATGCTAACACAATGGTTATTCAGCTACGCAAAAAATAAACATGAACAGAAAAGGTGTCCAGTGTTTATGTACCATAAACAGTTTTAAGTACATAACTATTTTGTTTTCTTCATGGCAGTAAGAGTAGCATCTGCTTTACGTCGGTCCCTAACAAGTTGGAGTCTGCAGAATATGATTTTCTTTTGGGAGGCAATTGTGTTCTATTGTTCTGAGTTGTCTTTGAAAGCTAACGTCTACTGTTTAAATATTGAATTGTTAAGGAGTCGGAGATGCAAAAGTGCAAAAGTCTAGAGTGCCTTCTTGTGAAAATAATAATTGTGAAATTATATATACACCACCGCTCAAAAGTTTGGGATCACTTGCAAATGTCTTTGTTTTCCAAAAAAAAACAAATTTTCATGCATTTCACAATTTTTTTGTTCCATTTCACATCAACATTTTCATTCATTTCACACACAATGAAAATTAATCAGATGATTTTCAAAGAAGGATGTAGATTTTTGCATAGAGGCCTACTATCAACAACTGTCAGTCCTCTGCATCAATCTCCTGGTATGGCTGCTAATCCAAGTTCATCATTTTATAAGGCTAATAGATTATTAGAAAAGCCATCTAAAAATCTAAACTAAAACTAAAATCTCTTACCATGCTGTTAACTACTCCCTTCAGAGAGCAGCACAAACTGGGTCTAACAAGGACAGAAAAACGATGCACAACTGTGCAAGAAGACAAATATCTGAAAGTGTGTAGTTTAAGACGCCTCACAGGTCGTCACCTGGCAGCTGTACTAAATAGTAGCCGTCAAACACCAGGGTCAGTATCAACAGTGAAGCGGCGACTTCAGGATGCTGGACTTCATGGCAGGACTGCCAAGAAAAAGCCATATCTCAGACTGGCCAAAAAAAATTCCAAGTGATCCCAAACTTTGAGCGGCAGTGTATATATTAATTTATAAGTCGCTCTGGAGTATAAGTCGCAGGAACAGCCAACCTATGAAAAAAAGTGCGAGTTATAGTCCGGAAAATACGGTATTGTTGTTCTAATCGTATGTTGCCTAAGTCAGCAGTTGGTAGCCATCATGTGGCTACATGTGTTAGCCTCAGCATGCAGGCCAGTTGTTTTGCACGCTTAATGCTAATTTTTCATCTTCCCCCTGCCAGCGTTCCACTAAAGTGTGCCGATCCAATGTTGACCCTAAACACATCTTTTTACGAAGCCTGTCCTTGCAAGCTTACTCCTCTCCCCCGGGTCCCCGAGCCAATTTTACCTGACGCGTTTCCTTCTGTTGCCGCTGGTGTTCATAAATCAGCCGCATTGCTGACAAAATAGTTACCTTCGTCGCCCTCTTCCCAACGCACACAATCGCTCCACGGGCACACGTTGCCTTTACGGATTGTAAAGCAGTCTTCTTTGCCTTCCTTTTGTTCGTCACTCCAGGCTGGGCTCAGATCCTCTCTGCTCGCTGTAAACCCACTCCACTCTGTCAGAAGGATTACAGGCTGCGTTGCAGCAGATTAATGACTGACAAGTCCACGATCGGCTGCGCGGCACCACAAGGAGGGAACTGTGGGGTAGCGCATTGTGTCGCCCCGAGAACAACATGCTATGGGTGCGATTGTGCGACAGGGTTTGCGTGCAAATGCGAGGCTTAAGTCGAAGCGGTTGTACGTGCGCGGCAAAAAGCTTTTCAACTTTTCAAGAGCTGAGGGCTGCACACAACGAGGTGTGCAGTTAAGTCGGCAAACGTGAGGCCTTGGTCGAACAAACCCATGTTGGTGTTGCGATGCACTTGTGAACATGCAGGCGCGTCACGCATTCTCAAGTGTTTGGTAGGAAATCGGGATGAATCTTCAGCAATATAATGCTCTCCAGACGAAGCGCAGACGAAGGATACTTGGTCACCGTAGGCACTACAAATCAATTAATTTTGCCTTTAAACATCACTTATCGTGATTAATTGGTACCAGACCTAACAGTGACATTCCGTGAGGTAGGATTCCTCATTTAGGAATGGAATATTTTTGTAGTAGGAGCATAGAATTATATGATTATGAATATTATTAGAGCCCTCTAGTAATAGATTGTCAATAGATTGTCCTTGAACCTAAGTAAAACTAAAATCATGCTGTTTGCTAACAGCAGAAAGGACACACACCAGCAAATACAAATAGACGTTTTAGACATTGAAAGGGTGAAGGAAAATAAATTTCTGGGGGTCACAATAGATGAAACCTCATATTACAAATATACAACATAAGGTGGCCAGAAATATTTCAATATTGAAAAAAGCAAAACTTGTTCTCAATCAGAAATCACTCCACACTCTTTATTGCTCTCTGGTTCTACCATATCTTACTTATTGTGTGGAAATATGGGCTAATAACTATAAAAGCAAAAAAGGTCAGTAAGGATAATTCATAATGCCGCCTACAGAGAACATACTAACTCCATATTTCTAAAATCACAAATACTTCAACTTGCTGATATAGTTCATCTTCAAACAGCTAAAATAATGCATAAGGCTAAAAATAAGCAATTAGCTAAAAATGTCATCCAATACTTCTCTACAAGAGAGGAGAAATATGATCTCAGGGAAGAAGTACATTTGAAAGACTTCTATGCTAGGACTATGTTAGCATTTCAGTATGTGGAATCAAACTATTGAATGGATTGAGTAAGGAAATCAAACAATGCACAACGATGAGCCAATTCAAGAAACAATACAAGAGGTTGATGTTTGCTAAATCCAAGGATGAAGAGTCTTGAACCAGTCATGATGTGCTATATATATCACTATATTGACACTTACTATGGTACCCATTATGGCATTGGATGATCATATCACCGAGTACTTTGCTACGAGGTACATTATTAAAAAAAATAAAAATTAAAAAAACCAAACTTAAACTATTATAGAAAGCAGGAAGTGAACAAATGTAACAGTTACTGATTGTAAAAGTACCAGATGTAGGGGTAGGATTTAATAAGCTTTGCTTCTTACTACTCCTTTTGGACATGTGGAACTGTGAACTGATTATGTGATGCATTCACTTGTTTTTTTTTTTTTTTTGTCCCGTCCAGCCATTGGGGCAGATAGTATTGTTGATCTAAATGCCCTTACATGCTAGACAGATTTGCTCTGTGTCAGGAAAGGTGTTGGCTACAACTTCCCTGTACCATGAAATTTTATTTGCCGTTATTTGATGTTTTTGTTATGCCATTTGGAGCGACTGGACCGGAGCAAGAAGAAGAACAGAAAAGAAGAGGAGAGAAGAGAAAGGTGGGGTCGGGGGGGGGGGGGGGGGGGCAGTAGAGGGAGAGACAAAAACAGCAGCAACAAGAATTCCCATAACAACAACAGTGACAAACAGAACAGTTAAATGTCAATGATGGCTAAGGGTCACACTGGAGATGATATCAGTGAAATGAAACAGTCCAACTTACCAGTAGTAATAGTAACGATGAAGACATGACCCATGATAGTAAACACAATTGCAACCATACGGTTACAGTAATTAAAATCTCACTGCTTGACATCATTATTACTGTAATAATAGCATACAAATACTATATAAACATCAGGGATAAGATAGTAGATTGTATAGAGAAGCCCCCATGTGCTGTGAGTGCCCATATGGAGGTGTGTTGTGTATGTGAATGCGAGTGTGTGAATGTGTAATTGTCACTGAGAATGACAAAAGGAGAAAGACTGCCTTCTACCACCCAGCAAACCCCGCCCCGCGCAGCCAGGTCAAGCCCCCACCGCCAGAGATCCTCCGGCCCCGTGGGTGTGGGCAAAGCCAGGGCCGACTCCCCAAGACCCGCCCCCGAAGCAACTCCCCGAAGAGACCAGCAAGAGGCCATGGAGGAGCAATCCCAACCGGCAACAGGGCGCCAGCAGGCCGGAGGAGAGCCGCACCCCCGAGACCAGCGGGAGACCATACCCCACTAGGGCAGAAGGGCATCGAAGGCCACACACCCGTGGGCACAGGGGCGCCCCCGCCAGCCGGAAGGGAGCCCGTCCACGGCCGGAGGCACCGCCTCCCGCCCCCCACACACCCCCAGGAAGCAGAACCAGGCCCGCCCCAGGCAACCCCAGGCCTGACCACCGACATAGGACCGCCCCGGCCAGGACAGAAGAGGCCCGGGCACACTGCCCCACGGAGGACCGGGCGGTAGAGATGTAACGCCCTACGCCAGACCCCCGCAGAGCCCCCCCCCCGTATATCTATATGGCCATATACCCACATACACACCCACACACACACACACATATATATATATATATATATATATACGTATATATATATAATTATAATAAAACTAATCATTATTTATCTAAGTATTTAAAACAATAAATACATAAAATAAACAAACACATGCACACCCCATCCACTCAATACACACACATGCAAGCACATGCTGTGGACGTCCCCGGGTGGGGCGTCCGGGGTGCATTCACTTGTAATCTGATGCATGTTCAAATGAAATTAAACCATTACCATTACCATTAGATATAATATAACACTCCTAAGGTCATCTTTACACTAGTATTAGCCAATATAGTAGGCAAAAAATCAGATAGGTACACTAAGTGCCCAAAAGGCAATCGCTAGTAGTAAAACAGTAAAGCAGCCATTTCAAATAAATCCAAAATATGAATGTTTAATACTAATTGAACTGCATTTAATTGTACAATTGTCGTTTGAGCAGAGTAGAAAGTAGTGAAGAAAGTCAGGAACGACAAGCAAAACTAGTAAGAACTTCAGAAAAGTTTGGATGGAAAAGAAATAAATAAATTGAGGCCAGGAGCTCACACCACCTCAGAGCCTCGGTAGAAGCAGCTTATGTGTGTCATGAATCACTAAGTACTAATATTTGGGGCTTCTCACAGCCATCAAACAGCTGAGGCTTAATTTCCTGAGAGTTACCCTGCAGTGTCCGCGGGAAAGTGGGCTGTGCGGACTGCCATTAAAGGGGCGAGATGGAGCATTTATAGATTTCTCTCATTTATCTGTTTGGATCCAATGCCTGGTGATGATGCTTCATGAGGCATCTCTGCCTTGTCATGCAGGATGGACCATTATCTCCTTTCAGGAGCCATGTTGAGGTAGTGATACACTACCGCACATATGTCAGAGTCAAGGCCCGCGGGCCACATCAGGCCCGCGAGAGGGTTTTACCTGGCCCGTGTGATGATATTAATCTATTATTAGATTATAAACTGTACTACATTTCCCACAATGCAATAGGGACGCGGGAGCATAGCGGGAGGCGGCTTAATTTATTCAGCAGTCATTCAGCATCAGTCATTAGCATAACAGCAAAAGTTAATTTACAGATACCCATCAACAATGGCAAAACGGAAGGTGGACGGTGAAAACAGGGGCTTTCAAACAAGGTGGGAGTTGGAGTACATGTTCATGGAGGTAGCTGGAAAACCTGTGTGTCTTCTATGTGGAGAAAGTGTGGCGGTGATGAAAGAATATAATATGAGACGGCATCATGAAACAAAACACACAGACAAAAACAAGATTCTGGACATGGAACAAAGGCTACAGAAGGTCGAGGAATTAAAACGAGGCCTCAAATCTCGACAGAGTCTGTTCAGAAAAGCCCAGTCGAAAAAAAACTCATAACATAAATTTTATGTTATGAGTTTTTTATATAAAGGACATTTGTATTTTGTGCCTGCTGAAATTAAAAATGACTGACAGTCATAAGAAAATATTGCTTTATTTATCCAATCATATTGTAATATATTTGTTATGTTTTCAGTAGGTTAAATCTTGGTTTTAATGAAGATTGGACAGTCCGGCCCTCGGCTTGTGGCCAAATGTTTTATTTGGCCCTCCGTCTATTTGACTTTGACACCCCTGCACTACCGTATTGACCCAAATATATACACATCAGGGCTGGGCAATGATAATAATAATATCATATCCTGATATATTTAGGTTGAATATTGATATACGGTACCGTATATATATATAAATATTTTTTGGGAGTATAGTTTGAACAATAGTCAAAGCCAAATATGTGTGCAAGGTTTTATCAAAAATGTGAACAATCATATAGGAAATAGCCTCTGAACCATCGTACTGCAGTCACGGTAATCGCTCTGTTGGCGGGTTAGCGATGTTAGCGCTTCCATCTCAAGTTGCCCATGATGACAGACTGTAAACATGGTTGATACCATCTTTATCATCTTTATATAGCAGGGGTGGGCAAACTTTTTGACTTGTGGGCCGTGTTGAGTTTACAAAACGGGTGGGGCAGAATATATATTACACACACAATATTTTACATTTTACAGTCCACCTTGAATTATTTGTCCAATTTTATCTGTAAAAGTGTCATACTATTAGCTATATGTTGTAAATATGTAAATATTTGTAAATAAATACATTTAAAATAAATTATTACATTTCTGTATGTCCCTTTTTCCAGGGCACTTTAAACATCAGACCACATCAAACTACAAAATTTAATTGTACAGTTTTGTGTTTTTTTTTTATAATTTTTTTACTGAATAAGACATCCGACCTGCAAGTCATGTTGCCAGCATGTATGTTAAAGTTGAAATACTTAAACTTAGACTAAGTGGCGGGCTGGATTCAAACGCTTGGTGGACCGCATGTGGACCCCCGGCTCTAGTTTGCCCACCCCTGTTATACAGCAACCTTTACACCGTCTTTTTCGCTGTTCACTCTCGCTATAGTACAGCCTCTCCTCCTCTGTATCCCTGCAAGGATCTCTGATCGCTCGGCGTAGCAAAGGGGTGCTCAAAGCTAATAGCTGCACAAATACCGTTTTTGATACTGCGCTTAAAAGAAATATCAATATTTTAAAAAATATTGATAGATCGCCCAGCCCTACTCTTTTTTTGTATGATTCAGTTTTCAACAAATATGATGAGCACAATGCAGAAAGACACAACACACCAAGCAGCTGTGGTAAAATACTTTATATTTATAGAGCAGTAATCCATATCTGAAATATAACATGGCAGAATATCTCTGATATGCACAGAAGTCTCTCAGCTTGTATATACTGTATATACTCTTTTTCTGTAAATGTCCTTTACCGATATACTGTATGAGTGCAGGGGAGGGGCGGGGGTGTTTGTTCTTTTTGAAATGCGAAGTAGTGGTTTGTCCCACAGTTCCAATATTAAAAGAATTAATTTTAAATACAGTTCTTTGATCTTGAAATGTCTCTGAATATAAAAGCTGGTGTTCTGACCCTCATTAGTCCATTAGTGAAGATGACTCTGAGTCTTCCTCTTATGAATTCTCTCTGTTTCGTGTTCAATCCTTGACATAGGTAAATGTTATTTCGATATATATCATCAGTGTATATTCTCTTTACATCTCATCATTGCTTTCTAACTGAGTCATATTGCACTTTTACCTTCCTGCAGCCATAACAAAGCTGAAGAGGCTTTTGGAGAGTTCCAACAACACGTCAAACATTTGTCATCTCAATAAAAAAACATAAATTCTCAACCTTTGTCTCCTCCCTCTCCTCCCACAGTTTTGTATATTTGCATTTTTTCATCCTCCAGGTCATAGCACACTTGCCTCCATATGAAATCCACCTCCTTTTTGCATTTTTTATTTTGTGTATTGCAGTCGCAAAATGTTTTTTTTTTTGCCCCCTCCTCCTTCCTACACAAATCAGAGGAACCAGAAGCATTTTTTCCTGTTCTTTTTGGTGGTAGCAGGGGGACGGACAGCTTGGGGGGACTCCTGTTGGTTGGGTGTGGTGCATGGGGGGGTGGTTTCTGCGACAATCTGGGGCGAGCCTTCGGGAGGATCGCCGACTTTCCACGTGCGGACCACTTGTCCTTCCTGAAGACGAAAGTCGTGCTCTACGCTAGATTTAAGAGAAAAAAATCAATGAATTAGTCAGCTGGGATGCATGGAACTTTACATTAATACACATGGTCAGGCAAAATGATCTGACACATTTGTAGGTTAAATAAAAGGCAAATAAAGTAAAAACACAAAAAAGTTTGTTTGTTTTGATCAACATTTCCACAATAAAAGCGCAATGCTTACGAGTCCAATTCACGGGAGCAACCGAAAAAGAAACGAAAAACAATGGCATTATAAAGAAACAAAGTAAAACGGCATTACATGTACTTTTCGAAAATAAAAACACCTTTTTGTTTCTTTACTTTATTTGCCTTTTATTTAACCACATTTAAATGTGTCAGATCATTTTGCTTGACCCTGTAGAATTCAGTGATCAAGACTGATTTCTTCCCATGACAGGAAATCATACGAACAGATACTCGTAGCTGTGCGGCTGAGCAAAAGTTCGTTGGTAAACCTCCCAGACGCATTAACAGTCACGCCGGACATCGAGTTGACAGCTGGGGGCTTCAGCTCAATGGCTAGCACTCGCAACTTTCATTCTGCCCACCCTTGTTCAATCTGTAATTCAGGGTATTTTCAGGGTATTTCAGGGTCTAATATTATCCAAAATTATATGCGGCCACCGTTTGGACACAGTTTGGACACCACCGTTCTACAACATAAAAGGGCCTTCCCCAATAGTTGGGAGCATAAAATTGCCTGAAATAATTTTCCAGGAAATTAGATTTAATAATAATAATAAAATAATCCTAAACCTAATTGATTGATGGGCTGCACGGCGGTCGAGTGGTTAGCGTGCAGACCTCAGTTCAATCCCACCCTCGGCCGTCTCTGTGTGGAGTTTGCATGTTCTCCCCGTGCATGTGTGGGATGCTAGATTAATTGGCGACTCCAAATTATCCATAGGTATGAATGTGAGTGTGAATGGTTGTTTGACCGAGAACCTGCACATGGCCCAACAGTCACGTGGTAACAAAAAACAAGTCAGCAGATAGCGGCAACCACTCTGAAACTATTGAGACCAAGGCTGAAACGTGTGACAACCAGTCTGGAAGCGGATACAACCAGTCTGGCAACGGCGATTACGAGTTTGGAACAGCAAGCCAACAGTTTGGGAACCCTTCCGCATTGGGAGAGGACGAGTTTGTGACTAACGGCAGCCTGTTTGGATCGGAAGATGACCAGTTTGTCCGGCCCTCAGGAGAATACTTATTTAAGGAGATACTAACACCCATGAGTCAGGATCCAGCAAGTGACTTGAGTGGGAGGATTCAGTCAGGACTCTGGACAGAAACTCCACAAAGTTTGATCGGACCTTCGCATCCATACAGAATCATACTAGTAGGTACCCCCCCCCCCCCCCCCCCCCCCCGCCCCGCTTTGGACGCTGGAAGGTTTCTTTCCTAAGAAGCCTCAACTTCAGTATGGAATATCTTAGTTTTTTTTTAATCACAAGTCCAGGGTGTACCCGACCACTCGCCCGAAGACAGCTGGGATAGGCTCCAGCACCCCTGCGACCCTCGTGAGGATAAGCAGTAGAAAATGAATGAATGAATAATTGATGGATTGATTAAAAGGCAAGAATCATCATCATATCCACACCCGAACATGCATTGAATCACAGCAGGTCCTCTGGAGACTCCACTTTCAGTCAGCAATTGACTGTATATAGCAAAGTAGGTATGATTTGAGTCATCTTAATAGACACATCTACAGTATGTGAGCGTACGCGGACGATGCATCATAGCACCACATAATGTTCTCCAGAGAGCTGCAGTCATGTCCAATATTTGGGGGTTCTTGCCTCCTCTGCACAGGGGAAGGAAATAGAGGCAGGGAAGACTTCCAGTAATGAGGCTGTTGACGATAATTTAAGAGCTAAAGTGCTGAGTGTCTCAGAAATGTTGCAGCACCAGGAGAAAAATCCCAGTGGCCACACTGGATGATGGTCAGTCACATGACAAGGGCACCCATGAAAAGGCTAGCCCATAAATCAGCATTACAGCTATGGAAAGACAATATTTGCTTTCTGACATTGAGGTGCTGGTTTGCTGTCGAGCTGCTTGGTGGGAACAACTGGCTTTTCTTTTTGCTATTTCTTCCTTCCACTTTGCTGCTATTCTTGCTTATTATGCAGTGGCCTAGTTAGCGGGTGTTTCTCATCACAGCAGCAGATGCTGGAAATAAGAGGACTCCCGTGGATGAGAATGTGAGTGGAGGGGGGGGGGGGGGGGGGGGGTGTTGCGGCGACAACAGCGCTCGTGACTGCTCACGTTTATTCCCATATGGCTCCAAAACAACTCCCACTACCTCTCTGCACTCCACTCAGGAGGCCCACTGGTGCTCTATTGGACCGGGAAAAATAAAAACAAAGTAGTGCTACTGAAGTAGCGTCATTCGGAAACACATGGGAATTCTTGGTGGCTTCAGCTTTACAGGTGCCATAATTGCTAGTGTAGGCAGCGAGCATAGTAATAATAGAAAATAAGGCATCTTAGTGTAATGTTACTGCCACCGTTTATCGTTAAGGAAATTATTATATTATATTATATTATATTATATTATATTATATTATATTATATTATATTATATTATATTATATTATATTATATTATATTATATTATATTATATTATATTATATTATATTATATTATATTATATTATATTATATTACATTACATTACATTACATTACATTATATTATATTATATTATATTATATTATATTATATTATATTATATTATATTATATTATATTATATTATATTATATTATTTATTATTTATTAAGCAGAGAACATATACCCAATACAGTGGGCTTTCACACAGGAGCTGCTGTCCGCCACTGCTCTACACTGCTTCGTGTGGAGGAAGATGTAGTAATAATATTCATTCATTCATTCATTTTCTGCCGCTTATCCTCACGAGGGTCACGGGGGGTGCTGGAGCCTATCCCAGCTGTCTTTGGGCAAGAGGCGGGGTACACCCTGGACTGGTGGCCAGCCAATCACAGGGCACATATAGACAAACAACCATTCACACTCACATTCATACCTATGGACAATTTGGAGTGGCCAATTAACCTAGCATGTTTTTGTTTTACCCGGAGAAAACCCACGCATGCACGGGGAGAACATGCAAACTCCACACAGAGATGGCGGAGGGTGGTAGTAATAATAATAATATTAATAATAATAATAGATCCTGCTTTTTAAAGGCACACGCAACAAGTCGCTACAGTCATTTTGGTCATGGATACATATAGTTTGCTTAAATATGCATATATATTTCTTCACTAATAACAGTTACACAAGATATGACTTGACAATAGTTTGAGGGATATTGGATATTGATTAAAAAAACCAAAACAATATGGAGCATCTGTAGTTAAACGCAGAAGTCAAAGACAAGCACGGCGGCGGTGTTTTGTGTCAACCACTAATAGAAACAATGTTATGTTTCATTCCCCACAGTACTGTGCATTGAACGCTGAAGCACTATTATGTTTTTCTTTTGCAGAAAATCATCAATCTTGCATTGAGCCACTGATCGTGTCCACAGAGGAGTGGAGGAAGTTAAAGCAGAAGACGAAGAAAGCTTTTCTAACAAAGCTGAATCGGATGTCTCCAAAAACAACAAGGAGAGCAGGAGGAGGAGGAGGCGACTGAACGAGACAAGACAATAAGGCTGCAAACATGAATAAATAATTCCCCTGGGATACATCATCCGGCAATCTGAGGTAGGAGTGGAATTTAGGATTGAATTCAATTTCAATCCAAGGATGCTAAAAGCCCAATTCACCAGCCAGTCAGATCATATTACACCAAAGCACACTGCAGCTTCAGACAGCGATACATTATTACTGAAACTTCTCAAGGTCGGCATATTTAACTCCACGATATTGAAGGTCTTGGCAGCGTTTTCAGTTATTTTAAAACCCGCAACCTTGTGCTGTTGCTTTAATCTTGTTATCTTACAGTTTTGGTGCTGGTCTGACATGATTCCATCTAAGTGAGGTAATGTATGTACATGTTTATATCGGACATGACCTTCTTAGCAACCTCTGGCCCCGTCTGTCATGTTTTCTTCTTTAAAAAAAAAGCACATTAATATTCCTGCTTGGATTTCTGTGCATGTGCATGAATAAATAAGACAAAATGTTGTTTACTGACAGTAGACAAACAACGCAGAAGGTTAAAGATCATCCTCTGCGTCAAATAGCCTCCCATGGAGTGACTTATGGAAAGGCTGATTGCTGACCAAACCAAAGCTTTCCCACAACGAAATAAGTGGAGCCGGGAATTAGCACGTTCCAGCTGACCCGCTATTGTGGTCCCATCATTGTTTACTCCGTGGAGGAAATTGAAACAAGATTGCAAGAGAGGACGGGTGGGGGTGAGCTTATAGATGCTGTACAAAGTGCATAAATGAGACAAGTTGAAATACCCTGCAAAAGCAGCCAAAAGTGAGGTTGGCACTCTCGAGGCGGGCATGATCCATCCGCTCTGTGGGGGGGGAAAAAATGTGTTTGCTGCGAATTCGCACTCATTGCCCGTTTACTTTGGGAGGCGTCCCAGCTGACTGAGGGACCGCATCTGTCACTCGCTTCTTGGAATGACCTGTTTAGCCAAATGTGTCTCAGAGGAACGAGCGCCGGTGAGGATCCCTGGCGTGGTTGGGCAAAACCAGGATATTAAAAGATGATTGACCAGAATGGGCTTCTAATATCCAATAATATCCAAGAACATATGTTTAACATTTTTCTTTGAATTATTTGTCAAATTTTATCTGTAAAAGTGTTCTACTATCAGCTCTATGTTCTCATGTCCGTTTGAACATCAGACCACATCAAACTATGTAATTTAATTTGACAGTTTTGTTGTTGTTGTTTTTTTACATCTGACTTGCAAGTAATGTTGCCAGTTTGTATGTTAAAAATTGACCGGAGGGCCGGATCGAAACAGCTGGTGGGCCGCACCACTGGCCTAAATCTTGGCAGGGCACTTATCTTGTGTAGTATTCCCCTTAGCCACTGGGGGCAGCAACATCATTCATTCATTTTCTACCGCTTTTTCCTCACAAGCGTCGCGGGGGTGCTGGAGCCTATCCCAGCTGCAGCAACATCATCCAGATCCATTTGTACCTGAACCTGTGTTCAATGCTGCCTTGCTCGATGCAAGAGAATAGATGGAACTGTCCTGAGAGCCATTATTAGCAGGACAATATTGGGTTTGGGTACGCCTTCCTTTCATCATAATAACATTACATTTTGAACGGCAATTATGCAGGCTCTGCAGTCTACACCATACCTGCATTTTCAAGTGGCTAGATTCTTTCCACGGAAAGTAGCTTTGTAGAATCTGGCAGAGAGTCAGAGTCTTTGCAAAGGCGCTGAAGTGTCGGTCCGCGAGGATTGCTGCTATTGAGGAAATTGGACCGAAATCTACTGTTTCAGCCTGTCGGGCATCTCTGTTGTGGGACAAATTTAGTGCAACATATGCGCTGAGGTGTGCTGACACAGTCTGTCCTAACAAGTCAAGCCAGCAGCCACCCACAGAGATGATTTATCCCCATGTGTGGTGATGATGGGATGCCGCTCCTTTTGCTATTTTCCTTCACGCAGGTATTAGGATGATGAAATGGCTGTTAAATGATGCTGCTCGCTCGGCACTCGTGTATTATTTAGAGTATTGACTGATTGTTGGGTGGATGGGCGACTGCTGAGTGTTTAAATAACACTCAGCAATGACAATATTAGGTACACCTGCACCACTTAAATAGGAGTGTCAGACATACGTATGGCCCACGGGCCAAAAACGTCCGCTTCAAAGGAGTGAATTTGAAGGTAAAAACAAGAACCAGAAAAAGCCATTCCTAATTTATCCGCGAATTAGATATCAGAATACAAAGCTGCGACTCAGACCGAACACGGTAGCAACGCGCCATCTGCTGTTTGCTATTACGGAGTAGTTTGTTTGTAATATATTTCGAACAAAATTGCACAATCAAGTCGGCAATAGTCTTTGAGCAAGAATAATAAATAATATAGAACACATTTGCCATTGAATTTGCCATTAGGAATGATCAAATTCCCAAACCCTGGCAAATCATATGGCGTATCTCTGTGAGAAAATGTGTTTTGAATATTTACAGGTAATATATTGTGAAATACTTTAAACTAGTGATTCCCAAAGTGTGGGACGTGGTGGTACTGTACGTGGGCCATGAGAGGTCATTAAAAATATGATTCATTTTTGCAAATATAATTTTTAAAATTATTTTTATTATAAAATATTTATAGCACAATTAAAAAATGTATATTTATAGGCCCAAGTAATAATCTATTGAGTGTTATTGACCTGTGACAATATTTTAGGAACCCTATACAGTTTATGATTGGAACGTACCTCTCTGGTCATTATGCCAGTCTTGAAAAGTATGAGAATTAATTAGATTAAACGTTTGGGCCTCCTTTATCCCCCTGTTTTCATTTCAATCCTGAATCTTAATAATAATAATAATAATAAAATTAAGTGCTCTGAGAACGCGGGACTTCGTCTACGTACTGTTTATAGGACAAAGGCGGGCCGCAGACATTTTTTAGATTTTCAAGTGGGCCCTGATTTGGTCAAATTTGTGAACCCCTGCTTTAAACATAAACTTGCCGTGTATAATTTTACCAAATGGTGCATTTTTAGAATTTTTGAAGTGAGAAATAATGTTTTTGTGTGATCAAGATACCCCACCTTATGAATTATTGGTAATGCCCTCTTTTGTTGATGAAATAGTGATTCTATTGTTGTCTTGTAGTTATTGCCCCATACGTCCACACAGGAAGAAGTAAAGAACAGTACAAGGTATGGAGTGCACTGCAGTTTACCCGATTGTTTATTCAGCCTGTATTCACAGACCGTTCTCGGTGTCCGTGCTAAAAGCCTCTACGCTTCTATCAAAGAATGTCATATTCAGTCGTCAATGGTGAAAAATACAATACAAAGCCAACTAAAAGGAGAGAAGATAAATGAAGTGCTGCTGGTTCGGATGAAACAGCGGTCCCTTTTCACCCGGCATTGCTGACCGAATAGCAATACCTTTGAAGCTGTATTCTTCTTGTTTTTATCGAGATGCTGTCATTTGTTGTCAATTATAATCCAATATTTACTACACACCCTAATTCTTAGAAGCAGCAGTTGATGAAATGAAAAGGAACATTAAGGTTAAGGTTGCTTGTTTTTCATAACTTGCTAGTCGTCGTCCAGGAGGAATGTAACAAAAAGGTGCTTTCATCCAAAACCCGTAACACAAACAAACCCCGAGACGTATCCATTCCACACCTGCGTCCATCCAAGTACCTTCAACAAAGCTCTGTGTGCTTTTTCCGACGCGTCTTGTTCCATTTTTCATGTGCACATCACTTCTGAGAGCCTTTGAAAAGAGACACCGTCTCATTTTGACAATAATTGCAATCTGTGTCGAGCTGTCGGCGGCGAGCGGCTGCTCAAGCGGACCTTCACCCTCTCATGATGAGAGACCTGAAGACATAATGCCACACCATATAACCTGAATACAGCCCCATCGCGGCACAAGGTGTCTTCGCCATCTGCGCCCACGCGATGGATGCTGCATTTACTGATCCGGCCCCAATGAGACATCTGAGCATAGGCAAACGAGGTAGAGCAGCGAGTGGGTGCCAGTGGAAGGGCTTTAGGGATCTAATTTAGCTGTAGGCGGGATTCAAGCATGATTAGTATTTATATGACACATCATCCACACGAGGCAGTGCTCCGCCATTCCTCATGCCACCCCTCATCTTCCTTGCTCCTCACGGCGCCGGTGATGGGCACCATCTGGCTCTCAGCGTCTGCGCCAGTTGGGGGCTCTGCGATTATGGCCAAACAGCAAAACAAGCGCTCTTTTTTTTTCCCCTCTCTCACCTCTTTGGTGCTCACTTTTCACGCCCATCAATACATCTGTCACATAAAACAAACACCAGGCATGATGGTGGCACTTTTTTGTGAAAGGATTATTGTATCTCACCAGCATTTATCGGATTTATTGCCATTTGTCCATTGCAGACATTTTTCCTACTCGCAGTTTTGTTTGAAGCATGTATGTTCATGTGGCAGCATGCTTTGTTGTAGCTAAAATCAACACTTTTGACTGCCCTAAGCTTATTTAAAGCGATATTTTATACAGCCAGGGTATAATACTGTATATTCTGGACTATAAGTCGCTCTGGAGTATAAGTCACACAAAACCAAAAATGCACAATTAGGTAGAAAAAACATACATAAGTCGCACTGGAGTATAAGTCGCCAGACATTAAATCCTCTTGGAAGGCAAGTTCTAACAATAAAAGAAAAGAAAGAAAACATGCTGAATGGGTGTAAGGTACACTACCGCTCAAAAGTTTGGGATCACTTGCAAATTTCTTTGTTTTCCAAAGAAAAACAAATTTTCATGCATTTTACAAACAATTTTTTCCATTTCACAAACATTTTTATCCATTTCACAAACAATGAAAATGAATCAGATGATTTTCAAAGAAGGATGTAGATTTTTGCATAGAGGCCTACTATCAACAACTGTCAGTCCTCTGCATCAATCTCCTGGTATGGCTGCTAATCCAAGTTCATAATTTTATAAGGCTAATAGATTATTAGAAAAGCCATCTAAAAATCTAAACTAAAACTAAAATCTCTTACCATGCTGTTAACTACTCCCTTCAGAGAGCAGCACAAACTGGGTCTAACAAGGACAGAAAAACGATGCACAACTGTGCAAGAAGACAAATATCTGAGAGTGTGTAGTTTAAGACAAAGACGCCTCACAGGTCGTCACCTGGCAGCTGTACTAAATAGTACCCGTCAAACACCAGGGTCAGTATCAACAGTGAAGCGGCGACTTTTTTTCATTTATAAGTCGCTCTGGAGTATAAATCACAGGAATAGCCAACCTATGAAAAAAGTGCGACTTATAGTCTGGAAAATACGGTAGTTAAAGTGGTATCATTTCTAAACGTGTACAGTTAAATTATTATGACTTTTGGTCTGAATCTGGCAACAATGGTTGTATAATTTGTGCTATTTGTGTTAAAATACTTCATTGTATTGATTGTTGCAAGCGGTAATGCTGTTCCCCGGGCCTGAGATTGACAGATATGCGGTAACCCAACATGACTTGGCAATTAGCATGCATAAGTAGTAAAATGAATTAACGTTATTGATAGTTGTACTGTTAGTGGAAGTCCGTGTTTTAGTGAAGACGCTTTTTTGTCACCCAATCAAGTCTCTTCAGGCCGTATAAATCCTCGATGGCCGCCGTTTGAACATTTCTGTGCAGTGCGGAATGAGGCTGGTGCCTTTGGTGTATTTCCTCGTCCCCCTGCGAGGCGCCTGTTGCGCCGCGGCTCAGCCCTCAAGTGAAGATGGATTACTGCAGAGGAAGTGGCTGCCCTGCCCTTTCCACACGTTTCACACACACCACTTCTCCATTATCTGCCTCATCCGCGTGGCAGCGTACACACGCACGCATTCACAGGTCTGGAAGCTCTGACAGGATCGTTAGGGAAAGGTCAATGTCAAGAATCTGACAAATCTTTCTACAGAGAGAAACAGCATTACTCACATCCATTTAAACTGGAAGAGCAGCACCTCGTATTTGTCTCTCATGTCCGAGTTCTATTTTATATTTATCGCTTCTTCTCTTGGAGGCTTCCATCTATTTTCGGTCTAAGGAGGCCATGCGTAGGATCGTTAGGATCGATGTCCCGTCAGATATGGACAACGGCTGTGTTTGAAAGATTAAAGCAAAGCAAATACCGAAATTACCTCCATTTCCATCGACTCCGGGGACTTAACCTTGTTAATCAATTGGTGACTGACCGCTCAACTAATTGTGCTTGATACAAGGTTTACATTGTAGCATAGATGGAATGAAACACAATAGATTTAAATTCCTCTGTCTCCTCTCGTGTGGCTCCGCTTTCATCATAAAATGTCTTCGCAGGGAAAGAACATCACCTTGGTTATGAAAAGAAGGAGGATATGTATTCACTTTCAACTACACCTACAAACTTCACCTTTTAAATGTGACTAAATGCAAATCATACGCTGTGGAGTTTTAGAAGTGTTGGAATTGGGTTGTTTTGAACCGTATAAGTTATTTGTGTTCCACGGAAAGTCAGAGGCAAAGTGAAACGCTAAGACTTTATGGACTGACTGACTGCTTTACAAATGGTTGTCAACTGTAATCAAGAAGACAAGGCGGTGGACTCCAGATCTTAATGTTTAAAACAACGCTGGCAAAACAGCAGGATGCTTCCCTTGACTGGGTCTTCATCCTTGCCAAAATGTCAAAGAAAGAGTGGAAAATGTGTCAGAATTTGCTAAATCAAGTCAGAAAGTGAATCGTGAAAGTGATAACTGAGGGAGACGGAAATTCATCCAATCATTCATCATTCGATTCTGGTGATTAAAAAGGTGTCCCAACTAGTGCTTCATAAATGGAAACCGTTTTGTGCAAAAATGTTTTATTTTTATGGAATTTCAGGACATGCGAGTTAAACAAAATTCGGTAATTTTACGATGTATTAGCCAATACTTTTTTATCACGATTTGAACCCTGCAGCTTATGCAGGGATGTGGCTAATTCATGGTTAAAAAGAACTACGGTTGCCATGATGTTCCCAGCATCAAACATCGAGTGATAGTAGGATTGCAAGGTTTATAGTGTGTCAACAATCAGAAGGTGATGAAGAGCACAATTCGAACTAAAAAGCTAATTCTCCTTGAGACGAAATAGACACAAAGCAGCAACAAAAGCAAGAGAGACTGACAAAGTGTGTGACACAGGAATTATGAGACTGTCCAGTTCTTACGCTCAAGAAAACGACTTTGGTGGTTTTCGTTTCTCAGGAGGATGATGAAGACGATGATGAATGACTTTTCCTGGTAGGCTACTGTTTAACTCGCCGTCTTACATGCCAAAAGCCATCAGGCAGGTTTCAAAACAACACAGGCATGAGGATACCAATTTGAAGATAATGATAATCAATCAAGCAGAATCATCATTCATGTTCTACCGCTTATCCTCAGGAGGGTGCTGGAGCCTATCCCAGCTGTCTTCAAGCGAGAGGCGGGGTACACCCTGGACTGGTGGCCAGCCAATCACAGGGCACATATAGACAAACAACCATTCACACTCACATTAATTGGAGTCGCCAATTAACCTAGCATGTTTTTGGAATGTGGGAGGAAACCGGAGTACCCCAAGAAAACCCACACACGCACGGGGAGAACATGCAAACTCCACACAGAGATGTCTGAGGGTGGGATTGAACTCGGGTCTCCTAGCTGTGAGGCGCACTAACCACTCACCGCCGTGCAGCCCAGAATCATCATCTGCTAAGTAAAAAATGACTACTCTTTACACCTTGTCCTAAAAAATGATTGTCCAAAAAAAGGTGAAAGTGGTCTTACACTTGGTAGTAATACCTCCAAATGTATCTTGTATGGCTTTTGATACACCTTTTTTACTCGAGGTTATTATATTGCGCCAGTGTACCTAATGAAGCGTCCACTCAGCTTCCATTTTTAAGATCCACATCACGGTTGAGGCTGCAGAGATGTCTGAGATTGATTGCAGGTGATAAGAAACAAGCGCTCCCATTTGTCAACGCCACACTGACGACGCAGCGAGCACCACTTTAGACACCGACGCCGCATGTTTGCATTGGACATACTTGGACTTTGCATAATATTCCAATATGGATGTAATTTGTCGGAAAGTGAGCTGCTCCCTGAAAGAGTTGCCTTTTAAAATTCATATCAGTTCTATTCGCTTCGCTTCAAGTACAGAAACACATTCTCTCGCTCTCCTCCTTCCTTTTAACCTCGCTACTTTCCTGGAAATTCATTTTATCTCCCAGGAAGTCAGGTCTTTTCACCGGCTCTTATGGTAATGTCAGAGGATTGTCAATGTTTAATGAATGGCCGCAGGCAGGATTGTGCTTCAGAAATATCCCTGTGACCATGAACACGGGAGGTTCATCTATAATTCGCTCGCACACGTCTAAATGCGCATACACCGACATGGAGATTTGGTTTGGACAGGTTCCAGCTCATTTGCATGTCGTTATTTATAGCTCACATGTGGGTTTCCCTGAATAAACGGACTGCGGAAGCTGCCTCGTGTTCCGCCTCATTTGGCTTTGATGGAAGGAGTGGAGCTGCAGGTAGCTCCGAGGTTCCCCACACTGCTCCCACTCCCGCCGAGGGGCTTTCCTTCCTTTAGGTGTGAAATAGACTTATATTGAAGAAGCAGGAAGTGGCGCTCTAGCTGCCTCTTGGAAAACCAATCCTCTTTTTCTTTCTGTATGTAACACGCCACATTCCATTGGATGAGTCCCAGACTGCGAGAAGCTGTCAGCAGCTCTGGGCCAGCTCTGGTTGGAACGACGTGGAGAGCATTTGATTTCTTCAATGCCCCCCTGGTGCTGCTTTGGGAAGTAAATGGATGCTGGTGGAAAGAAGGAAGGAGCTGAGAGGCCGCACTCGTAGAAGATAGACAGAAGCTATTCACACATTTATCAATCTGTCCATCCATGTACGGCGTGTGCATCCATCCATCCATCCATCCATCCATCCATCTATCTAGCCATGCATGCATGGGTACACCAAGTACACCAGTCGTCATCATCTCTTCTTTTCTGATGTGTTGCTGACCAAGCCACTAACTGTTTGTATTGATTTGGCTTACTCGATTCATTGAAACAAGCTTCAGATTCATCGACTAAGAGAATAATCATTAGTTGCAACCCTGTCTACAATTCGAATCAGTACGGTTTTATACATCATTATCCCTCCATCTCTGGACCTTCATTCAATCCACCCATCCCTCTTGGTATCCAGCCATCCATCCATCCATCCACCTGTCATCCATTCACCAGGCATCAGTAGCCACGTACACATGGACCCAAATATTCCAATTGCATTTGGTTTATTTGCTCAAACGGAAAGAATGTAACCTTTGTATGCACCTCATTCTAAAAGAAAAGTGCCAATCCAAATGAATATACAGTGCATCCGGAAAGTATTCACAGCGCTTCACTTTTTCCACATTTTTTCATGTTACAGCCTCATTCCAAATTGTATTAATTTAATCTCTTACCTCAAAATTCTACACAAAATACTCCATTATGACAATGTGAAAAAGTTTTTTTTTTTTACTTTTTAAAAATAGAAAACTAAGAAATCACATTTACATAAGTATTCACAGCCTTTGCCATGAAGCTCAAAATTGAGCTCAGGTGCATCTTTTTTCCACTGATCATCCTTGAGATCTTTCTACAGCTTAATTGGAGTCCACCTGCAGTAAATTCAGTTGATTGGACATGATTTGGAAATATAATAACTGTCTATATAAGGTCCCACAGTTGACTGTGCATGTCAGAGCACAAACACCAAGCATGAAGTCAAAAGAACTGTCTGTAGACCTGCGAGACAGGATTGTCTTCAGGCACAAATCTGGGGAAGGATACAGAAAAATTTCTGCTGCTTTGAAGGTCCCAATCAGCACAGTGGCCTCCATTATTGGTAAATGGAAGACGTTTGGAACCACCAGGACTCTTCCTAGAGCTGGCCGGCCTTCTAAACTGAGCGATCGGGGAAGAAGGGCCTTAGTCAGGGAGGTGACCAAGGCCCCGATGGTCACTCTGTCAGAGCTCCAGCATTCCTCTGTGGAGAGAGGAGAGCCTTCCAGAAGGACAACCATCTCTGCAGCAATCCACCAATCAGGCCTGTATGGTAGAGTGGCCAGACGAAAGCCACTCCTTAGTAAAAGGAACATGGCAGCCCGTCTGGAATTTGCCAAAAAGAACCTGAATGACTCTCAAACAAAATTCTCTGGTCTGATGAGACAAAGATTGAACTCTTTGGTGTGAATGCCAGGCGCCATGTTTGGAGGAAACCAGGCACTGCTCATCACCAGGCCAATACCATCCCTACAGTGAAGCATGGTGGTGGCAGCATCATGCTGTGGGGATGTTTTTTCAGCAGCAGGAACTGGCAGACTAGTCAGGATAGAAGGAAAAATGAATGCAGCAATATATAGAGATATCCTGGATGAAAACCTGCTCCAGAGCGCTCTGACCTCAGGCTGGGGCGAAGGTTCATTTTTCAGCAGGACAACGACCCGAAGCACACAGCCAAAATCTCAAAAGTTTGGCTTCAGAACCACTCCGTGAATGTCCTGGAGTGGCCCAGCCAGAGTCCAGACTTGAATCCGATCGAACATCTCTGGAGAGATCTGAAAATGGCTGTGCACAGACGTCTCCCATCCAACCTGATGGAGCTTGAGACTTATTGCAAAGAAGAATGGGCAAAACTGCCTAAAGATAGGTGTGCTAACCTTGTGGGATCATATTCAAAAAGACTTGAGGCTGTAATTGCTGCCAAAGGTGGATCAACAAAGTATTAAGCAAAGGCTGTGAATACTTATGTAAATGTGATTTTTTTGTTTTCTATTTTTAATAAATTCAAAACATGTCAAAAAAACCTTTTTTCTTATTGTCATAATGGAGTATTTTGTGTAGAATTTTGAGGTAAGAGATTAATTTAATTCAGTTTGGAATGAGGCTGTAACATGACAAAATGTAGAAAAAGTGAAGCGCTGTGAATACTTTCCGGATGCACTGTATATTCTGATTCACGGGGGTGGAATATTCCTTTCCCCAATCCGATTGAGGTATCTTGTACCCGCAGAAAGATACCTCAAACAGAAAGTTGTCATGGTGCATCTTCTTTGTGGTGTTTTTCTTCTTCTATTGTTTATTGGCGGTTGGCAAGCAGCTTTCGTGTGTATTACCGCCATCTGTGGAACAGACTCTAAACACTTACTTACAGTATACTTTATTCACAAGTCCAGTTTTATTAAAAAAGAAAATATACCATATGTTCTGGACTATAAGTCGCTTCGGAGTATAAGGTGTAAGATATGCTAACACAATGCTTATTCAGCTACACAAAAAATAAACATGAACAGAAAAGGTGTCCAGTGTTTATGGAACAAACAGTTTTTTCATTTATAAGTTGCTCTGGAGTATAAGTTGCAGGAACAGCCAACCTATGAAAAAAATAGCGATTTATAGTCTGGAAAATATGGTATATCTATATAAAACATGTCCCGAGTTTAAATATAAAATAATAGGAAGATTGAATTTGATCATTTCCTGTTTAAATGTATCTTTCAGCGCATGCTCACATATGACGTAACACGCAGCTCGAGACGTTCTTCAGTTTTAAAAATGGAGGCAATCAGTCGGAACTGGACTGCTGCGGGAAGTTTGTTTTTGATCCAAACTGGACGAACGAAAAACTCGCAATATGGAGGAAGTCGGGGGAGTGAAATACGGGGAAGTCGGTATCACATGATGTTGATGTTTACGTTTTACTGAGCATGCCCCATTGACTATTCTGTTTGATTATAGCAGGGCATGTAGACAAGAGATTGGAATATTCCTTTCCATGTATACCATTGTTTTCGGAAAGGTCATTCGGAAAAAGAAGAACTCCTCATGTAAACGTGGCTTGTGTCGGCCTATCCATCCATCTGTCCATACCCCTTTCCCAGTCCATCAGTCATTCTCCCATGTCCACGTGCTCGTCATCCATCCAACCATTCCAAACAATCTGCTTCTCAAGTTCCTCCATTTATCAATCCATCTATCTGTACATCCATCAATCCGTTCATTTGTCTCTGTCCAGCGACAGCATCTATCAAGGTATCCTCCCATCTTATTATTACTTTTTAAAGCCTAAAAGCTGCTGTGATTAAATTTTAACGGCGATGAATATTTCACCGTGTGAGTTATTTGAGAGCGGTACAGATCCAGGCAGTGAATGGAGGGATGCATGTTGAGAGGAAAAAAAGTTGAGCTATTGAGAGTTAGCCCAGTTTGCTGCCCACTCTTCTTGTCATCCCCCACCCCCACTCCTTAAATCCGTCTCTCTGGTCTACGGCAATCGAAGGGCAGCGTGCGAGGACCGAGCCTCGTGTCAGTGGGGATGTGCATCAGGAAGCGCTGATTCATGACGGGTGTGTGGAGAGAGTGGCTCGGGATGACTTGCTACTGTAGGCGCTGTCACAAAATGTTCATTGGCATCACTCCCCCGTGGACTCACGTCATTCTATAAGCTGCGGTACGTGTGGTGGAGGCCGGTAAAGGACCGCTCCAGCCTACCACTGCTGCGTCTGGAACACATATGCTTAGCAAGGGTGTGAAAAGGCCTAGTTTGACGGATGGGATTTACTCCAAGTTCTTCCAGAATGTTCACTGACCACAAGACAAGAGACTCAGAGGTTTATTTTTTTTTAATTGTACCAAAATGAGTGGTTCATCTATTGCATCATACACGTGAAACCTGGCTGGCCTCAGAAAATCTGTGCATGATCCACAGTTCCTCCCCTTCAAAATAAAATTGGACATTAGTAGATGAAGGATACTGCCTTTGTTGTTTATGATAGAAGTACATTTACTTGTTTGTGTCCATTTACCGTATTTTCTGGACTATAAGTCGTACAACACCAAAAATGCATAATTAGGTAGAAAAAACATACATAAGTCGCTTTTGTGTAAGATATGCTAACACAATGCTTATTCAGCTACACAAAAAATAAACATGAACAGAAAAGGTGTCCAGTTTTTTCATTTATAAGTCGGTCTGGAGTATATAAGTCGCAGGAACAGCCAACCTATGAAAAAAGTGCGACTTATACTCCGGAAAATACGGTATGTAGTATGGAAAAAGGCAATTGGGCTGGCAACCAGTCCAGGGTGCACCCCGCCTCGCTCCTGAAGACAGCTGGGATAGCTTTCAGCATGCCCGCGACCCCCGTGAGGATAAGCGGTATCGAAAATGGATGGATGGAAAAAGGCAATTGTTTTTTAATATTTCATTTGGACCCGACCACCGCCCCTCATGCTTTGTTTACTATTTTTTTTAATTACTTATTACATTTGTATGACTAGCCTAGTGGTTAGCGTGTTGGCGCCACCGTCAGGTGACTTTGTTTCGCCGTTGGAACATCTTACATTATTTTAGGCGAAGAGATCTCTTTTGAGGCGTTCAACTAAATGGTCCCAAATGGAAATCCCAAATACTAGACAGATGGGCGATGTTATACTGTGATGGATTTTAGGCTGTTTCATGAGATGGCATCAAACTGTTAACTTAGCTCCTCAAGGTCAGAGCTTCGTCACAATTGATACATATGATGAAGATGCCCCCATATCGCCACTGGGTGACACCCATGACCTCTGACTTGCACCAGTTGCATGAGGGTGCGAGGGCTTGAATTACACACTTTTCAGAGAAGACAAAGATAGATTGTAGTTGGAAAGAGATGAGAAAAACGCCAAGTGGACTTTTACTTTAGCTGCAAACATCGAGTCTTGAGAGTCATTAATCTATGTTCAAGTAGCTAGCTCATGGATCTCTTCCAACCAAATATGTGATGGAGCAACAGACCTGACGAGGAGCGGAGATAAAGCAGCGGAGTGCAGATCTGATTAGGCTGAACTCCACAGGGATTAAGCACAACAGCTCCTTGTTAGACTGTACTTTGCTCCTGCACAGCACATCGGCCATTAGCAACAAGACTGATGGCAGTGGATGTGGGGGTGGCTTCACTAATTAACTCTCTTGCATGGTCACACAATCGGATTCACATATTAATACGCGATCAATGCACCACCGGTGTCGGATAAATAGCATCAGACTCATCATGCATTATTCTGTTTTTTTTACCGACTGAAAAAATGAAGCGCTCATTTAGGGAGTCTTGCACGGGTACAAAGTGTTCATAATGTAACGTTCTGGAGCCAACTGCATTTGCATGCAAATTGTCATTAGCATTTTTATATAAGTTTTGCCCTGGAAAGAAGTCCCCGGAACAAAACGCAAAAGGCACACATGCAAATCATCAGCAAAGAACCACTTCAGAGAGGACATGATATTAAAAAGAGCTTTCAGTAGGAAGATGCAGGGCCTTTCTGCAAGCCACCATAATAAAGAAATTGTGAAATGAATACTTCTTCAGACGTCAATTTTTATACAGCTTCTGTATTGAGTTGGATTACATGTTTTATGTCACCGTTTATTTTAAACATAACATTTCAAATGAGGGACTGGAAATACTGTAGTATTACTTGTACCATGAATGATGCTCGAAAAACGGTAAGAAGCAGCAGAGCTTATTTAATCCCAGAATTAACGCAGAACACAACGGGCAGGTTCTTCCTTCCAATCAGCCAATCAGGACTGTTGTGGCTCTATCTTTAGCCGGCTACACATACTGAGACTAACTCCAGCTGGACACTTCATCAACGCTCCCACCCTTCAACACTACACTGCTAGCAGCAGCAAATACAATAACAGACATAATCAACAGAGCGCCGATCGATTGCTGTAATACAGCACAAGGACGCAGAACACAATGACCATTTGTACACTGTTGAAAAAAAACATGCAAAATCTGCAAAAAGGTGAACTTTGATCTTGCGACAAAAGTCATTAAAAATCGAGATCAACAGTCAACAAAAATCGATGAATCAGTTAAATATAGCTGCCAATGATACAATTTAGAAAGTTGCATTTTTCTATATGGCACAAACATCCATAGCATATTGTATGTATATTAGTATTTACCAGTGTTGGGCATGTTACTTTAAAAAAGTAATTACAGTATAGCTCGTTATATCGATATTGTCGGGAGTCGGAAAAAATATCAATATAACCGGACTGTCGATATATGCGATCCTGCACCGAACTGCAATCTTTGCTTAAGGATTTCAATACCAAAAAAGAACATGGCGAACGGCTGCTTCCAGTCAACTTTATTTTTCACACTTCCACCACCAGAGCACAGCACACGCACCGATTCCCGAACTTCCTGGTTCACAGGTCATGCTCAACGAGCCCCACATAGCTGGCCAAACACATGCCTGCAACAGAAGAACCAACTGCGTTCGTGGTTTCTCTCGTGTGTATAGAATCTATACACACGAGAGAAACCACGAACGCCAGCATGTACATATGAAAAACAGTGATTATTGCAAGCGATAAAAAGATATCTGAATACAACACAATTAAATACATGTATTTGTACGCTTGTGTCTTCGTTGGAATAGGTGTGTATGCTATGTCAGTTGGTTCTTCTGTTGCAGGCATGTGTTTGGCCAGCTATGTGGGGCGGGTTGAGCATGACCTGTGAACCAGGAAGTGCGGGAATCAGTGTGTGTGCTGTGTTCTGGTGGTGGAAGTGTGAAAAATAAAGTTGACTGGAAGCAGCCATTCGCCGTGTTCTTTTTTGGTATTGAAATCCTTAAGCAAAGATTGATTTAAGCTGCTTTTGCATCGATATAAGCAGACCAAATTGGCTGGCGGGAGATGAAAATGGCAACCGGGTATTGTACTAACAGAACTAATTATATCATAAAAGACTAGAAATTTGCCGGGAAATGAAAATAGTATCGTAATAAGCAGTAATTCGTTATAACCGATATCGATATAACGAGACTTTACTGTAGTTATAGTTACTCGTTACTTCACCAAAAAAGTAACTGAGTTACTAACTGAGTTACTCCACTACCAAAGTAGTTACCAGTAAAAGTAACTATTGCATTACTCGCCCCTGCTACCCCCCATTATGTTTCTGTAGTTTTGCATTCAAAGTTTTTTTTTCGGGGATGTAATGTACATTCGACATGTACATTTTTACCTTTGACCTCAACGAGGTTAAAGTAGTATCTGTACTTCCCTTTGGCAAACACTGTCTTCTCACTCGAGTCCTCCTCACTCGCCATCTCTCGCTATGCTATGCTATGCTATCTACTACTTTGGATGTGCTCTAAACACTCGCCCACCCAAGTTATCTGATTGGCTGAAGACGCCATCTTACTAAACCTTAGCCAATCCTCATTGCTTGTGTGGTTATCTCACCCCCTCCCTTGTCACAGATTAGTTATGAAGTCGGCTTCAGTAACGTGCAGTAACGGGGTGTCGAAAATGGTAACGGCGTTATGCTGACAGTAAGAGTAATTAGTTGAGTTACCCGTCACTGAAAAAGGTAACGGCGTTAGTAACGCCATTTATTTAAATGCCGTTATTCCCATCACTGGTATTTACAGACGAGGCCGTACTCCCTTCACGCATAACCAGAGCTTTCATTGCAAATTGCATATGTACAATACAAAGGTTCAAATTTGAAATGATTCCAGAACGCAGACATACTGAGCTAGCAAGCTTGTTGCTTTGAGGACCACAACCGTTACCGGACATCCCTCATAATAATACTTATTTTCATAGCTTTTCTTATTAAGCTTTGCATTAATGAGTGAGACAGGGATTCATGCTAGCTGAAAAAGCTAAACTTCTGTGTTCTTGCTGAAACAGGGATATAAGCTGCAGTTCCTCGTGACCCAGTGCAGGATAAGCCGTATGGATGGATGGATGTTTTTCAGGAGCTTTCAAAAAAAAAAAAAGTTCTGTAGCATTTGATCTGCCTGGGTCAAATTCGGGTGAAGGCAACATTCTGGTGTAAAAGTCTGAAATCAGTTGCATTTCTCCCAAACTCTTCCTCCCCGTGGGAGCGTTTCATCTCCAATGATGTAAAGTAACCAGGCTTCACTTGTTCTTTTCTCTGCACCATCAAAACCGTTTTTTTCTCTAATTGCTCGAATCTGTCCTGTCAGATTTTACGGCTTTTCCATCACTCTACTCGATTTTCTGCTTTTTCTTTCCCCATCACCTTTGGAAAGCAGAAAATCCGTCCTATCAGACATGAACTGGAGCTTGTTGAGTTGACGGACGACCCAGTGGAATCTTCTCATCTGATCCGTGAAGGCACCGTGTGGTGAGGATGATGAGTCTAATTAAGGTAGCGCAAGAAGTGATCCACACCGTTTGAAATCTGTCACTTTCTCTCTTTCTTCCTAGTCGGCATTCTCTTTTATCAGCAACTCTCTTCCTCAAAGTGACTCATCCGTAATGGTCTCATCTGCTCCAATGAAGCTCCACTTTGTTTCGAGTTGGAGCTCTGTATGGTTCACTCTTCTTCATGTCTCCTCCTGGTTCCATTATCTTCATTCCTGTTCTAAGCTTCCATTTCTATCAATTGTGTTGCAGGGTGGGGGAGGGTAAGGAGCAATTTCCGAGGGTGATAGATCTTCCAGAATCTGTACCTATTCCAGCTGTATTTCTTTTGATTTTTTTGGAAGTTTTGCGTGGCTGCATGGCGCTCGAGTGGTTAGCGTGCAGGCCTCACAGCTCGGAGAGCCGAATTAAATCCCACTCTCGGCCATCTCTGTGTGGAGTTTGCATGTTCTCTCCGTGCATGCGTGGGTTTTCTCCGGGTACTCCGGTTTCCTCCCACATTCCAAAAACATGCTAGGTTAATTGGCCACTCCAAATTGTCCATAGGTATGAATGTGAGTGTGAATGGTTGTTTGTCTATATGTGCCCTGTGATTGGCTGGCGACCAGTCCAGGGTGTACCCCGCCTTTCGCCCGAAGGCTGCTGGGATAGGCTCCAGCACCCCCGCGACCCTCATGAGGCTAAGCGGTAGAAAATGAATGAATGAATGAAGGTTTGGCTCACTTTGATGGCATAGTGTCAGAAAAAAACTCCCTGAAACCGAGCATCGAAGCCATCCCAAACTTATTTCGGGGCTCACTTCCAAATGTGCAAATCTCATGATCTATTTGTTCGGTATTTTCCGTCATGGCGGGCTTCTGAATCTTGCTCCACAGCTAAAACAGGATCAACGCAGGGGAAAACATAACCTCTGTAAAACTGTACAAAGATGACTGTACAATGTCAATGGGTGTTGTCTTATAAACGCGGTACATTTGGGTCAAATTGGTACTTTTCTTACCTCTGTCAAAACTAAATCCCCTCTCACACGTAATACTACAAATCCTCAATTTCCTGCTTCTCCTCCACGTCTTCCTCATCCAGTTGTTCCGGTCATCTCCATCCATTGCCGTCATCCTGTTGCTTAAGTAAATGACTTTTCATGTACAACATAAACAATTCATTGAGCGTGTATCTGAGATGATGTCAGGATACAATCATTTACAGCCGCTACGATGCTGGGAATGATTACATTTGTTTGCTAATCAGACTAATGTCAGAGACGTTCTGTCGCTGGAGGAATCATTTCTATTAGCATCCCTGAGTAATGAGTCAATGAGCACGGCGCTAAATCTAATCACGGAGTACAATCAGTCCGAGTCCTGTACCTGCCACCTTTCCCCCAGACTCACAGTTGAAAGGATGGATGATGAATCTCGAGTCGTTCATCGTGTTGTTGTTGTTGTTATATGTTCTCAGATTTATGACTTAGTTTGTCTTCTACATATTCCCTCCGAGGCGTCGACATTGAAGCTTCAATCACCAGACTCACAATGAAATTATTTGTTGTTTATACTTCTTTGTACCGCACGAATTTACTAACATTTAATTTCATAGCTATACCCATCATGTAAATAGTACTCAACCAAAGTATAAAGCAATACATCTTTATTTAAAGTATTCCCTCATTTATCACGACCATTTGCTTGGCCAGTCAAGTAAAAATATTCAGACATCCCATTGTGTACATGGTGTAACTCACCAAAAAAAAAAAAATTGCCAAACCATGACTCCAGACACTAGCCACGTTTACATGAGGAGTTTTTCTCTTTCCGAAAATAATGGTATGCATGGAAAGGAATATTCCAATCTCTTGTCTACATGCTCTGCTATAATCAACCAGAATAGTCAATGGGGCATGCCCAGTAAAACGTAAACATCAACATCACGTGATACAGACTTCCCCGAGTTTTTCTTTCACTTGTTGGAATAACTCCGTATTGCCAATTTTTTTTTCGCCCAGTCTTGAAATTAGTTTGGATCAAAAACAAACTTTCCTCAGCAGTCCAGTGCCGATTGCTAGCCTCCATTTTTAAAACTGCGCTAAGAGAACGCACCCGGGATGAATTTAAACAGGAAAAGATCAAATTCAATCTTTTAAAAAAAAATTATAATTAAACTCGGGACATGTTTTATATAGATATATATTTTCTTTTTTGATAAAACCTGAGACTAAAGACTTGTGAATGGCGTATAGAAGTCTTTAGATTCTGTTCCACAGATGGCGCTAATGCACACAAAAGCTGCTTGCCAACCGCCAATAAACAACAGAAGAAGAAAAACATCACGAAGAAGAACAACTTTGAGCGGGTACAAGATACCTTAATCAGATTGGGGAAAGGAATATTCCACCCCTGTGAATCCTAATATATATTCATTCAGATTGGCACTTTTCTTTCGGAATGAGGTGAATACAAAGGTTACATTCTTTCCGTTTGAGCAAATAAACCGAATGCAATTGGAATATTTGGCTCCATGTATACGTGCCTATTGTTGTCTGTGCTGTTATTTTTCTGACAAATACACCAAGTGATGGAACTGTTATTAAACCCTAAAGTTTGACCCGGGCCTCACAGCTAGGAGACCCGAGTCCAATTCCACTCTCTCTGTGTGGAGTTTGCATGTTCGCCCCGTGCATGCGTGGGTTTTCTCCGGGTACTCCGGTTTCCTCCCACATTCCAAAAACATGCTAGGTTAATTGGCGACTCCAAATTGTCCATAGGTATGAATGTGAGTGTGAATGGTTGCTTGTCTATATGTGCCCTGGGATTGGCTGGCTCGCCCGAAGACAGCTGGGATGGACTTCAGCATATCCCACGACCCTTGTGAGGATAAGCGGTAGAAAATGAATGAATGAATGAAGTGCCATCATTGACTATTTGTCATTGACTACCACTTTGAGGATCTTGTATTAAATGTATGGTAGCGTGTCCTCCAAAGCATTGCAAAAATTGCACGTGTTAGTTGTGTTGTTGTCCACCTCATTAGGCCCCCGCGAGGAAGAGAGTCAAGTGTGTGTGATTATAATTCGACACAAACGTGACAGTGAGCGCCGTCGCAGGTTGGACCATCGATACACAAGCGTGCTGTCACGCAAAGGAGCGACACATCCGCGGCAATAAAGCCATAAGACCCAATTCTTAAAAGTGATGTGATGCGCCGTGACAGCGTGATGCACCGAGACACGCAATGTGCTCTCGTGGCCTTACCATGTAATGCAGGCATGCAGCAAATAACCAACGACACACACATGCATCATTGCATACCTGTAGATGATGCAGGCGCAGTCCCTGCAGGTCCCGCAGTTCTCAATGTCCTGGCCGGTTCGGTAAGAATGTCTTCTGTTGAAAAGCACAGAGATGACATATCAGGGGTAAAAGGATGAGGTTTAGTGTGTGTGTACTTCTGCGTGCCCCTGACTGACTTAGGTGCAGACACTCGTGCAAAAATGATCAATCCTCTCTGTGAAGTCACCCCTGATGATTTTTTAATGAACAGTAACCATACCCATTCACCCTCCACTCCTCTTCCAACTCGGGCTGTTACGTAACCCGTGAGTCACTACATCACTCCGGGCATAAAATAATGCTTATGAGGTAAAAGTCAAGTCTGCATGCATTAGACCGATCCCTCATCACCCAATTCCTATGCCGGAGCACGCAAGAAGGGAGAAGCCACAGAAGTCTGCGTAGTGTTGTAGTGTTGGCAACGGTGCAAACGCCGTGATTGGGATTACACGCCTCAGACGCTTCTCCGTGGATACACATTCATCCATCCATCGCTCATCGTGCACTATGTCGTGGCGATAAGGCATTAGAGATGACTAAGAAGCTTACAGTAGATTAATTAAACGATTACGAGAGTCGTAAAAGGTTTACACTAAACAGCATCCGAAACCACTAACATGAGATTAAGATACAGATATTTTGGGGAGGGGGGGTGCATGTACGTATGTAGGGCCCATGTGTCATAAGTTGTTCAGCATGACTGACAGGAGACCTCATAAAAATAACTACAAATGCTCCCCCGTGCCTTCCCACCTGGCATTCCTCTCGATATTTCATGTTCCTCGTCTTGATGCTCAATGTGCTCCCCTGCAGTTTTTGCATTTTGGTGCTCACCATGCTTGAACACTGTGTTCTGTCCGTGCGGCATCAGTGCAAGTTACCCATAATGCTTGGCTATAAATGTTTGAGCAGTATCACAGCATAGCTTAGGCACAACAACCGTCGACATGGATTATTTTTCCCTTTTTGAATATCTCGTATATATTCTATTAAGTGAGCAGCGCAGTTGTTTAGCAATGGTACCCCACAACATCCGGACGGTTTGTGGGCTCACATCATAATCTAGTATTATCTGTAATGTTTACCAATGGGAAAAAAGGGAACTCCATTGGGAATTACAGTGTTTATGGTGCGGTTAATGGAATATCCAAAAATGTCTTCAGACGTGTTAATGTTTACTAAAAAATATATGTTTGTTCCATTTATTTCAATGTTGACAATAACAGGTTCAGTTAAGAGTAAAATTGTCTTTATTATGAACTGCACAGGTGGGCTGCACGGCGATCGAGTGGTTAGCACGCAGACCTCACAGCTAGGATATCCGAGTTCAATCCCGCCCTCGGCCATCTCTGTGTGGAGTTTGCATGTTCTCCCCGTGCATGTGTGGGTTTTCTCCAGTTTCCTCCCACATTCCAAAAACATGCTAGGTTAATTGGCCACTCCAAATTGTCCATAGGTATGAATGTGAGTGTGAATGGTTGTTTGTCTATATGTGCCCTGTGATTGGCTGGCGACCAGTCCAGGGTGTACCCCGCCTCATGCCCGAAGACAGCTGGGATAGGCTCCAGCACCCCCGCGACCCTTGTGAGGATAAGCGGTAGAAAATGAATGAATGAATGAACTGCACAGGATAAGCAGATAGAAAATGTGATTCACGGATAGATGGATTTGAGGCTGTAGTTTTTGTACTTGGATTTTATACGATTACCTTTGTGAGTGGCCCCGTTTGTTTGTTTTGCTCTGATGAAAAATTAGCTGTCATTGACTAAAACAGCAGGTACTTGGTCACACGCCGGCGTTGACTTTCCACACCACCAGCAGTTCATAACTTATGTATTCTGACTGAGTCTTAACGTCGGCTGCAGACGACCAGATGGCTCTTTGCACAACACATGGCCCCGAGGTGAGAGCCCCTGCTAGCCCTGGTTTACAGCTCCATTAGCCTGAGGCATCCAGTCATATTATATTTACAAGTCCAAATGTGGCATAGTGCCTCGTTTGACCTTAGGCTTCAACACATTTTCAAACCTAGACTCCTTCATTTAACCTCTGGGTTAAGTAAAGTTTGACACCACAATCCTGGTTGGTTACTCTTTAGTTTAGCTTTGATTTCATGTGTTCATGTGTAGGTGAGAACAGTTAAGTAGACGGTACTATTATTTCATCATTTCCCTTTTATGTTACAATACGCAATAGTAATTTCCCTCACTGAGGGTGTTTACCACCAAGTACATCTTTACGGACGATGGCATCATTTTTTCTTCGTAAAGCTTTCATGTCTGTCAGTTCTGTTAATGTGAACCACTAAAATGAAATATTGCCTCACCCATCTTTCTCGGCCTCCTTCTTCTCCAGATCTTGAATGACATCCAGCAGGACCTTGATGGTATTTTGGCTGGTCTCCAGAACCCCCTCCAAGCTGTGGAGCTGGTTCTGCAGGCTGCGGATATCGTGCAAGGGCCCTTTGGGACCCAGGAGTTTCTCAGTCACTCGGGCCGGGTCCAATTTACACCTGGCCCCAGCTACTAAGCCACCAAGAATTTCCTGCACCTGTCTTAGAGTGTCCGCCTGGGCAGGTGTCAGGGACTTGTCCCCAGAAATGGTGCACCCCTTGGCCCCAGCGCAGCCTTGCTGGTTTGGAGGGAGAGCGTGTTGACTGTTGGGGGCGTTGGCTCCTGCACAAAGCATTTTGTGTAGTACCCCAAGCTGAGCCTGGGCTGAGCTGAGACAGCTGGGCTTAAAACAGGCCTTGGCGGGAGAGGATTGCCTTTCTCCCTTCATCACACAAACCGGTGGAGTTTTAGCTCTCTGCTTAAGAGAGCTGGCTCTCTCACAGAGCTTTGGTGTGTCCGGACATTTTATAGCTTCTTTTTTCTCCTTCTCCTCGTCTTTATCCTTCTCGTTGGCCTTGATGTCCGCCCTGAGCATTGGTGTTCGGATTGCAGTGCCCGGCGGATCATTTCCAGTTTTGCGAGGCGTGTAGGGTGGTGGTGGCGGTGCAGGAGGCGGGAGTCGAATGCCCCTCTTATCCTGAGCGTTTAAGGGGGCCTGGGAAGGAGGGGTGTATGGCGGCGCTGCTCGAAATGTTGACGAGTACAGAGGAACAGCTTTTGTTGGCGTTGCACAAGCGTTGGGAAGATTGGGAGGATATGTTTTTATGAGTGGAGGTGGTGATGTGCACGTTAGTTTGGGAACGGGAGAGGAATAGGGCGCTATGCCGATGCTGACGGAAGAGGCGTTTTGCAAAGCTTGACATGGGATGTTGCAGTGTGAGACAGTGTGTATGAGAGTTGCACAGGAAGGGGTCGCGGGGTTCTGGGGAGGCCCATGTGGACGAATAGGGTGTGTAGTGGTGTAATAGGAGATGGAGGTACAAGATAAAGCGGTTTGAGTCACTATCGTGCAAGGTGTTAGATTTGTAGAGGGTGAGGTATTTGGAGGTGGATGCGTTGTATTGGGAGCAGTGGTCTGGCTCGTGGCTTCACATGGAGTCACATTAGTGGTTGGAGGAGGGGTATGACAGGTGAGGGGGGGTGACGATGCCATGTTTGGGATAGGGGAGGTGCCGTCCTGGTTGGAGCATGCTGGTGGTTTGGGCGATGGACTGGAGTGGACAAGGGGTGCACTGTTGGTCGCTGGTGGTGTCACATGAGTATAGTATGGGATGGGGTGCGTGATCACAGTCGGGGCAGAACAAGGGACGGGTAGTGTGGTGGGCGCATCTGGGGTGGTGCATGCTGGCTCGACTGAAGAGGTGCAAGATGGCTCAGTGCATACTTCAGGGGTCGGTGTCGGTGCGCTTGTCGGTGGGGGAGGTGTACAGTAAGGCACAGTCGTTATTTGCGTGGCGAGAGTGTCCTCTAACACATTTAGTGGTACAGGACTCTCCGATTTGATTTGCACTGATTTTGTCTCAAGTGGATTTGGAGAAGCACACAGGCTGTGTGGTTGTGTCTCCGACGGTGGATGGCTCGGAGGCAAAGGACAGGGAGCGTCTGTTTGGATATGAGTGGCGCGCTGTGCAGCATTTAAAGGTGGATCTGGTATGGAGATGCTGTTTTGAATTTGGACTGTGGATTGTTTGTCTTTCAAAAGTGGAGTCTGGTGTTGACCCTCAGTTTGACTTTGTGTAGTGCAATATTTTGAATGACCGGTGCACTCAGTTTGAACTCGAGCACTGCAGAGCCTGGTATTTGAGCTTGAACAGGGGCTTTCAGTCTGAGTGGGAGTGGTGCAGTAGTGCACTTCCTTTCCAGGATCGCTTGTCGTCCTATTCAGACGTTTTCTCCTCCTGACCAGTGAAGGAGTGACGCTTCCCTGCCGCTTGGGGCCATCTCGGCAGGCTGCAGTGGAACAATGGGTTGGCTCAGTATTGTGAAGGACTGATGGAGGACAACTGTGCCTGGAGCTTTTTGAGACAGCAACAGATGAAATAATGTCTGTCCTGGAGGATTTTGACCTCCTTTCTATCACAGTTCGATCTGTAGACCCCTGGGGACCGTTCTGATCCTTGGACCCCGGCAACTGCACGTGGTTGTGTGAAAGGTACTCATCCTGGGAGTCGTGTTCATCATCACCATCTATGCCAACGGAGTCACCCAGGCTGTGGCTACGTGTGTGGGTGGAAGAGAGAGACTTTTTCAGACATGGTGAGGTTTGGATGGCTGTGCTGGTGCTGGGCCGCCGTGTCATTGGCAAGGTCAGGGAGTTAGTCTGTGGTGGTGCCCAGCATCGACGTGTGGGGCCTGGTGTCAGTGGATGAGGAGGGGCCCTGGCCAAGAAAGCAGCCACAACCTCTATAGTGCTAGCCATGTCCCCACGCACTGCCCCCACCACTGAGGTTTGACCAAGGAGACTGTCTGTCCGTGGACCGTCCCTGTCCGCCCACGGCTTGGGGGATCTGCCGCTGTGTTTGCGGAGAGGGTGGGGGCTGTTGCAGTCAGCCAGTGGCCTTTGATGGCTTTCTCCCGTTCCACTATTCCCACTGCTGCTGCTCCCGTCCTCCAGGTCTTTAAAGCGGACCTGATGGGTGCGATTGCGACGCCTCTTGAGGCGACTTTCGATGTCCGGGGAGTCACGATTGAGCAGCACGGAGCGCACCGTCATGGTCCCGGACTTTTCCGCCAGGGCGCTCTTGCCGTTGGTTTGGCCAGTCAGCAAGTGGTGGGGCTCTTTGCTCACCATTGCTCTTGCGTCTCACTGCCCCCCACCATCCAAAGTCTCTGCAGGCAATGCAGTTATGTTGTGATGGCCTGGTTGTATCAGCGCATCACCGACGGTGGTCCTCCATTGGCCTCACAGTTCTTCAAACCACAAGCACACTTGTTCACTATCGGGTCACGCACTGCTTATTATCCCTTGTCTTTACTCCAAGGACTTGCTTTGCAGTTAAAATCGTCCTCAAAAGAAGACAGAATTACCATATTCACAACTCAATGTGAGGAAAAGTCCAAGATAGGTGGAGATTACAGCTATGAACACAAAGAATCAAGTCCTTTCTGTTCTACACATACAAAAATAAATATATGCAGCATGAATATTATTTATCCCCTCGGCTTCCAAATTGCTGCGTTGCTACGTATTCCCGTTTTTCTTCGATCTTTCCAGGATATGAACTCTTAATTGAGCTAGAACGATTACCACTGAGTAAGCAGGGAGGATGCAACCTGTCCATCCGTTTTCTGTCCATCACATCAGTTGGACGACCTCGCCAACCGCCTCGTCCCCCGAGCCCGTAGCGGAAAGGACGGCCAAGTTATGGACAGGACCGGCCTCTCCATCACTGCCTACGTCATTCAGCTTTTGTCGTTCTCACTTCCTTCTTTTTATTGCTCCCCTTCAACGCGCCTTTCTTCTCTCAGCCCTTCTTTCAGTGAGTCATTTCCTCGCCGTTCAATACAGTAGGAGCTCCTATAAAAACACAAAGGAGAGACAAAGAGGAGGTGTGAGAGACTGTAATTGTTCCCATATTATTGCATTTCCATTGAAACACAGCACGCTTGTTCCGCTGTATAATGAAGAAGTCATAAGGTAGGCAGCTATTTTAAAAATGCATGAGAGCCGGGACAACACAGAATGGAGGAAGAAGAGATCAATCAGCAAATGTAATGACAGGGTGGAGGTGGCAAAAGAAAAGGCTCAAGCAGCATGCAACTAATACGATGGAAAAAAAGGGAGATTGTAATTACGGCCCATTCACACTGGCTGCAGGCCGTACTTAAGTCTGTTTATGTACGTGTGCAATAATGTCATTGTGGCGGCGCGTGAGATGGCTCAATGCTGCTCCCGCTCTCGTGTTCATGTTGTGACTGTTGTCATATTCCTCACATGCGTGTGTCGTACGCAATCTTTCCTTTCCGCCGTGTTCCGTCGACGTCGTCAGTGGCGGCGGCGGCACTTATGGGGTGCTTGATGATGTGCCATGGTGACACCCTCTCTGATTCATCTGCTCGCTGTGTGACAGTCTGTCCACTGCGCTCGGCTGTGCTTTCATCACTCCGGATTCAGCACTCTGCCGCGGCCTCGTATAGGCAACACTTCCATTTCCTGTCCATCCTGCTGACACTCAGGACTTTGATTACGCGACCTCTATCTTGTTATCTCGACCGGTAGCCTGTGATTACTGACGGGCTAATTCTCCGTGCCCCCCCCCCCCCCTCCCTTCCCGCTTTGTCTGTGGGTGGGGTAATTAGCAACTCCTTCACAGCTCCCAGGTTATTTCGGGAGAGAGGGAGAAACACTCGAGGGGATGCCGCTGTTATTTACGTTTCTCTCTTTCTTTCCGACCTCGCAAGGGGAGCATCTTTGTCATATCCTAGGTCCCTGTTTAAAAGCGCACTTGTTAGGATTAACAATGATTAAAGACACAGCCTTGAGGCAAAATATCAAGCGTACACACTCGGATGCACTAATGGATTTAGGAATGAATGATGGGATTTCTGTTTATGTTATGTTCTTATCGCCGCGGTGTTACACAGATGAGCCGCTTATGATGATTCACCTAGAGTGCTAAATCATTCCGGGTACAAGGGCGAAGTATATGAGTAGCGCATACTTAGCAAGGTTAACATGATGTAGAGCAACAACGGTAATTTAATAGCAATAACAGTAATTTGACCTCAGGATAGCTGCTCCACAGTCATGTTGATGGTATGATACGGGAATCCCGGCTTTGTCGTTGCCGTGGCGAGTCACCCACTTTTATGGTTGGTAATATTGCTGGAGCAGCACGAAACAAATCTTGCATCCGTGAAACATTACTTTTTTGGGTATTGTGTTGGGCTTTTGCAGAATTTTCAGCATCCCAACCTTCTAAATATGTTTTTTTATTAGATTTATTAGATTATTAGAGCCCTCTTGACATAAAATAGCACCCCCATAGTCACCTTTACACTTGTATAAGCCAATATAGTAGATATGATTAGAGAAAATAAGTAATTTAAGATTTAATTTAAATAAATCTTGTGCGGGTTGCACGGCGATCTAGTGGTAGACCTCACAGTTAGGAGACCTGAGTTCAATTCCACCCTTGGCAACCCTTGCAGAGTTTTCTTCAGGACTCCGGTTTCCTCCCACATTCCAAAAACATGCTAGGTTAATTGGCCACTCCAAATTGTCCATAGGTATGAATGTGAGTGTGAATGGTTGTTTGTCTATATGTGCCCTGTGATTGGCTGGCCACCAGTCCAGGGTGTACCTGGTCTCTCGCCCGAAGACAGCTGGGATAGGCTCCAGCACCCCCTGCGACCCTCGTGAGGATAAGCGGTAGAAAATGAATGAATGAATGAATCTTGTGCTTGTTTCAATGAATGTTCCGGACCTTTGCAGGACAGGAAGTGATGTCTTGGGTTCAGAGTTTAGCCTATGTTTTTGTTTGGATTATTATGATAAGAATTGTTGGCTGTTGTGAGATCATTCAAATCTGTTGGTTTTGTATGTCACTAACATTACTGACACCGAGTGACCTAGTAGTATTTTTTACCTACTTTTATTCCACATATTGATATGATAAAAGTATTTCATGTTGTGTGCATCCCGGGAGCCACTAAACCCAATCATTCCTAATTCCTAAGTCTATTGACCTGGGATTTTCTGGCGTCAACCTTCTTGTAATAGGTCTACTTTTTCCTTAATATCCAATATCTCTCAAGTCATCTTGCAACCTTTTTTTGAAAAAAAAAAAAAAAAAAAACTCAACCTTCACCCTGACAGATTTCCCTCTGAGCGCCATCCTCCAGTCACAGAGCCATTACCCTTACTCATTCTCGGCAGCCTCATCCTCATCCTCTTTCTATCTTTCCTCCATCTCGCCTTTTTTCTTATCACACATGTCACTTGTATCCGTCTTGCTCCCGCCGATGCTCCAACGCAATTTTACTCACAACACCCCTCTCCCGCCTCTACGCAATCCCTACCCTCTTGATCTGCAAACCACCACTCCAGATAAAAAAATTTACGCTGACAATTTAATGAATGCGGACCCCGTTAATGGCACCCAGGCTCGCTCCCGCGGCCGAGGCCAGCCCTTCCCCATGTGTGACATTTTCATGTTGAGGTTTATTGGCAGACGAGAAATAAATCACCGGGCAGGAGGAAGAAGGTGTGCAACCGCATAATGCCACAGTAGAGCTCATAACTCTCCCAGGTTATTATTTAAGCTTTACCACAGCCTTCTTGCTACCGACGCTATGAGGTCGTACCGAATCTCCCCGTGCAGAGCCGCCCTGACTGCTTCAATTAACGCACCTTACTAAATGGAAGGGTTTGACAGTCAATTAACGTTTGACATAAAGGCAAAAGTGGAAGAAGAATCAAAGTTGACAAAAGAGAAGATGAATCTCCCCGAGCTGTTGGCCAGCATGTGGCTGGATGGGCTTGATTGCACTATATTTTGGATGGAGAAAGTCAGTGGCGTCATTGGGCCTATTTTAGGGGGGCTCCAGCCCCACTAAAATTATTTATTTTATTTATTATTATTTCATTTGTATTGATTTTTTCTTTTTTATTGATTTTTTTTTTTTTTTACAAATTTCATATAACAGGGTAAAAGCAGGCTAATACTAGCCTACTACTAGTAGTAGTAATAATCAAGAAGAATAATGATGATACTAATTTTAATAGGCTAATTAATAATATAATAATGATTATTATATACTGTGTGTACTTGTGTACATTTAATGATGGCCTAAAACAATTGAGTATCTCTACTAAATCTGTCCAAAAGTGGGAAAGTTATATCCCAGTTCTTGTTCCTTTTTGTTTTTGGGATTTTTTGAATGTCTACGACATTCATTCATATCCTGTGCATCTCCAGGGGGCTAAGCCCCCCCTGTCCTCAGAACCTAGTGACGCCCCTGGAGAAAGTTATTTCAAAATCCAAACAAGTCGGAGGTTGACGACGTCCTGAAGCTGATTGAGTGGCCAAGATCCACTTCGGGAGAACTGTTGGACTTATAACAAACAGCGATGTTCAAGATTTTAAAAAAACAACAACAAAAAACGTCACATCATGTCTGGCCACGCTTGGATTTGTCAGACAGCACAAAGATGAAGAGGAGGCAGCAGCTAGAGGAAGAGGAAGCAGAGGAGTAGACACGTTTGGTTATATTTAGTGACGTTGTGAGACAAACTAAGAGGAGTCTGACCGAGTGGGAGGCGAGGAGGCAGAGAAAGACAAGGCAAATAGAGGTTGGGGGTGGAGGTGTCAGGGTGAGGGGGGGATCGAAAGAGGAAATGTCACGGCTCGGGTTCAGTGGAGTGGTAAATCAGGAGCATCAGCGTGTCAGGGCATTTAAGGAGGAACTGGAGAGGAACTAAGAAAAGCTATATGATCAGTGATGGGCCCGGCTCGCACGCTGTCGTCACAGAAATTTACAACCATTGCGCACACGCGCGCCTTGTGCTGCTCGTCTTGCGTTCGACTCCCTTTGATGTGCTTGCAGGTTGTTATTTTGTCCGCTCAGCATTGTATGTGTGTGTGTGCAGCCTCATGGGAGGGGTGGGGTTGTTTTATTTGACACGCTACAATCGGCTAGCATGTTAAAATGCAGACCTGCAAGAAGGATGGAGCGGAGTGGCTAAGAAATTCTAACAAGAGCGAACAACAGGGAAAGAAGAAATAAATAAAAGGCAGGGGCGTCACTAGGTTCTGAGGACGGGGGGGAGGGGGGCTTAGCCCCCTGGAGATGAACAGGATATGAATGAATGTAGTAGACATTCAAAAAAATAAAAAAAATCGAATAAGGAACAAGAACCAGGATATAACTTTCCCACTTTTGGACAGATTTAGTAGAGATACTCAATTGTTTTAGGCCACCATTAAATGTACACAAGTACACACAATCTACACTGCAAAACCGCTGCTCGAGCTCTGCAACCATTCTGATCAATGATATAATAATCATTATTATATTATTAATTAGCCTATTTTTATTACTATCATCATTATTATTCTTCTGATTATTAGGCTAGTATTAGCCTGCTTTTGCCCTATTGTATGAAATTTGTCAGATCGATTAAAAATATGAAATTATTTAGGGGGGCATAAATAATTTAAGGGGGACTGTAGCCTCCCTAAAATAGGCCCAATGACGCCACTGATAAAAAGGCGAGGCGTTCTGTGGAAATTCCATCCATCCATCCGTTTTCTATTCTGTTTATCCTTACTAGGTTAGACCAGCTTGGGCTGTAGTCACACTTAAGTTAGTCCAAACGAACTCTGGTGCCGTATTCTTTAAAATACTTTTGAGAAGCTTTTTGTGACATGCGATTGGCTGGCAACCCAAAGACAGCTGGGATAGGGATGAAATTCCCCTTTCCGCATCCGCAAGCCCATGTGGGCAAATGATGTTGTTTTTGACTACCGGGACAGCCAAGGGGTGTCCAAATCCAGGTGTTGCACTCACAGTAGGCCATTGGAATGGTGTTTGGCCGCACTTAACAAAGGTTAACAAACATAAAGTCAGGCGTGTTTGACTAGTGTGAGCAGTCTGAATTTACCTTGAAAATAATGCCATCTTCCTCCCGTTTTTTTGACTAATCCAGACCAAAAACACGTTTGATTGGGTTAAAAGTCATGGTTCTCCAGTTTTAGGAAGCAGCTATCCAAAAAGTCTTTCAAGGGGCAACTAAAAGGGGGTAGACCCCGACCCCCTGGTTGATGAATTCATTGAAAAGATTTTTGTAGCTTCTGACAATAAGCGCCTTTGTGGATGTTGTTAAATCCAGGGAATGTTTGCAACTCGATGGGAACATAGCGGAGCATTTAGTTGCTCAAAAGCCAAATGTTTCCCTCGGGCCTTTGACGGAGTGAAAAACAGAACTGTAAGGAGAGTGATAATTAGACCACTCCGGGTGAATGCTAATGACGCTGTGTGTCTGCTTGGTGTGTCTGCACGGGCAAATGTTTGCGAGCAACATCGCTTTGAACATACGGACCGAGCAAATTATTAGATATTTGCTCGTTGTTTGCAGCCAAGGAGTTCAAATAGCATTTTAATTCGGAATCCTGCAAATAATGGATATCTGGAAGGCACTACTGCAATTTGGCTGAAGAGGTACATACGGAATGCTTTTCTAGGATCCGTACACGCCGCTTGTTTACCTTACTTTACCGGCACATCATTTTATGTTGAAATGTTCACATTACTCCTAAACACGTGATTAATAAAACTAACCAAAGAACAGGAGGTGGCGTGACAGTTGTAAACTCCAGTTTTCCTGAAGGAAGCCCAGACGGGTTCCGACTCTTTTAGGGTGCGAATGCCAGGAGAGATTTGTTCCATCTGTGCTTTGTGGACCAACATCCTGTGTTTGATATGAAATCCTCCATAAGTAGGCCAATAGATTGTGACAAGCGTACTTTGGCAGCAGTGAGGAAATGTTTGTGTGAAGGATGTCCAAAGTCAGCATTGTTTACTTTAGACTGCAGATTCATTGATCTTGTTGGGTATTTTATTCTGACATTTTGTGCTCCGACTGCAATCAAAATTCCCCAAATTCCCCTTAATTAGACAAGAGCAAGGCATGCAGCCACAGCATGACGTGCACCGAATGACATTTAATACAAGGGTTCATTCAAGAGGTATTGTTGTTATTATTGTGGGTGTCCTTGTAGCTAAATAAGAATGATGCAATGCACTGGAAACTACAACCACAATAAAACATATTCTCTTAAATGAACCATTTTGTGTCCACAAATGAAACTTTCGAGGGGGCATGAGAGGCAGGGAGGGCTTTCAATATCAGTGAATTTGTCGAGTGGTTGGCACGCAGGCCTCACAGCTAGGAGACCCGAGTTCAATCCCACCCTTGGCCATCTCTGTGTGGAGTTTGCATGTTCTCCCCGTGCATGCGTGGGTTTTCTCCGGGTACTCCGGTTTCCTCCCACATTCCAAAAACATGCTAGGTTAATTAGCCACTCCAAATTGTCCATAGGTATGAATGTGAGTGTGAGTGGTTGTTTGTGCCCTGTGATTGGCTGGCCACCAGTCCAGGGTGTACCCCGCCTCTCGCCCGAAGACAGCTGAGATGGGCTCCAGCAATCCCCCGCGACTGTCGTGAGGATAAGCGGCAGAAAATGAATGAATGAATGAATGAATTTGTCGCCCTTACTACTTGACTCACTTATGCTTCACTGCTCTCCATTTTTGTTGCATTTCGCTGATTTCAGTTTCAACTTCGAAAAATAATCCCACTTCACATACACCATCTTTTCGGTAATAACTGGGTTAATTGGAGACTCTAAATCAGGGGTGGGCAAACTACGGCTATTATTGTTATATATTGTTATATAATAATATTGTTATATAATAAATATTATTGTTGTTATTATTATTATTAAAATTTAAATGATAAGGCACTTTACATCAAATAAATGATCTCAAAGTGCACATATAGCAGACTCCATGACACTTAAAATATATAGTCTGATCCCCCCCCATCAATTTTCTTAAATCAATGCAGCCCCCGAGTCCAACAGTTTGCCCACCCCTGCTCCAAATTGTCCATAGGTATGAATGTAAGTGGGAATGGTTGTTTGTCTATATGTGCCCTGTGATTGGCTGGGGACTGGTACTTCACCTCTCGCCCGAAGACAGCTGAGATAGGCTCCAGCATCCCCCGCGACCGTCGTGAGGATAAGCGGCAGAAAATGAATGAATGAATGAATGAATTTGTCGCCCTTACTACTTGACTCACTTGTGCTTCACTGCTCTCCATTTTTGTTGCATTTCGCTGATTTCAGTTTCAACTTCGAAAAATAATCCCACTTCACATACACCATCTTTTCGGTAATAACTGGGTTAATTGGAGACTCTAAATCAGGGGTGGGCAAACTACGGCTATTATTGTTATATATTGTTATATAATAATATTGTTATATAATAACTATTATTGTTGTTATTATTATTATTAACATTTAAATTATAAGGCACTTTACATCACATAAATGATCTCAAAGTGCACATATAGCAGACTCCATGACACTTAAAATATATAGTCTGATCCCCCCCCATCAATTTTCTAAATCAATGCGGCCCCCGAGTCCAACAGTTTGCCCACCCCTGCTCCAAATTGTCCATAGGTATGAATGTAAGTGGGAATGGTTGTTTGTCTATATGTGCCCTGTGTTTGGCTGCGGACTGGTACTTCACCTCTCTCGCAAGTCAGCTGGGATAGGCTCCAGCATACCCCCGTAACTTTTTTAAAACACTTGTTCTGCTGGGATATTGTTAAGAGTTCATAGGTATCAATAGTAAGAGAAGTAGTATATTTTGTACAAATACATAGTGTCAGCACAGTGGAACATATATCAATTTCCCACAGGGTGTATCCCAGTCAGCTGGGATAGGCTCCAGCTCACCTGTGACCCTGAACCGAATAAGCAGTATAGATACAAAGCGAATAGATACCAAGTGACCCAACTTTCTAACACAATGAGTGAAGAAGATAAATGTACTACATAGCTGACCCTTAAAGAGTCACTGATAAGATATACGGTGTGTACGCACGTGACAGAGGCACCAAGTAACTACTAGTACCATACAGCAGTACTCAATTAAATTGTTTCTAGCGTATTGCCTAAGCCCACACACACACTTTTGCTACATTAATGGGATTCCCTTACTCGGTACTTCCTCCCCCCTCCTGTAACTTTGTGGATACCCCCGTTTTAAAAACACACACACAGACATTTATGCAAGGAGTGCAGGAATCTGCAAAGCTCTGCATCAATGGAGGCGTCTCACTCGTTGGAGCATCTCATAAAGCTGCACAGTCTCAGAAAATAACTCCCACATCTGCAATAAAGTCATCCCTAGTATCTCAGCACACACACACACAATAACACACACACAATAACACTCACACAATAACACAAACAAACATAAGGCAGGCAGGCTATGAGCACATGACCCCTCTTGTGGGAACAAATATGTGCATATCCGGACACACTTGCATAAACAAATGTGACATGCACTACCTTTCTTGCCTTTGAATAGCTGGAATACTAAATAAAATACTCACACACACACACACACACACACACACGGAGTACAATATGCTAATTGTCTAAAATATCAACTGAACAAACGGGAGGGTGAACAAAAGCTGCTACTTTGCGCGACTCTCTAACATCCTTCCTCAGCTCATCTCTATGGTGATGCTGAAGGCTCGCCTCCATCAGGACGCAACTGAGTCACACATACCACATCTCTCCTCCGCTCTTCCCTCTCGTCTCCTCCTCCGGTCCTCGCGTCCCGCTGGTGTTTGCTTTTTATTCCCGCCTCGGTATCACTGCCGCCGCCGCCGCCGCCGCCTTCCTCTCGCCGTCCGCCTGATGTCTCCCCTCTATCGGTGCCGCGGAGTCGCTCCCCTTCACGTGGGGACCTTTGTAGCCATCCCTCGGAGCTGCCGCCTCGCGGTGGAAGTGAATGGACAGGAGGGGGAGCAAGACGACAAGAGTGAGCAAACAGGCAGTTATCCTCTCATGTGCTCAATCCCCCCCTCCATCACCACAATCACCATCACCGCCGCCCGCCTCCCTACTCCAGTCTCGCTTCTCTTTCCCCTTCTCCCCCCTGCATCTCTCCATCCATCGTGACCTCCTCTCGGGTGTCGCCATGCAAGGCTCTATATCCTTTTAAAGCGAGGGGAGGGATGGAAGTGGGGTGGGGGGAGGTGGAGCCACAGTGGGTCTAATTAAAAAGCAGAGTATGTACAGCTGCGGAGAGAGGAGAAGGAGGAGCGGAGCAAAGTGTGGAGGAACTAGGGAGGTGAAGGGTGGAAATGAGGGGCAGGACATGGTTTTGGGGGGGGTGGGAGGAGTGCTGTATGAGGTGGGGAAAAGCTGGCAGGACACCAAGGTCAACTGGAGAGGAATGCAGAAAGGCCATGCATAGAGGGCATGGGGGGGGCGATAAAGGGGGACGGATATGGGAACAGACAGGTGGAATGATTTCACAGATATCTCCCATATGAGCAGGACCAGTGCCAGGGAAGCATGACCAGTGCCAGGGAAGCATGACCAGTGCCAGGGAAGCATGACCAGTGCCAGGGAAGCATGACCAGTGCCAGGGAAGCATGACCAGTGCCAGGGAAGCATGACCAGCAGGATAATAGAGACACGTGAACACAGCGACATCTCAAAGCTCACGTCACTAGTCTCCTTTTCGATGCCACGTATCAATGACTTCCTTTTGTATGTGCATGAATATGGAATAAATGTCACCGAGTACTGAATTATTGAAGTAAGTTGGCTTGCTTGTGAGTATCATCTCTTGTTGCAGTGCAGCATGTTTGTTTGAGGAGTGGGAGTGCGGCCGCTGCAAGCTTGAAGTGGATGCATCATTTAATTTATGTTATTGATCACAGGGATGTCCGATATTGGCTGTTTTTGCAGAAAAACCATATTATCCAACTCTCAATTTTCGATACTGATATCAGCCGATACCGACATTCATTCATTCCTTCATTTTCTACCGATTATCCTAACGAGGGTGGAGGGGGTGCTGGAGCCTATCCCAGCTGTCTTCGGGCGAGAGGCGGTGTACACCCTGGACTGGTGGCCAGCCAATCACAGGGCACATATAGACAAACAACCATTCACACTCACATTCATACCTATGGACAATTTGGAGTCGCCAATTAACCTAGCATGTTTTTTGGAATGTGGGAGGAAACCGGACAGGGGTGTCACTAGGTTCTGAGGATTGGGGGGGGCGGTGCTTAGCCCCCTGGAGATGCCCAGAATATGAATGAATGTAGTAGACATTCAAAAAAATCCAAAAAATCGAATAAGGAACAAAAACCGGGATATAACTTTCCCACTTTTGGACAGATTTAGTAGAGATACTCAATTGTTTTAGGCCACCATTAAACCATTAAAACCGCTGCTCAAGCTCTGCAACCATTCTGTCCAGTGGACAGTGATCAATGATATAATAATCATTATTATATTATTGATTAGCCTATTTTTATTACTATCATCATTATTCTTCTTCTGATTACTACTAGTAGTAGGCTACTACTAGCCTGCTTATTGGCTTGCTTATTAGCCTGCTTTTGCCCTATTTTATTAAATTTGTCAGAAATTTTGTAAAAAAAAAAAATCCATAAAAAATATCAAATTATTTAGGGGGGCTTAAGAACATTTTAGGGGGACTGGGATTGAACTCGGGTCTCCTCGCTGTGAGGTCTGCGCGCTAATCGCTTGACCGCCATGCAGCCCAGATACTGATATGTGTCACATAATTGTATGTACATGTACTATGAATGATGAACGTACCACGTGGCAGAAAGTAAACAAATAGACTCCGAGTCATCCACAAAGCCCAAGGTACGCTCGTTGGCACACCAAGTACAAGAAACGACTTCCAACGCCTCCCACACTTTATTCACGCCAGCAGCCATCTTGCATTGGAGAAACACTCAAAATAATCCAATAAGTCAAAGCCAATGGCTCCCACTTGGGGACATGCCCAATCAAAGCAGACATGTTATTTAGTATTATTAATGCGATCGCTCCTCGCACCAGTTATTAATGAATACCATCACCTTGCATAATAGAAATAAACAGAAGGACAGAATAAAGTCAAAGGCAACAGTGTCATCTTATCACTCACGCCCGGGTACATGCCCACACGCAACTTATTTGATAAATGGAATTATTCCTCCCCCCAGTTGTTAATGATGGCGTCTACCTTTCATCATAGTCATGAGCAATGATTCCAAATAAGCCACAAAGTCAGGGAGGTTGCAGTAATGCAGCATTGTGTTCTGCTGGAAATGACTCCTGGCCCAAGGAGGGAGTGGGAATCGTGGCCAAGTCTGTCATGGTGAAACTGGCCAAAGGAGAGTGTGCCACTAGATTCCAGATCTTAAACAGGACCTATTATGCTCATTTGTTGGCCCTTTGTATTGAGTTGTGGACTCCTATAGAGCTGCTACACATGATATGCAGCACAGAAAGCTTTCTAGTTCTTCCAGAATCTGCACCTATTCTGCTGTATTTCTTTGGATTTTGTGATTCCTGTGAAAATGCTCTGATTTAATGTTTTAAAATCGACGGCCCGCCTCCATGCACACCCACTCTGCTGTGGTTGGTCACACTCGCCGCTGACTTGATGAACGGTATAAGCTGCACGGCGCTCGAGTGGCTAGCAGCTAGGAGACCCGAGTTCAATTCCACCCTCGGCCATCTCTGTGTGGAGTTTGCATGTTCTCCCTGTGCATGCGTGGGTTTTCTCCGGGTACTCTGGTTTCCTCCCACATTCCAAAAACATGCTAGGTTAATTGGCCACTCCAAATTGTCCATAGGTATGAATGTGAGTGTGAATGGTTGTTTGTCTATATGTGCCCTGTGATTGGCTGGCCACCAGTCCAGGGTGTACCCCGCCTCTCGCCCGAAGACAGCTGGGATAGACTCCAGCACCCCCTCGCGGTCGCCCCTTGTGAGGATAAGCGGTAGAAAAGGAATGAATGAATGATTAAACGGTATAGTTCCGGATGAAAACCAGAAATGATCGTTGGGTTATGGAACTCATATACATCAAATTTCATAGAAATCATCTCAGTCGGAGTTAGATTTGTGTGACAAAATGAATCAAAAGATAATGATCCAGTCCACCAGTCGATTTGCTTTTTCTGAAGCTACCACACAACCAGTTTTACAGATGAACGCAAGTAAAAACACATACGTAACTATTGTTTATGTGGGGCTAACAACCCATGACACCCCAGCCCCATTTTTCCTCTTTACTGCCACGTTGCATGTCGGCTTGTCATCACCACACAGGCCATTGTCACTAGAGGAGGCTCTATAGCACTTGCATAGACAGATAACATTTACTGCTAAACGCCTCGAGGAGTGAGACATCCTATCCCATTTTATCAGCTCCGATCACTTATCCTCCTCACTGCCACCTTCACTTCGGTTTTTTTCCTTCCTCCTACCAGAATCACATTAACATTCCCCTAGATTGTGTGTCTGCATCCCGAGGGTTTTCTACTTTTACACTTCACACACACCTTGTTTTTGGTAATAATCATTTAAAGGAATGTGAGATGTGGAAAAAAAGGGCAGAAGTGCATCGCACTTAATGCATTAGGAATACGTTACGTGTATAAAGAATCAAAATGGGGTTATGCAATTTAATTTAATGGCAGAAATAACAATATTGCAATAAGATACTAATGTAGGATAACAGTAAAAAGTGTGCCAGGTGGGTGGTCTACAAAAGAAAATCACTGCCAGGATCTCCAAGGATCTCAGGACAATTATTGCAAGTCTCCATCCAACTAAGTGACACACAAAATGTGTTCATGTTAAGTTTTGTGCTTGTGCGTGTTGAGTGCAGATTGAAGAATAAGGGATCGATCTGTGGCTCTTGAGACCTGGACTGATTGGGGATGGAAGCTAAATACATGATGGATGGATGCTAAGATAAGAGATGCAATGATTGAGGTATGGTCTTGTGATAGATGGATGGGTGAAATTGGATTGTGCCACCATTACCATAGCAAATAACTTTATTAACTTCAATTGTACATGAAGTCTTCTGTGACTGAAGCCAGGTACAGTAATCAACGCTAAATGACTCCAAAGACGTAATGGAGCCATTACGACTTTTTCAGATGCTTATTTGTCTGCCGCTTTAAAAGTATGCTAAGATCGGCCTCATCTTTCATGGACTCTTAAAGGATTTTAGGCTTGGTGGATGTGACTTATGGACTATCTGAGATCCATTACTAGAAATACTGTAGACCTAAACACTGTATTTCATTGAGAACAGATGACGTGTGCGAGAACATTGCTGTCATCTTTAATGGGAGTACTTTTCTTTCCCTCTAAATGTTGGTTCTATAACATGTTTCACATCAATCCATCCATCCAGCACCCTGAGGCAAAAAGCCCAGACTTCCTTCTCTCTGGTGACTTTGTCCAACTCCTTCCCAGGCCAGTTGAGAGTCCTGGTCTCTCCTTTGGGTCCTGGGTCTTCCCCAAGGCCTCCAATTGGTTAGACAAGCCCCTGAACACCTCCCTTAGGGAGGCATCCTGACTGGATGCTCAAGCCACCTTGAGGTTCTCCCAGATGACCTCGTCCTTTCGATCTCCACCCAAAGCTGATGATCACATGTTATTTTCTCTATCTCTATCTTCTAATATGAAATGACTGAATATTTACGTATCAAGGCCATTTTCAGCCAATTCAAGAAACAATACAAGCAGCTGATGTTTGCTAAATACAAGGATGAGTCTTGAACCAGTCATGATGTGCTATATATATCACTATATTGACACTTACTATGGTACTCATTGTATGGTCATATCACCTCGTACTTCAGTACATGACATAAAATAAAATAAAATAAAAATGTTAAAAAACAATTAAAAATTAAAATTAATAAAATAAGCAAAAACAAAAACTTAAATTATATTACAAAGGCAGGAAGTGAGCAAATGTAACAGTTAGTGATTGTAAAAGTACCAGATGGAGGGGTAGGATTTAATAAGCTTTGCTTCTTCCTACTCCTTTTGGACATGTGGAACTGGGAACTGATTATGTGATGCACTCAATTGTAATCTGATGCATGTTCAAATGAAATAAACCATTACCATTACCATATCACCTTGGAAGTTAAAGGTGTCCACGTACCCCCTTTGCTGGTGTACCACTAAGGGTACGCCTACCCCTGGTTGAGAAGCATTGTTCTAGATTCCAGTTGAGAAGTTTTAATCAATTGTTTTAGTTTTACAGTGCTAGAATGTTTAACGATTTTAACTATACACTGGTTCACTTATTATTTTTTACCATTGCATGACAGTTTATTATTATTATTTTTTAATCAACACATTTATTTTTAGTCATGTGGCCTTTCTTCAGAAGTTCCCTCCACCAGGTGGTAATGTTGCTCTTAAAGTGTTGAAGATGTCCTCTGATAAACACACCTCAAGCCCTCAAGGACAGAAATAATCATTTTTTTCTGGGCTGCATTTAAAAATAGTAGCACTATTTTGCAGAGGAGTGGACCTTCTGTCCCAAGGGCGGTCTTTTGTTTTCTCTCTGCTCGTTCGCGGCTCTGAGTGATGTTTCAAAGTGATGCAGTTTTCAAGGAACACGCTTTGAACAAGCTTCTCGCTGTGTCAGTCTATTGGTCTTCGTGTTAAACGTTCATGAAGTAAACTTGGCAGGGTTGAAAATATGTTTTTCTATATTTTGCTCAGGCTGATGAACCTCCCCTGAAGTCCTCGGAAAGCCCATTTTAGGTTATTTTTGCCTCTCAGTTTGTTGATTTTTTGCTTTTGCAGATTGTATTGCTTTAATTTGGACAATAGCTTTGATTTTAAACAGTGAAATATGACAGATTGATGTCAGTGCACTAAATCCAGTATTGTATTATTTATGTTCTTATGATGCATCATATTTTTATTTAGATTTACTATTTAGATTATTGATATATTTTATAATTTTTTACATTTTTTGTTTTAAATATTTAAAAAGTTTTGCATGCACAATAAAATATGATTTAATTAAATGTATTTGATCTAAATGCACAACTATAAATAGTAATACACGTTTAAAGCTAATGCTAACTGGTCAGTTGAAAGTACATCTTGGGATTAGAGGTCTGTGGTCGCCATAGCAACATCAAGGTTGCCGTTATTTGTTTTTAGAGTAATAATGAATAATAATAATAATAATAATAATACATGACAATCGGTGTGAATTAATGTCAAACAATATAAGGTAATACAAATGGTTTAAAAATCATATAAATAGAAAGGTTTAGTCAGTGAAATTAATGCATTTTTAACACAAGTTAAAGTGCTCATTCACTAGCTTGAACGTATAAACTGTCTAAACCAGGGGTGCTCATTAAGTCGATCGCGGAGGTGGTTCTGGTCGATCGCTGGTCGATCGCGGCGTGACATTAAAAAAATATCATCCAAGCATCAATGCCGTCACTTGATTGATATACAGGGCAGCCATTCATATGACAACTGAATGTTGCCCTTCGGGTGACCAATCAAATCAAACAACGTCTCTAAGTGCAGCAGAACTTACGATGTCAGCCAAACATCCATCCCCGTTACTTGATTGACATACAGGACAACCAGTCAGATGACAACTGAATTTTGACCTTTAGGTCACCGCTCATGCGTAAACAACGATGCAAAGCGCTAAGCTAGTCGGCGAATTGCGTCAGATTTTAAGCCCTCGCTAAAGTTTATGGTCACTAAAATGAGTGAAGTAGCTGGACCAAGTAAAAAGGCAAAAACATATCACTTCCATACGGAATGGGAGGTGGACTTTTTTTTCCACAATGTCTTTTTCGAAGTGCGTTTGCCTGGCTAACCTGGCTATCAGCAGCTACTGTCCGGACTATGCATCCCTGGCTGATTCAATTCAGTGCAAGTCATCAAAGTAAACTCAGGTAATTACAAAAAATGTTAATAGTTAATTATGTGTGTTTTGCAATATTGGCTCATTTGGTTATGTAAGGTACATCAACATACATTGTACGTACAAATAATCCTCAATACATTTGAAAATAAATAGATGTTTTGCATTTTTGTAGTGGGTAGATCATTTTGACTCGGTCATTTTAAAAGTAGCTCGCATGCTGAAAAAGTGTGAGCACCCCTGGTCTAAACGTTTCTATTTGGTTTCTGTAGCACAGCTCATCTCCCGGCTTGTTTTGTTTACATGCTCGCAGACACGTGGCCAGAGGGGAGGGGAGGGGCGGGGGTTAGGGAGGGAGGGAGTGACGGTGGTGGTGGTGGGGGGGGGGGGGGGTGCTAGCATGGATTAGTGCAGCGACAAGGACCGGTGCCTTTATTTATTTCTTTATTTTTATGTTTAGGCTTCCACAACAAAAGGGGGAGTGACTGAGGGAGATCCTCCTGAGGACATTTGCACTTGTTACTCCTCGCTGCCTTCCTCATCCGGCCACGGTCTGCACCTCCAAGCCCCCCCCCCCACCTCAGCCAGTATGTCCAGCTCGCAGACACCAGAGGACGGCCTCTACGGTGAGTGATATCTTTGTATTATTTATGACTCCTACTGTACATGTGAATGTATACATCATTGACACATGGTGCTGCTTACTGTAAGCTGTAACCAGCTCTGAAGTAAACAATAGCGGCGGTGACCCCATTTCATGAGGCACAATCTACGCCGATGTGCTCCAAATTAGATGAGCACACTTATTTTTGTTATTGTTTCACTTTGTCGCCGTGCAAACGGATCCCCTGCCTCACCTGCGTGTATCTCTGTAAGCCAATTAAGCCACAGAGATTTCCTGACGCTTATAGCCTGGCTGGCACACCGGAGAGCGGACTATGCAAAACCAGGAGGCCGCCAGCCAATTATTGGCCCAAGAAAAGAAAAACTAGTCAACCTGTTGTTGTGGTTTTTAGCTCCTGTTATGTAAGGCTGATGGTGCACAACAACAATATCAGCATTGCACCATGGGAACTGATTCAATGCTGCAGAAGAATGGCGGCAGATAGATCAGCAAAGTGGTTATGTCATAAATCTTCTCTGTAGGGACCAAAAAAAAAAAAAAACTAGGGCAATGGCACAGATGCCCCTCCCTCCACTTCTCTCTCTGTGCTCAGTCATGTCTCGACACCCCCTCCACCACATACAACATCATATATGCTTATAAAGTGGGAGATTATGGACACATCAGATGGCAGGGACGTGGGGGGGGTGCTGTGATTGGCTGATGATGGCCTTGTAAATGTTGTACACAAACAAGGGGAGGACATGAGCGCGTGAATGGCTAATCTCTAACAGAAATAAGATCTTACATAAGCATGCATGTTGTCAGTCCCACTTACTGTTTAGCTGTGCACAAGCATGCACACCACCACATGCTTGTGTGTGTGTGTGCGTGTGTGTGTGTGTGTGTGTGTGTGTAAACCTTTGGCCGCCCGTGAACCCAATGAACCTTTTGTATCCATTCATTCATTCATGTGCTATGTTGGTGCCTTGTCGGAATTCATTGAAAGCTCTCATATAGCTATAATACTGCAAGTATAAAGTCAGAAAATGATGAAAAAATAAGTCAACATATTCTGGCAATAACAAAGTAGTGCAATCGTATGAGTAAATAATAGACGTGATATTAGATGGGATATTTGTTTGGGTTTTTACATGAGAAAAGTTGCAAATTTAGAATCATTGAATTGTAGTATTTCAAGAAACAAATCGTAATGAATGAATAAAGTTTTAATAATCGAAGTTTAATATAATTTGGTCCGGTTCTTTTCACCCGTTTTTCAGGGGCTGTCGTGAATTGTTGCTTTTTCAAGGTGCCGAAATTACACTTTTCTGGTCCAGGAGGTGGATAAAACCCACCACACATTCATCAGGGGTCCCGGCAGGACCCAAAGAAGGCCAAAAATCCTACTTTTCCGATGGGTCAATTTTCTCCCGGTTTTCATGTCTGCATCTGTCGAGAATTCTTGTTTTTCGATGTGCCAAAACAACACTTTTCTGGTCTGGGAAGTGGACAAATCCCCACCACACATTTATCAGGGCTACCGACAGGACCTAAAGAAGGCAAAAAAAAAAACACTTTTTCAACGGGTACATTTTGGGTTTTTCAGGTCTGCATCTGTCGAGAATTCTCGTTTTTCGATGTGCCAAAACAACACTTTTCTGGTCTGGGAGGTGGACAAAACCCACCACACATTCATCAGGGCTACAGGCAGGACCCAAAGAAGGAAAAAAAATCAAAATCGACTTGTCGGAAAAGTGGGTTTTTTTTTTTCTTTTTTTCGATCTACTAAACATTGATTTCATTTTTCTGTTGGGGTGCATTGATATACATACTTATGCTAGTTCCATCAATAACAGCAGCTTAGATACAACAACTCTTACTGTGTCCGCTCTCATTTGGGTGGCTGTGTCTTCCAGCACAAGACGTGTGCTCCAGTCCTCAGGTAAAAATCGTGACGGCGTAGCAAAATTGACAGCGAGGTATCCACTCTTCCATCTGTGAATGGCGCTGAGACTAGCGATTCGCGATGCGTCATGTCCGCCAGATAAAGATAGTTCTTCATGCTAGCTGCTACAATAATAATATCGCTGTAGCTTGGTTAATATACAAATCAGTTATGTAAATGGAACACATTAGGGTAAAAATATGTACGTCCCATGACGTCCATGGTTACTAGCTCATATTAACTTGTTTCTTCGTGCTAGAATGCACACAAAAGGGAAAGAACTATGTGTTCATGTTTCACATAAGGATTGTGAATGATGGGCAGTGCAGTTCCACTTTGAACTGTGTTCTTTTCTGTAAAGAAATAAAAGGTGTCTTATTTTTCCCGTCGAGGCTCCTGGGTGGAACTGGAGGAGCTGATCGCAGCGGTGAGCCGCAGGGAGAGTCTGTCAGGACCGCAGGATAGCATCTCCTCCGCCCTGCAGGAGGAGCTAGAGAGGATCCTCCTGGAGGCGCAGCTGGAGTGCGAGAGGAATCGAGACAGGTAACTTTTTGGGGGGGAGGGGGGGTGTCATGTTTTTGTTTTTCTCCGTAGCTTTCATCCGTTTATAACAACACATCATCAATGTCCCGTGTACGGCTGATTGTTTGAACACAAGTGTCGAGTGGGTGCGCTAAAGGAACGTAAAAGTGTCTGTTCACTGTCTGTAGTCCCACGCAGGTCCCGACCCCGCAGTCGGCCGGTTCCCCAAGACCCCCCAGTGATCCAGACAGTGACTGCATCACCATCCAGGTACACCCGTGTTGAAAATGTGGATCTATTTTGTGCTATTCTGATGAATTGATGTGCTTGTGATGTAAAACAGGAGGAGAGTGACAGGAGAGCTGACACTGATTGGGTGTGGGACTGGTCCAGCAGGCCTGAAAACATGCCACCCAAGTAAGAAAAACACTACAAGCTAGTCATTTTCTTATTTTCTATTTTTTATATATAAATTAAAAATGTAAATGTATAAATGGAATATTTTCATTCAGCATAGAAAACCGGTTTACGACATTCTAAATACGGTTTTCAATATTATTACAGCCATGACACAACACCCTTACACTCACCTATAAATGCATCTCCAAGTACTGCACATTTCTTATTTTAATGCAAAAAATGAGCCCAATAGCGCTATTTCCTAACAACCTTAGTGAATAGTGACTCACTGCTGCTTCCAGTGGATCAAAGTGGTATTGCAAGACAAGCCTCTGAGCTTCTGCTAGTTTGACATCCGAGCGATGCTCCTCCTCGTCTGTGTAGAGAGTTCCTGTTTCAGCACCCGAAGCAGCCGGGCTCTCTCAGCGTCCGGAAGACGGAGGTGATGAAGAGGGGGATCTTCTCGTCCGATGTGCTCCTCATCCTCGTTCCCTCGCTGCTGGCATCGCATCTCCTCACGCTTGGAATCGGGTATGACAAATATGAATATGATAAATATTAAAAATATAAAATATAAAAATATTAAGGGAAAAGTGTCCTAATATTATGAGGGGAAATTAATATCATTTTTGTAGCATAAAGTTGAAATATAAGAAACACACAAAGCAAATTTTTTTTTATTAGGTTGTCGAAAAAGTTATAATATTATGGTGATAAAGGAAAAATATTATAGCAATAAAGTGACGATTATGACAAGAAAATATACAAGAAAAAAGCAGAAGTAGTCGTAAAATGAAAACAGCAGAAATGGAAAAGAGTAAACAAGAGTAAAGTCAATGTATTATGAGAATAAAAAATGTGAAAAAAGTCAGATTTTACAAGAACAAATATGTAATATAATGAGAATAAAGTCGAAATATGAAGAAAAGAACATTTACAAAGATTGTTAGTGGATAAATTTGAAGAATGCAAAAAAACAACAGCAAATATGGGAAATAATAGCAGTTTATAATAATAATAATACGTTTGTTTGACTTTTACCACAGTGTATTTTTTTTAATGTGTATAACTACTACACATATTACAAGTGAATTATGTAATAATTGTTTTTTTTTGTTCATTTTCTCTGTTTTTTTTAGCATCTACATAGGAAAGCGTTTGGCTTCATCCACAACTAGCACACTGTGACATTAGCTCAAGGCCCCGCCGACCCTCCCCAACCCCCCCAACCCTCCAACCCCCATATCGCTAACGTTTTGGCCAGTAAGGTCACGTCCTCTCCTTCATCACAACCATAGTACCTCGCCTGTTTGCTTCTATGTTCATCACCATATGTGTGTGTGTGTTCTGTTGTAGAGCCCGTAAGGGAGGGGCGGGGGGGGGGGGGGGGGGTTGTTGTATGCATGGACGCGAGCCAATGAGTCAGACTGAGGTCACTTTAGCCTCTAAAGAATAATCAGAAGGAAGACATTGGCCAGATGATACAACAAAAGGAGAATTTCCTCATCAAAAAGAGCAAAAAAATGGTCTTTGTCCAGAGCTGAGAACGCTGTGTTCGCACAGATAAAATACGCAAGCCCTTTGGACAACCTTGGGGGGGAAAAAAGCTGTCATTTGTCACAAGTAATGACCCTCTGTAAAATGTTATTTTTTTCTCTGCCATATATCTCTAAAGTAGATTTTTTTTTCTGTGTGAGAGTAGGAGTGCTTGTACTTTTTTGTCCCCTAATCCCATTAAATATTTAACCTCCCACTAAGACAATCCCGATCCCATTAAATATCACTCCTCCAAACCTCAATGTGCTTGTTGGCTCATTTATTCTGCCCTTGTACATGTCTATTTTCTAGGAAGTGCCGCACTGTCAAAAACAAAAAAAAAGTATTAAGTATTAGTATTAAATATTAAGAGGGAAAAAGTTGTACTGTAAATAAGAAAAATAACATTACAAACAAAAAAAATGTAGTTATATTTAGTGAGTTATTTTTGTAAAGTTGCAAGAATTTTTTTTTTCCTACAATGACCATGCTTCTAAATGTACTTCCTGTAGTTTGTATTTTGATTTACTTGAGTCTTTGCTCTCATGGCTCTGGGATGTTATTCTTGTGCTATTAATAGTATGATATTGTAATGAATCATTAATACTTAGTTAGTTATTTTGCCTTATTCCCTGATTGCGGTTTCTTTCCAGCTGTCATAGCACATATTTGTCATTTTACGTGTCTGCAATTCCAGCCCGCTCCGTTGTTAACCTGCAAATGAGCCACAGCATCTGTTTGAAATTTATTGTACTTTCCACAAAACGTGAATCGCGGTGAAGCCCCGCCCCCTGCTGATTTGTCCTCCTCCTGATCAGACATTTGGTTGGTATTTCATCCATTGTTTTCTCAACTGTGCCTGTCATTGACGACTCGTGCTGTTGTTGTAAACGACACGAGCGCAGCCTCGCCATCTGCCGATGTCGTTGCTTCCCTTTTAACAAGCTGCTTTCGTAGACCAGACAAGCATTGGACATTTTATTGCTTCCGATAAACCCCAGGAACAGTTTCCTCTGAGCATCTCGTGAAATGACGAGTCTCGGTTTCGCAATCTAAGTAGTGCGGCGTGCATTTCAGAAGATGAGAACAGGCACGTCCATTTTGGTCCAAGTTCCACCAAACCCGTATGAGTTTATCTGCCATTAGCGTGGCGTTTGATGAGAGGGGTCCTGTTGCGCTCATTAAGACGATGCAACAACAAGGAGACTTGGCGGTGAGAGGAGGCACCTGGTTTCCATTATCAGACGTTCCCACGTTAGCATAGCATTGTGAGACCGTGCCTAGCTACGCCACCATGTTTTGGCACAACAACAGGAAGCGCTTTGTCGGGAGATGAAACTATTGCATGTGCTTTGGATATGCACATTCATCACCCTTGGCTGCCATGAACACGTTCTTACTTTGAGCTTACTGTTGGATACCTCCAGTGAAATGCTTCTTTTTTTCCCAGTTTTAACGTTTCCGGTTTGAATGCACAGTTCATGCTAACACTATAGCATTTAACATTTAACTGGTGGCGATATCCACGATTGAGCAAAGGAACCTGCAAGGACAATGGCCGCCCTGGTCTTTCCAACAGAGCCCCTTTCCCACGGACGCCACAAAGAAACTGTGGAGTGGCGGTCTACCTCAACACCTCCCACTCCCAGAAATTTTTCAAGACCTCATACATGTCGGGCTGACAGCATGTACCTCAACATTTGACATCTCTGGGAAAGGCATTAGCTGACGACATTACCCACGGTCCGAGACTAGAAGTGGCGTTTTCAAGAAACGTGGAGACATCAGAGAGGAAACCTGTTGAACTAGCGTGGCCGGCATCTTGCTCGAACAAGAACGCGTCCGTCTCCGATATCTTCATTTTACCACATGTGGGCCACTTCCTCCGTCATGAAACGCCACATTGTACGGAACGCTGGGTTACAACCCAGCGTTTCTGCGTAATAAAAGGATGTACTCCCACAGAGGAAGGCAAGGTTATAATAGGATATTATTATTATGACCAAACCACTCATGCACGCCCACGTGCTGGAGCCGACTCTTTAAAGCTCTTCTATCCTGCAGGTTTGAAAGACAAGCATACTGTTTGTTATGCTTAATCACGGCACCAGCACTCATTGTATTGTAACCAAAAGTTTATAGACAATTGTCCAAAGTGTGGCCCGGGGGCCATTTGTAGGCTGTAACTCTTTTTTTTTTTATTGGCCCACAAAATAAAATTGAACTAAAGAATAACAGTAAAAATGGGCTGCATGGTGGTCGAATGGTTAGCGTGCAGGCCTCACAGCTAGGAGACCCGAGTTCAATTCTCTGTGTGGAGTTTGCATGTTCTCCCCTTTCATGCGTGGGTTTTCTCCGGGTACTCCGGTTTCCTCCCACATTCCAAAAACATGCTAGGTTAATTGGCCACTCCAAATTGTCCATAGGTATGAATGTGAGTGTGAATGGTTGTTTGTCTATATGTGCCCTGGGATTGGCTGGCCACCAGTCCAGGGTGTACCCCGCCTCTCGCCCGAAGACAGCTGGGATAGGCTCCAGCACCCCCGCGACCCTGGTGAGGAAAAAGCGGTAGAAAATGAATGAATGTATGGTGTTGTGTTTTGAATGTGAGTCCACTTACAGGATGGAACAGGTTAAGAACCAAAGTGTTTACAAAAAGGCAACAAAAAAAATGTAAACATGCACAATGTCACCGCATCACTTGAGGTTATTCGCAGTGAGGTCGTACAGTGTCCAGCTGTTAAGTTAAATGGCTGTGTTTGTGCACTGGCAGGTATTACGTCATCTTCTATCTACCCTGCTAAGATGACACACCAGGAAAGGCCGCTAATTGGCTCCATGTGTGCTCGTTCAGCTCCTATCTGGAAAGTTCTCACAGGAGTCACGTCAAAGCCGTGTGCCATACAGACCTTTCTAGCCCAGACATGTCGATGTGACAGACCTGGAATAAGAAGAACAAACCATTTTGTATACGCTCTTGGAGGATTTGGGTTGCTAGGCAGAATTGACATTGAGCATGTTGAGTTGAAGATGATATCCATCCATCTATTTTCTATGCCGCTTATCCTCACCAGGGTTGCTGGTGGGTATGCTGGAGCCTATCCCGGCTGACTTCAGGCAGGAGGCGGGGTACACCCTGGGCTGGTCGGCAGCCAATCACAGGGCACGTATAGTCAAACAACCATTCACACTCACATTCATACCTATGTTGGTCTTAGCCACTTTTATGTTTGAAAATGGGCAAAAATATGCTTTAATGTGAATATTCTGACTAATAATAATTTGACTACGTTTTTTTTTATTTAAAAAAACGCAATATAATGAGGGTGCAATGTTGGAGCCATGATTGTTTTCATGAAAGTTTGATTAAATGTTAGTGGAATCAAATGGTAAACGTAAGACTGTCAGAGAATGGCAGTAACATTCCGAGGAAAAAGTGGGGACTATTACAGGATTAATGCGTGTGGCGGTGAAACCAATAAGCTGTGTTGTTGACATTGCCGGGAGTCTAAGAAATGGAGACGGTGTTGGAATAACAGACCCGAGTTAGTCCCTTACGACTCCGCCGGTGATTTACCACGCTCGACAGCCGTGTTACGTACAGGTGGACGTGACAAGCACTGAGACGAATGCGTCCCGCTTAAAGTGTGACGGATAGACGTCTTGAAATGAGAAGGGTCTGGGCGTACACATGGAGAAACCATCAGCATGCGCCGGGGCCTTCAAAGTGGCGTTGCATGATGCAGAGGAATGTTGCGAGACACCCAAACCAGATTGTTGTTGTTGTCTTTTTTAACAGACAATGTGTTTTATGCCGTCACGCTGAGGTGACTCGAAGACGATCGTCGCTCTCTGTCATCAATCTCGCAGACTAAACTGACGTTTTCCAGGCGCTCGGGTTTGTGTTTCACTGTCTACAACCATCTTGAGTGATTCCACAGACGTGACTTAAAGGCGGTAGTATCAGATAAATATGAGTACATTTTTTTCCATTTACATAATGTCATTTTCCATGGTCAGTAGAAATATCAAACCACGCAACTGAAACATGAAGTGGCTCCCGGTGCAAAAGAGCTCCGGTCTAGACAGGTGACAAATGTTTAAGCCTCGCAGGAAGTCTGCTTTGGTTTTTAGGCTGCTCCAAGAAACTCACCACCTTTCTCCAGCATTAAATAGCACTTTGTCCTAAAGGTTTAGTCTAGTCCAAAAAGTCAAGTTGTAATTTGTGGCCAAGCCTCTCCTCCTAACAGGTGTGAGCTTCTGGTTTAATGATGTGTCTCGTTTGAAAAAAAAAAAAAAAAAAACACCCTCAAACGTGCTGACAGGCGGCCCTTACGTAACCTCCCTCAGGTGAAACTCCTTCGGAGGCTGTAAGACTTCGGCATCCTGCGGTGTAACAAGCGTTAGCGCTCTCGTTTTTCGGCCACGAGGAGCCTTGCGGTCGCTTCCAACTGCGTGGTAACCGTCCGTTTCTCGGCTGCTGGTTTGATGCAAGAACATTCCACTAAGATGCTGTATGTCTGCTCAGCGTCGGTGTTACTCACTCACAACTCTGCAAAGACTTGGACGTGAAAAACGTCCTCTCAGTCAGCATTTAGTAAAACCACCATCAGAAGCTACAGTAGCCAAGACATACATGCACGGGGGAACCGCTAGCATCCAACACCGCTGAGGTACAAGTCAGAATTGGGGAAAAATGTGTCTGCCTTTTAAAGTGTCTGACATTTACCCCAAAAGAAGCAACAGCTGCATTAAAGTGGTTAACGTCTTTTTACACTTATGTTTAATTGTCTTTATTTTTTCATAATTAGCTTATTTTATACTGAAGATGGACTGATATATTGGTCATTCATTCATTCATTCATTTTCTACCGCTTATCCTCACGAGAGTCGCGGGGGATCTTCGGGCGAGAGGCGGGGTACACTCTGGACTGGTGGCCAGCCAATCACAGGGCACATATAGACAAACAACCATTCACACTCACATTCATACCTATGGACAATTTGGAGTGGCCAATTAACCTAGCATGTTTTTGGAATGTGGGAGGAAACCGGAGCACCCGGAGAAAACCCACGCATGCACGGGGAGAACATGCAAACTCCACACTGAATTGAAATCGAGTCTCCTAGCTGTGAGGCCTGCGTGCTAACCACTCACACACCGTGCAGCTTGGGATGACAATTTGACACAGTCAACCCCCTAAACCGTAAACCCCAACCCCAACTTTCACCCCGAGCACAGTGGTTCTTAACCTGGGTTGGGTTAACCCGGTTCGGTTATTAATGTCACATGCAGATGGTCACGTGACATTGCTTGGCCAATCAGTGCTGCGGGGATGAAGTGCTCTCAGTAGTGAAGGTGTGGCTGACGTGGTCGTACTTGGTGTGATTTCTTAGTTGATGTGGTCAGCTCTAAAAGAGCGTCAGACGCTGCACTGTGTCTCCGCCTGCTGTCATAACAGAGAGACAAATATGAAATCAATTAGTTAGCATCGTTCTTTTTGACAGCACTTTAAAGTAATGTTGAAATCTCTGTCTCGTTGCAGCTCTGTTAGCATGACTTGGAAGCCATTTTGATGTCAAATTACTGTTACATATTCTTGCTTTAAATAGTCATGTTCTACTTTTTATTCTTTAAGGAGGATTTGGGCTTTAGGGAATTGAACAAAAGACGTTTTCCTTTCCTAAAGCAAATAGATGGGCTCTCATGGGCTGATTTTGGACACCTTGTCGTATTTTTGTTTGAATTGTTGAAAAGTGTGATTAACTGCCAGACGTTCTCTCACAACTTAAACATCCATCCTCTCCTCCTGTTTTTTTTTTTTTTGTTTGTTTTTTTAGCTCTCCTCCTGAGTCTCACTCCTGTTTATAATCTCAGCGGAATTACACGCGTGTCGGATTCACACCCATCAGCATCACACACAAGTCAGGGGATGCTGTCAGATGCTTTTTGTTATCACTAAACCAGCTGTGGCGCTCACCGTCTGACATCATCTGAGAGTGTATATATATACATATATATATATATACACATATATATATACACACACTACCGCTCAAAAGTTTGGGATCCGTTGCAAATTTCTTGCATTTCACAAACATTTGTATCCATTTCACGATCAATGAAAATGAATCAGATGATTTTCAAAGAAGGATGTAGATTTTTGCATAGAGGCCTACTATCAACAACTGTCAGTCCTCTGCATCAATCTCCTGGTATGGCTGCTAATCCAAGTTCATCATTTTATAAGGCTACTTGATTATTAGAAACCTATCTAAAAAATATCTTACCATGCTGTTAACTACTCCCTTCAGAGAGCAGCACAAACTAGGTCTAGCAAGGACAGAAAAACTATGCACAACTGTGCAAGAAGACAAATATCTGAGTGTGTAGTTTAAGACTGTAGTTTAAGCCTCACAGGTCGTCACCTGGCAGCTGTACTAAATAGTAGCCGTCAAACACCAGGGTCAGTATCAACAGTGAAGCGGCGACTTCAGGATGTTGGACTTCATGGCAGGACTGCCAAGAAAATATCTCAGACTGGACAAAAACATTTCCAAGTGATCCCAAACTTTTGAGCAGTAGTGTATATAAATATATACTATATATATTTTGAGAGTCCATTTTTGACCCAGTGTAGAATCAAAACAGAAGTCAGGACAACCAACACCTGCGGTAGACGTGCAGGAAACTGTGAGTCATCTGGTGCCTTTTCTGTCTTTGACTGTTTATCCTTCCTGTGGAAACATTATCTCCACTTTGATGGCGTCCGAAACGGGTTCTGTGTGCCTGATTCACCGCTGGGATACGGCTTGGCAAGCTTAAGACCTCATGACGCCGTAGCCGTAGCTGGGGTGTCCAAAGTTTTCCCAGCGAGGTCCGCAGAGGGTAAAATCAAAGAGGGTGGGCAAACTACAGCCCGGGGGCCACATCCGGTCCGCCAAGTGTTTAAATACGGCCCACCCGTTCTTTCCAAAGTATTTCATTGAAACACAAAACCTGGGATCATGGCTTGAGCCAACCTTTTGATGTTTTTTTTTTATCAATTTGGTTACTTGATGTGGTCTGCTGTTTGTTTACAAAGTGCTCCTGAAAAAAGGGACACAAGCACATATAGCAGGTTGCATGACACTTTTACAGATACAATAATTCCAGGTGGACTGTTAGAATTATACGTGTAAAATATATAGACTGGCCCCCCATCAATTTTGTTAAATCAATGCGGCCCGCAAGTCTAAAAGTTTGCCCACCCCTCCTGGTCTATATCATATTTTACAAAAAAAAAGGAATTCTCTGCCAAAACGCTAACCATAACTCTTGTTAACTAGCTATATAGCTTCCTGTGATGTAGTAGCAGTGAACAATGGCAACTGGAGCATACATATACATTGAAACACTTATATGCTAGGACTACGTTATGCTAGCCATAGAATTTCAGTATGGGGAATCAAACTATGGAACGGATTGAGTAAGGCAATCAAACAATGCACAACGATGAGCCAATTCAAGAAACAATACAAGCAGTTGATGTTTGCTAAATACAAGGATGAAGAGTCTTGAACCAGTCATGATGTGCTATATATATCACTATATTGACACTTACTATATTGACACTATGGTACCCATTATGGCATTTCAGCTCGTACTTCGCTACATGATTAAAGAAAAAATTAAACTGTATTAGGAAAGCAGGAAGTGAACAAATGTAATAGTTAGTAATTGTAAAATAAAAATAAAATTAAACCATTACCATTACATCATATTCATCATATGCATGTAGACATGTAGACTTATGAAGATACACACATAATGCTCCAAAGGTTTAGGCTGAGATTGTAAACCCCCTCCTAAGTCTTCGCCTTGGCCAGACATGCTGACGACCCGGAGGCCGTGGTAGTGTGCTGATCTAAGACTCTGCTGACCCGTTTAACGCGCCTTGTCAAGACCTGGACTCATTTCCTGACTTTGCCCTGGGATGGAAAGTGTGAAACTGGGGTGGGAATTGGGGTGCACGGTGGAGGAGGGGTTAGACGGGGGCCATGAGGTGTTTAAGGGTATAAACTGCTGGCGGTTGAAACCAGCCTAAACATATGTGCCCACATTTGCTGGAGGGTTCTGGTTGGTCACTCCTTCTCCGCATGTGGTTGTCTGGGGGGGAAGTGTTAAAAGCAGGTTCTGGTCCTTGACGCTCCTCCCTCAGTGGGTCTCCTCTCTTGCACGTTCTTATGCTCCCAAGATTCCATCGGTGATGTCTGACTTGTGAGCAGGACCGGACGCAAAGTGCACACAGAGAATAACCTCGGGACGACATGGGCCTGCGGACAGCCTTGGTTCTGGCCCTGCTGCAACTCTGCTCGCACGTGAGCGCTCAGGCTTTAGGTGAGTGGTATCAATCATTTCAAAACGTTTGGTTTCAATTGAATCCTTCGTGGTGAAATCCTCTGTTTTTATGACGCGCCAGCAAAGAAAGGTGGAACAGCTCCACCAGTGTGTACTTGATCTCACTTTGTTTGATTTCGATGCATTATGGATGATGCCGACACGGGGAAAAGGAATATCAAATGAAGGCCCGGTGAACACAGGGAATTATATATGACGTGTGAAAGTCAGGCAAGTTCCAAAATGCCAAATTCTTCTCTTGAAAACGTTTAGAATCTACGAGCCGGAGTGAAGTCATGGCTCCTTTTAATTGAAACACTGTTCCCAGCAAGGGCGCACACATGGAAGTGATCAGCCACAATCTGATATTGAACTTACACACACACACACGCACACACACACACAGCTGAGGCCGCAGGCAAGGAAAAGAAAAAAATGGTGTTTACAGTTTATGAGCTTCTTACAAATCACCCCAGTGAATGATGGGCTACCTTTCAAGCCTCCATTAATCCCCCCCCCACCCCACAGTCCTCTGGCTGATGAAAAGTCCATCAAGTCCAATAAACATGTCCACATCATTTGTCATTGCACTGGGAAATGATGCCTCGTCCGTATAAGTGAAAGCCACTGACTTCCATTGGAGGCCAATTTAAGAAAAAATGAACTGGCATGAAAAAGATCCAGTCTTTGTGATGTTAATCGTTGAATATTAATATCTAGCGAGAGTGGCAATCATTAAAATTTGAATTGACTTATTGGCTCGTGGACAAAAACTTCACACATGGGGAGCAAAGTTTGCAATGAACTGAAAGGAAATCATCTTCATTATTCCATCACTTAACACAAAAGTGTACTTTGTTGTTCATTTGAATTCTGCCGATGGAATTCTCTCGTCGCAGCTCGCGAGCCCTTTGCAGGATGCTTATCACTTCCCATTGGAAATAATGGAAGGAGAAGAATAGTATACATTTTTTACAGTCTTAACTGAAAGTGTTGCCTGCCACCAGCTCGGCTTCCCTTCACATGAAGAGGTGTTCCTTTTCAACTTTGTTGGTTAATTATGTCGCCATGGTTACAGATCATTTGCATTTCGGCCGAATAAGATATAAAGTAAAGTATTGGGAATAATATGATGGGCTTTGCTTTGCAGACCCATAACCAACCACTATAAATGCAAAAAAAATCTTCTTTCACATTTAGTAGTTTCTCCAGAGGAAACACAGTCAAACCTCTGTTTTGGTACGCCCCGGTTTTTGTATGATTCGCTTAACATTTTTCCCCAATTTTCCTTGGTTTGCATACAATATGGCACCTAACAAACGAATCAGTTTGTCCTGTAAAGTAACGCTCTGCAAAACCCAATCCCCAAACAAAGCTCCCTAAGTGTTGCTGACTCTGTGCTAAATAACTGGCCATGGGGCCAAAGTTGTAAAATGATGAAGAAGATGAGAAATCTCACCTTCCAGTCCTGATTTATTATTCATTTGCATGTAAAACTATTAGAGTTATTATCTATGAAATGTATTTTTTATTAATATTTTTTTGTGCTTGCAACAGGGTTTTACATTATTTGTCATGGGAAAAATTATTTTTTGTCGAACTTTTTGGACCAAACTAAAAACCAAAAACCGAATAGAAATAATATAATTCAGAGTCAAACTGGACAGAAAACTGAAAAATGGACAGGTACACTACTCCTCAAAAGTTTGGGATCACTTGTAAATGTCTTTGTTTTTCAAAGAAAAAACATTTTCATGCATTTCACAAATATTTTTTTTCCATTTCACAAACAATAAAAATGAATCAGATGATTTTCAAAGAAGGATGTAGATTTTTGCATAGAGGCCTACTATCAACAACTGTCAGTCCTCTGCATCAATCTCCTGGTACGGCTGCTAATCCAAGTTCATCATTTTATAAGGCTGATAGATGATTAGAAAAGCCATCTAAAAATCTAAACTAAAACTAAAATCTCTTACCATGCTGTTAACTACTCCCTTCAGAGAGCAGCACAAACTGGGTCTACACCAGGGTCAGGATCAACAGTGAAGCGACTTCAGGATGTTGGACTTCATGGCAGGACTGCCAAGAAAAGGCCATATCTCAGACTGGCCAAAAACATTTCCAAGTGATCCCAAACATTTGAGTGGTAGTACTCTACTATACTATATTGAAAACGAAGTACTAACTTTCGTACTCGTATTGATACAAGTGCAAAAAGAAGTTAACTTTGCGATGTACAGAGATGTATTTTTGTGGCCATTTTTGGTGGACCGTCTAGCAACTTTCGAGGCTGGAGAGACCAGAAATGAGTCATAATCCAACGTGAGGTTTTTGTTAAGCCTTAATGTGCAGAATGAAGCCTTGCTTGCCTTCCAGTGTTGGTGATTGATTCAAGCAGTGGAGTGAAAAAGACAAAAGCTCGCTTTATGGCCTTCAGAAAAACTACTTTTTGCTTTACGAAGAGCTTTATTACCAGGTGAAATAAGGTACTTTCTCAGGCTCTCTGGTGTAAGACGACCCTGACCCCCACAAAACGCTCTGTCTACAAGACTTATGTATGCTACAAAATGCGGTGTGTGTGTTAACCCTTAAACACCCTTGTGTGCATTGTGCTCAATTTGGTATGCTCCCTCATGACTTTGAGTTGACACTGCAAGTCAAAGAGTTGTATAACACCCTCCAGGTTATCTTGATGATTGGGAACACTGCGTTCTTCAAGTCTGAAAGGAAATGCACAAAAGGTAAAGCCATTTATTACGTTTTACCAAGATGGTGGACATAAAACTTCGTCTACAAAAAGTCTAGAGGTCTAGAGGTGTATGCATGCAAGTCAACAGGTGGCGCTAAAGGATTTCTCCAAAAGCCAGTTACAGCTTTTCTTCCTCTCACTCACACACACGGAAGTGATCTGGCGAGACGCAGCCACGGCGCACACCCGCTTGGAAAAAAGTATCCTCAACGGTTAAAGGGAGACTTATGATGCTCATTTTAATCATGGATTTTAGTTATTCATTCATTTTCTACCGCTTAGAAGCGGGGTACACCCCGGACTGGTGGCCAGCCAATCACAGGGCACATATAGACAAACAACCATTCACACTCACTTTCATACCTATGGACAATTTGGAGTGGCCAATTAACCTAGAATGTTTTTGGAATGTGGGAGGAAACCGGAGTACCCGGAGAAAACATGCTAACTCAACATAGAGATGGCCGAGGGTGGGATTGATCTTGGGTCTCCTAGCTGTGAGGTCTGCACGTTAACCACTTGGCTGCCGTGCAGCCCGTATTTTAGTTAGTTTGGCCATTTTATTGCTTGAAAATGCTGAATTTAGGCCAACAAATACATATAATTTGATTAAATATATACACCATAGGCTGTATTGAACCACAAAATATTATTAATTACAGTAAAGTCTTGTTATATCGATATCGGTTATATCGAAGTACTGCTTATTACGATACTATTTTCCTTTCCCGGCAAATTTCTAGTCTTTTACGATATAATTAGTTCCGTTAGTACGATACCCGGTTATTATGATAATCTGGTTACTACGATGCCCTTTTCATCTCCCGCCAGCCAATTTGGTCTGCTTATATCGATACAAAAGCAGCTTAAATCAATCTTGGCTTAAGGATTTCAATACCAAAAAAGAACACGGCGAACGGCTGCTTCCAGTCAACGATCAAAGATTGATTTAAGCTGCTCGTTCTGCTGCTTGTTCTATAGTATAGAACAATGTCGAGTGCATTATTGCCCACTTTTAATGCAGTTCGGCGCAGGATCGGATATATCGACAGTCCGGTTATATCGATATTTTTTCCGACTCCCGACAATATTGATATAACGAGACTTTACTGTAATGTATGTTAGATAAACCGTGCTAGAGTGAAGCTGCAAGCCTGCATTTTCGGTCCCATAAAATCCAAGAGTTCCAAAAATAAAATGCGTTTTCCGTGCAGAATGATGCTGGCATCTTAACTTTAGTCTTCGTTGCAGAAAGGTGAGCAAGATGCCAAAGTTAGTTTCAGTCTTTTCGGGATGAAATAATCTTAGTGCTCACTTGAGTCCCGCCCACACAGGGGTGTTACTCCTATGTGTTCCAACTTGTGTCAATCAATTGTGTGAATGACCGTGGCTGGTTTGATAATGTTGCCAGGCAACCTGTCAACTAACAGTGCAGCCATTGTTTCAGTCTACAGTACCTATATTGTATAATTCTAGTCAACCCTAGCAAAGGGCAATTTTCGTTGAGCATTTGGGAGCAATTTTGCTCTCTGGCGATAGAAGGCCTCACCGTCGATGTTTTTCAGCTGCTTATGCATTAATGATGTGTGCAGATGGCGGCCCGCACATCCACCTCACGTCCTCAAGTGGCTTGGCCCGCTCCAAAGTCACATTATTAAAGGATAACCGTGAGCTCAAGTGTACCGCGTCTGCTATTTTTGCTGAAACCGTCAGGATGGGTCTGAAAATGTTGGCATACTGTACAGTACGTAGCATAGCGTCATTGCTGCGAGGAGTCAGGCAACTTAGATTCACAACATGCCCTTCTTGGTGATTCCTGCCGTTGTTTACTCCATGATGTGCGCACGCCTGGAGCTGCTAAATATTCATCTCACAGCATCCTCCATCAACAGTGTATGATCTGCTCACCTCGCCCGACTGCCTGCCGGACCTGCTGCAGGGGGGTCTGGTCGAGCAGGGGGCCAACGAGGCTTTCATCCTGGCTTCCTTCAAGTTGCAACCCAAGACCGGCACCACCGTGTTTGGCCTGTACAACCCTCGGGACAACAGCAAGTACTTTGAGTTCACCGTGATGGGCAAACTCAACAAAGGTATACGATGCATAAAGTATTCATCAAGTATTAGCTGACATCTGCGGATGCTGTAATGTTGATAAATAAGGAATCTGTCATCTGGAGGTTTCTAATCATACACATAAGCATTCGTGGACTGTTTATTAATGCAAATGTGCCAACTTTATTGCATTGCACTTCATAAATGAATCAGAGCGCTGAATAAGCATTACATAACCACGATCAACCACGCATGCATGCTCTTTGTGACTTTAATTATCGTATAAAGCTTTAATGCTGATGTTGTCTCCAAGCAGCTTACACTGACAGAAATGTTTCGTGTGCACCAGACAACTTTTTGGTCTCCTTTATATTATTGACCAATTTGTGTAAAGACATGCAAACAGTCCCTTGGAAATCTGATCAGGTTTACATGCATACTACTAAGGCGCTACTAAAATGTAACGTATGAGCTAGAAAGAGTTATTTATTGGACGCGTCCTCCATCACAGACTCGGCTTTGCTTTGTGGGAGAAACTTGAGAACTTGACTCAAAATTGAAGGTCAGTGCGTCTCCCGGTCCAGCCGCAATGGCCGCTATTAATCGGCGTACCACAGGGCAACCGAGAATCACGCTGGAGCCGCACTGATGGGTTTAAGTTATGGAAGCGGGGCAGTGACCCAACAAAGACTTGCATTGTCCTCAATTTGTGTCTCTGCGCTGTCCCTCCCATAGGCGTGCTCCGATATCTGCGTACCGACAAGAGAACGAGCTCCGTGACCTTCAACAATCTGGTGCTGGCAGACGGCCAGGTCCACAAGTTGCTGTTCCACCTGAGGGGCCTTCAGCAGCCCGGCGTTCCAGGTGGGATAGAGGTGCATCTGGATTGCAGGCTGGTGGAGACGGTTAGGGATCTTCCCGCCGCTTTCCAGGGTCTGCCAGCCGGCTACGGCATGGTGGAGCTGAAGACCATGCTGACCAAAGATGAGGTGAGCCCCCGCTCCTCTGTTCTATCTTCGAGAAGCACAGTGTCAAGGGTGTTCTCACATGTTTATGCTAACAGGAAGGCTTACAAGAGCTCAAACTGGTGGTCGGAGACACCTTTGAGAATGTCGCTTCGCTGCAAGACTGTCATTTCCAGCAAAGAGACTCCGTCCAAACTTTGGGTAAGATTGGAAACACTAATCGTAAAACGGTACACATCACTGAAACCAGATTTGTGTGTCAGGGGTGAACACCAAGCAGCTAGCCAATCAAATGATGGAGTTAACCAAGGTGGTAAACGAGCTGAAAGATATCCTCATCCAGCAGGTAAGTCCTCTCAGACCGCCCCCCCTTCTGCTTCTAGTGTTTGACCTTTGACTTATGTAGGTCAAAGAGACCTCCTTCCTCACCAACACCATCTCCGAGTGCCAAGCTTGTGGTAAAGATCCCCTCCAAGAGCTGCCAAGGTGTTAAATCACAAACAGGTCATGAAGACGTGTGCTTTCCAAAGGTCTGGGTGGAACCGAAGTGGTGAAACCAAAGTGCGGCCCGGGGGTGTGTTTCCGGGACGGCATGTGCCGGGAGACGGCGGACGGCGTCGAATGCGGCCCTTGTCCCAACGGATTCACGGGGGATGGCTTCAACTGCGACGACGTGGACGAGGTATTTTGCTAGCTTCCGTTGTGAGATGAAATGATGCTAATCAGGCGTCCTTGACCTCGACCTTGAATAAATAAAAGCCTTGTCAGCTTTTTGTGTGGCATAGCTTATGAATATTTCATATGTACCATACATACCAAGCAAGATAAAACAATAATGATTTATGTAACGTGCGGGGCAAAATGACCATTTGTTTGTTAAATGTAGGCGTTGTTTACAAGGATCCCCTTCAGCGGAACCGTGAAGGGGATCCTGCTTTTAATCAAAACACGTTCAGAGGAGATACGGATGATAAATTGCATAAATTGCACCAGCAAAGCATCACTGTAAGCACTTTGTATGCAGGCTTCACTCTCATTAACCTTACACAATACAGTTTTATTCTCACGTATAACCCGCAAGGCATGCTGGGAACCCCCCCAACAGTTTTCACATTTGGAACAAAGCTGTTTGTGTGCGTGCATGCGTTAAAATGTAGCTGCGTAACCTTCTGCATGCTACACTGCTTATCATCCTTGCTGTCGAGTGGTACTAAATGAGTTAATTCGTTTCAAATAGTATTATTTCACATGGGCTGGGAGATACTGTATATCGATATTTTGAAAAAATATTTATTTTATATCAAAAACAAGCATATTGTTCCTATGGATATAGACTGGAATTGATGTGGGGGTGTCATGTTTCAAGATGGCGCCACCTGAGTGCAAGCCAGTTACCGCAGCTCTGTATTTCCTGATTAATAGTGCTTTATTTATGACTTTTTGTGCCATAAAGACCCCTTAAGCAAGTGTGTCGCTATGGATGTTCATCTTGTTATGTTTATAGATTGCGTCTCGCGCAATTGTTTACAATCGGGAGCAGCTGTTAGCTTTGAGCACCCCTTCGCTATGCAGAGCGCTCAGAGAGCCCTGCGGAGATACGGAGGAGGAGAGGCTGTCTAGTGGGAGTAAACAGGAAACAAGATGGTCTAAAGCAGGGGTTGGAAAACTATGGCCCGGGGGCCACATGTGGCCCACCAAGCGTTTGAATCCGGCCCGCCAGAGAATTTCAACTTTTAACATGATGTCTTATTTAGTAAAAAAAAAAAAAAAAAAAAAACTAAATTTAAATTTCATACATTTTGGGAAATGAGAACATATAGCTGACACTTTTAAAAATAAAATTAGACTAATAATTCAAGGCGGACTTTTGGAATTATAAGCGTAAAATAGTGTGTGTATGTGTGTGTGTGTGTTAAACATACTATGTTGTGGCCCCACGCCCAATTTTGTTAACTCAACACGGCCCACGAGTCAAAAACCTTGCCCCCTCCTGGTCTAAAAGTTGCTGGATAAAGACGGTATCAACCATGTTTACCATCTGGAAGCGCTAACGGTGCTAACCCGGCTACCGTGATTGCAGCATGATTGCACTGAATATTGAACATTAGATTGTCACGTCAACCTTAAAAAAATTGGGAGTAAAGCGATGTTTCAATCCGTGTCCTTTTTTTTCCTCGCAGTGCCAATTCAAGCCCTGCTTCCCCGGAGTGAAATGTGTCAACACGGCACCGGGCTTCCGATGCGAAGCCTGCCCGCTGGGCTACACCGGCCTGCCAGTAGAGGGCGTAGGAGTGCTCTTCGCCCAGACCAACAAACAGGTACAGTCTTGTGCCAAAAAATTAGACACAACACATTTGAATGTGATGCATTACACTTGTCCACCACTACCGGTTAGTGGAGGCCAAGTGGGGCAGTGACCCTCCTGGTCCTGCAAAAGCAGCAACACTGAAAATGAAATGTAATGTGCTAATTTAGCCGCTCACCCCTTTTTCAGGTGTGTGACGACATTGACGAATGCAAAGGACCAAACAACGGCGGCTGTGCCGCCAATTCCATCTGTCACAACTCTGCGGTAAGAGGTCACATGGCCACCACATTGGATCACTAGCAGCAGATGTGTGAGCAGATGCCTTCATGTCTCCGCAGGGCTCGTATCACTGCGGCAGCTGCAAGACAGGCTTCACAGGAGACCAGGTGAAAGGCTGCAAGCCCGAGATCAGCTGCGCTAACAGCCTGACCAACCCTTGTGACATCAACGCTCAGTGTGCCGTGGAGAGGGACGGCTCCATCTCCTGCCAGGTACAGGACCAACCTACTGGGTAGTGGAAGTGGACGTCACCGTCATCATCCTCATACATGCTGACTGACCTCTTTGGATCCCTCAGTGTGGAATCGGATGGGCCGGAAACGGATTTCTATGTGGGAAGGACACTGACATTGATGGATATCCTGATGAGAAACTGAAATGCAAGGACACTAAATGTAAAAAGGTAATAGAGGCCAGAGACACGCTGTTTTTTTCTTGGAAAAATATTCTTCTTTATTACCAGTAGTATTACTAGTAGTATTTTTACTATTATTTATTATGCTATTGTGAATTTTTGTGGATAAAGTGTGGAGTTGATGTAGCTGTAGTTAGCATGTACCATCTTCCCCGTTACGTAGTGCACCTGAACACCAGGCCAATGACAAACATGTATCTTGCTTTTTGTAATTTATTTTACTCCTAAAGGCAACAAGAGCTATTTTTGTATGCATTTCAGAAAAAAAATGTTTTAATATATATATATCTATATATATAATAATATATTTTAAAAATAAAAATATATGGATATTAAAAATATATTTTAAAAATAAAATACTAATCTAAATAAATATGCGGACTAAAAAAATGTTCATTTATATTTACTTTGTTCATCAAAATGCTTTTTTTAATAAAAAAGTTGCAGTTCACAACATTACCACTAGGTAGAGCAACTCCTTTCCGCGATGATTTAAACGCATACCGCAATAAAAAACTGTTTTTATTCACTACAGAAGACAATAAATATTTTGTGTGTGTTCTGGAAGCCAAAAAAAAGTAAAGTTCGATAATATCTTGACAGGATAACTGCATCTTCGTTCCAAACTCCGGCCAAGAGGACGCCGACAGAGACGGCCAAGGAGACGCTTGCGACGACGATGCGGATGGCGACGGCATTCCGAACGAGCAGGTCTTTTGGAAAGTTTGAAAAAGCAACAAACACAATCAAACGTTGTTAATTTTTTCATGGTTCGGCCTCAGGACAACTGCTGGTTGACACCCAACGTGGACCAGAGGAACGGCGACAAGGACACGCATGGAGACGCCTGCGACAACTGCCGCATGGTGGAGAACCCCGACCAGAGGGACACAGATGGCGACGGCAAAGGGGACGCCTGCGATGACGACATGGACGGAGACGGTAAGCGACTGAAGTGACGCCACTGACGCTGACGCTCGTCTTGCATAAGCAGAATTACTCACTACTATAATTAGGTTGTGCACGGCTTGCCGGCTATATTGCTGTGTTCTGCTGCTCCGCGTGCTTCCGTGTGACACAACTGGAAGCAGCATCCACAGATGAGGAGAAAAAAGTCTAACCCCAACCTGAACAGAGGCTTCAATCGTCCACCAGCATGATTACATTTTCAAATCCCCACACAACTACAAAAATTTCCTCTATTGCTTCTCTTTGACCTTTCTGCATTTGGAGTGGTGAGGCTGCCTCGCTGCACAAATTTGATTTTTTTTTAGAGCATTCTTAAAGTGCAGAGCAACAGTGCATCCTAGTGGTAGTAGAGCTAATAACAACCTTCTAGAACTAATAGAAATATTAAATATAAATACTAAATATAAGATGAACAAAAAAATAGCCAACATGAGTCACTTTTGTGGATAAATAATTAGACAAAATTTTTAAAATATTAAAAAAATATATTGACTCATGCAGAAAACAAAAAATAGAACCATTCAAACTTAATAATTAGTATTTTTAGAGTGTATATCAAGTTATTTATTAAAAAATACAACAACAATTTTGTAGGTAAATAATTAGACAAAATTGTAAAAATATAAGAAAAATATACTCATGCAGAAAACGTGAACAAATAGAAAAAATGTAAATAACTTAATACTCTATATTTTTATAGTGCAGATAAATTATTGATGAACACAACAATGAATACAACAATCTATTATATTTGTATTATCATATATAATTTTTCTATAATATTTAAATAATCATTTCTCTATTATTATTACTTAACAATGTTATATAGTCATTATTATTATTTATTAAATATAGTCATTCCCAGCAGAAAAGTATTACATCAATGTCAATATATTAATTAACAGTAAACAGTATTTATATTTCTCAAAAAAGACAATTACACCCCAGCTGAAAATTACTGTACAATACAATCATGAAACATGTTTTTACAAAGTCAGCTAAAGTAAAAAAGATGCACAACATCAGAAAGAAAATAGAATTAGAATAATATTTATCACAATAGTCATTGTCAAATTATAGTAAAATAAAGTAATACAGTATTATATGAAATAAAATATGCTTGGCTGTCAGTATGGTAAAGTTTAGTAAATAAATCGTTTTCAAATTACTATAAAAAGGATGAAAAAATGTTATATATATCATAAAAAATATCAGAAAAAAGTCATTTAAAACGATGATGAACAGCTGGGGGTGTGATGGGGGGGTCATCAGGCTTGAAGAACTTCCTGGACAACTGCCAGCTTATCCAGAACCGAGACCAGTTGGACCGGGATGGAGACGGGGTGGGAGACGCCTGTGACAGCTGCCCAGACATCCCCAACCCGAACCAGGTTTAACCTTTGACCCATCCATGTATCATGTATGACACACACACAAACACAAACACACACATACACACTGCATGTGCCTTGCTTTCAGTCTGACGTGGACAACGACCTCGTGGGTGACTCCTGTGACACAAACCAGGACAGGTAGTGACCCGGTCAGGCAGAATGATTGACAATCATTCCCACGGCTAACAAAACCTCTTCCCTGGTAGCGATGGAGACGGTCACCAGGACACCAAGGATAATTGCCCCTTCGTGATCAACAGCTCCCAGCTGGACAGCGACAAAGACGGGCAGGGAGACGAGTGTGACGACGACGACGACAATGACGGAATCCCCGACACAATTCCGCCCGGACCGGACAACTGCAGATTGGTTCCGAACCCTGACCAGACAGACGACAACAGTCAGTAGCAACACAATGGAATGTTCCCGCATGGATGATGATGATGATGATACCTGCGCTAAAAGTTGTACTACTTTTCCCTAAAATGATCACCACAAGCAATTTGGCTTGTTGCTATTACACCCCCACACAATGAACCTTGCTTGGAAGCCAAATTAAGTACAATTTTACGGTCATTTCTTTTTCTTCCTCTTGGCAATTTCATGACTCATGAAAACGGTAGAGAGTGAGACCTCAATACAGGATCCTTTTTGTGCTTATGTAACAAGTTAATTAAGATGTCCGCAAGGCTTGCAGTGGAATTATTATGGAAAAAAAAACTTTTACATAGGTAGAAAAGTTCACTTCTCTTTTTTTAATCGAAATATCCTCAATTATTTGTCCTTAATGACAAAAAAATGTTGGCTTCCCAAAAAATCTGTTTTTTATATAGATAGTACTTTTTTTTCACAAGCACCAAAAAAAACGTGAATCTTTTTTCTCAGTTACCACACCTGCTTGTGTTGTCGCCCTTTTAGTGGGCACAATCCTAACTGCCCCAAAGGCATGAAGAAACACATTTTCAGGATGACAGGATGCATTTATTGACCTGAAATTTAGCATGTGACTCACAGCTCCGTGTAGAATGGAATTTCTATGACTGGAAACTGTAGTCAGAGCGCTCTAATGCAGAGGTCCCTACTAAAGTGTTGAGGCATGCAGCTAAATGTGTCTACCGTTGGATGAATGAGCTGTCAATGGCAATTATAGCGTGCTTGCACACTCTCAGCAGTAATTGCATTCCCCCCCCTGTCAAATAATCCATCCCATCGGACAGATTCCGGGCAGGATGCAGGCTCGAGTGAGCGCTAACAAATGAACGTCAAATTTAAACGAATGAGACTCATTGTGCTTTGTTGTGCTGCTATAATATGGATAACGTTTTCCCTAAAGCACCGACGGCTTGAATGACCTCTTTGCTTCCTCAGATGACGGCGTCGGAGACATATGCGAGACCGACTTTGATCAGGACAAAATCATCGACCAGATCGACAACTGCCCGGAGAACGCTGAAGTCACCTTGACAGACTTCAGGGCCTATCAGACCGTGGTGCTGGACCCTGAGGGCGACGCTCAGATTGATCCTAACTGGGTCGTTCTGAACCAAGTGAGTGGATGAGTCACAATTTATGACAGGTCCTGAATTGGATGTATTCAAACATCGTAAATGCTGTCAAAATGATAAAAGCATTGCACTTTGTGTGCACCGTTATGAGTTGAGACTATAGGAGGCATGGAGTCATGGAGTCAAGCATGGTGGCAGACGACCACAGCGTAGCCATTTTAGAAATGATTTGATCATTTCAAAAAATTGTTGCACGTACCATGGAAATTTAATGTGTTTTTTTCTATTCATTACAACAATAAATAATTAATTTCATAATTAAATGTAAACAATAAAATCTGTTTCAAGTAGAAAATCTTGTGCAAAAAGGTAAAAAAAAATACTGATATTCAGAGTATTATTAGAAAAATATTAGTATAAAAAGAAAACAGATATTGCAGGAAACAGGCTAAATTATTTAATTCAAAATAACAAAAAACAGTTACTCCGTGCTGAAAAATTATACGACAAAAAAATCACATTTTCTAGTAACATAGCAATAGAAAAATGATGTACAGTTACAGAAATAAATATACACTCAATCACTTCATTGAGTGTTAAGCAAAGTTGTTATTCAACCCACTGAGGAACAAATGAAGGCATATATTTGTTGAGTGTTTAGTTGCTGTATGATGAATTTAGCATTATTTCTTCATAGCAAGCCTGAAGACAGAATTACAGATTTTGGCCCATGCTGAGGGCTCAAATATTGCTACATACACAGCCAATCTGAACATGATCCAAATAAAACCGAGACGGGTGGCCCGCTCACAAAAAATGTTGTTCAGTTCATGACGAATCGATCTTTTTTCCTCCGTCAGGGAATGGAAATCGTTCAGACTATGAACAGCGATCCAGGTCTTGCTGTGGGTAAGAAGCTCTTCTTCCATGAGTACATTTTAAGCGTCAAATAAAAACTAACTTGCTCATTGGACTGACTTTTGGTGACAGGCTACACAGCCTTCAGCGGCGTCGACTTCGAGGGGACGTTCCATGTAAACACGGTGACGGACGACGACTACGCCGGCTTCATCTTCGGCTACCAGGACTCGTCGTCCTTCTACGTCGTGATGTGGAAGCAAACGGAGCAGACGTACTGGCAGGCCACGCCCTTCAGAGCTGTGGCCGAGCCCGGCATCCAACTCAAGGTCGGCGCCGTTTTTGAATTATTTCTTAGTTAGCATCCTTAAAGCTTTCCATCCACGCCTGGACGACTCAACTGTCTCTGTCAGGCCGTCAAATCCAGATCTGGCCCCGGGGAGCATTTGAGGAATTCTCTGTGGCACACCGGGGACACCCAAGACCAGGTGCGCCTCCTGTGGAAGGACCCCCGCAATGTTGGCTGGAAGGACAAGGTGTCCTATCGCTGGTACCTGCAGCACCGCCCACAGATTGGATATATCAGGTAATGTCAACTTTGCTTCTGCGCTTGTGGTTTGCAGCCACGTACGGAAAAATACGGAGGGCTCCTTTATTGGATGCGTTATTTCCTTGGTGGTCTCACTCCTATCTCCCTGATGTCAATGTTTCATTAAAGAGAGCGGGGAGAAAATCAACAAAATCCATCTCTTTGCATCTCCTGTTCAGGGCTCGCTTCTATGAGGGATCCGACCTGGTGGCTGACTCGGGCGTGACCATTGATACCACCATGAGGGGAGGACGACTCGGCGTGTTCTGCTTCTCCCAAGAAAATATCATCTGGTCCAATTTGAGATACCGCTGTAACGGTGAGGATTGTGTTGTCACGTCGTTGTCACGTCAACTTCCACTGTGTCCACGCTCCGTTTTAACATATTTTCCAGACTAGAAGTCGCTCCCGAGTATAAGTTGCATCTGTCAAAAAATGCAAAGCAACACATGGAGATATGCTAAGAAGTTATTAAAAAAACTGCAACACAGCTTTGCCATGAAGGTGAAAAAGGGAATTATTAGTACGAACTTCGGCCTTTGTGTTTTTTTCCCCACAATTTTTGCTGCTTTTAAAAATGTTCCAAATATTTAAACATTCTTCTTGTTAATGTAACACTCTAACAGTTATATTCATTCATTCATTCATTATAAAAATATTATAAATAAAGAAAAAACATATCTGGGAAGCTGAATAGGCTAAAGTAACGTACTAAGTTCACCGAGCTCCCGATCTCATTCCGTGTCACAGAATAGCAGGTACAGCACAAGTCCAGGGCGGCACAGTGGTTAGCGCGCAGACCTCACAGCTAGGAGACCAAGGTCCAATTCCACCCTCGGCCATCTCTGTGTGGAGTTTGCATGTTCTCCCCGTGCATGCGTGGGTTTTCTCCGGGTACTCCGGTTTCCTCCTACATTCCAAAAACATGCTAGGTTAATTGGCCACTCCGAATTGTCCATAGGTATGAATGTGAGTGTGAATGGTTGTTTGTCTATATGTGCCCTGTGAGTCCAGGGTGTACCCCACCTCTCGCCCCGCGACCCTCGTGAGGAAAAAGCGGTAGAAAATGAATGAATGAATGAAGTCCAGTGTGCCCTCTAGTGGCTGTCAATGGTAATACTCACGCCTTGGTTCATGTCAATCAATATGAATTAACATCAAAAAATATTTTAAATGGTATTTTAAAAAGTGCAGCTTATAGTTCCGTGTGGCAAGTACATGAATCTAAAAATCTCGAACATCTCTTCTTCTTAGACACCATCCCTGAGGATTTTCAAGAGTTCAGTGCTCAGCACGTCGACTCCCTCTAGACGTCACCATGAAGATGAAGAAATATGACTCCTCTGTGTATGAGTGTGTATGTGTGTGGCAATTTGAGTGTACGTCCATGTTTTGCGTGTTTGTGTGCGTCATTGTGTGTGTTTTTGCTGTGTACATTTTCTGTGCATTAATGACCACCTGTTCCTGTACTGTCGCGAATAACGCCACATCGCAGATCACGTGACGTTATGATGAGCAATAGTTCACATACACGGCAAAAAAGTGGACACAACAGAAAATAATGTTCATAATTTTATGTCCGTTGTACTGTAATAATATCATTCCGTACATTTATTTTTGAAAGTTTCAACATGATACGTTTCATAATAAACACAATGTTGCTACTCTGCAATAAAGAGACACATGTGGTTTATTTTGTTTATTTTTTGCTATTTTTGGAACACTTAAAATAGCATATAGCATTGGAAACTTTATTTTTTGTGTTCCACTCTGAACAGATCAGGTTTTGATTAACCCTTAGATGCATAAGTGGGTCAAAAATGACCCGGTCAGCTTGTTTTCTTCAAATATCTTTGTAATTAAAGATTTTTATCATTTCACATTCCCGGTATTCTTTAAAAAACATGTTTTTGATATCATACCATTCACATTTTCAACTTACCTTTTATACATTTGAAGAAATTTGTGTTTTTGTGTTACTATCCCAACCTTCCATAAGTGGGTCAAAAATGATCCGCATGCATTTTCTATGGAATCCAATAGGAACCTTTGATTCTTAGCAACTTTGTCAACTGTCAGGAATTACTGAACTGTAGACCACACAAACTATATCAAAAGTGTCACCCCTCAGGAAGATTATTTTACACATATTATCTTCATATAATATTGTGTATGTGTCAACAAATTAGCCTACTTTATAACTAGCTGACACTCGCTGGCTAACATGACTATATGTATTACTAAATGTATTGTTGGCCATTACTCTTGTGTTTCCTCATCCATGCCTTGGCTGCTTGATACACAGCTGAAATGGTCCTACAGATGCTAGATGATGGAGAGGCAGTAACGGGGTTGGACTCTGAGTCAGAAATGTCTGATGACCCAGACTTTTGTCCAAGCCAAGTATGGCCTAAAGATCCTCTGGGTGTGCGGCGCACGCATCCCCACTGCAACACACAATGGATCCTCACATTTTCTATTGTTGTACGGGGTCATTTTCTTTATCAAAGATGTAAAAAAGTGAAAAATGAAGATGTTTCTAACATGAAATCATTCTTGTGTGGTCCTAAATATAATACTAAATATCATACAAGTGATTATTCCTAACCAAAATGGCAAAATTGGCAAATTCTAGTATGGGTGATTTTTGAGCCACTTATGGAAAAGTGTAGTGTCCAGTCACTCGTGCATCTAAGGGTTAAGCTGAATTTCCCTCTTAGAGGTTTGTGTTTAATGGGGTGTCATCAAAACATCCCTGCTATGCTCTGTCCACATCCTGAGATGAAAACCTTGCAGAATTTTGTCTGTGCATCTGTCCAGTATATGTGCTTCATTTTTCATTTGGTGGTTCATTTGGCAGCAATTGGACAATATTTGTTTTGGAAGTGCTCAGACCCTGATAACTATTGCTTCTCAAATAAGACAGTATTTTTAATTTAAAAAATAAATGAATAAAAAAAAAACATTACATGTAATTAATTTTTTTTAATATTTTTAATTTTTTTTTAATTGTCCAAACATTTTTTTCCAAAAATGATTTTAAAATAAATAATAAATAAATAAAAATATATTAAAATTGTAATTATTTTTTTAAAGTATTTTTAATTTAAAAAGTATTTGTCTAAAACATTTTTTTCCAGAAATTGAAGAGTTGTCTTTTTGGTGAGTTATTGTGCGTGTTAAGTCCCTGACAATTAACTTCAATTCCTCTCTGTCATGCTTTTCAGAAGTCTCTTGTGACACCATGCAGTTTTTGTGCATATTTTCTCCCAAAACTCTGAATCCTCTGCTGTTGGGTCGTTGCAGTCCAGCTGCTCACACGGCCAACTAAGCCCGTGTGGTAAGTCTGAAGAGGGCTGTGCAAATTCACCTGGCAGCTATTTTTATTCCATTTGTTCAGCCATCAGAAGGGATGGACTGTGTTCCTCCTTTGCAGCATTTTTATGTTCATACTTGACAGCCGCTGCGCTGCAAGAAGTCTAATTCCATAAGCGTCAACTCTCTTACTGAAGTATCCCCGTGTCTCCTCCCTTTCACTTTGCATTACCACCGTCCTGCACCTGGGCTTTCCACCTGGGCTTTCCACCTGGGCTTTCCACCTGTCCACCTCGCTCTTCTTCTTCATGTGTGCCTGCACCGCCCCCTCGGTCCCCTTCCTTGGATCCAAGAGTTTCATGGTGTTTGGTGGTGATCTAGTCCAATTGGATTTTCTTTTTTTTACTTGCAGTAATGCTACCTCTTACACCAGGGGTCTCAAACACGCAGCCCGCGGGCCAAATGTGGCCCGCAGGACACTAGTTTGAGGCCCCCGCCTTGATATGAAAGTTTAATGTTAGTGCGGCCCGCGGAAGTTTGATATGGATGCTGTATGGTATCATGTACCCAGAAAAAATGATTACGTTTGATTAATGTTCATGTTAAAGGTTAAATAACTGTTAATAGTTATCCTCCCTATCCGTGTGGAAGTGGTAAGTTTTTGGCTATTTAAGTTTAAAGGAAATAACTTGAAGGCTACCGTTTAGGTCGCTAGCTCTCTAGTTTGCGAGTTAGCATGTGGCTCAAGACCCTGCAGTTGCGCAATATGTTGTAAATAAAAAGAGTATAAATGTGACTATAGTCGTGTTTTGTCATGTCTACAGGGCTCTAATAATGCTTTGTTCATTTTAATCTGAAAAAAATAATTTGTCTACCCACCAACTATATGTGGTTTCTTAAGTTTTTATTATTTGCTGTTTTATTATTATTATATTTATTTATTACCGATTGATTGATTTTCTTTATTCTTTATTCTTGATTTGTTTATTTTTCATCTTATTTTGTGCAGAAAAATAAAAATTAAGATTTTTGAGAACAGTGGAATGTTTTATCAGAGCTTTTATTGTAGAAAATCGGAACCAAAGCACTGAAAAAGTTTGTATATTTTTCTGTTTTTAATAAATGCAGTTTTTTTTTTTTTTTTTTTTGAAAACCTGATGTGGCCCAGTCTCACCCAGACCCTAGCTCCAGTGGCCCCCAAGTAAATTGAGTTTGAGACCCCTGTCTTACACTGTATTTTCATATGCAGTGCACGCAAAAAGACAGCAGAGGGCGCCCCTGTTCAATAATAGCTCTCTAAACATAAATAGGGATGTTCAATCTTCTCCTAGTGAGGTTGCAGGTAGCCGCTTTGATATTTAACACCAACCCATATAGATATGATGAGAAGTTATACATATTCAAAGAAAAAGCAATATTATTATGAGCCTTTTCAGCTCTGCTCGTAATTTTTTTCTCGGAACATTGTGTTATCTACATAATATTTTAAATATTTTTGTAATATATAATTTTTTTGTTGATGTTTTGAAAATGTCTTTAAAAAAAATAAATGCAAAATATGCCTTAAACAGCTTTTTTTCCTCTTAATATTATGACTGTAGTCAAATATTTTTCCCATTTTTGTTGTTTCTTTTGTTAATTTCCTTGTTTAATTGCATCAAATGTGCAAGGGATGAGTAACAAAAAACAGCCACGGGCCGCAGTTTGGACACCCCGGGAATAGGGTGCTTTGTTTGTGCACTCGATTCCGTGTAACAATACAGTAAGGTAAACAGGTAAAATACAATACAATACATAATAATAAGTGGTGCATTGGAAAACTGAGCTTTGACTATAATTAATCATTGATTTGAACGGAGGTTGTTGTTTTGGTTAGTGTTCTTGTTTAACTCTATTACTTGGAACCATTTATTGGAACGTATAGCCTCTCCTAAGCGCTCTCATTCTCCTTCTCCTTCTCCTTTTTCGATAAGAAGCTTTGTGGACTTTTGATGGACAGCATTGATTGCGAGCCATGTTGACTCATGTCTAATAATGCAGCGAGGCTCATGGGTCTCGTCTCCCAATTGTCACAATCTCAGACGTGTGTGGGAGAAAAGTGCCAGACGAGGCAGGGAGGCGGGTAGGGAACGTCTCGTGTTCTAGCTGTCTCCCTGATGAATTATCGCCTTAATATGTACTCTTTGTGCTCTGAACAAATTCAGGATCACTTCCAAAAGCAAAATGCTTCCATAGGAAAATAGGACATTTATGCAACATCTGCACATTCCAATACATTCATTTTAACATATCAACATTAAAACATATGCTTATGTAGAGACATTTCATGAACGGTAGCAGAAATTTTTGCATCAGTTTCTTGGAAACTACAAGGCAGATCATTATAAGCAGCTGGTGGCAAACCTTCTGAGGTCCTACAAAGCCCTACAAAGCTCCATGTTTTTAGCATTCTCATCTAGATTTATTTCCATTGAATGAGAAACGACGGAGTTGGGGTTGGAGTTCGGTGGGTTTGTTCCTCATTAACTTCTGTCATTTTGTCGACCATTTTGTAGAAACCTCCTATGTATGCCCCAGCTTTTGTAAAGGTTGCTTTTTGTCAAACGGTCCGTTTGCCTGTGTATTATTACACGTTATTACACATCCGCATGTTGGTGAAGAATGGATGCCGGTTCGTTTGGAGTTGGGACACTATAGACAGATTGCAACCAGGGGAATCCTTTAAGCATTGTTATTATGAGTGTGTGGTTGCAGGTTAGTTAGTTCATACAATGCCTATACTGTGGTTGGAATAACAAACATAATTTATACCCCCCCCCCCCCAACCCCCCCTCCCCCCACACACACACTTGTGTTAATGGAGGTTCGTCTGTTGTATTTTACTTTTTCTCTCTAGCTCTTACACAATAAATGTTGACTGGCCCCAGCGGCCCTTGAAGGGCAGAAGCGTTGGCGATGGGCTGTTTTAGATTTAGAGAGCACTGCGAGGTCCACTTTGTCAGTCACCTTTTTCCACTTCAGACGGCGCCAACAGAGCACAATCAGCCAGAATGAACGGGAGCCGTGTTGAATTAAATATAACAACCCTCCCACCTGAAAGCTTTCCATTCGAGGAGGGAGACAAAGGCTGCGCTTTCAACATATCGCCAATTAAAAATAAAAATAGCTCCTGTACAGTTGCTATGTTGTGTAATGGCATTTATATTTTAGCATAGGACAGTGAGAGCGTCCAGAAATAAAATACATAACCACAAAGAAATATGTCAAAATAGAAGTACTTAACTTTTGTGATGAATTTGTTCCAAAAAATCCATTCATTCATTCATTCATTTTCTACCGCTTTTTCCTCACGAGGGTCGCGGGGGGTGCTGGAGCCTATCCCAGCTGTCTTCGGGCGAGAGGCGGGGTACACCCTGGACTGGTCGCCAGCCAATCACAGGGCACATATAGACAAACAACCATTCACACTCACATTCATACCTATGGACAATTTGGAGTCGCCAATTAACCTAGCATGTTTTTGGAATGTGGGAGGAAACCGGAGTACCCGGAGAAAACCCACGCATGCACGGGGAGAACATGCAAACTCCACACAGAGATGGCCGAGGGTGGGAATTGAACCCTGGTCTCCTAGCTGTGAGGTCTGCGCGCTAACCACTCGAGCGCCGTGCCGCCCCCAAAAAATCCAACAAAAACCAAAACAATTTTTCCCAATGGCAATACAGACCAACGTTTGAATGCCCCACTTTTCATATGATTTCATTGTTGTCTCTATTGTCATACGATTTTAGTAACAAACTACTCCTTGTACAGCAGGGGTTTCAAACTCGCGGCCCACGGGCCAAATGAGGCCCCCACCTTGATACCAAAGTTTCATGTTGAAATGACAGCTTAAAGCTGTGTGCACACCCGACACAATTAACATGATTTTGCCCGGCCCAGACTGTTACCCTACCCTGTTACCCCGCCCTGTTTTGCTTTGGATTAGCAATGAAGCTAAAGGCTTATGACGCTGGGTACAAACAAATGCAGGAAATGATTTGGAATAAAAGGGAAAATCCACGTCAAGATAAAGCATCTCATCAAACATGTTGTTAAAGTTACCACACTGCTCCCAGATGGAACTGAGTACCATGCTAACTTGCTAATTGGCTAAAATGATTACGTTCCATTCATGTTCATGTTAAAGGTTAAATAACTGTTAATACTGTACATTTCAATCTGAAAAAAATCATTCCTCTACCAACTGTATGTGGTTTCTTACGTTTTTTTCTTATTTGCTGTTTTATTATTATTTCACTTATTTATTACTGATTGATTGATTTATTGTCTTTATTCTTAATTTGTTTATGTTTTTATCTTATTTTGTGTATAGAAAAATTTAAATGAAGATATTTGAGAACAATGGAATGTTTTATCAGATATTTTGGTGTGGAAAACCGGAACCAAAGTACTGAAAAAGTGTAGGGTATAGCAGAAGCAAAAGCATTGAATGTAGTTTTTTTATTGATTTTTTTCCAGTTTTTAATAAATGTGTTTGGGGGTTTTTTTTAAAACCTGATGCGGCCCGGCTTCACCCAGAACCTAGCTCCGGTGGCCCCCAGGTAAATTGAGTTTGAGACCCCTGTTGTACAGTATCATTCTGTAGAACACCCCAACTACAGTTACTCTGTCATGGTAATAACTCACGACAAACTAAAACACAACTCTGACGTAACTTCCTGTCCACAGAATTTTCCCGAGGGAACACATTTACTGTGATACACATGAGTAGAAGTCTTATTTACTTATTAAATGTAATCTTATTTTGTCTGCTCTATTGGGTAATACGAGTGTAAAGTGGGACCCGAGACTCCAGCATTCCCCCAAGAGCGGTATCGAAAATGGAGGGCATGGAAAACCTGTTTCCAATCTTTTGTTAAACATTATTAGAGCCTTTTGAACATGAACACCCCTATAGTCACCTTTACGTTTGTATACTCAGAGAAAATAACACATATACATCAATAAGATAACATAGACTCACATGTTAGCCGTTTCATTTGATTTTTTTCTTGACAGCATACTTCCTGCGGTGGCTATAGTACAGGGGTAGGCAAACTACGGCCCGGGGGCCACATCCGGCCCGCCAAGTGTTTGAATACGGCCCGCCCAATCTTTCCAAAGTATTTCATTTAAACTCAACATACAACCTGGCATCATGGCCTGAGCCAACCTTTTGATGGTTTTATCAATTTTGTTTTTTGACATGGTCTGTTGTTTACAAAGTGCTCCTGAAAAAAGGAACACAAGCGCATAATAATAATAATAGTAATAATAATTATTATTATTATATTATTATAATTATTATTATTATATTATTATAATTATTATTAGAACTATTATGATTATTATAATTATTATATTAATGCTAATTATTATATTAATTATATATAATATTATTGTTATATTTGCATATTTTACATAATATAATATTTATTATTTTAATTTTATTGTAATTATTATAATATTTTATTATTTTTAAAATATTTAAATATGAATATAAAATAATAAATAATAATAGCAGATTGCATGACAATTTTACAGATACAATAATACCAGGTGGACTGTTACGTGTAAAATATATAGTCTGCCCCCCGTAAATTTTGTCATATCAATGCGGCCCACGAGTCAAAAAGTTTGCCCACTCCTGCTATAGTATCATCAATAGATGCCTAATGGTCAAAGACAGAAGCAAGCTTTTAGACAAGAACAACATTAGTACTAATTAAGTGTGTTGTGTCCCTGACTAATTGCTGGTTAACTATAGAACAACGTCTGTGTTAATTAGCATTTACTTTGTGAGAGGCTGACAGTGACAAGACGCTCAAACAACAAAGGTAAGCAATCATGTCGTTTGTCGTTTTTTTGTTTTTTTTTTCAACTTGCTTCTAATGCACTTTTCTGGTTGAAAAAAACAGGGGAAACCTCACACACACTCAAAAGGGGCCCCAAAAGCATCCAAAAATGGCATAAAATGCCAGCGTTTGAGGGCGGTGATTTTTGACAAAAAACGTAAGGGGTTAGTATGTCGTTTTGTTTTTTTTGTTTTTTTTCAACTGGCTTCTAAATAGCACTTTTCTGGTAAAAAAAAAAAAAAACAAAAAACAGGGGAAACCTCACACACACTCAAAAGGGGCCTGAAAAGCATCCAAACACTGCATTAAATGCCAGAGTGTGAGGGCGGTTTTGACGAAAAACGTGTCGTTTTTTTTTGTTTTTTTCAAGTTGCTTCTAATGCACTTTTGTGTTAAAAAAACAGGGGAAACCTCAAACACACTCACAAGGGGTCCAATAAGCGTCCAAAAATTGCATAAAATGCCAGTGTTTGAATATATACATATAAATATACATATATATACATATATGTACATACAGTAAAGTCTCGTTATATCGATATTCTTGGGAGTCGGAAAAAATACCGATATAACTGGACTATCCATATATCCGATCCTGCGCCAAACTGCATTAAAAGTGGGCGGATCTTTGATATGGCATGTAATTTTCTCCTTGAGTTCATGGATTGCGTATCTAGCATGCTTTTGTACTACAATAAATTTTGTACTACAGTAAATAAAAATAAACTTATGCTGTAGTGATTACCGGTTACCGGGACATAATTCACCCTGGAACTATCGATAGGGAAGGTGTTGCCACCCGGAGGGGTAGGTGCGAGGGACGGGTGTTTTCCGCTGTGTGTGCTGCACTCTGGTGGTGGAAGTGTGAAAAATAAAGTTGACTGGAAGCAGCCGTTCGCCGTGTTCTTTTTTGGTATTGAAATCCTTAAGCAAAGATTGATTTAAGCTGCTTTTGTATCGATATAAGCAGACCAAATTGGCTGGCGGGAGATGAAAAGGGCATCCTAGTAACCGGATTATCATAATGTCAGGTTCAAAACCCCGACACTTGTAAAAAACACTGCCTGTACAAAGGAAGACACAGAGAGGTGAGTTTCTTTTTACTTGCAAGGAGAGTGATCAGGAACCGTTCAGTAACAATTCGCCACCTCACTCTGAAGCAGCTCCTGCCCTCTTGCCTTTTTATTGAAGGAAGGCCCTGGTTACAATCAGGTTTCAATGGCTGAGGGAAGGGGGGTTTAATTATTCCAGTTGAAACCAGTTTCTTCGCACAACATGTTATCCATAATGTGTGGATATCTCATCCTTGGCATGTGATTCTCTGGGGACACACACACACACACATACCCTTTGAGGTCATACAGTGAAGAAAATAAGTATTTGAACACCCTGCTATTTTGCTATTTCTCCCACTTAGAAATCATGGAGGGGTCTGAAATTTTCATCGTAGGTGCATGTCCACTGTGAGAGAGATAAACTAAAAAGAAAAATCCAGAAATCACAATGCATGATTTTTTAACAATTTATTTGTGTGATACAGCTGCAAATAAGTATTTGAACACCTGTGTATCATCTAGAATTCTGACCCTGAAAGACCTGTTAGTCTGCCCATTAGAAGTCCACCTGCACTCCATGTATCATCCTGAATCAGATGCACCTGTTTGAGGTCGTTAGCTGCATAAAGACACCTGTCCACCCCATACAATCAGTAAGACTTTAACTTGTAACATGGCGAAGACCAAAGAGCTGTCCAAAGACACCAGAGACAAAATTGTACACCTCCACAAGGCTGGAAAGGGCTACGGAGCAATTACCAAGCAGCTTGGTGAAAAAAGGTCCACTGTTGGAGCTATCATTAGAAAATGGAAGAAGCTAAACATGACGGTCAATCTCAATCGGAGTGGAGCCCCATGCAAGATATCACCTCGTGGGGTCTCAATGATTCTAAGAAAGGTGAGGAATCAGCCCAGAACTACACGACAGGACTTGGTCAATGACCTGAAAAGAGCTGGGACCACCGTTTCCAAGGTTACTGTAGGTAATACACTAAGACGTCATGATGTGAAATCATGCATGGCACGAAAGGTTCCCCTGCTTAAACCAGCACATGTCAAGGCCCGTCTTAAGTTTGCATATGACCATTTGGATGATACAGAGGAGTCATGGGAGAAAGTTTTATGGTCAGATGAGACCAAAATAGAACTTTTTGGTCATAATTCCAATAAGCGTGTTTGGAGGAAGAAGAATGAAGAGTACAATCCGAAGAACACCATCCCTACTGTGAAGCATGGGGGTGGTAGCATCATGCTTTGGGGGTGTTTTTCTGCACATGGGACAGGACGAGTGCACTGCATTAAAGAGAGGATGACTGGGGCCGTGTATTGTGAGATTTTGGGGAACAACCTCCTTCCCTCTGTCAGAGCATTGAAGATGGGTCGTGGCTGGGTCTTCCAACACGACAACGACCCGAAGCACACAGCCAGGAAAACCAAGGAGTGGCTCCGTAAGAAGCATATCAAGGTTCTAGCATGGCCCAGCCAGTCTCCAGACCTGAACCCAATCGAAAATCTTTGGAGGGAGCTCAAACTCCGTGTTTCTCAGCGACAGCCCAGAAACCTGACTGATCTAGAGAAGATCTGTGTGGAGGAGTGGGCCAAGATCCCTCCTGCAGTGTGTGCAAACCTGGTGAAAAACTACAGGAAACGTTTGACCTCTGTAATAGCAAACAAAGGCTACTGTACCAAATATTAACATTCATTTTCTCAGGTGTTCAAATACTTATTAGCAGCTGTATCACACAAATAAATTGTTAAAAAATCATGCATTGTGATTTCTGGATTTTTCTTTTTAGTTTATCTCTCTCACAGTGGACATGCACCTACGATGAAAATTTCAGACCCCTCCATGATTTCTAAGTGGGAGAAATAGCAAAATAGCAGGGTGTTCAAATACTTATTTTCTTCACTGTATCTACTTCTGACCCGTGCCTATGTCCCCTGAGGGTGTTAAAACTATCTGCTGAGGAATGTTCTGTCACGTTCTGTTTTCCCTTAATCATGATGTACACCATAAGTGCAGGCGTCACAGCGTTAATCTTACATTGTTATGTGAGTGATATGAAGCACATGTACAGCGTTAATCTTACTTTGTTATGTGAGTGATACGAAATGTTTGTAGGTCATAAGAAAAATAGGTCATAAGAATATAGTAAAAATAGGTCATAAGAATATAGTAAAAATAGAATAACTTTATGTACAATTCTTCCAACACATAATAACCGTGTATCGTACTAACGGAACTAATTATATCATAAAAAACTAGAAATTTGCCGGGAAATGAAAATAGTATCGTAATAAGTAGTAATTCGTTTTAACCGATATCGATATAACGAGACTTTACTGTATATGTATGTATATACATATATATGTATGTATATATATATATATACACATAGTACATACATACATACATATATATACACATACATATATATATATATATATATACATACACAACACACATACACACCGCTCAAAAGGTTGGGATCACTTGTTTGTGGCCAATCTGAGATATGGCCAAAAATATATATGAGTACAACAAACCAACCAAAACCAATGCAAAATAATAGTAATGGTAATGGTAATGGTAATGGTAATGGTTTTATTTCATTTGAACATGCATCAGATTCCAATTGAGTGCATCCCATAATTAGTTCCCAGTTCCACATGTCCAAAAGGAGTAGGAAGAAGCAAAGCTTGTTAAATCCTACCCCTCCATCTGGTACTTTTACAATCAGTAACTGTTACATTTGTTCACTTCCTGCTTTCCTAATATAATTTATTTTTTTAAATTTATTTAATTTTGTTTTTATTTATTTAATATTCTTTTTTAATTATTTTTTGGTTTATTTTTTTTGTCACATACCGACGTACGAGGTGATATGACGACACAATGACATAATGGGTGCCATAGTAACTGTCAATATCGCACATATGCTACATATATGCAATATGCTATATATAGCACATCATGACTGGTTCAAGACTCTTCATCCTTGTATAATCAGAAGAAATAAGAAAATACATTAAAAAATAAATATGTATTTATACGTACACATGTTTGAAAGGGAGTGGGAAGAAGTCCAAACTTATCTAGTCCCACCCCCCCAAGCCCTCAAATTCCAACCTCATCCCAACAAAAACATACATTATTCCTTATCAACACACAACACAGAAAAACCCAACAACCGCCATCGCCAAGCAAACAGTCATTTCATCAGCCATCGTGAACTAACACGGAGAAAAAAACATGGATGTTATCATCATGTGATGCTGATATTTCAGTGAGATTTTAAAAATAAAAGTGTGTAAGAGAAAAAAGAAAAATGTCCACTAAAATAGTCAAACTTGGATCTTGCTACTTGCCAATTGTCACCCTTACTGTGGATGCGTTGTACGAGAAAAGAAGCCCAAACACAGTCACGCTGTTCCCGTGGGCTGCTGAGCCGTGTGTGAAAAAAAAAATGCTATCTGAACAAAATGTGCTCGAAGCGTGACGCTCCCTGGCTCGCCTCATTCCCGACCAAATTAGTCTTCCACTTCCTGTGAGAGACGTAGTGGAGAATCCCCTGGAAAGTCCAGCCCTGATTGGACGGGAGGCGGAGGAAGCGTTGCCATCTATGTCCTCTTTTGGCTTGCCAGCATCCAGAGAAGATCCAAATAGAGCGTTGTTGCTTTTTTTGGGTTGTAGAAGAACACGGCGTGCTCCATTTTTAACACAGGAGTGACTTTAGTGTATTTGGTGAAATATTCCATCCAGGTGATTTGTACTGCTACTGTTATGAGCGTACAGCTGGTGGTATCATCTGGTGGTATCATCCGGTGGTATCATCCGGTGGTATCATCCAGTGGTATCATCCAGTGGCTTGCATCCAATGTGTTAAGGCCAAATCTGTCACTCACGAGCACGTTTCATAAGACAGTATGTGACCTAGAAACAGTCAGGGAATGGACTGCGGGGGTGCAATTTGTGGTGTAAGATAATGATGAATTATGATGAACAGTCTTCATTTTATTATGTTATTAATGACTGAATATCGATGTACACCGGCTGGCTTAATGAACAATATCAGCAAATGCTATAAGGGCAATTTCTGCAATATAATTATACAAAAATAAAAAATAATAATATAAATATACTAATACATACTAAAATTGTAATTAAATATATATTAAAAGTAGTTACTATTATATGTTGCGATTTTTTCTAAATTAATTAATTAAGCAATAATAGCTATATTAAATAATTACATTTAAATAAAAAAATAATTAAAATTCATTTAAAAAATAAGAGACAATACTGTAATAAAATAAAATTTAATATAACTTTAAGAACTAATTAATAAATTATTAGCAGAAAAAAGGCATATTGCAGCCAATGTTGCATATTCCTTCCATATTTCCAAGCATGAAAATATGGAACTCAAATACAAACACTGCACAGTTTAACTTTAGATTTGACGGTACAACACTGACCAAAAGATATCACTAATAACTATTATTATTATTTATTATTATCAATCCCACCTAAAGATCAATCTATCTATCTATCTATCTATGGATCCATCTATCCATCCATCAATGACCATGACCATAAGCATTCATCCATCCATCAACAGCAAATATCAATACAATGTTGTTTTTACATGTACTAATTTGTACTTTCTCTATGCCTATTTTTATCCATCCCTCCTTCCCTCCCTCCGTCTCGGGTGTTTTAAGGACACGCCTGATGTCTGGAGCGTCTGACCGCGCATGTTCGTTGTGTCTGGACCAAGATTGGACTCCGTGTTCTGAGTCGTGACTCGCTGATGCCGGTGCTGATGCAGGAGCTCCGGAAACGAGGCTCCAGAAGGCGAGGGAGGGCTGCAACATCCGCGCGGTGGTCCGCCGGAGCCGGCCAATCGCGTCTCTCCCAGCGGCATCCCTGCTTGTTGCGCGTGATAGGAAGTGGGCGGAGCTTGGGAAAGGCTGCGTGGGCGGCTGAGCGTGTAGTAAAAAGGGAGCTGCGGCGGCACTATTTAGTCAGACGAGCCGAGGAGGAGAGCCAGCATCATCAGCATCAGCATCATCAGCAGCATCAGCGGCGGCAGGCACAGAAGAGCAGGATCTTACTTCAGCACCAAACCCGAGTGGACAGCGACACATAGCTCAAAGCCCACAAACACTCAGCATCATGGTTCTCATCTGGACACAGTTTGGAGTCAAGCACAAAAATGTCAACGTCAGGTGCAAAGTTCGGGTTATGCACCGGGGAGACAGCTCGGGATCGACCTCTTCAGCGGTAAGCACTTTTGGATCATTTATTTAGCTGCGTCTTTATAGCGGGACTTATGATAGATTGTACTTACAATGACCTTTGATGATGAAGTGAAATCCACTTGGTTTTATGAAATAATGAATGCATTTACAAATGAAAATACATAAATATGAATAGATTCAAATAAATATTAAAAAATCTATCAAAATGGCCTTCATGAATATATTTTCCTGTATAGTCATGGTGAGTTCATTTTATGTCGTTACTTGCAATTTGTGTCAAAAAGCCGCCTTTAGGAAGAAAAGAATGCTCAGTTTTGTTAATGTATGAAAGCTATATAGACATATTGATCATATAGGATTCAAATCCAAAATGATCATTCATCCAATGGCTGCAGAGAACCTCAGTTGTCAGGGGAAGTCTAAACACCCGCTCAGCTCGGCTATGCATCAGCCTTTAAAATTCATAGCAGGCAGTTTGTGCAGAGGAAGCAGCAGACGGGCGAAGACAAGGCGTTGATTATGATTTATGATTTATGATTATGACACACTCCACAGCCATATAGCAGAAGCAGAAATATGTCAAGCCAATGATCTCATACAAAGCTCCTCCTCCTCCCCCACCGGCAGGAAGGCACCAAGTCCGAGCCAGACACACCGTGCCTGTCCATCAAGCCCAACGCGGGCAAAGACTTCTACAAAGTCTTGGGCGTGTCGCAGGAGTCCAACGAGGATGAGATCAAGAAGGCCTACAGGAAGATGGCCCTCAAGTTCCACCCAGACAAGAACAGCGAGGCCGATGCAGAGGATCGGTTCAAGGAGATCGCAGAGGCCTACGAGGTTCTTACCGACCCCAAGAAGAGAAGCATCTATGACCAGTTTGGAGAGGAAGGTAAGGATGGGGTACAGAGGATGGGGTACAGATGGTGCATTCGGGTATTTCATGAACTTCCACAGCTAAGCTAACCGCTCGCTCTGCTTTCAGGTCTAAAGAGCGGCATGTCAGTGGCGGGACAAGGCAACGCCTTCCGTAACCACTTCCCCACCGACCCGCACGCCACCTTCTCCTCCTTCTTCCATGGCTCCGACCACTTCGATATCTACTTCGGCCACGATTTTGACAACGAAGACGACCTGTTCAACCCCTTCAGGCGCTTCCCCTTCAGCCACGTGGGCGCCAACCAGGACGGCGGCCTGCGGCGAGGCCAGAGGCGCCTGCAGGGCAAGGCGGTGGTGCACGACCTCCCCGTGACCCTGGAGGAGGTCATGCACGGCTGCACCAAGCATATGAAGATCACCCGCAGCCGCCTCAACGTCGACGGGCGGAGCGTGCGATCCGAGGACAAGGTCCTGAACGTGGTGGTGAAGAAAGGATGGAAGGCGGGGACCAAGATCACCTTCCCCAGGGAGGGCGACGAAACGCCCAACAACACCCCGGCGGACGTCACCTTCGTGCTCAGGGACACGGAGCACTCGCAATACAAAAGAGACGGCTCCAACATCGTGTACACGGCCAGCATCACGCTCAAAGAGGTGAGTTTAGATGTCCGCCATTAGCGCCAAAAAGTAGCACGGCACGGCTCAGTCTGGCCTTAAATGCGTTCCAAAAGTGCTCTATGAGTGGAAGTACTATACAGCCGACACCGTCACCTCCTCTGGTTTATGTAAGGTGCCTTCAAACCCAAAGAAAATCAATTTCCCATGAAGATACGGGGAGGAAATATGAGCGCCAAAGAGAGCAGCCTGCTAGCGTTACCTCATCAGCCCCCGCCGAGCGAGCTATATATAGCCTCCTTCCAATGTGATGCTGCATGCAGACTTCTCAATGGCAGGCCAGCGTAGGAGGAGGCAGCATGGGGGGGGGCTGCCCACGCACAGATTAGCAGGTCGCGGTTTTGAAAAAATAAGCTCCTTCCTGTCTTCAGTCACTGACACCCACATGCATCCCTACAAATGGAGCAGCCATTATCACATCTGGAGCGGCGGGCTGTTGCGTAACCGCCTTTTTCACAAGATTGACACATTTACGGCTTATGTAACGTGACACTTTCATAAATGCGCTTCCAAGTGTCCTCGGAAGGATTATGAAACCCGTCCTCAATCCAACTTTTCCTCTCCTGTTCCCTTTCCAGGCCTTGTGCGGCTGCACCGTCAACGTCCCCACGCTGGACAACCGCATGATGCCTCTGCCGTGCAGCGACGTCATCAAGCCAGGGGCCGTGCGGCGCCTCCGAGGGGAAGGCCTCCCCGTAGCCAAGAGTCCATCCAAACGGGGCGACCTGGTGGTGGAGTTCCAGGTGCTCTTCCCCGACAGGATCCCGCCACAGTCGCGAGAGATCATCAAGCACAGCCTGGGTCAGTGCTAGCCTGAGCCGAGCCGACGCGGTGCTAAGACCACAACCGACCTCTGCTGGTGTTTGGGCAATAATAGCACAACCACGATGCCTGACGGACGCGGTCTTCGGTATCTAAGGGACGTCTCCGTTGCCTTTCTCGAGGAATGAAAAGGTTTTACTGCTCTCACTGCAGTATCTTATTCAAGTCTGTATAGACTTAACAAGGGTGGTAGAAACTACTAACGACTGACTATATATTATTATATGGTGCTCAAAGGACTGCCTTTTGCCTTCTGCCTATTACAATAGCTACATGTACTTGTGTGCAAAGATCTCCTTTGTGTACAAAAGAGCAAAAACATTGTCTCTAAGAGAGATTCATGTGTCAATTGTTCTATTGAATTGATAATGTTGTAAATAATCTGCATTGGTGTTTTATTACCTGATACTTTATTGGCAGCATGGAATAAAGGAGCTCTGACTTGAATTTTCGGGTCTTGTGTCTTTACCGCATTCATCCATTCATGTTCTGCTGATCTACAGAGCTGGAGCCTATCCCAGTTCAACAAAACAACAAATAGGTGAGAATTAGAATGAGAATTAAGTCAAAATATTGGAAGAATGTCATAATTACCAGAGTAGAACAGAGTTAAAATATGAAAGAACAATTTCAGTAATTTTTCAGTATGCGTCCGTTTAACCGAACATCTCAATCAGAAATCACTCCACACTCTTTATTGCTCTCTGGTTCTACCATATCTTACTTATTGTGTGGAAATATGGGCTAATAACTATAAAAGCAAAAAAGGTCAGTAAGGATAATTCATAATGCCGCCTACAGAGAACATACTAACTCCTTATTTCTAAAATCACAAATACTTCAACTTGCTGATATAGTTAATCTTCAAACAGCTAAAATAATGCATAAGGCTAAAAATAAGCAATTAGCTAAAAATGTCATCCAATACTTCTCTACAAGAGAGGAGAAATATGATCTCAGGGAAGAACTAAACTTGAAACACATATGCTAGGACTACGTTATGCTAGCCATAGCATTTCAGTATGTGGAATCAAACTATGGAATGGATTGAGTAAGGAAATCAAACAATGCACAACGATGAGCCAATTCAAGAAACAATACAAGCAGTTGATGTTTGCTAAATCCAAGGATGAAGAGTCTTGAACCAGTCATGATGTGCTATATATATCACTATATTGACACTTACTATGGTAAGATGATGATGATGATCATATCACCGAGTACTTTGGTACGTGACAAAAATAAAATAAAAAATAAAAAAAACATTTAAACTAAAAAACTTAAAATATATTAGGAAAGCAGGAAGTGAACAAATGTAAGAGTTAGTGATTGTAAAAGTACCAGATGGAGGGGTAGGATTTAATAAGCTTTGCTTCTTCCTACTCCTTTTGGACATGTGGAACTGGGAACTGATTATGGGATGCACTCAATTGTAATCTGATGCATGTTCAAATGAAATTAAACCATTACCATTACCAACAGCCGCGTTTTTGGATGATGCAAGGAGTAAACCCACACAAGCACAACAAACACCCAAGCTCCAAACATATAGGGTCTGAGGCAGGATTCAAACTCACAAGCTCTAGAATGTGAGGCAGATATGCTAACCACAATTTTTCCAGCAACATAAATATTAATTCTGACATTTATGCAAATGCAGGAGGTGTCAATCTACTGTTTGATGCTGATCCAAATCAGACTTGCTTGAGCTTTTTGTTTCCAGGGCGCAATGATTACACAACGTACATCTGCAGGAGTTCAGACTTTCAGGAACGAAATGTCTTTTAGCAAGTTTCTCCTAAACCAGACACTTTTGTAGCCATCATTTCTTTATACATTTACAGTCAGCATGCAAGAAATTGATGTTTTCAGCTTCCGATGCTTGCAATATGGGGCCATGCATTATCGTGCTGCAACATGATAAGCAAGATAATGGGCCTTTCCAAAATACCATCCAAAAACACACCATAAACCCACCACCAGCATGGACCACTCCATCCACAACGTTGACATCAGCAACGCGTTCACCCACACAACACCATACATGCCGTCTGCTGTCCACCCCTTTACAGTAACAACCAGGATTCACACCTGAAGAGAACACCTTGCCAATGTGCCAGACGCTATCGAATGTAAGCATTTGCCCTCTCAAGTCAATTACGACGACGATATAAGTCCGGAGGGGAAGATGTTGGTCTGGGATGGCTCATGGTGGAGAAATAAACATTCAATTCATGGGAAATAGCTCTGGTGGACTGCATGATCCTTCATCTCTTTCCGCATCTGCTGCTTTGCCATGTGCAGCAAAACTGCTCTTTAGAGTGTTTGACATCATTTTCTGTAATTTCAATGTTTGTTTTTTTAACTACATTTTTCAGTAATTAATTCTTAATGATAACATTCACAAATTGCAGGAGAAGAGTGCTGTGCAGGAATTGTATTTGGTCCATTATTGCCCTCTAGCGGCAGCAGGTCGCCACAACCTCACATCCAACTCAACGTAATTGCGCTCAGCTGTTGGTCTGTGATGTTCCTCCACCTGCTTTGCACGGACGTCTCGGGTCGTGTTAAAACTCGAGAACAAATGTGTTATTTGCCAACAAGAACGACTTTTGTACCAAAGAAAAGCCGCAGGCACCAAACCACCAAACCAAAATGGCCCACATTGATTGACACGTCAAACCACGTGTGCAGAGACACACACGCTGGATCTTTCGAGATCAGATGTTTTCATCTCTAATTGAGATCTTTTTATGTTCTATGTTCTAAATGTCGGACCCACGTCGGAGCACCCCAAGCAACTTGACCGAAGGTTCCCCGGTGACAAATCTTACCCTGGTGGTTCTCCTGCTCATCCCCGCCGTGGTCGTCCTGCTCCTCCTCAACTGCTTCTTCTTGGGCTACAAGCTGCTCCTCCTCTCCAAGACGAAGAGACTAAAGCGGGAAGACACGGAGGAGTTCCTGTTGCACAGAGTCAGCAGGAGGTCACCCGACGTGGAGGTCTTCCCTACGCGGAGGGAGTACATGTCACTGTCCGAGCCAGCGTTGCCTCACCCGGTTACCTCCTCCAGGGCTTCGTCGAGGGAGAGAGCAGCAGGAGCGGAGCACAGGATACGGCTACTGAGGCCGGATGGGGCGACAGGGTCAGGGTCCCTGAGGGCGCCTAGTAGCATCAGGGCGTCCAGGGCTGGGAGGCTGGACCTGGCTTCCGGGTCACGGAGCCTCAACAAGGCTGGGTGGCGTCACAGTGCGCCGGTGTTGCCCACGCAGTCCAGTGACTCGGAGGCCGAGGTCAGGCTTCACCTGGTTCCACCCAACTCTCCCACTGTGAGTATTTTATTTGTTTATGTTCATATCCATCATTGAATATATAATATGAGTGTGGTTGGGGCTGGTGTGGAACTGCGCTGCATCATTCTGAGACTTGTTTCCAATAATTTATCTCATCTTTGCAGTTAAATGAGGTAATCCCAATATTAGAAACCAATCTTAAAAGTCTTGTTATAGTGGCGCATTTCAATGTTTGTGTCCCTCCATTGACAGGAAGCGGATCATGTGGTCCAAGCCGGGATGCTGACCGAGTTCAGTCCGGGCATCGTGCATGTTTTTGACCAAGTGGACATGGAGTGCGAGTACATCAACCCCCCCTCGGAGAGATCCTGCCTCAACACATCCGCCGTGCAGGGTTCCGGCCTGGACAGCGACTTTGGTGCCAGTGCAGGTTTGTTGGAGTCTACTTTATAATGCACATGAAAAATATGTGATGGACCCCATGAGTGACAGGAAGAAAAGCTCTGATGTTTGGTACAGTATGCCTGTCTTTCTAGTGAACAAATACAGTTTATGTAGTCTTGTATTCTGTATTGGTTTTCTTATATAAAGAAGCTTTTACTTGACATGGACAAGTGTAATGTTTTGCTATGCCATTGTGGTAAAAATCAGTATTTCCTTTCCAGGTGTGTCCCTGCGGATTCTGTCAGCAGACAGTGATGGTTTGTCCAATGGCGTGCTGGCTTCGGCGTTGGAGTGGGACTATTACGACCCTTGTTATGTCAAACAAAACAACGTGCCAAAACATAAACACCACAGAACTGCCCTGCACTCCAAACAGTACTGGGTATAAACACCCCCCTGCCCCCTCCCAAAAGTCAATATGTTAGTAGTGTGTGTTTTACCATTTTATTCTATTTAAAAAGCACCTTATGTGGAGATGTTGGTCTCACTTCTCACGTACACATTTGATATATTTTCAATGCACCCAACACTGAATTTAACACTTTAAGTTTGTCACTAGTTTGTTTTTCACATTTCACAATAGCCAATTGTTATGTACACTAATATGACATTTGAATCTTTAAGATCATGAATTCACTTTTGAATACAGTTAAGGTCATTGCTTTTAACTTCTAATGATATTATACATGTTTCTTGTCCAATTCTGTGCGTTTGGCTGATTAAATTGCTGAATTACTATTGGAGATGCTTGATATTGGCTTTCATTACCGATATTGCTATGGTCAGCAGGTCTTCCCTCCAACAGCTGCATTTATGATTGCAATATTTGATTAGGGTGAAATGCAGCCAACCATACGTCCGGTGAGGGTGAATGAGCTGGAATACTTTATTCTCTGTACATTACGGATCAAGTGCCACTTGGAAGTTCATAGAAAGTACAACTGACGAAGCATGATGCAATCACGGATGTCAACCAAAACAAACTCAAACGTTACTCAAAGCTGGACAGGAAGTTCAACACGATTTGCTTGAGCTTAGCGTCTGAAGCCTCTGAGATTTTGCCGTCGGCCCTGTGAGGAGCAAGAAGAGTTTGACAATCAGGATCCTCCAATCAAAATTGATCGTCTTAAAATGGCAGGTTTTGGATTGCGCAGGTGTACCTAATGATGTGTCCCATGAATGTGTAATGCTGTCAAACTTACTTGATGGCGGCCAGCAGGTCTTGGTGCTGACTCAAGATGTGCTGCAGGAAAGCCTTCTCGAACTTGGTGATCTTGCTGGGTTCCATCTTGTCCAGGTGTCCCCTCACGCCGGCGTAGATGACTGTGACCTGCTCTTCGATGGCCATGGGAGCTGAAGGACAGCAGCGAATGTTGGTTAGAAGAGAAAAAAAAAAAAGTTCAGCTTGATGGTAAAAAGTCAAACCTTACAGTATTGGCCCTGCTTGAGAAGCTCAGTGAGACGGACGCCACGGTTCAGCAGCTGCTGGGTGGCTGCGTCCAGGTCGGAACCGAACTGAGCGAAAGCGGCCACCTCTCGGTACTGGGCCAGCTCCAGCTTCATGGTACCGGCCACCTGATGAGGGAAATGTTAGCAGCGGCTGAAGCATTCACGCATAAAAGTGGAACCAACCTGCTTCATGGCCCTGGTCTGGGCGGCAGATCCGACCCGTGACACAGACAGACCGACGTTGATGGCGGGACGGATGCCCTTGTAGAAAAGCTCAGTCTCCAAGAAGATCTGAGGGAGAATCCCATTATTTACTGTATAACTAATCTGAGTAATTCTTCAAGCAAATGTGAACCCTACTAGTCACTCTCTTGAAGGGCCCAATTAGTTACCTGTCCATCTGTGATGGAAATGACGTTGGTTGGAATGTAGGCCGACACGTCACCAGCCTGCGTCTCGATGACGGGGAGGGCGGTAAGGGAGCCACCTCCAAAGTTGTCGTTCATCTTTGCAGCCCTCTCCAGCAGGCGGGAATGCAAGTAGAAGACATCTCCTGGGTAAGCCTCACGGCCAGGGGGACGGCGCAGCAGCAGAGACATCTGACGGTAGGCGACGGCCTAATGGAGAACCACACAAATGCGGGTCACACTCAAGTTTTCAGGGAGACACCAACAGCAGAATAAAACTCTCACCTGCTTGGAGAGATCGTCGTAGATGATGAGGGCGTGCTTGCCGTTGTCTCTGAAGTACTCGCCCATGGAGCAGCCGGAGTAGGGGGCCAGGTACTGCAGAGGGGCGGCGTCGGACGCGGTGGCCGACACCACGATGGTGTACTTCATGGCGTCGGCGTCTGTCAATCTCTTGACCAGCTGAGCCACGGTGGATCGCTTCTGGCCGATGGCCACGTAGATGCAGTACAGCTTCTTTTTCTCGTCGGTTCCTTCGTTGAAGCGCTTCTGATTGATGATGGTGTCAATGGCGATGGCGGTTTTACTGGGATAGTTAGAAAAGTCACAAGTTACAGGGTGTGGGAGTGTTCCTCATGGGCAAGCATATTTATGGTACTTCTTTAACATTTGGGTTTTGTGTTCTACCAGCAGAGGGCGAAAGAACTTTAGAGCAACTGAGGAAAAAAAAGGATGCCGGTATATTTCTGGACAACACATTTTGTATGCTGAAGTTACATTTGAAATGATGAAGAGGAAGAAGTTTAGCTCTGAGCCTCAGAAATGTCCATACATCATTCTATTCCACTTGAATACACAGAGTACACTCACCGAAAATTAACGCAAGAAGTTAACATAATAGTTCATTTTGGTGAGCCCTCCTACCCTGTCTGCCTGTCGCCAATGATGAGCTCACGCTGCCCACGACCAATGGGCACCAAACTGTCAACAGCCTTGATGCCAGTCTGCATGGGCTCCCTCACAGAGATACGGGGGATGATACCAGGGGCTTTCAGTCCCACACGCCTACGGGTCTTGGAACCAAGGGGACCCTGTGGCAGAATTAAAGGTGATGAGATGATTGAACAGAAATACAAAGCTCATCTTGCCGAGTCACCTTTCCGTCGATGGCATTTCCCAGAGCGTCCACAACGCGGCCAAGCAGTTCTTCGCCAACAGGCACATCCACAATGGCGCCTGTCCTCTTGACAATGTCTCCTTCTTTGATCAGCTTGTCATTACCAAACACCACAACACCAACATTGTCCGGCTCCAAATTCAGAGACATTCCCTAGAAACAGACAAGTCACTTGTATTGTATTCACAAAAATGTGGTGTGGTATGATACCATTTTTGCAAAGGAAGTACTGTAATATGCAAACTGCGGTATCAACCTTGAGTCCGGAGGAGAACTCCACCATCTCCTCAGCCTGCACGTTCCTGAGTCCATACACTCGAGCAATACCATCACCGATGGACAGCACTCGGCCAGTCTCCTCCAAATCAGCGCTGGTGTCCGCTCCCATGATCTTCTCCTCCAGGATGGACGAAACCTCAGCAGTGCCTTAAAATTAACAAATAAGCATTCATTCGATAGTAGGTCTTAAAATTCATTACAACACAATTTCACCAAATGCTGACCTGTTTTCTGCGTCCATGTGCGGGTGGTGTGGAGGTTCTTGACTCCCACACATGCTGCAGAGACATTCTTGGACACCTTACAAAAGAAAAATAATGATTTATGTAAACAAACGCAGAGACTTAATAAGATATTTCATTAAATTAGGTTATATTGAAAAAGGATTTGCAGCCCTGCACTGAAAAGGGTTTGTTATGTAAGAAGATTGCCTGACTAAAATTAAGCATGCAAACAATGTATACGATAAATTACGCTAGCATATTTTCACAGCAAGCTACTACGCAGGGCCTGACAAAGATCAATAAATAATATTGACCATCGAATCAATTTTTTATAATCCCATTGAAACTGTTTCGTGAGCCTGTATACTTGATGTGACTTTGTTATTGAAATGACAACACTCATTTAAACGTGACCTTCAGTACAAGATTACACTGATCATTGACACAGTCTAATGTACAACGATTGACATTGTTTTATATAAAGAGCATTAATATATTACATCTGCAAAATGATTTTAAAAAATCGCTTTAGACTAACTGCTTGTCATATTGAGAACTAGCTTGTAGTTTAGTAGTGACAGGCCCAGTGTCCTACGGATGCTAGCACGTACACCATGCTAGCATGTACACCTCCGCCATGATTTTTTTTTCGCGCTACATCTCTATTTTCAGTGCGGAATGAATTAAAAGACAAAATAATTCAGGTGCTGTTTGCTTACATAGCCGGCCCGTCGAGTCAGAGTGCGGGAGAGAGCCGCTGCGACGCGTACTGTCAGCATGTTGGAGTCTTGGGGTGACCGTTCTGCTCCCGGAGCTGAGCGAGAAGGATGGCGGAACAGCAGCCAAATGGCAGAAAGTCTCCGTGACCCGGAAGCACAAGAAAAAGCATACGTATAGATGTTTTTTGTTTTACTACAATACTATATTGTCATAAACACTGTAGTTGATTATTTATTGCGATTGTACCGTATTTATTTTGATTATGCCCATTCAATTATTGTGCCCCCACTGTTTTCCGTACTCTCGCTGCAGTCCTTACTCCAGAGAAACGGTGGCGCTGATTTCACCAAATAAACCGGAAGTGACGTAATTGCTTTGTGAGGCCGACGAGGACATTTTAAAATAAACATTTAGCTAACCGCTAAATGCTAACAGAGTGCTCGCGCAGGTGTGAGCCTACTGCCCCAGAAAAAAACACGTTCAAATCGGTTCCACTTGTTACATTTTAATGAACGGTGCTTCACATGCCATAGAGGGATCTAACAGCCGAAGATGTCAAGAAGTTTGATACTGGGAAATAAAGAGCATTAACACCGTGGTGAGTAAGTGACAACCGCTGTCGACTGCTAAGTTAGCGCGTAGCTGCAGCTAGCATCCCGACGCCCTGCTAGTTAGCCCTCGGATTGGCTGTCAACCGATTCTATTTTAGGATGTAACTCATCGACAGTGACCCAGCAAATAAATTACGATTATTACTGCGGCATTATTTTCCTCTTGCAATGTTTGCAGAATGCAATCTGTCATCAAATTTAGCTTCGTTGTGTAGCCTTCTGCTATTAGTCTGTTAGCTGTTGCTAGCTGGCCAAGGCAACTAGCCAAGTCATTCATTCTGGCACAACTAAATGTCTCAAATTACTCACCCAGCGTAAATTGACGTACGCTAAACGTTGGTAAATTAAATGTGTGTACAGTTGCTAGCAAAAATAGAAATTTGCAGTTACTGTTGTATTATGTATTGTAGTCCATATTACTTATTTTGATTTCAAAGTAAATGTTTACAGGCGAGCTTATTTCTGTGTGATCTGTGAACAGTTCCATGTTATTTTGCCTTCTCTCTTCCGATTTGTGGATTTACGTTGTACTAGCTGATAGATGACATCATTTCTTTCCCTACTGCAGGTGAGTGCTGATCTCAGCACCTTGGTCCATGTTTGCTGGACCATAGGGCATTGTGCTAAACTAGCCTGAAGATGGCTGATTCAGAGAAGGCAGAGGAATTTGTTGATGCAGAGTGTCCCTCTGAGTGCCTTGATGAAGCACAGTCGGCCTCTGCATCCGCTCATGGAGATCAGGATGAACATTTAAAAACAGAGACTACGACAAGTACCAGCTCCCCTCTGAGGGAAAAGGAGGCAGACAGCCCCTTTCACACGGAGGGTGAGCAGAGTCTCCTCTCCATGCCATGCCTGATGAAGGAGCTCCGCAGAGACTCTCCGGAATCCCAGCAGGCCTCTACGGGGAGTGAAAAACCTGTCTCTCGCCATATCTACGAGAGCGACTCATCTAACCCCTGCATGCTCTCCCCCTCGTCCAGCGGCCACCTGGCTGACTCGGACACGCTCTCCTCGGGAGACGAGGGTGCTGCTCCGGCGGTGGGAGAGGAGGGAGAAGCTAAAATGGAAGCTGCGGATGATCCCAGCAAGGAAGCAGAAAAACTAACGGCCGCTGTGAGTAGCGGGAGGAAATCCCGGCGATCGCGTTCAGAAAGCGAGAATCCGCCCAATGCCATGGCGGCGAAGAAGAACCGTTGCCAGCCCGCAGCAGTGGCAGGAGCAGGAGGGTCGGAGAAACAACTCAACGGCAAGCAGGCCAAAGCGAAAGGTCACCGGAGTCAGAAACACAAGGAGCGCATGCGTTTGCTGAGGCAAAAACGTGAGGCGGCGGCACGAAAGAAATACAACCTGCTGCAGGACAGCAGTACCAGTGACAGCGAGCTCACGTGCGACTCCAGCACCAGCTCCTCTGACGACGATGACGACGACACCTCAGGAGGCAGCAAGACAATCAAGACAGATATTCCAGGTATACATCCACTCTTTGTAATACAGGCCTTGGTTAGAGCCGTAGATATCCCATCTCAAAGTACTGCCTCGCATAGTATGGTGAGTAAGTTGTGTGCATGATGTCAGCATTTCCAACGCTTCATATCGCATATCTAGTGAAAACATATCATGGTAGTGTCAAATCAGCTTTTAAAAATGACCAGTCCTGCCATCTGTTGTGTTCTCATGCACATGCTATCTTCTCTCAGTTCATCTAAGGATACTCACTAGACTCTTTTAGCCATTCATTTATCCTAACATAACATTCAAACATTGTGCACGCCACAGCATTGTAGAGAACATTCTTCGTTTCCTGGAAGCACATAAACACTTGTGTTTAATGTCATCTATGCCGTGAGAGCTGCAGTTCATCCAGGGAACCATTTTTATTTCTGTAGCTTTTTTCTGTAAATAGTGTTTTGTTACATGTGTGCTTGCTGTGTGGGCTGTGCGAGTCTTAACTACAGACACACTGTTTGGCCTTGCAGTGCAAAGAGAGAGGCTTTGCATCAGGTGGTATTTATTCTTTTTTTTAAGGTCAGTTTGTTCATTACAGTAGTATGCATATCTTCAAATGGTTACCAGTTAAATAGCCTTTTTTTATCTGTCTTTTCATTTTATCTGTCGACATTCTGTTACACATTTAGCAAGCAGTTTGTCCTCATATTGCAGCTGTGGTTTATCTGTTCAACTCTAGAGGGTACCTGGTATTTATTAGCAGAGAGGCTTTTTGTACACTAAAATAAGAATTGAAACGCAAATAATGTTGATTTAGAATTAAATCTGTTGCCATATCAGCACCGCCAAGTCAGAGTCCAAGGTTCTTGCCACGAAATGGGTGTAGATCCCTAGTGGAGGAGTTTTAAGTACCTTGGGGGCTTATTCACGAGTGAGGCAACGACGAAACACGAGATGGACAGGCGGATTGGTGCGGCGTCAGCAGTGATGCAGACTCTGCACCACTCTGTAGTGGTAAAGCGGGAGCTGACTCAAAAGGCGAGGCTCTCCATTTACTGGTCAAGTGAGTAGTGACTGAATGGACAAGATCTTAGGTACAAGCAGCTGAAATGGGGTTTCTGCGTAGGGTGGCTTGGCTCTCCCTTTGAGACAAGGTGAGAAGCGCTGTTATCCAGGACCATCTCTTTACTAGAGACACTGCTCCTCCAAATTGAGAGGAGCCAGATGAGGTGGCTCGGGCGTCTGGTCAGGATGACCATCTGGGAAGATGTTCAGGGCACATCTGACTGGTAGGAAGCCTCTGGGAATGACCCATGATATGTTTGAGAGACTGTCTCAGCAGAAGTCTGGGCTTCTCATCTCAGGCCCGTGACCTGACCCCGGATTAGTGGCAGAAGATGGATGGATAGAAATCTTTTAATTAGCTTTATTGTTCTGATGGTCACTATACAAAATATAACACAATATATTGGAACAATTCTTTATACAATCCTGCATTTATTTATTCAAATATTTGATTGTGTGTTGATTTCGCCAGTGTGAAAATATCTGTGTGTAGTTGTTGTTTTTGGAGCCAATATAAGACATAAGATTGGACGAATATGAACACAGTGAGTTTTTTTCAAGTCATGTTTTCCAGTTCGAGTTGAACTTTTCACTTGCATTCCATTGTAACAATGGTCCTTGAGTGTGATCTTTTTCTGAAGTAAATAGTGCCTTGTGATGTGACACTTTCTACTTTTTTTTTTTTTTTTTACACCAAGACCCATTTTTCGATCTAACCTTCTGCCATATTTGCGAGGAGGATTTACCTTTCAGTCTTAGATGGCCGTGTTTATTTCCGGGTCACGCCAGTTATCACGTAAGCTGCCCGATCAGCCATCAGGGATCTGTAGGACAGGAAGATGTCAACCATTTTTGCATCCCAAACACAGACTGCATGATGTAGTCCATCAGCATGAAAGAGTTGGTCTGCACGTAACCAGAAACCAAACCAAACAATCTGTCATTCTCTCTGTTAACACAAACAGTCCACTTGGGAAGCATGAAACCACTGCCACTGTATGTTCTTAAGCCTTGGCCTCAATGTCTTTCAAGCTGGCTTCAGACGTGCGTCGGAGAGATCCAGAGTGGGCGCCCACATTCATGGGCTGCTGGACACCGGCTCGTGGGACAGGAACGGCATCAGCAGCGTTTTGGAGGAGGCCATGACGCGCATCGCCGTCATGCAGCGCCAGACTGAAGAGCGATTCCGCGTCTGGATGGAAAAGCTTGCGCACCTCGACTCTGACGACTCGTCCAAGCGCTCGAGCGATGCCCTGGAAGGGGGTCAGCAGCAACCGTCCCAGGGAGCGCGGCCTTCCCCCCCCAGTTCCTTTTTGCCGTCGTCCGAGTCTGCAGAGACGATGGCGGCCTACATGTTGGCGCGAGCAAACACGGGTCTCGGCACTGCCCCGATCAACAACAACAACATCCTACCTGAAGTGGTCACTCAGAACGGAAACCTTGGCGTTCAAGATCCTGGTCTCTTGAATGTTTAGATGTCACTTCCCCTCCGCCACTAGCAGTTCCACACTGTGATCTCACCAGTTGATGCAGGAACACGGACATTTGTATCTAAAGACGAATGATGGGAGGATGACCCACCTGGATAACAGCGGACTGGAGGCCTTGTGCACCAGCTGGCATTGAATCACTGTGAGATTTCGGAATATTTCAAACCCATCCCTTGATAGACTGCTGAGTCGGGGCTCCTTGTTTTTACTTCCTGTATGGCTTCCAATATGTTTTTATTCCCCAAGCTATACTTTCACACTCAATACGATTGTGTCGTTTCAAATCTAGCCGCCACATACCAATACGTCGCCAGGAAGGTGCGGCTGCAGAATAGCACGTGCCTTGTCATTCAGCAGTCATTTCTTTGGGACTCTGGTTGGGTCAAAGGCCAACAACGTTTGCACTGTGCATGTCTTGTGTGACGGACTTATTTTGGTGTCAGAGCTTTACTAACGTCTACACAGATAACACAGTGATCCGAAGAGCATTATACAAACAGGTGGTTTAAACGGCGTATATTACATAGACTAGAAGTGTTTACATTTTGGATTTGGGCTTACATTTGCTGCTTTCACTGCCCTCTGAGCAGTAACTAGACACTTGAGAGAGAATATAGGTTTTTTTTTTTAGTAGCCGATATACTAGATGTAATATGTTGTCTGTATGTGTGTATACACACACATACACACACTGTAGGCATTAGGTGTGATTGTTTGTTAGCCCCCATGTTAAACCCCCCTCCCTTTTGTTTGTTTGTTTGCATTTTGACTGAAATCAAAGTGACCTTTTCCTTTTGACTGAAAAGTCCATACCCACTCTGGAGTATTAGGGCCACACTGAAATTTAACAATACAACTACAAGACAAATGTCACAGGAATAAAAAGTTGTACTTTTTTTTACTTATTATTATTATTATTATTATAGCTGTTGGAACACTTTGGCTGGTGACCAGTACAGGAATCTGAGTCAAAGCCTAGCCTTTAGCCTGGCCGTCTGGCTCTGGCATCTACACTTCAGTCTTTCGTGGGGCCGCCTCTGTCTACATTGCACTGGGGCAGGGGGAGAACAATTTTTTTCGGGGTTGTGAATGCGGAATTGCAAACATGCAGGACCCACTGTTCACAGGTTTTGAAAACTAAGGTTTATTACCTTAGTTTATAATTCTCTTAACGTTATCCTTGTATTTTTTTTTCTCTCTTCCGTGTAGCACTAATACTCCTTTGTACATACCAGCAGAAGGACACAGCATGATGTTTACTGACCTCCTAAAAACTGATCTGGGACTGAAGGATCATGTGATCTTTGAGGCTGTCTCCCCTCACATTACATCTAAAGGTGACCAGGGTGTCGCCATTTAAGCAATCCTGTCCATTAATGAAGGAGTCAATCATATTTATAGCTAGGATGTTTTCTGTATGCGTGTGCCACGTGTAGCCCTGAGAGATGTTTGCATGTGAATTCTATTAGAGTCTAGAATGTGAAAAGTCAAATTGCCACCAGGAAGCATGCGTGCAAGTTCTAACTTTGCTTTTGCTGATAACATCGGCAGACTGAAGCTTCCAGGATACTTCCTAAATGTGTATCTTCCTTTATTGTGCCAGTTTACCACCAAGCGTGTGCATTTAAGAAAAGAAAAAAAAAGGACATTTTGTTGTTGGCCAAAGAGACAAGTTTGGTTTACACAGTTCTTTTTCTATCTTCCTCACCTGGCCTTTGCCTGGCGGGTGTTTGGTTTCTCTGGTAACGCCACTACCTGCCAGTTTAAGCTATTCAGAGGCAGCATCCTTTCAGTACATGCTGTTCCTGCACACACACACACACACACACACACACACACACTCGCCAGCATAGCGGCAGTGTGTGTTTGCCTCCTATTTGACGGGGGAGAACAAACGTTCCCGACTTCTTTTGTTTGGCTTTTATTATCCAGCTGCAGTTTTCTTTCTTATTGGAGAATGACCCTTTGGACATGTTTTGTATCTACTGTATTCTAGTGTAGTTTTATGTGAATGGCTGTTATTTCAAAAGAAATAAATGGAAACAAAGCAAAAAGTGGCCTATTATTGCATGCAAATACATACATGTAACTTCACACCTCGTGATTTACTGTGATATAAATGTTGCACTGGCAAGGGACATATATATTTTATTGGGTGCTGCATCCAGCCCCACACCGATCATTTCAACGCCATGTATTGAATAATCAAGTTTTCTCTTTGTTCTCTGCAGACGGGCCTCCAGTAGTGGGTCACTATGATATTTCAGACACTGATTCTAACCAGGAGAGTATGAATGTGGAGAAAGTCCGGCCCAGCGTCATAAAGCATGAGCTAGAAACACACAGAGGCCAGGATATGGCAGCTCGCTCCGGGTGTATAAGAACCGTGAGCTCAATCGCAGGTCAGTTACAAACCCGGTGCTTCCCGGTTGACACTCTTCCTTCCTCCTGCTCTACCTATCAGTAAACACTGGACTTTTAGCCGCATGGGCGGGGTTTTCTGGGGTCTTGGTGCTGGCAAGGTCATTGCTTTTAAACGTCCCGCTGCCTCCTGAAGAACTGCACGCCTAGCGAGTCTAGCTGCTGGTGTTTATACGCCAGAAATCAGGTCCACACGGACGCGTTTTGTCCGGTGTGCCAATTCCTGCTACAAACTGACTTTTTTCCCTCCCCCGCAAACACGTGTCTGAGTCGTCATTGTCTCCTCGCCTGTATCTAAGCAGCTGCAAGGCCTCGAGCCACGCCCCGTCGTTAGACACTCCGCCCTTGTCCTTTTTTTGCATTGTGTGATTTGTGCTGGTTTGTGTGTCGTTTCAGGCCACATGGAGGCGGCTCACAACAAGGACAGTTGTCAACACAAGGGCCAGATTAACATCGCCTCCTCGGACAGCGAGGTGGAGATTGTGGGCGTTCAGGAGAAAGCTCGGTAAACGCACGCTTTATTCTGTGCCATTCACTTTTTTTACATTTTCACGCCAATTCAGTTGAATTGAAAGAATGTGTTGAATTTGACGGGTATCTTTGAATGCAATCCTTTAAGATTTCACTTTGAATTAGTCGACCCTCGCCACTTTGATTCGAATTTCACGTCTTCCAAAAATATATTCATAAATTGCACGTTTCCCCCAACTTGACCATGTTCAATCTTGAAAAATTAATCAAAATAATGCATTCAGAAGAAGCAATGATAGTGGAGTATTCTACACTCATCACTAGGTGGCAGTAAAGTTACTGTTCAGTGAGATACACAAGCACCAGGCCTGAACAACAGGCGTTTATCGCAGGTTTGAAGGATCTCACAACAAATGCTTACTTTATCTTACAGTATGTCTGCTATATTGAGTGACGAGCGTAAAAGTGACTATAGGGGTGTTATTTCATGATTAGAGAGCTCTAATTATGTTGAAAAACATTTAGAAGGCTTTAAATTTTTCCACTCAAAGCATGCAAGCAAAATTTGACACCGTTTGATCAAAGATGTTTGGTCAAATGTAAGAAGAATGGTAAGACTATTCCACATTCTTCTTCTCTTAACACCTTTTGGAATAATCATACAAAAACATTCAAGTTTATCCCTGTTGAATTGAGGTCAAGAGACGCGTGAGGCCTTATCCCCCCCCCCCCCCAAAATTTTTTTGGGTCAAATTCCAAATTGACTTCAGGGACATTTGACGTCTTTTGGTGTGTGTTCCAGATGCGCTCATCCTTGTGGGGGTGTGATCAAGAGCTTGTCTTCTTGGAAGGAGAACTCGGTGGAGCAATCGCACGGCCCAAGCCATCCTCAGCTGTGGACTTCTGTTTCCCCTCAGTCCAACTGGGTGTCCCCCCCGGAGGTGGTGGACCTCACGCTGGACGAGGAGAGCGGACACAAATACTTACCTTAGTCCACCTCTCACACGCCCATCTTCCCCCTCCTCCTCCTCCTCCTCACCCTTTGCCTCCATGTTAAGGCTGCTCCTGGACTCCCAAGTCGTCATGTATTTCAAAGCCATTTTATTGACGTGATTCCCTGTTATCATTTTAGTGTGTGGTTACACAGCACAGCACTTGTGAGCTGCAGGAGTGATTTCTATTTTAGATAGCCATACCCTCCCTCGGATGTCTTTTGTGTGTTTGTACCGTGGAAAAACCATAAAAGTTGCTGCTGGAGAGCTCGGTCAGTATGACAACATGGCACCTGGCCCGCTCCACTACAGACTCTTTTCATAACAATAGAAGTCTCGCCACTGGGTTCACGTTTTACATCAGGCTTTTTGCAGGTGGTCCACGTTTGGCGCTGCTGCTGCTTTGGTTCCAAAAAGTACTACAATCTTGAGTAGAGCACACGCCGTGTGTCGTCAACTTCTCCGCCACGCTGACGCAATTTGAGTGCGCGAGTTGAGTGTGAATGTACGAGACGCGTTTTTACCTGTACTGAATGAATGCAACACGAAAAAAACTGCTCTAAAGAAATGTATCTTCCACTCAATACTGCATAGCGACATGTCCTGATTGCCTTGAAATGTGCACTGTGTTCCTTTGAAATTCTTTTTATCCAGCAAAGCAGTGGCTTTTGCTGTCTTGACAATGACTATTTTAATAGTAGAGGTAATTGACTTATAAAAGAGACTACATTAAGAGTGAGGGTGGATTTGTGTATCATCTTTTGTCACCTTGACATTCTACGTTGCCCCCCCCCCCCGCCGGTGACATTTTATTAGCCACGTTTTCTTTTTCGTTGATAGTTTTTCTGAGTCGTATGGTTACTTGAGGATAGACGAGATGTGGACGTTTACTCTGCTGGTTACAGAAAGGGAAAAAAAATCTTTTTAAACCAAAGTAAAAATCATTTCTATTCTTGTTTAATTTGGTCTAATCGCATTCTTTGGAATCAGTTGGACCCTTTGTGATATTGTTGCTGTCCATACTTTTCATTGGACAGTAACAATACGAGGTCACTTTTTAAAATGTTTTTAAGCATCAATGCTTTTTAACGCCACCGACACACAACTTTTCCTTTTAGCATCATTTTATTTGGGCTTTGGTTGACGTAACACAGGAGGGCATTGCTTAAGACATGGCTCTTGCACATAGCACGTTTGCCCTCGACGTTACCCTCAGCACTGATCATTTAACCTTCCTTCTGTTGCTTTTTCAGTGTCAGTATTTTAAATTAACAAAACCTGTTTATATTTTGTCGCTTCTGCAAGACTTTCCTTTAACTTATGTCTGTAGAACAAAAAAAAAGACTATTTTAAAACAATAAACAGAATGTTATTTAATGACTTTCTTGTTCAGTCCTTTATTAACAAGTTTCCAATTTATGTTGATGGTTTGTTGTTTTTGTTACACAGTTTTAATAAGAGGCTGAGCTTGGGCCAAGGAAGTCATTTTTGGGGGAAATATTTTATCATTCATTTTTTAATTAAGTCATTTTTCATATAATTTTAGTTTAATTTGAGCAGAACCAATTTTTTTATTGTGGAACAATAAAGGAAGTATTGGGGCCACATTGGAAAAAAAAACCTGAGATTTCAAGAAAAAGGTTTAAATTCTCAAAATCTCACTTTTCTTAAATTTCTGACTTTTTTCACAAATAAAAATTGGTGACTTGGGGAATAAAGTTGGAAATTCATCAGAAATCGTACATTTACGAGAATTAGTCATATTTACAAGAATAGTCGTTAATTTATGTAAGTCTTAAATTGACGAAAATAAAATGAATGAATAAATGAATAAAAGCTTGCCTGAAGCAAGAGGAAAGTTTCCTGATGAGCTACTCTATATTTTCCCTCTGATACAATGACACATAATACTACTTTATTCTTGTCAAAAATGTTTTTTCCTCAAATTTGATGTTGCCCTATACGTGCCTACTTGGATACATTGTAGACAATTTACCACCAGCATTTCAGTTCACAATGAATGAATCTTACAAGTTTTAGTGTTGCTTAAGTTTTAAACTGATTTTCCTCAAACAAAAACACAACCACCTTGCCCTCCAGCTATTCTAACCTTTTGTTTTGTAATGAGATGTGAAGTGTTTAGTGTGGACATGTTCTGCTCTCCAAGAGGGGGGATTAATTGGCCTTATAGGTACAATACTTCATGAGACGTCTCATTGTTGTTCTTTATCCCGAGCCCCAAATAGTCTAGACAACTGCCTGGCAGCCAACAATGCAGTCCAACCTCACTCACAAAAAGTGAGGGTTTCAGAGGTCGTCCAGTGACACCTGCCACCAGGGGGGGACATATGGAGACCTCTCTTACAGAAAGACAAAGGAGGAGCGCAGCAACGCAACCAAAGACCCCTTAAGCCGTGGTCTTTTCACCCCTCAGGGTACAACAATCAGCTGTATGCTAATTTAACCACGCGAGACTGAAAAGTATCCTTCCACTTTTCAGCCTTCAGGTTTAAGATTCGGGGTTCAAATACTGATAGAAATGTAGTACGAGTTGGAGCCTGAGATACCACACTGTCCCAAGCTGTACCCCCAATTTTAGGAGAATCCGGTCACACCTTTTCTGACTTATTTCCACATTACTAAAACAATCTTAGAGAAGATTCAGACTAAAATGTCATGATTTTAGTCCTGCACTGATGGTAATCCACTACACGTGTGGGAACTCTTTGTGCTACTCTGCAGACTCCAAGTAGGTGGGAACCGTAAGACGGTGACATATGGGACCAAGAGTTTGTGACTGACCCCGTCTTACTCCCCGGGCCCATCTGCTCCCTCAGCCCCCAGGCTCACAACTCAAGGCACAGTCGGGTCACACTTGATCTGTTTTATGACATTCTGTTACCAGAGTTTGCTGTGTGTACAGATGAACCACAGAAGTCCAATTGAGGACTATTCTATGAATCATCAGTCAGTTTTACATGCAGAAAACACTTTAAAATGCACATAAATACTTGATGTGTGGTGTGCATAAATGAACATTTAAGGATATTTTTTACCTTTGTTATGTATTAAAGGACTGAAAACAGGAAGGTGGTGATGGTGGTTGATCTCACTGTCACATTGTGTCTTTGAGAACGTATTCACTAAAGATAAAAGTAACCTTTTAAAGATAAAAGTAACCTTAAAGGTTTATTTATCATTTTCGTTAGTCCTTTATATGCATTTACAATTGTGCAGTACAGTATTAATAATATAAGACTGTATTTAAACTAACATTATGACTTTGTGTTACTTTTTAAATTCTTTCAGAGTGGTGGCCCTCATACTCCTTGATATACATACACAGTATGTCCATATACAGTGAAGAAAATAAGTATTTGAACACCCTGCTATTTTGCTATTTCTCCCACTTAGAAATCATGGAGGGGTCTGAAATTTTCATCGTAGGTGCATGTCCACTGTGAGAGAGATAAACTAAAAAGAAAAATCCAGAAATCACAATGCATGATTTTTTAACAATTTATTTGTGTGATACAGCTGCAAATAAGTATTTGAACACCTGTGTATCATCTAGAATTCTGACCCTGAAAGACCTGTTAGTCTGCCCATTAGAAGTCCACCTGCACTCCATGTATCATCCTGAATCAGATGCACCTGTTTGAGGTCGTTAGCTGCATAAAGACACCTGTCCACCCCATACAATCAGTAAGACTTTAACTTGTAACATGGCGAAGACCAAAGAGCTGTCCAAAGACACCAGAGACAAAATTGTACACCTCCACAAGGCTGGAAAGGGCTACGGAGCAATTACCAAGCAGCTTGGTGAAAAAAGGTCCACTGTTGGAGCTATCATTAGAAAATGGAAGAAGCTAAACATGACGGTCAATCTCAATCGGAGTGGAGCCCCATGCAAGATATCACCTCGTGGGGTCTCAATGATTCTAAGAAAGGTGAGGAATCAGCCCAGAACTACACGACAGGACTTGGTCAATGACCTGAAAAGAGCTGGGACCACCGTTTCCAAGGTTACTGTAGGTAATACACTAAGACGTCATGATGTGAAATCATGCATGGCACGAAAGGTTCCCCTGCTTAAACCAGCACATGTCAAGGCCCGTCTTAAGTTTGCATATGACCATTTGGATGATACAGAGGAGTCATGGGAGAAAGTTTTATGGTCAGATGAGACCAAAATAGAACTTTTTGGTCATAATTCCAATAAGCGTGTTTGGAGGAAGAAGAATGAAGAGTACAATCCGAAGAACACCATCCCTACTGTGAAGCATGGGGGTGGTAGCATCATGCTTTGGGGGTGTTTTTCTGCACATGGGACAGGACGAGTGCACTGCATTAAAGAGAGGATGACTGGGGCCGTGTATTGTGAGATTTTGGGGAACAACCTCCTTCCCTCTGTCAGAGCATTGAAGATGGGTCGTGGCTGGGTCTTCCAACACGACAACGACCCGAAGCACACAGCCAGGAAAACCAAGGAGTGGCTCCGTAAGAAGCATATCAAGGTTCTAGCATGGCCCAGCCAGTCTCCAGACCTGAACCCAATCGAAAATCTTTGGAGGGAGCTCAAACTCCGTGTTTCTCAGCGACAGCCCAGAAACCTGACTGATCTAGAGAAGATCTGTGTGGAGGAGTGGGCCAAGATCCCTCCTGCAGTGTGTGCAAACCTGGTGAAAAACTACAGGAAACGTTTGACCTCTGTAATAGCAAACAAAGGCTACTGTACCAAATATTAACATTCATTTTCTCAGGTGTTCAAATACTTATTAGCAGCTGTATCACACAAATAAATTGTTAAAAAATCATGCATTGTGATTTCTGGATTTTTCTTTTTAGTTTATCTCTCTCACAGTGGACATGCACCTACGATGAAAATTTCAGACCCCTCCATGATTTCTAAGTGGGAGAAATAGCAAAATAGCAGGGTGTTCAAATACTTATTTTCTTCACTGTAGACATACTGCCACAGAAGTGTGCTAGCGTCATTGGATGGATTGAATGGAGGCGGGCAGTCTGAGCAAAGCAGGTCTGCCATTGGTTTAGCCGGGTGACAAAGCCGAAAGACGGGAGGAATACCGGTCTGTGTGATTGGATGGAGACAAGGTCCAGTGATTGGTTGCTTTTTTTCGGGGTGGGGTGGGGTGGGGTGAGTGCGTGTGAGTCGCCCGTCGGCTTGAATGTGCAAGCAGGGGGGCATTGGAGGGGATCACTTCCATGGACCATCTGTCTCCCTCGGCTCAACAAAGAAGGAGGACGCAGGATGGTGTTAGTCCATGTCGGATATCTGGTTCTCCCCGTCTTCGGCTCGGTTAGAAATAGAGGTATGTGTACATTTCTTATTTTGCTCTTTTTATTAAAATCGTACAAAACCTAACCAATTCAGTAGCTTTGATGTCCTTAAATGATGTAAACAGAGCTGGCACCTGCTAGCAAACATCCCCGCTAACGTTAGCTGTCTTGCTAAGTAGCGTCATGTCATTTTTCACACACACACACACACACACACACACACACACACACACACACACACACACACACACACACACACACACACACACATATAAACATACAATACATAACATTAAATATGTATTGACGATTTTTTTAAATCTCAATATGAAGCAGCTGTCAGTCAGCGTGTTGACAATTTACGTCGAATAGATATTTTTTTTAATTGTCAGCGTCGCCTGCTAACACCTAGCTTGTTAATTGGCAACAATAACAGTACATATGTAATATGTATAACGTTTTATCTCCATTGCTGCGGTTGCTCATTTCTCAACATGACTACTGACGTATTTGTGCGCAAGTGGCGCTCACCTCAAGTGTCCACTTGCGTCATTCTGCTCATTTTCAAAAAATATACGACTTTAAAATAGGATAGTTAACAGGATAGTTGTCAGTTAGGCGCAATCCAAAATCTGACGTACTGCTGCTACTACTACCAATAATAATCAGTGCGGGGGGGGGGGCGTCGTCATTGTGCTGCTAATCCTTTCTGATTGTTGCACAGTACTACATGCAAAGTGTGGCACCGATGATTTCATTGTGCTTTTATTTGTGTTTCTTTTTTTCCCTGTTCCATAGTATCGAGGCTGGCTCCACATTCCGCATTTCTCAGACCTTTGTGTCCCCCCCTCCATTGTGTAGCTAACGATCATCTGCTGCTGTCTGCTGTTTAGCCTCTGCCTGTTTCTCTGCATCTAGCCGTTCTTGTGAACCCCTTCTTCTTCCTCATTTCCTCTTTTCCATCTGAAGAAGACATTGGCATCTAAAAAAAAACTCACTCATGCCTTCTGTTGTGTAACTTGACTAAAGAATAACACCTTGTAGCGATATAGTGATACACAACACACATTGTCTTGGTTTACAACTGTCTTTAGCCAATAACAACTACTCATTGTGATTCTCCCATTAAGTGTGAATAGACAACATTCTGCTGTAAATTTCTGTAAAGTGGATACATTTTGATCCTCCCCGCCACCCCCTCAATAACATCACCCCCTCCTCCAAAAGATGGTTCGATCACAGCCGACAAAAGCTTGATCCAACTCTCCATCCTCGATTCTTAGCAAAGGTGCATTGAGACCCACCCCCACCTTAGCTCTCAAAAAATGTTCACCAATTGGCCGACAGAAAATGTATTCCATTGCAATTTGCCCTGCAAGGATGGTCCACTGCACCTGTGCACTCACCGGCCACAACATTAGGTACGCTAGCACCTTCCAATGAGATCCAAAACAAGATCAGTAGTCGTATTCATTCATTAATGTAATCATACTAAATTACATATGTGAATATTAGTGCCTGTTCCCTTGGGAATGGAGGAGATTTTTGTACCAAAAAATATACATTTAGTATAAGAAATATTGCATTTGGAGGAAAAAAGTAAAACAAAAAATAATTGTGTTCCGAAATCTTAAAAAATAAAATAATGTATTTAAGTTTATGGCGATGCAGCTTTTTGTACAAATATTTTAGTCGAATTCAACAGAAAATTGTCACACAACTCTGTCAAGAAGTGCAGTCTGGGCCAAGGAAGAAGCTGTTAGATTTCGGTGAGGATCTGGATCGAGGTGCAGATTCAAGATTTTCCTTTGGACAGTATTGTTAATGCTAGGAAATGCAGTATTTCTTGAAATATATACTTCTTGGCATTGCTTCACAAAGTATCAAAGTGGCCCTTGCATCCAGTCATTTTTCAGCATGTGGCCCTTCCTGGAAAAGCTTTGGACACCCCTGCTGTAGAGAGACTTCAGTGTAACAACTTTAATAATGATTTGGAGTGCATGAGAAAGTGGAAAGGAAAAACATAGCCTTCTATGACGACATGCTCATTTGTTCGCACGCATAGTATACTGCATAGCACAGCAGCAATACAACCAATGTTGTAATAATACGGGAAAGGAACAAACTGCTCAATGCCAATACCGATGATTAGTTTCACACCAACAGCTGAGTGGCAGAGCTAACATTTTAAAGCGCATGTAAAGGTAGATAAAGCTGCTGGGGAGAGCTGCTGCCAGTTTGTGGAGTCAATGAAAACAGGAGGTTGCCGATAGAAAGCTGTTAATTCCGCTGTTCTTTTTTGTCTTAATTACAGACCTTTGATGGGTATTTGCTCTTTTGGGTTTGTTCAGCTGTGGTAGAGGTCTGCATTCCATACACAGTATGCTTATTGTGGCTTCCACTATTTAGCTATGAATTATATGAATATTAATATCCACTTCCTAAATAGGCCTCATTTTTTTTCCTCCATCAGGTTCATGCATTATTCCTAGAGAAATAAAGGAAAATGGACAGAAAAAACAGTGTCAGCAAAAGCCGAGAATTATTATCTGTATCATATTTGTTGACACAGCTCTTGAAAAGGATCTCACTAGATTGTGCACCTAATTTGTATCCGATGATTGTATAGTTTAACATCCCCGCCCATGTGTGTAAGCCTTTTGCTCAATTTCAGCATCAAATTGGCACGTCATCTTGCCATGTGCAGCAAGCCCCGTCACCCCCCGCCCCTCCAGTTGTTTTATAGCCATGCACAGCCTCCGTCAGAATGCTATCCATTTTACAGGGATGTGTATCCTTGCACTGCTGTAGAGCTCCTTTATTTTTAGACTCAAAATGTCCTTTTCTTTTTTTTTAATTATTTCTTTGGTTGTGGTTTTCTACCTCATGTTCTTGTATTATTAGATCCTTAATGCATGGTCATTTTTTTCGACTTTGATTTTGTCCACATTGAACAGCAGATTCCAATGTAATGTTGGTGTAGAGATGTCCCTGCTGTACTGAAATGTGCTGTAAAGCATACACATCTACTCATTGGATGCTGCTTCTGTTCTGTTAACCCTACAGAGAGCATGGTCGGGCCTTGCCTTTCGCCTCTTATTTGCATGGTATTATTGTGGTTATGCAGGACTCTATTATTACTATTATTATTATGATTATCTCACAGTGCCACACACACATACATATACACTAATATTTTCCAATAAAGACTGTAGTTTTCTTCCTAACCTTCAGTGTGCTTTTTGCTGATTTTTCCATGTGCCCTCGCCGCCCCCTCCCCAACCACACACACCGCCCTCTTCTGCCCCTTCCCTCCCTCCTTCCCTCTCCTCCCTCCACACTGTGCTGTCACTGAGACATTTCCCCCTCACTCTTTATGTGCTCCCATTTCTCAGCTGTCTCTGACAGGCGATTCAACTTGCGGCTGCGCGCAATTTTGCTTACAGTGAAGCCTCCGAAGGGTCAACCTCTGCTTTTTGAGGGGAATGAAATTTCCCCATAGGAAACAATGGAACTAGAAATAATACCATGAAATACTTGGTCTTTATTAACTGTATAGGCTGTGTTTTAAATGGCTATGTGAACGGTCTTACGTGTGTAAAAAGACCTTACCAGCTGTTCATGTACTGGGGTGTCAGACGATACACGAGATCCACCCACCGTGGCAGACTGCGAGTGACAAATTGGACTCACTCCGTTCATGCCCTTGTTCTATAGAACAAACTCGCATGGTGCTGAAACCATTACACAGAGTGAACAGTTTGTAGGAGAGAGACGAGGAAAACGGACACGCATGCACATGGCAATATAATGTGGCCAGTTAATTTTTATTATTATATATTGTGTGATTTAATTAGTTCATTTTGTGTGATCTTGTGACGCCCCTGAAGATTACTGTGTATACCTTGGAGCTAAGCCTCTTCGCATTAAAAGTAAACACAGGGGCCTGAGTGGGTTCTGGCTGATGCCATTTTTTAAAAACTGCTAAAAACAAAAAAACATGCATTGTTAGTATTAACATGTTAGCTTTTTTTATTACATTGTGCCTTATTGCTCTATTTTTCTTATTCTATTTGTTGTAGGACGCACAACACCCCAGGTAGCATCAAACCCATTTGTGGCAGTCCATGAATTTATATATTTTATACCATGTATTTATAGATTGTTACCGACCTAGGGTGAATGAGATGTTTTCTGCCAAAAAACAGGCCAATTTTCTGATTAAAGTAAAAAAAAAATGTAACCAAAAATCTGTAAATTTGCAGGGCCGTGAATTTGTGGATATATACATACATGGAAATATGATTTTTTTTAACCAAACTGGCAATATTAAGCACACTTGCACAATCTAATGCTATCCTATACAAAATTTCTTTATAAAAAAATTAATTGTTTACCTTTTTATGCAAACACACAAACGGGACACAGTCATTGCAATGCAGGACAATTGATCAAAAGCGAGCATAATTGTGCGGGTGTACTCGATGGTAAGTGATATAAATGACACGTAATCCACAACACATTAACATAATAGCCCTGCCTTGTATCTCATTGTCCTAAATTAGGTTTGACAAAAGAGCAGTTTTATTGTTCCACCAATTGTAGCCTCCAGAATGACCTTCAGTAAATCACTGCGTCTCTCAAAGAGATCCTATGTATTAAAGTCCTCATAAAAGGCGGCTTGATGGAGGGCCATTGCAGGTATAAACCAGCTTTATTGTAAAACTGATTTCATCGTGTTAAGTCCTTCCTCCTTGACATTAGAAGGAATGAGAAAGCAAACACTGACACGAAAGATGTTTCTTCTTTTAGACTGTTAAGATTTGGGTTGTACGTCTGTTTGGAGTACCTAAAATACTCTCAGGAATTTGGTTCTCAGCAAGTTTAGATGCAGGCTTCGGGAACCCAGCAGCTGACTAGGGTACAGTTGCACTCTAAATGATTCAACGCACATTGTAAATCACACTCCCTTTCAAAATGTACAAACTTCCAGTTGATGGCCAATAATTTAGTATGAATTTTAATAATATCAGATGTGTTGACATATTTAAATAGTTTGGGTTTTGGATAAAGTCATCACACAGCAAATTAATGATCAAAGGGCAGCTAAGAAATCTCCAATACAAGTACAAGTAAGCATTTCATTGGTTGTGGCTGCGGGGCGCTGCAATGATGTCAGATTTTCCCTGGGCTCTTCTAGCTCCCTCTGGTGGACAGATGCAGCATTGCTATGATGAAATGCATTATGGGAAAATGTTATAATAATGGTACGGTCTCGTCGTCTTTGTTTGTCAGTGAACCAAGGAATGGCCTACAAAATAACTTGTGTTTTCACTTTTGTTGAGGAATTTATTAGCTGTTTTTTTTTCCTGTTGAGTTGAAATTTCCCAACCAGTCAACTTACATCATCTGCATTGAACCAGAAAATATCCTGCTAGCTATGATGAATTTGACCTTTAAGAGGAATTTATTGGATGGGACCACAATAAAAATGGTATGATCCGGTCATCCTCCATTAACTAAGGCGTTGGCTACAATGCTCTCCCCCCCACTGTTTTATTTACAGTTCAGCCTTTGTTGTGCTCTACCGAGTGACATTCCAGTAAAGGTCATTAGTGCTGCATTATTAATTGATGAGTTATTTCCGCTTTTGTGGGGATAGATAGGCTGTACAGTTGCGTGCACACACAGGCTGGCCGAGTGTTGCATGATGGGATAGCGCTGCACCAGACAGCAGACTGGGGGATTATGGTTGAGAGAGAGAGAGAGAGAGAGAGAGGAGGTGTGATTATAAAATTGCAGCGATAGAAGCAGCAAGGAGGGAAGGGGAGAAAGAGTGGCTCCATGTCTGACTGCTGCAGTTGGGTGTGGGCGGGGCTTTCAGGCCCATCAGTCAAGCAAGGACACGGTGTAGGGGCGAGGGGCGAGGGGCGTTTCTCGGTAAGCAGCAGCTCAGGGTTGACCAGAGGTGGTGTGACAGTGGGGGTCTACTCTGCACCAATGCGAGCCAAGGCAGGGATACATGTGTAACAGACCTCGTTACTGCAGGCACCACTGCAATATGTCAAATATTAATGACAGGGCCTGGTGCCCAGAGACACATTATTTGATATTTTCACGCTGAGGTTCTGGCCTCCCTGGGCTCACAACCTATATATGGATGACACCTATGGCTTTTTAATCAATCAACAGCCCAAATATGACATTTATGCGCCACAAGCTCGAGCAAATGTAGTTTTCTCTTGGATTTACGCTCGGTGGAGCAGCACGTCTTCAGGCTGTATGCTCAGCAACCGTGCAAATATTCCGTCAGGACAATTCATGTAAACAGGTTGTAATTCAGAGTCATTTATAATGCACATTTGCATATTCATTACTAATAGGTACAACTGCACAATCCTTAGTGAGATCCAAAAGAAATATTATTTTCAAAATATTTGTATTATTGCGCTTCTAGTTTTCTAGTTTGCTACTTTCTGTGTCTGGTTGAGTAGATCTTTAATTATAATAGTAATAAACATTTGCAAATGGAAGTCAATATACACCACATCAATGGCACACGTGCATATCACGCAGTCGCTCCTCATTTGTTGCCACGACAGCTTATCACCTACATCCCGTCATTTAATGAAGAGAAATTGAACGCAGAGCCATGACGTGTGAAGTTGAATGAGTTTTTCCCACCTAAAACTCCTTCCCGCCCTTCCACCTCTCTCGGTACTAAATCATTGGCATTGATTATTTGGTGCAGTGCAACTCTATACAAAGACGGTGGGACTGCCTAACGGTCTCATCTATCCTCCACTACGGAAGGCACGGGGCCATTCCAGGACCTTACTTGACCCTAACTTACATCTGTACAATATAGTCGGCACAGGTCGCAGGCAGCTTAAGCAGGTTAAGGGTGCAGGTTAAGGGTTTGAATCGCGATTGTTTACTGCCTCCACATTTTTCAATCCATCTTCCCTTTAAAAAGGAAAACTGCACCCTTTGGGGATTTTCGCCCATCATCCATGATTCTTGAGACATGAACACGTGTCTTTTTCCTCTAAATATTGAAACACAAAGCCATTCTTGTAGTGTTAGCATGTAGCACTAGTGCTAAACAAATAAGAGCATAATGAACCCCTTACAAAGTCCGCTCTCACTGGGATGCTGACTAACACGATGGTTGTGTCCTTCAGCACAAAACCGCTGAGTTGGTAAAGGCAGGCCCCGTCCACAAGGGAACATTGGGATTTTTTTTCCAAAAATATTTGGGTCCACACTGCCGGATTAGGACGGGAACGGCTCACTGGGTGTTACACATGTAATACACAAGGCACAACTACGTGTGGCGCTATAAACAGACAGGCAGACGGAATCATGTGACACGTCAACACGTCCAACGAATGCGAATAAGTCCGTCGTCCTGCGGTTTCCAAGGTTGGTCCAGACTTAGGACCAAGTGGAATTACTTCTACCAGTCGTTTTGGAGAACAAGACAACCAAATATCAGGAGAATGTCGACGGGGGTGAGTTGTGTCCATTGAAATAATCAGATATAACACTCACGTCTGGTCACGTGATGGCAACGGTGACGTCATCGTTTTCAGACTTTCCCATTCTGGAAGCTGTTTTCAAAAAATACATTTTCAGGGCACCCAGAAGGCTGAAACGATAAAATACTTTGCCATCCAGACCTGAAAACATTTCCATACGGATGGCCCCTCGGTAAAGTCCTGAGGTAAAAAAAAAGCTAATATTTGACAATGCTACATGGGTGGCGAGGGAGGGGTCATCATAGGGAAGCCTGGGAAAGTAGAATTGTGATTGAGCTGCGGATGGGTGAGTGAATGGTATGTCTTTATGTCTCAGTCATGTGATTGACAGGCAGTCAGTCCAGGTTGTATCCTGCCTCTCACCGAAGGCCAGCTGGGATAGGCTCCAGCCCCATCATGGATGAAATGGCTGGCTGGGTCAGAGTCAGTTTGGTTCCCTTCCTTGTCTGGAGAAGATACTCCACTGGGATGTCAATGTGTCCTCCATCTGTCAATATGACTGGCAGTGAAATGTCTTCTTGTGTGTCCTTCAAAGTTCATCTTGCAGAGCTTATTTGGATCTTTTCTGATCACGCAGGAGCACACTTTACCAGGCACCAACACAGCCATGCTACCTCCTGCCGACACTTTCACCTGGGCGCCCCGCAGGCGCCCATCTCGGCCGAGTTTCCTTTAGGGCACGCCAGCCAGCCCCCTCAGACGGGCCTGGCCACCCACCTTCCCCCCGCGCACCATCCGCCCCTCACTGCCCTGCCCGCGGCCCCTCAGTTCCAGGAGGTGTCGGGGCCCCCGTTCCTACCTCAGGCCTTACACCAGCAATACCTCATCCAGCAGCAGCTTCTGGAGGCGCAGCACCGCCGTATCCTACCCCACTCCAGGTAAGAGCATGCCCCATTGCTCCAAGGTACGTATACACGGACATTTTCATCTAATCATTTCCATTCCATTGCAAACAGAAGATCCCAGGAGCGTATCCCCCTTAACCCTCACCGACTACGGTCCGTCTACGAGTACTCTCCTCCGCTCCACGTCCCCCAGCCAATGACACAGCAGCCGAGGTACCTCGCTGAAGGCACAGACTGGTGAGTCACCATCTTAAACGAGGAGCCGTATGGCCACGCCAAAGCTGTCCCGCCATTCCCAACCCACTCCCACATGCTGGTCTGTCACAACGGCCGCTGCGATGACGGTCTGTGTGCCTCACAGGGACCTCAGCGTTGACGCCGGCCCGCTCCCTCACCACCAGTACCACCTACAGCAGCTCCCGCAGCATTATCAGCACTACTTGGCCTCCCCCCGAATGCACCACTTCCCCAGGAACACGTCCTCTGCCCAAGTGGTATGTCATGTCATGATGCACGTCCACAAGGCCAATCCAGACCTGCTGCGACAAAAATGGCTGACATGCTGTGCCATGAATGCTACATTTTGTGACCCAAAACACTAAATCTCTAGTATTAAGAATTACAAGCTGTCAGTATGGAGCTGACCTCTGCCAAGGCAGAATAATCCTATTGTGGTTGACCTTCATGTACAGTACGTATCTTCATGCTTGCTTACTGTATGTCTAAGATTGCAAATTGACCGTTCACGTTCACAAATGTAACAACATAGCGCAAAGCTGATGAATCATGTCAGTGACCCTTCAACTGCAGAAAGTTCAGCTCATGAAAGACTGGAGCAAAAACAAAAAAGTGTTAGGTTTATATTTTCGTTGAAATAAACAGAAGGACTCAAAAATAATCCAGAAACGCAACAGCTGTTTGGGTTTGTTTTTTTTTTGCCAGGTCGTGCATGAAATCCGAAACTACCCGTACCCTCAGTTGCACTTGTTGGCGCTGCAAAGTCTGAACCCCTCCAGGCACGCCACTGCGGTGCGGGAAAGCTATGAGGTAAAATATACTCGCCACAGCATCAGCAAAGTTCCATCTGTCAAACTTGGAGCTGACAAAGTTCAAAGTTGTTGTGACTATTGCGAGTGAGTATCTTCTCAAATGTTCTCCAGGAGCTGCTTCAGTTGGAGGACCGTTTAGGGAGTGTCAGCAGAGGCGCTGTTCAAACCACCATCGAGAGATTCACCTTCCCGCACAAATATAAAAAGGTACAGGAAGGAAAATGGTCTTCAGCCCACAAAGTCTCTGACTCTCTTGTCCCCCGTCCCCTACCAGAGGAAGCCCCTGCAGTTAAAGATTGGGGAGGAGGAGACGGACGTGGACGAGAAGTGTACCATCTGTTTATCCATGCTGGAGGATGGGGAGGACGTCAGGTTAGTAAACTCCATCCACACAATACATCTCGAAACTCACTTTTATAAGTAGAAGCACAACAGCTTGTGGAAAATGAGGAAGGCTAACCAGACACCTGGTTTTATCGTATTGTTGAAGATTGATGTTGATATTCCCATCATATTAGAATTAATGGCATTGTTATTCATGGTAACAGCCACGTTGCAGAATACAAACATAGAAATAGTCTAGAAAGTCATAGTTCGCAGTACACTCGCTCGCCCACGGGTTGAGTTCCGGCATACGTGCCCTCAGCTGTCTCGTGTTGCCTGTCAGATTGATGACTCGGCAGAATGCGTGCCATTTACGTCTGACTTGACAAATTCAAGTCCCCCTCGGAGTTGTGGCACATGGACTGACGCCTGCCCCCTCCCTCTGTCCCGCAGGAGGTTACCCTGCATGCACCTCTTCCACCAAGGCTGCGTGGACCAATGGCTGGCGACCAGCAGGAAGTGTCCAATCTGTCGAGTTGACATCGAGACACAGCTGACCGCCGACAGCTGATGAGATTTCACCCCCCCTCCAACTTGTTGGTAGTGGTTCCTGCTTTCTTCCATCTACAAACACCCCACCCGCACCCCCACCCGCCACATCCCTTTCCTTTCTCATTGGGTGCTTTTGCCAAAATGTCTCCAGACTTTGATGTGACATCATCGCTTTACTGAGCCAAACCAGGAAGTAGAAGTGCACGAGGACTCTTCTCTTATCTCTTTCCAACACAAGCACATCTCTCGAGCGAGACACAAACAGTGGCGTCCACACAGGGTTTTTGTTGTAGCTTGCTGGTTCTATACGTGGTTACCGTGCTGCTGCTGCTGCTGCTGGTGTTGTTGTACTGTAGGCGCCTTCGGGCTGTGTAGCATGTCCTGAAAGCCATGACTTAAATGTCCCGAGCACTCAATACCCTGCAGCAAGCTGGCGACTGTCTCCCTCTCTTTCTGTCTCTCTCTCTCTATATATATATATATCTATATGAATATATATATTCTATCTTCCTTCTTCCATACAAGGAAGCTGAACAGAAAACGCAGTGTTTACCTTTATATGATCGTAGAGTAGCAGCAACCAACGCGTGATTTGTGGCGCACCGATGCCTCCTTTGGGGCCCGAGCGACATCTGTTTGAGTGTTTTTTAACAATTCTATCGTGCAGCTTTGACGTTGTGCAATACGCTCAAGTAAAGTTGGAGGTCCCGAGCCAAACAGAAATTCAAGGAAAAGCTGGAAACTTTCCACGGGAATTAACAGGAAGAATTATTCAATTAAGGAAAGTGGATTTTAAAGTCCCAGAGAAAATATTCAAATAAAATGAGAATTATTTCATGCACATTTAGGTGTTGGGAATTATAGGTCGGTATTTATTTTGTTCAATATAAAAGGAAATTACCGTCCAAAAATACATTTAAAATGATAAATATATTAAAGTGAATTTAAATAATGTATACACATATTGGAGGTAATTTATAATACACAAATTTCCAGTTAATACAGTGTATTAAATACACCTTTAAAATGTTATGTTCAAGAAAATACATAATTCTACATTGATGTCAAAACAACACTAATATTTATTATAAACAAACATCCAATCAATTCTGTTGAAATGAATTTTAAAATAATGCAGTTGATAAATATTTCCAGTATTCTTCCATTTAACTTCCCATGGAAACTTTCAGGAGAGATATTTCACGCCCCCTCGTTGCCAAACAAATTTTGCTACATGGGTGTGCTTGCGTTGTTTGTGGTGAAAGTGCATATGGCCAAAAAAGTGAAAAAAGCCAAAAAAAACCAACAAACAAACCCAAACAATAATAAAATGGAAGCTATCATGCAGTGCATTAGTAGTGTTTGCCGTTAGCAACTCCAACACTGATGGTTGATTTATTTCATGGGCATACGGTGTTTACTTTCCCAAACTGGATGAATAAGCACAATAGTGGCAAAGGCTTCTCATTGGCTCCTATTTGTGTGTTTTTTACGTATTGATCTATTTGTGCGACAGACACCCCTGCACACACACACACACTCTCTCTCTCCCCCTTGTGGTTGCTATGCTGGTTGCTATGCTGTACTGCTGTAGAATGTGGCGTGTGATGGAGGCAGCCTCTCTCTCAGTGCACACAGACACATTGGGTCATTAGAATTTAAAACGCGTGTCCGTGGATGCCTTCAGGACCCCTCCCGAGCGTCCTATACGCACTGTGATGTATACTAGGAGTAAATCTTTCCGTCTTGTGCACTGCCAGTGTTGACACTGCCTCCTCGTCCGTGATTGATGAAGTGTTCATAGTTTACACAGGGTGTTGTCCATTGAGATGCCTTAAGTATTTAACAATCATAATTTATTACTAACTGTAGATATGGTGGCTATTTCATTGGATTTTTTCCTCTCCTGTTGCTCCAAGAGATGAATCATGATTTATTTATGTGGAAATAACACACAGAAATGCTCGGAAAAAGCGATTACCTCATCTTTTTCTTTCTAGGTGGGAATGCTTTGCATGCAGCTTGAACACTAAAGGAATATTTAAAATGATAATAATAATACTGATGATGATGATAATAAGCACTGCTGTACCATGTGGTGCTGTGAATCTCGCTTACATTCCATCCCATGCAACACTTCCCAATGCTGTGACATATAGTGGACAAACTGGATTGGAGTGGGCTGCTTTTCAGTTTGTGTGTTTTTATTGGTACTCTTCTTTTGCACTCATGTGTGGAGATAAGGGAACCCTCTCACTGGCAACAAAATGTACTTTTTTTTGGATGATTTGTATTACCGAGGAGGAGTGGGTTTTTTTGGTGAAACTCTACGTCTTAACTCATTAAAAAAAAAAAAAATAGTGCCTCGTCGTAGCGTTAGTAGCTATTTCCATGTGATTTATCAAAAATTGGATTAATGGATTGAGCCAAGTTAAAAAATAAAAATAAACGCGTACCAAATATAACATGGTGTTTTTTCCCCCAGAGAAAAAAGGCTAAAAAAAATGTGTCGTCTTATATTTGGGTTTTAGAGATTTATCCCCACAAAATGCAAGTTAAATAAGCAGCTGTGGGCAAGAAGCTAATAGCGGCCAACGCGGCTTTATATACATTCTGTGACCATTTAGTAACTAGTAATACAGAATATTTAAGGTATTTTGCCACACCGGATTTCACACAGCCATAGAAAGGAACGCTACATCTAGCGTTAGCTTTTCCAAACTCAAAAACAAAGAACACAGCAGCAATGGGGTCAGCTCCGATATGTAGTGTTACCTTTCAGTCGTGTCCTAATCTATTTGCTACCCGGCGGGTAACTCGCCAGTGTGCTGTGGCACTACACCAGTAAAAATAGTTCTTCAGTGTAACAATATTAATAACAAAGTTGAAAAACAGCAGCAGCAATGAAAAAAAGGTGTAATTTTTTGAGCATAACGTCACAATAAAGATTTTTTTTTTACGAGAATATGAAATGAGGAAAAAATCATGTCAGTTTTGCAGCACACTGTTGAAATATTAAAGAAGTGTTTTTTTAAGGGTTGCAGTATGAGAAAAAAAGCTGTAATTTTTGCTAAATCAGGTTGTGGAAAAAGTTATAATATTATGGGACTAAAGTCATCATATTATGAAAAGAAATCAATTTAGTATTTTTTCTTAACGTTTTGCAATAGCCAACCTGAATAATTTCCCCCAAAATGGCTCTTGAAAAAGCGTCTTATATTCGGTTAGTCATTTAGAAAATACTTTGAGATTTCTTGATATCCCGTGGAAATAATTCTAACAACAAAGAGGCACGTCTTTTGCTTTTTTCCCCCTCTCTCCATTTTTCACTCTCTCCTCTCAGTTTCCTTTCAAAGTGTACGGAAGACAAGGTTTCTAAAGCACAACTGTTTCAAAAAACTGCATGTTTTCTCAGGTTTTAATGCACTGGTTCAATGGAATATGGTTGAGGTTTAATATAGGAACAATATAACAGTACCGAGTATTGATTTTGTTGCTGCTTGAACAAGAGAAGAAAATAGCCCAAAAAGTGCCAGTGAAAGGGCTGCCGCCATCCTTGTGTGTGCGCGCGCATGTGTGCGTGTGTGCATGTGCGTGCGTGCGTGCGTGCGTGTGTATAAATCTGCTGTTTTAGCCGTGACTGCGCAATGTTTTTCAATATAGGATATTTTATCTGAAAATAGAATTATTTATCATTAATATTAAAGCAATAGCGCATTAATGGTGACGAGTGTGTGGATGAGCAAAATACTTGTTAGATTCACGTGTGGTGGAATTTTTGTACTTTATTTATTCTTACTACTAATAATGATCATTTCAAAAGTGGCATTGCTAAACGCAAACTGTTTTTTTTTTTTATTATTTCGGAGTTGTTTCATGGCTTGTATATTATCCTTTTGTATGTCCTCTTTTTGTAATAAATTCGATAAAATGGTAAAACGGTTTTGGTCTGATCATTTTAATTATTTACTAATTCATAATGTTACATGAAAGTAGTCATACTATCATTAAATACACATTACAATATTTTTTTGACTAAAAGTCATAATATTATTAGGAAAATGTCATAATGCAATCAGAAATGACTTTAATTAGTTAATTCCGGTGTATAAATCACTACCTTTTGGTCAAACGTCGAAACCTGTGGCTTACAGACCGTGCGGCTAATTAAGGCTAAAAACTACATTTCCCACAATGCTTTGTGTGATCATGCTCTCGTGACATCCCATGTACTTCAGAACCACTAATAGTAGTAGCAGTAGTAGTAATAGTAATAGTAGTAGTACCAAATGTGTATCGGAAAACGCGAGTACTAAGGTAGTCCACCATAAGGGCAAAAAAAGTTCAGGAAACAACAAGAAAAAACGTCGAGAAGCCACTTCCCGTTTGCTAGCTATCTCTCGTTGATTGGAGCCGGTGTGTGAGCAATAATGAGCACAGTTTATTTAAAACATAATTAAAACATTGTTGGACTTGAAATGATTCAATAAACACCATACATATACCCCCAATATTGCAAAGTCTGTTATGATGAATAAAGACAAAAAGGAAATGCAACATATAAAGGTGGGGACGTACCTGCATCCAGGAGAATCCACGCACTACGATGACTCAAAGTCGGCCACGCAGGTGCCCCTGATGACCGGTGGTTCTCATCAAGTCCAGAGGATAACTCCAGCAGAAATGGGGTGGAATGTCCCAAATATTTCCCAAGTGACCCCACGCAAAAGTGTACATCACGCCACAGGTGTACACGTCGTATCCGCTATATACATCAATAAATAAAAACATATAAAATGTCGTGTTGTTGTCTTGGAAAAGACTAAACGACCTGTCCACTTATCCACCTAACACTGGATGCCGAAAAGAGGCAACAAGACGTAAATGTACTTCTAGTTTTTGTTTATGGCGGGTGGCAACCAAAGACATGAATTTAAAGGCAACGGTTTTAAGGATAATCGACATAGAAGATTAGAGGATTTGTCTGTCAAGACAAGGAAACATGGCTGCTTTGTGCTGACTAGCTTGTGTACTGTTCTGCACTTTTAATTAGTAGTGTCTGTAAAAAAAAACATATTGGAAGTTTCAGTATAACAATGATTTAATCAATGAATTTATAAAACATTACAACACAATTGTTGTGGACATGGTGAGCTTAAAAAGAATGGCACGTTGACTTTCCTGACCAGTATTGTCACGTTACGACACGTAGACTACTATTTCGGGTAGAGGACTCTGACAATCTGTCCATCGGCCCTCTTGGTGTCCAGCCACTTGCCGCATAGAAAAATGGTGGTGACCCCGTTGGCCGTGTTGGTGACCTCCACGCGGTCCAGCAGCCAGCCGGGGTGCAACCCCGAGTTGTCGTGCTCCACCCGAACCTTCTGCAGCTCGCCCATGTCCAGCATTTCCAGCAGAAAACGGTCCGTCTGCTCACGCTCAAAAAGATTGCGGAACTTCTGCCGAAGCCGCCTCTGTCCCGAATCGCCGTTGGAGCCGAAGATGGTGACGAAAACGTTAGCGTCGGTGCCCGCGCCCTTCTGGTCGCCCGTGATGACGATGATCTCGTACTTGACGGGCACCAGGCTTCGAGCTTTACTCGCGAAGCTCTCGATGGACTTGGTGCACTCAAAGGTCAGGAAGTCGTCCCTTTTCGGGGACAGGGGGACCAGGGCCTTGCAGCTGAAGATGTACCTGAAGGCCACGGAGCAGAGAAGCATCCAAATAAGAAAAAAAACATTCTGTCATTTGTAGGGAGATAATATTTATTTACACTCCATGCACGGTAATCCCTGAAACTGAATTTCCAAGACGTAGTATAACGTAGTCATAGTAGTCGTAACGTAGTATTTAATGCATAAAAACCTTTTTACAATCTTCCAAATACGGTATTTAACATTACTAGAGCCCTCTCAACATGAAATAACACCCCTATAATCACCTTTATATTCATATTACCCAATGTAGTAGATATGGCGATCAATTGTGTTGCATGTCTCACCAAAAAATGACTAACCAATGTAGATCGGGAAGACCTGGGTTTGCATGTTCCGCTCACGTTCCAAAAACATGCATGAACCCAGGTCTTCCCGATCTCCTGACTGTGTGGCCTTCATGCTAACCACTGAAACCTCTTCAAGTTGAAAGTCAACACTTTTGGTGGTGGACCAAAGCAAACTCATCTAAAGTCCAAACACTTCATACAGTAAATGCAAGCGCTAGGATCGTACTTGTTGCCCAGCTCCCTTTCGGTGACGACAATCTCCTCCACATGCCAGTAAATCTCTCCCTTCACTTTCTTTCCATCCTTGGACGTGTGGCCCACGCATATGCCGACGATGTCGCCCAAGTTCTTGGATGTAAACTCAAACCTGTCGACGTTTCCCCTAGATAGGAGCAAGAACACAGGCCGCTTCGGGTTAAACCATCCCTCACACAGTGGTACCTTGGTATTGGTACATCCCGGTTTACATCTCTGTTACAATAGGACAAAGATAAAAGTGATGTTCGATGTGTTTTTCTGGTTGTCGTAATGGAGTCATTTGATTGTCATGATTTCTTATAAGGAAAATGTCAGTTTTTGTGTGATCACAAAAAAAACACTTCTTCAACAGTGTGGATTATCATGTCAAGAATGGAGAAATCCAGCACCTACCGCAAGAACCTCTTCTTCTTCGACGAGTTCTCCATCAAAAATTCCTTGGATCGTCCCTTCCTGCCCTCCAGGACTATCCAGGCGTTCTCTTTGGTTTCAGCTTCATCCGTGTCTCCGGTTGTGACGCAAATTTCATACTCTTTGGGAGAAAATACCAAAGGTACGGTAAAAGTTTTAAAATGGTGGATGTGACTGTCAATGCGTGTTTTCTTTAGCTCCTTATCGCTTTTACAACATCGGTTGTGTTGTTGCTATGTTGTGTTAATAAATGGCCGTGTCCTCCAATAGTTAGGTAAATAATCCCAACACTTACTGGTTTTCTCATCCAGGTCCAAGTATTCGTTGTTAGCGCACGCCAGTTCTCTCATGATCTGTCCGTCGCCGTCGTTTTTGGCCAGCCAGCGGTCGCAGGGGAAGCGAAAAGTTTTGTCCAAGAGCTCATCCTTTACGTCGATGTAGTCCAAGTGCCAGCCCGGTGAGAGCCCTGCATGGGACCACGATGAGGAAGCCAAGAGAGGATGAGTGCTAGCTGAGAGCCGATTAGCACGTTTTATCTAAGACGCGGACCTGCGTTGTCGTGCCACACTCTGACTTTGGAGAGATCTCCCAGACTCAGGATGTCCACAAAGCGAAAGGTGTCCACTTGTTTGCGCTCAAACTTGTTGGACCTGTTGCACTCCTTCAACGCCAGAGTCCCCGTGTCTCCATTCTCTCCGAAAACGATGATCCATACATTGGCGTCGGTTCCAGCCCCTGTAGGGAACATGATCAAGTGGTTTAGTGACTGGTCTAATTGCATCTAATTGCATTGCATCATTCCCAATCCATTTCTTTCCCACACAAGAAAACGAGTTAATATGAGCTAGCTAACAATGCACGTCATTGGGACTGATGATAACATATAATAGTTACAGTATCTTGCCGTATTGATCATTTAAAACACAACCTGAACTTTTTTTTTGAGGCGCACTGATACACATACTTATGCTAGTTCCTTCAATAACAACAGCAGCAACAACACTTACAGCACCACTCTCCTCGGGATGGCTGTGTCTTCCAGCACAAGACGTGTGCTCCAGTCCTCAGGTAAAAAAATACTGACGACAAACGAGCATCTTGTTGAGTTTTTGCAGTGAAATTGAGAGCTAGATATCCACTATTCCAGGTCTGTGAATGACGCTGAGACTAGCGATGAGCTAGGCGTTGTATTAGTACACAGCTGTTAGCAACTACAATAATAATAGCGCTGTAGCGTGGTTAATATACAAGTCAGTTATGTAAATATAACACCGTTGGAGTTCTTTTTTCGAGGGCTATAGTGTCAAAATTTCCAATCGTGTCGTTAGCTAGCTCATATTAACTCATTTTCTCGCACTATAATGCACAGAAAAAGGAAATAAATATGTGTTCATATTTCACATAAGGATTGTGAATGATGGACAAAATTCCCTAAAAGTGCAGTTCTCCTTTAAGCTGAGATGCAGTTTTTTCTTGAAATACAGTACATACAACTTCTTGGAATATCTCCATGTGTTGCTTTACAAAATATGAAAGTGGCCCTTGCATCCACTGCACTAACCCAAATGAATGGTTGACCTTTTGTAGCGTTTCTCAGGAAAGTCTCCCAAGATCACATTGACAGATGATTAGCTTCCAGCCACTGTGAGAAGACAGAAGCTTGAAATCCTCCATCATGTATTATTCATTGCAGCGGAAATGAAAGGGAGAGCAAAAGTCACCCGTGGTTTAAATGAGACGTTAGAAGAGAAGAGCGGAGAGTCAAATGTGAACGTCCTTTCTGATTCGCTTCCTGTCTTGCTTTAAGTGGTCCTCTCACGTCCGTCTCTTGTGGACTTACGCATGCAGCTCGGCCTCTCACATCGGAATGCAGATCAGCCTGCAAGGATCCCGGAGGAGTCCATTACCCGATGTTGCCTACGTAATGTTTCAGTCTCGCTCATTACTTTGGCAGGACTGCGTCTCAGCTCGCAAGCGGCTGCTGGAGGTTGCCGGCGAGGCACTTTGAAGTCGACTCAGGCTCCTCGCCTCACTGCCGTATTGATCAGCTGCTGGCGAGCGGGGAGCGGGAACGCAGCGTGTGTGAGGAGAAGAAGGGAGCAAAAGGCGAGCGGAGGATTTCTTTCATTGCCGTGGTGCAGTCAGACCTTGACTGCTTCCGATAAACAGGATAAACTCTGCACAAGGTCGGGTAAAGTGAGGATAAACGCAGCATAGATTGGATAGCTGCTTGGGATTCCGCAGTCACAATGGAACTGGACCACTATGGTACCACTGTATTGAAATAGACTATTGTATAATCATTTATAACCCACAAAGCATGCTGGGAAGTCCATGTGCTCATCTTCCTAAAAGGAAGTTACCCAGCATACCTTGCGGATTATACATTTCTATTGTTTTGCATGTATATTAGTCAGTCTTTATTTGGATGCACCATGAGTGAGGGAGGCCTCTGATGACCTACTGTTGGTTTGTGTTAGACCAGGGGTCTGAAACCCCGCTAGTTTGAGGCCCCCACCTTGATACCAAAGTTTCATGTTGAAATGACAGCTTAAAGCTGTGTGCACACCGGACACAATTAACATGATTTTGCCCGGCCCAGACTGTTACCCTACCCTGTTACCCCGCCCTGTTTTGCTTTGGATTAGCAATGAAGCTAAAGGCTTATGACGCTGGGTACAAACAAATGCAGGAAATGATTTGGAATAAAAGGGAAAATCCACGTCAAGATAAAGCATCTCATCAAACATGTTGTTAAAGTTACCACACTGCTCCCAGATGGAACTGAGTACCATGCTAACTTGCTAATTGGCTAAAATGATTACGTTCCATTCATGTTCATGTTAAAGGTTAAATAACTGTTAATACTGTACATTTCAATCTGAAAAAAATCATTTCTCTACCAACTGTATGTGGTTTCTTACGTTTTTCTTATTTGCTGTTTAATTATTATTTCACTTATTTATTACTGATTGATTGATTTATTGTCTTTATTCTTAGTTTGTTTATGTATTTTTTTTAATCTTAGTTTGTGTATAGAAAAATAAAAATGAAGATATTTGAGAACAGTGGAATGTTTTATAGTACACACTAGTGTAGTGAATACATGACATTTAACTCTTACACGCTCTTTAGCAAGGCCAGGACTGGGTTAGATCCCCGTGTATCCTGGACTAGGTGGCTTGTGACATACCTGCAACATCACTGGTCTTGACCTGGATCACATAAGTGGTGAGCTCCACCATCATCTCCTCGTCCACCATGGCACCCAGCTCGCAGATCATGGTCCTTTTGGGTCCACGTGTCCTGGACAGCCACTCTTCGTAGGTGAACACGGACACTTCCTCCGTGGTCAGGTTGCGCATGATCACCTGCATCACGTTATGTGAAGGGTTATGGGAAGACCTCAAAACATCAGCTGAGAGCCTCCGGTTACCCACTCGGCAACCTTTCATGTCACCGTGGCTCAAACAGGACTAAGCAGGAAACAGGAACTTTCCCCTGGAAAGAGAAACTTTATCCCGGGACTAGGAACTAGGAACCAGGGAGTTGACCCTGGAACTAGGATGTTTACCCAGTGTAATGGATCTTTAATTGGTCCATTTGGTATTTTTATTGTAATTGTGTACTATTTGTGTACTTCCAGGTTACGCTACGTATGTTGGGTAAGGTTGACTGACCTGATCGAGGAACCAATCAGGTCTGCTCCCGGAGCCGTCAATGCGAAGCCTCATCTTCCTGAGCGGGGCGATGTCATCAACCTCCATGTTAAAAGTGTCCTCCTGACCTCGCTCGAACCTGCAGATGCACGGTTGAAGAACTTCTGGCATTGGAACAGTGTGGTTTCTTTGGGTCTAACCTGTCCTCGTTCTTCTGCAGCAGCATCTCTTCGGTGCTGCCGTTGGCGCCGAACACAGACATGAAGATCTGGGTGTCTGTTCCTGCGTTTTGTACATCCCCAGTAACCACGGTGACTTCATAAATAACCTATGAGAGATCAGCTCTTGTCATCTGATGGAATACCGAAGAAATTCTGGATGTTGGGTACCTTCTGGGAGATGGAAACGACCTCTGCATCCAACACGTTGAACATTCTCGCAGTCAGCCCGTCACCGCGATCTTTGGCCAGCCAACACATGCACGCAAAGATATATTTGACCCCTTTGGTTGGCACGGCAACAGAGAGTTCATCAACCAGCCAGCAGCTCTCGGGCGTGGCTCCATCATGGCCGAGCTGCAGGGGTCGTAACCGTGGTTTGTGTAGAGTACGATCACTCCAGTTCAGGCGCTATTATTATATTATTATTACGAGCAGGTGGATCCTCACCTCCACCTTTTTCATCTCCCCGACATCTGAACCGAGGCACTCAAAGCTCTCCAGGGAGCCGGCCTGGAAGCCCTTCCTGCCGTCTGGAGGGTCCAGCCACAACCTCTCCGTGCGGCTGTGATCAGCCCCGATGATGATCACGTACGCCCTGCTGGTGGTGGCGGCGTCTCGCTCGAGTCCGGTGCACAGCGTGATGTGATACGGTACGACTAAGAGCGAGGAAGTTCCGCTTAAATCGCTGCTTCAAAGATTACTGCGTTTCTTACTGCTTCTTTATGGCTCTTACCGGGAAGTTCCACTTCCTGTACCTCCTTCTTTTTGCTCTTTTTGTTCATGTTATTGTCGACGCTCTTCAGAGCTGGTTTCTTTTTGCTGCTCAGGCTCTCTCTGATGCCCTCGTAGCCCTGATGTAGTACAATTTGGAGTTCAACCAACATACCATACATCAGTCTGTTGATCTACCACAATAATATGATATGTTGAATTAAAAATACCAGCAATTTTTAGGTGACATTAAAAAACTAGATCAATTAGATCAATTAACTACAGATCAGAATTAATTACCTCTCCAAGCATAATGACTTATTAGCTTGAACATGACCACAATCAATGGTGTCTTCATACGCTCACTGCCAACACGTACATGTACGTATTCTTTGTTGTAATACCTATAAGACGTATCACTCTGAAGACTCCTTCTTGTCCCATCTGCATTGTGTATATTGTCGCATCATTGTTGTATTTAGTGTTATCACATACTACAGTATTAATTGGCCCTGTACCCTAGAAAGCGCCCATGAATGATACGGGAAAAGGCCCAAATGATACTGTGTCAAAGCCCAGGGCAGTGATACTGATAAACTATAGAGTTTAACCATGTCCAGTATCAGCCCCCGTAGCTGTCCAATCAGAGCGCGCTGCTCTGGTATCGAGAAACAACCAATCAGAGAACAGCGCACAAGCGTGAACACACAGCGTTTGTTTTGCTGCCGTCTGTGCTCTGTCAACATGTCAGCGGTTGACACTCCCGGCGAAAGACAAATAGGGAAAATAGCAAACAGAATATTAGAAATGGAACGTTTTATCACCATTAATGAGGAGGACACTCTTGAAATGATCGAAAAAACTAAAAATGCAAATACAAGTCGGAAAACCAAGGGCGACCTCAAGCTTTTTTCTGAATGGCTCATCAACTGCAAGAACGAACGAAGACTAGTAGAAAGTATTCCCCCGCCTGAGTTAGACAAATACGTGTCTATGTTTATTTTTATTCATCAGAACAGAAAATGGGGAAGAATACGAGCCTGATTCTCTCAAATCAAAATTCAACTCTCTGGCACGTTACATGATGGAAAAACGAAAGCTAAACTTCCATGAAGATATAATACAGTAAAGTCTCGTTATATCGATATTGTCGGGAGTCGGAAAAAATATCAATATAACCGGACTGCCGATATATCCGATCCTGCGCCGAACTGCATTAAAAGTGGGCAATAATGCACTCGACATTGTTCTATAGTATAGAACACCGATTCCCGCACTTCCTGGTTCACAGGTCATGCTCAACCCGCCCCACATAGCTGGCCAAACACATGCCTGCAACAGAAGAACCAACGAATGCCAGCATGTACATATGAAAAACAGTGATTATTGCAAGCGATAAAAAAATATCTGAATACAACACAATTAAATACATGTATTTTTACGCTTGTGTCTTCGTTGGAATAGGTGTGTATGCTATGTCAGTTGGTTCTTCTGTTGCAGGCATGTGTTTGGCCAGCTATGTGGGCATGACCTGTGAACCAGGAAGTGCGGGAATCGGTGTGTGTGCTGTGCTCTGTGAAAAATAAAGTTGACTGGAAGCAGCCGTTCGCCGTGTTCTTTTTTGGTATTGAAATCCTTAAGCAAAGATTGATTTAAGCTGCTTTTGTATCGATATAAGCAGACCAAAAGGGCATCGTAGTAACCGGATTATCATAATAACCGGGTATCGTACTAACGGAACTAATTATATCATAAAAGACTAGAAATTTGCCGGGAAATGAAAATAGTATCGTAATAAGCAGGAATTCGTTATAACCAATATCGATATAACGAGACTTTACTGTACATGTAATAAACTGAAACTGTTTGCCTGATACCAGACAAACCATGTGATGATCTTATTATCACATACTATTCAATCATGAGCTTATTATCACGTACTATTTAATCAAAAGATCATTTTGTTTATTACATGTATTATATCTCAACAGTGTAAACTGTGTGTTCACGCTCGTGCGCTGTTCTCTGATTGGTTGTTTCACGAGCACGATACCAGAGCAGCGCGCTCAGAGTGGACAGCTCCGGGGGCTGATACTGGACATGGTTAAACTCTAGATTTTATCAGTATCACTGCCTTGGGCTTTGACACAGTATCATTTGGGCCTTTTCCCGTATCATTCATTCATTCCGTATCATTTCTAGGGTACAGGGCCAATTAATACTGTAGATTGTGATAATAAGATCATCACATGGTTTGTCTGGTATCAGGCCCAGTATCATGCCCCCGCGTGCCAGACAAACCATGTGATAACCTCTAAGTATCATCCAGTGTTCAAATGAACGTAGCAAATGTCTTGACCTTTTCTGGGTATTTGGTGTTACCTTGACGTAGAACACTCTCTCGATGCGTCGGTCTTCCCTCTTCCTGGAGAGCCATCGTTCACATAAGAAAAGGAACACCTCCTCCGAGTCCACGTCCAGAACCTCCACCTGATCCAGGTACCAGTCGGCGCTCATCATGCTGTTATCATGGCGGATCTTGATCTTGAAAACCTGCCCCAGGTCAACAGCTTCTATAGTGAACTTGTCCACCTGCGAGGAAAAAAAAATGATTTCACGTTGACACCATCCTTCCATGTTCTTCTCACCGATCCTCGCTCAAACTTGTTGCCGTTGTTCTCCGACTTGCTGAGCTTCCTCTCGCCGGTATCCCCAAGGTCGCCGTAAATGGTGAGAAAGACTTTGGCGTCCGTCCCGGCCCCGTACACGTCGCCCGTCATCACTGCCACTTTGTACGTGTGAGCTGCGGTACGGACAAGCGGACAGCGTGAGAGCTGTGATTGACAGGTCATCTGTCAGCTGTTTGTTTACGTACTCTCCAGGGCGTCCTCCACCTCAACCTCCGTCACCTTCAGGCTGCCGTCTCGAGAGAGCTTCTCGGTGATGATGTCAGAGGGCACCAGCTCCCTCACTGTCTCGCCATCGTCCTCTGACTTGGCGAGCCAGCGCTCACACGGGAAGATGACTGTCTCCGAACCCTGCGAGAGAATCAAGGACACCACTTTCAATATTTTATTCATCTTTTTTTTTTGCATTAAGTATTTAAGTAAGGATTTTTCTGTATTTTCTGTATTTTTCTTTTCTATAAATCGACTGCAAACTATTTTTTTCAGATGATTAATAAAGCAGAATAGTCCATCAATTATTTATATTTTATTTTATTTATATTTTCTGGAATTTTCAGGATTTTCTTATTCCCCCCCCCCATTCCCCTCACATTATTATTATTTAGAGGCATTTATGTATTTTTTATATATATGATATACTGAATAACCAATAATTGTAATAATGTAATAAATAAAATATAGTTTTTATAATAATAAAACAATAAAAAATAAAAACAAAGTTTTTTCCTCACATGCTAAATATAATAATTTAATCAATTTATACACAATATACCAATAATATTTTATGAAAAATAGAAAAAACATATTATATTAAAATAGAAAATTAAATATATTAATTCAAAAAATAATCTAAAAATATAATATCAAATAAACAATTAAAAATAACTTGAAAAATAGTACAAAAACACCCCCTAAAAAGTGAAAAGGCTCAACTGTTGAAACTAATAATGGCACAAAGCTTTGTCTTGAATTAGCCTTTTGACAAAATAAAGAATATATAGAATGGTATGTCTAAAAATATGACAGCGGCCTCCTGCACCCTTTGCTTTGCAATAACTATATATACTCAAGTATTCAATCAAGGACGCACCTTCCCCTTCTTGAGTAGACGTCGGATCTCCACTCTGTCCAGATGCCATCCCGGGTTGATCCCACGGTTGTCGTGACCGATACGGATCTTCTCGATGACCTCCCCGACGTCTTCCAGCTTGAGCACCGGAAAAGAGGCGGTGACAGGTGAGGGTGGCATGACGAATCGCCAAGACTGGACTTGACAAGCACGGAATACCTCAACGATGAACATGTCCTCTGCTCCTCTCTCAAAGTACATCCTCCTCTCCCTCTTGTTGACACACAGACGCTTCTGCTGGGTGCACACGGCATCCCGGCCGTACAGGACCATGAAAACGTCCGCATCTGTGCCGGCTCCGAACACGTCACTCGTGAAGATTTTGATCTCATAAGGCACAACTGGAAAAAACCAATACATGCGTTCAGTTTGATTGGACGAACACTGGGGTGATGCTGATTGATGGCAAGGATTTACATGGTGTGTAAACTTCTGTTTGGAGAGGATTTGGGAAAAGATCCCGCATGATGGCGCCGTCGTCCTCGCCTTTATCCAGCCAGCGGCCACATGGGAAGCGAAGTTTCTGTCCCAGCGAAGGAGCGTCAATCTCCACCCAGTCGAGGAACCAACCGGCTGAGCCTCCACCTGAGTTGAGTTATTGAGTTAGTCCTTCATTATTCCCATAATTGTGTCCCACAAATATATCCTACTTTTTTTAAACTAATTTATATACTCATTTAAAAAAATACCTACTTCCGTTTTTCCCATAGCTTCATCCAGCGAGCTGCATATTTACTGTCTTAACACTGTTCCACAAGCTGTACACTGACTACTTTACATTGTATGTAAGTCAGAGGTGTCCAAACTGCAGCCCAGGGGTCATTTACGGCCCACGGCACATTCTAAAAATATAATTTAACAAGAAAACTGAAAAAAACCCCACCAACAACAATAACAACTACAGAATTTTTTTTTAAATCAGCAGTAATTTCCAGGAATAGTGACAAAAATATTTAGAGAAAAGTGTATGTAAAAGTATAAATTATTAAAGTATTAATATTATAAAAAGGAAAAATAATGCCATTTTAGTAGCATAAAGTTGACACTATTTGTTTTTAATATTACATTAAACTTTATGAAAAACAAACAAAACAATCAGCACAACTGTCATTTTTGGAAAATAGTTATCATGTTAGGTCAAAATATTATGAGAATAAAGTCATAATGATGAGGAAAAAACAGTAATCTGACAAGAATACAATACAATAAAGTTGGAATATTATGAGGAAACAATGTCATTTTGCTAGCAAGTTGAAATATATATATTTATATATATATATAAAGAAATGAAGTCATAATATTAGAAACACATTTTTGGAAAATTTGGTCGTCTGAACCAAACAAAAGCCTGACCAGTACCGTGGTTGTCGTGTCCGATGCGAAGCTTCTTCAGCGGGCCGATGTCCACCGCCTCCACCGTGAACTCGTCCGTCATACCTCGCTCATACTTGTTTTTGTGCGTCTTCGAAGACTTGAGGTTAATTATCCCTGCAAAAAGCAGAGTGAGAAAAACCCTGAATGTAACCCACGGCCTGTTTTGATTGACAGGAATGTGAACGCAACTCTTGCGTGAGATGCAGTTCATCTACCTGTGTCATCCTTGGTGCCGTACAGGATCAGAAAGACGTTAGCGTCAGTTCCGGCGTACTTCTTTTCACCGGTTTTTATCCTCACCGTGTATGTTGTGGACATGGCTGACAAACCCACATCAGAGTGTGTTTATTGTGAGCTTTGACTCTTTCCCCAAATGCACATCTCACCTTTTTGCTCCAGGCCCAGGGTGGCCTCGGAGTCCTCCTCATCATCGTTGTCATCGTTCCTCTTCATGAAGGCCTCGTCCACAGGAACCAGCTCCCTGGCCAGCTGGCCGTCATCCTCGTCCACCGCCAGCCATCGTTTGCATGGGAAAAAGTACCTGCAATGGAGTGAAATGGAATGCATGCACATGCAGTACCGTGTAGCTCCACATAGAGGCGCACTACAACATGATGTATTTTGTTTGCTATTGTGCATGCTGTTCTGCATCTAAAATACTTTTACGTTTTTGTACTCAGCTTTAAAAATATATATACATTTGAAGGTGTTATTTTTTTACTACAAAGTGAAAAATGACAAAATTTGTACTTTTTACTGGACACTATATATCATGACACACTGTCAGGCACCTACGTGGAATCATCCTTGCTGTCCACGATCTCCACCCTGTCCAGAAACCAGCCAGCCCCAGCTTGGCTGTTGTCGTGACGGATTCTCAGCTTCTTCAGCGTTCCCAGGTCCACTGCCGTGATGCTGAAAACGTCCACCTGGGTCACACCGGACAAAATGTCAGCAAATGCCACATGTGACTGACTCACATTGCAACATTACAACTTGATTTTTCTCACAGTTTTGCTCCATTTTTCTTGAAAAAAAAACATAGGTTTATCCTTGCAAAGTTACTGTTTTTTTAAAAAGGATTTTGCTAATTTGTTCTCAAAAAAATTATAGCTGTATTCTTGTCACAGTACCATTATTTTTAACATATATTTTAGTAGGAAAAACATAGATTTATTCACGTAAGATACATTTTTTTTCTCATAAATGTATTACTTTTTTCTGAAAAAATGACTTACATTTTCTAATAGTTTTGCTACATTTTCTTGAAAAAACTTTATTCTTGTAAAATTACATCTTTTTTAAAAATGCTGCTTTTTTCAAAAAAATTATAACCTTATTCTTGTCACATTGCCATTTTTTACATATTTTTTACCACTTTTTGTAGCAAAAAAAACACTGATTTATTGTTGTAGTATTAAAACTTTTTTCTCAGAATTGCATTACTTTTTTGTGGAAAAACAGAAGTCTTGTTGCAACATTACAACTTTTTCCTCATAGTTTTGCTACATTTTCTTGAAAAAACTTTATTCTTGTAAAATTACATCTTTTTTAAAAATGCTGCTTTTTTCGAAAAAATTACAACCTTATTCATGTCACATTACCAATTTTTTTACATATTTTTTACCACTTTTTATTACAAAAAAACACTGATTTTGAAAAAAAAACACAAAATTTTGTCATAATTGCATTACTTTTTTGTGGAAAAACAGAACTCTTGTTGCAACATTACAACTTTTTCCTCATAATTTTGCTACATTTTTCTTGAAAAAAGCCCTATTCTCAGCACATTAGCATTTTTAGTTTTTACACTTTTACCACTTTTTGTGGGGAAAAAAACATTGATTTATTGTAGTAATATTACACCTTTTTTCCTCATAATTGTATGACTATTTTCTTTCTTCTTGCAAAATGACATCACAAGTTTTGTGGTGGAGGGGCTTCCATCATCTGACCATTCCATGGTCAGAGGTGATCTTACCTGGCCTTTCTCAAACTTGTTCAGGTTGTTTGACTTCCTGAAGAGCCTCTCGCCGGTGTCGCCATTCTCCCCGTAGATGTTGATGTAGACCTTGGCATCGGTCCCCGCCCCCCACATTGTCCCGGTGAACACGTGGACATCGTAGGAGTTCACTGCCACGGGGAAACAAAGCGTTAATCATCTGACATTTCCAGTTCTCCGAGGTAAGTCAGGCTGAGAGGAAGGAAATGTCATCCCAGTCACGTTCTGCTTACCCTCCAGGTCTTCATTGTCCTCAGTCAGCAGTTCCACCACAATCTCCCTGTCCTCTTCATCCCTCGCCAGCCAGCGGTTACAAGGGAAGCTGAACGTCTCCACCACTTCCTGTAGCTCCTCAACCATCTCCACTTCCTCCTCCTCTTCTTTCTTCTTCTTTTTCTTGTCCTTCTTTTTATCTTTCTTGCCGTCCTGCTTCTTCACCTCCACCTGCACCATGGCTGTGGTCAGGCGCTTGATGTCCACCGACTCCAGGAACCAGCCGTCCCCGATGCCCTTCCCGTCGTGGTAGATCCGCAGCTTGTAGAGCCTGCCGACATCCAGGGCTTCCATCTGGGTTGTGGAAAAAGGCGGTTAGAGACAGGGAGTGCTCTCAGAGAAAAATGGCGACTTTGATACTCACCTTGAAGATCTCGGTGGTGCCGCGTTCGAAATTATTGGAGCGGCTCTTCAGCGGGAGAACTTCGGTTTTTCCTTCATCTCCGTACATCTGACAGAAAACGTTGGCGTTGGTGCCTCCTGTACGCACGTCCCCTGTTATCACGCTCACTTCATAGTTGATCACTGTTGGAGAAGATGTGGTGGACCAGAGTGACGGATTCTTACACACGTTTTGATGACCAGGATATAAAACAATCCTGAACATATCACGGTACCTCGGTTTTTGTCGTTAATCCGTTCCAAAAGTTCAAAGAAAAACAAAGACGCACAAAAATCGAGAAGATTTTTCCCTAAATAAGATAAAAACAGGGCTGCACGGCGGACGAGTGGTTAGCGCGCAGACCTCACAGCTAGGAGACCCGAGTTCAATTCTACCCTCGGCCATCTCTGTGTGGAGTTTGCATGTTCTCCCTGTGCATGCGTGGCTTTTCTCCGGGTACTCCGGTTTCCTCCCACATTCCAAAAACATGCTAGGTTAATTGGCCACTCCAAATTGTCCATAGGTATGAATGTGAGTGTGAATGGTTGTTTGTCTATATGTGCCCTGTGATTGGCTGGCCACCAGTCCAGGGTGTACCTCGCCTCTCGCCCGAAGACAGCTGGGATAGGCTCCAGCACCCCCCATGCTCGTGACAATAAGCGGTAGAAAATGAATGAACGAATAAAACAAAAATAATTCATCCACTGAAGAATAATAAGATTCGAGATTCGGAGATTGGAACCCAGGTCTTTGACTGATTGATCACCATTATTTTATAATTAGCATCATAACTCCTCCTCTGTCATTTGCTAACTTGCCCAACCTCTCCACAGGTGGCTGCCATATGGGAGTGACAGGCAGAAAAGCCTGTTGGTTTGCACTATTTGCATGTAAGGCAGCTCATCTTTTTCACACTTTTGTCTTATATTATTATTTTGTCTTATATATATATATATATTATTACATTTCTCCATGTCCAGGATCTCGCTGGGATAGATCTCCACCTCCACTTTCCCGTCAGCCTCATCTTTGCAAAGCCAGCGATGACTCGGGAACATGTACTGCAAGCCGTGGACCGGCACTGAGATCTGAACACTGTCCAGGAACCAGCCGGCTCGCAGGCCTTCGTTGGTGTGGCCGATAAGAAGGCGGTTGATCTGCAAAAGCGTGAACTTTAGCACCGTGAAGAAGAATCTGAGTCTGTGCACTTGCCTTCCCGATGTCATAGGTCTCAATGGTGAAGATGTCTGTGCGACCGGTCTCAAAGTAGTTCCTCAGGTCATTGTCGGAAACCGCCAGGGTTATCTTGCTGGTGTCGCCCTTCTCGCCGTACAGCTTGACGAATACCCTGGAGTCGGAGCTGGCCCCGTTCACGCTGCCCGTCTTGATCGAAATGTGGTAGCTGACATCTGCATATGGGACATTTCAAAGAGGGCATATTTGTACCACTTTTTGTAGCAAAAAAAACACTGATTTATTGTTGTAGTATTAAAACTTCTCATAATTGCATTACTTTTTTGTGGAAAAACAGAACTCTTGTTGCAACATTACAACTTTTTCCTCATAGTTTTGCTACATTTTTTGTAAAAGAATTTTGCTAATTTGTTCTCAAAAAATTATAGTTGCATTCTTGTCACAGTACCATTATTTGATCAACATATATGTTAGTAGGAAAAACATAGATTTATTCATGTAAAATTAAATATTTTTCTAATTTTTTCCGAAAAAATGACTTACATTTTCTCATAGTTTTGCTACATTTTCTAGAAAAAACTTTATTCTTGTAAAATCTTTTTTTAAAAATGCTGCTTTTTCGAAAAAAAAATATAACCTTATTCTTGTCACATTACCATTTTTTTAAACATATTTTTACCACTTTTTGTAGCAAAAACACACTGATTTATTGTTGTAGTATTAAAACTTTTTTCTCATAATTGCATTACTTTTCTGTGGAAAAACAGAACACTTATTGCAACATTACGACTTTTTCCTCATAGTTTTGCTACATTTTTCTTGCAAAAAAAACAGTATTTTTTTGTAAAATAATTTTGCTATTTTTTTTTCTCCAAAAGCCGTATTCTCGGCAGATTATCTTATTTTATTTTTACCACTTTTTTGTAGGAAAAACATTGATTTATTGTAGTAATATTACAACTTTTTTCCTCATAATTGTTTTACTATTTTCTCTCTTCTTGCAAAATGACATCAAAAAGACATCTGCAGATGGGACATTTCAAAGAGGATGATGATTAAAAAAAAACAAAAAAAACGGTGCCTTGCTTCTGAAATGTACTCACTAAAGAGACGCAGGCCATCTCCGGCTGGAACCAACTCCCGGACAATCTGCCCATCATCCTCATTGCGGTCCAACCACCTGATTTCAAAGACGTTAGTTGAACTAGAGAATAACCTAATCTATGAAATAATGACACAATCAATCCAAAGTTTACAGACACTAAAAGGACAAGTGACTTTTCCAGATGTAACGCAGCACTTGCAGCTTGGCTCCAGTTACTGGAGGAGACAGCTGTCTGACCACTGTGCATTTAGTCCCCATTTGTAAGGTGATGCCTATCCATCACCTGCCTAACTGCCTAATGGCAGGCAACTGGAGAGCTGTCTCACTGCAGCAGGGCCAATTTACTGCACTTATGAGGCCTTTAGGGCTGTTGTTTGGGAAAGCAGGAGGTTGGTGGCTTGGATCATTAGGAGAAAGAGAGGATTAGAGGAAGTAAAAACAAGATGGGGCATGATCCTTGTTTGGAACCCTGCAGCTTGTACAGTGATGTGGTTATTTCATGGCTAAAAACTGCATTGCTGCTTAGAGTAGTTTGTATAAGGAAGGAACTGACAGCTCTATGTGGTCTAAAAATGGATGAATAAAAAGAAAAACTGTATATCCTTGCCTGTAACATGGGAACTCAATGGCTAAGGACTCTGGCTGGCCTTCCTCCCTCACCATAACCTTATCAAGAAACCAACCACAACCTCCGCCGCGGCCGTCGTGTCCGACTCGCACCCTGTGGACGCGGCCCAAGAACACAGCTTCAATGAGAAACTCATCATGCTGAAGAACAGAAGAAAGCGTCAAAGCCAATCATGGTGCATTGATTGCACCGCGACCATCATGACTGTACTCACATTGCCCTTTTCAAATTTGTTGACGTTATTTTTGCTCATAAACATGAGTCGTTCCCCAGTGTCACCAAGGTCGCCGATAATGTTGAGGAAGACGCTGGCGTCGGTGCCGCCTCCACCGACGTTGCCGGTGCAGATGGTGACACGATACTTTATCACTAAGGTGACAAAACATGCTCATGTTCATTCGGTTCAATTCCATTTGAAAAAAAGAGTCTCAAGAAGACCTGTCGTCTTATATTTGGGGGGTCTTTCATTAAGTTTTTTTCCCAGTGGATCTCTGAGTTGCAGCTGCATCTCTCCCGGTCACTGGTGTGTGTGTGAGTGACAGGAAGAGAAGCTCTGACTTGCTTGGGATTATATTGTGTTGCTATACTACGCATGTGTAAATGTCTCCACCCCGAAAAACCCGGACTTATATTGGGATCAATTTTGTAGTTAGCATAACTTTTAGTGTTTCATACAAGGTAGCGGCTCCTCGCAGAGGGCTCCGGTCGCCGGCAGCTCTCTGACAATCTCATTGTCGTCTTCGTTGATGTCGAGCCAACGGCCACATTCAAAGGAGTATTTCTCCATCGTCAGAGTCTTCAACAAAGAAACCTGCAAAAGTCACAGATTCAAACGTTACCGAATACGTGGGCTTGCTTTGAAAGATCCCACCAAAGCACCGATCGGCCTCACCCTCCCTAAATGCCAGCCAGCGAACGGATGTCTCTTCTCGTGCCAAATGCGCACTTTTAGAAGTCTTCCAATGTCGGGCGTTTCAATCTAAAGGGATTTCCGAAAAATGTGAAGCAAGAAAATGTCACCACTTGGCGGTTTACCGTGCTGGATAATCCGGGAGATTACCATGAATTTGTCAAGGCGACCCTGTTCAAAACTGTCCGAGTTGTTTTCCAATTTGACCTCATCCGATTTGCCATTCTCGCCATAGATCTGCAGAAACACCTGAGCATCCGTTCCTGCACCCTTCACATCGGAAGTCCAGATCCACAAGGACCACGGGTACTCTAAAGTTCAAGATTGAGAAGATGCGACTTGATTTGAATCATTTCATGGATTTGAATCTTTGCACACTCACTCTTCTGCTTCCTCTGCCTCAGGGAGAGCATCTCATAGAGCTCCCTCTCAATGAGGCCGTCGCCCTCATCCTCGTCCAGCCACATCCCGCAAGGAAATGTCTGTTCGATCCCCGTGAAGGGACAGTATATCACCACCTGAACAAGAAGCAAATGGCGTTGGGTAAAAGGCGCCTATTTGATCCAAAATCACCCAGATGTCTTGTACCTTCTCACAGTACCACCCTGCACCGACGGCCCCGTTGTCGTGACCGATGGTGACCCTGCTGAGGGGGCTGATCAGTTCGCATATTTCCACATTGAAGATGTCAATGAGTCCACGTTCAAAGGCGCCCCCCTCCAGGAAGATTTTACCACTGTTCTTTGAGCCCTTAGCGCCGTGCATGACCATGTGTATTTTGGAATTGGTGCCTGCACCTCGCACATCTCCGGTCATCACTTGTACGTTGTACACGATGCCTAGCAGCAATAATTTAATAATGACATTGATTGCTGTGGCTTTCAATTGCAAAAATGGGGGTTATAACGTGTACTTACCCATTGGCTGCAGCGATCCAACCAGTACGTCTCTCTGGATTTTACCATCATCTTCATCCATGGCAAACCAGCGATTGACCGGGAACTCGTACACTTCTTTATTCCCGATGTCATCAATCGTAACCTGAGCAGGCAAACACAATGTCCACATGCTAGACGTCGCATGCTAGTATGCTGGTATTAGCAACGGGGCTAACGTTGAAGGTCAAGGTTGTCAATATTGTCATGATGTTGTTGAATTATGCTTGCACGGCGAGCATAGTCAGCAAGACACTGGTGTGTGTGAGAGTGACGGGGAGAAAAGCTCTGACTCACTTTCTTAACAAATTTTACGGTAACACTTTACAATAAAGTACACAATATTGCAGTGGTTCATGAAGAACAGGGGTCTCAAACATGCGGCCCGCGGGCCAAATGTGGCCCGCAGGCCACTAGTTTGAGCCCCCCGCCTTGATATGAAAGTTTAATGTTAGTGCGGCCCGCACAAGTTTGATATGGATGCTGTATGGTATCATGTACCCAGAAAAAATTATTACATTTGATTAATGTTCATGTTAAAGGTTAAATAACTGTTAATAGTTAACCTCCCTATCCGTGTGGAAGTGGTAAGTTTTTGGCTATTTAAGTTTAAAGGAAATAACTTGAAGGCTACCGTTTAGGTCGCTAGCTCTCTAGTTTGCGAGTTAGCATGTGTCTCAAGACCCTGCAGTTGCGCAATATGTTGTAAATAAAAAGAGTATAAATGTGACTATAGTCGTGTTTTGTCATGTCTACAGGGCTCTAATAATGTTTTGTTCATTTTAATCTGAAAAAAATCATTTGTTTACCCACCAACTATATGTGGTTTCTTAAGTTTTTATTATTTGCCGTTTTATTATTATTATATTTATTTATTACTGATTGATTTTCTTTATTCTTGATCTTATTTTGTGTAGAAAAATAAAAATGAAGATATTTGAGAACAGTGGAATGTTTTATCAGAGCTTTTCTTGTAGAAAATCAGAACCAAAGCAAAGTTAATTCATTATGCGCTTTTTTTTTTTGTTTTTTTTTGGAAAACCTGATGCGGCCCAGCCTCGCCCAGACCCTAGCTCCAGTGGCCCCCAGGTAAATTGAGTTTGAGACCCCTGATGAAGAATGAACCACTACTCATTAGTTCCTCAGTAACTACTCAATTAAATTTTGTATTGGAAATCGCCTTGAAATTGAAGTAGTCAAGAAATGAGTAAGTATCAGGTGAGTAAGTATCACACCTTGTCTAGAAACCACCCGGCGGATGAACCTCTGTTGTTGTGGCCGATGGTGATTTTCCTCAGCCTTCCCAAGTTCGGCGCTTCGATGGTGAACTTGTCCTCGGAGCCGCGTTCAAAGTTATCTTTGTCGCTGTCCAGCCTCCGCTCCCCTGTGTTCAGCATGGACCAGTTGAGAAGTGTTCCATTTGTCCCGCGTGTCATGTGGTCACTCACCTGTGTCACCGTTCTCTCCAAAGATGTTGAGGAAGACGTCCGCGTCAGTCCCGCTTCCCTTCATGTCGGCGGTGAACACGCTCACGATGTATTTATTTACTGCAAAAATAAGCAGGGCACCATTTATATCAATACAGTTATGAAGACAATAATGCATTTTTTATTGACACCGTCAGGTATTGTTATGTGGGATGTTTTTGTCTTTTTGGCAGCAGGCAGCTGATTGGCCCCACCCTCTCTGTGTGCAGGTCTCTGCTCATGCTGCCCCCGTCCGCTCCATGCTCGCCTCCACCTCCTCGTCCACCTCCTCGTCATGCTCCAGGCCTATTCAGCTGCTTTTGCCGGCATGACGCTGGGTTCTCTTCCTGGTATCTTTTAGGTTCGTATTCGTCCTGGTGTGAAGAGGCTGCCCTGTTTTCAGTGTTGTTTTGTTTAGAGTCTTAATGGTGCTTTTTTTTCTTATTTGGGGACTTCTTTTTTTCTTATTTAGGGGTACCAATGACGTGACAGGACGTAGAAATGCAAGACAGGCAAGTGATGTAATAGCTAATGTTATATAACACAGGGTCAACTGATCGACCACAAATCTTAATTACTGGAACTAATACATCATCTTTGGGCGTTGATCTACAGCAAGCCGGTTTCCAAGTTAAAAATTCATAACCACGTGTTTGTGTCTTTATCCGAGCGTCACGTTCACAAAGCATGAGGCTTGATTGGCTGGAGGTGCTGAGGTATTAGATCGCATTGCAGCAGAGAGCGCACCAGGATTACACTCCAACGGATTTCAATTACAACCTGAAACGGTGAAGTGAGCCCAATGCTGAAGCGTGCATCTTTTAGTTAAACGTCAAAAGCACTAGAACGTGACATTCATGCATATATATATACGTACATATATATATATTTTTTTTTACTGTTGCTGGGGTTTAAATGGTTCCTTCTGGGATCTAAAATGTCAGAGATTTTGAGTTCTACATACAAAAACAACACCAGATTTAATTTCCTGCCTTCTTGGCTTCAAGTCAGGGGTCCCAAACACGCGGCCCGCGGGCCAAATGTGGCCCGCAGGCCACTAGTTTGAGCCCCCCACCTTGATATGAAAGTTTAATGTTAGTGCGGCCCGCGCAAGTTTGATATGGATGCTGTATGGTATCATGTACCCAGAAAAAATGATTACGTTTGATTAATGTTCATATTAAAGGTTAAATAACTGTTAATAGTTATCCTCCCTATCCGTGTGGAAGTGGTAAGTTTTTGGCTATTTAAGTTTAAAGGAAATAACTTGAAGGCTACCGTTTAGGTCGCTAGCTCTCTAGTTTGTGAGTTAGCATGTGTCTCAAGACCCTGCAGTTGCGCAATATGTTGTAAATAAAAAGAGTATAAATGTGACTATAGTCGTGTTTTGTCATGTCTACAGGGCTCTAATAATGCTCTGTTCATTTTAATCTGAAAAAAATAATTTGTCTACCCACCAACTATATGTGCTTTCTTACGTTTTTATTATGATTATTATATTTATTCATTACTGATTGATTTTCTTTATTCTTGATTTGTTTATTTATATTTCTTCTTATTTTGTGCACAAAAATAAAAATTAAGATATTTGAGAACTGTGGAATGTTTTATCAGAGCTTTTCTTGTAGAAAATCGGAACCAAAGCACTGAAAAAGTTTTTTTCTATTTTTAATAAATGCGTTTTTTTTTTTTGGAAAACCTGATGCGGCCCAGCCTTGCCCAGACCCTAGCTCCAGTGGCCCCCAGGTAAATTGAGTTTGAGACCCCTGCTTGAAGTCATTCAGTCATTGGTCGGTCTGATGACATCAGTCTAATCATGTTGTTATTTTGCTTTACATTTTGTGTTGTGGTCTCCGCAGTGACTTACATTTGGGGACATCCATCTGGTTGAGGCTGCCGAGCAGGTCCCTGACAAACAGGTTGTCGGCTTCCTCCCGACTCAGCCAGTTGTTGCAAGCGAAGTAGAAGCGCAAGTGAGGCCGGCTCATGTCGGTCACCACCACCCTGTCCAAGAACCAGCTGGCGTTCATGCCCGTGTTATCGTGCTCGATCCTGAGAGAAGTCAATACAGTCAGGGTACGTTCATTGTTATGGTGTGGTATATTTGTTACATTTCAACATGCCCGAAAAGGAGTAGGTAGAAATGGAGCTTATTTAATCCTGCCCATCTGTTACTGATGATTCATTCATATCATATAGGTGAAGGAGAAGGAAAAATAAATAGATGAATGCCTTTTTAAACAGCTTTCATTGACATGGCGGTCCGCTGGCAGTGCTACAACGTGCTAACACCCAACAACAGCTGGAGCTTAACCCTCCTGCCACGGGATCAAATCCTGCGATGGGCTACACGGCTGGAAAATAAGTGGCAAGTGCTCCGGTGCGACCCCGCCGTTAAGCCGCTGTTATCCTATGTTAGCAGCGACTTAACCATTTGACACTCATCCCACTGGACTTTACCTCAGTTTCTTGAGAGGCCCCACGTTGTGTGTTTTAATACGGAAAACATCAGTCTTATTCTTCTCAAACGCAGTCCGGCTTCTGCAAACGGGGGAGACATGAGTTATTACAATCCCGGGTAAAATAAAAATGGGATTACAAGGCGAGATTGGGGGCTTAGCTGGTTTTATGTTACAGGCTACATTTAAAGAGAATGCTGTGGAACCTCGAAGGTTGAGCTTTTGACACAATTTTCCCATAGGAATTATGATATGTGGAGAAAAACAACTTAAATGCATAACGCAACGGTTATTTCCTTAGCAGATAAGCTACACCCCAACTTAAATGTCCTGGTATCTTTGAATGCAACCCCACATTGCGTGATTCAAATGTCCTGCTGCTATTAATGAGACTCATGTTAGGCAAATAGATATTCATGGTGGTTTCTTTTAGCTTGATTTTAATGTTCAGTTCCTTTGTAGCCATTAAATACGTACATTCCATGTCCTGTCATTGCTTTCTGTTCATAAAATACAGTAAAGTGGGCACAATTCACACATATCGGCGTGTAAGAGTAGGTAGTGTACAATAAAATACATCTAGTAAAATACATCTAAATGTATTTATCATCTAAAATATGCATCTAAAATACAGTAAAATGGGCACAATGTGTAAAAGTAGATAGTGTACAATAACCGTGCAATAAACCCGTTGCTTGTGCAACCTTTATACAGCTGTATATAGTGTATATACTGTAACTTCCTGATTTGTATTACCTTGATTTTACACGACAGTCTTGAGAGCTCTTGTGCTTTCCAAGCTGTATTCATGTCTCCAAATGTTATTGTTACTCGACCTCAGATGGGGTATTGTGAGATTCAACTTTGGAGGTTCCACTGTCGTTGTCTTTGTTTGATTCAGCCCACCAGCCGTGCCAAGGTTTGTATAATTAAGGTGCACGGTGTCATGTACTAAAGAATGGAACCCTGTCCAACACACATGAATGGGTTGCCCTACTTCTGCCACCTGTGGGGGAATAAGAGCGTACAGGGCGGGTGGTGGTGGAAAGCAAACCCAATGCAAATTCTTTGGAATTCATGCAACTTATAAGTTCCACTGAATTTCCAAAGAGTTGCACACTCCCTCGCCCGTATCATGTTGTTTGGCAAAGCGTGACACAATACAGGCGGGATGTAATATATAAGTATATATCAGAGTAAGGTGAAACTCCTGCTATTTCATCAGCCGCTGTCACACAGCATGGAGATACTGAATACATGCTGCGCTGAGCATGCCGACTGAAGCGGGAGGGTAAGGTGTGGGTAACATAAAGTAAGGATGTCCTATTCTGTGCCAGGTAACCCAATCTGTCAATCAATGTGCGACTGACGGTCATTCGATCATCCACAGAAATGACATCGTGGTCTTCTTTCATTTGCCTCTGAATGGAAAAGAAGACCGGCCATGTCACATGTCCTGTAGTTCCGCCTTACTCCAAATATTCTTTGTATAGAAGAGAGCTAGGCTGCCTGCTGTGGTGGCGCTTTAACCCTTTATAGAGGCTGATAGGGTTCAAATGTTGGGAAAACATGCAATGTAACCCAATGAGTGTCTGGGGGGGGGGGGGATTTTTGGGTGCCCTATAAAGGGTTAAATATTCGATCAGTATTGAACAGGAGTGCTCTCTTATACAGTGTTGCACAATACAAACCAACACAAGGAATAATAAAGATTTATCAACAGGTTTGAAAATACCTCTTTTCTGTGCTGAAAGATCAGAGGGGAATAGAACATAGTCATGATTAAGTGCATACACAAATATGAAGTCATTGCCTCTCGACACAACAGCGGACTCTCGGGAGTCAATGATACATTTTCAAGAAAAAAAAACACAACATTGAAGCAGACAAGATGGGTTTAACGGTCCCACATGATACCATTTACAGCTCACAAGTCTAAAGCTGACTGGCAAAGCTCTGGACTTTAAGATGTGTAGCAAAGCCTTTTTTTTCAAAGCTGTCCTCAGTTATATTCTTTCATTACATTACTATTATAGTCCGTGTTAACAGACTCGTATTACCTGTGCTGCAGCAAGCCACCTACATCCAGTCTTGCAGTTCTAACACTTCAGGTGAGGTTTTATTCCGTACAAAGTAAACATATCGGCTTCCCGACATGCATATCATCGTCTGTCTATGGTTTATATTATTTTGGTGACGTTTGGCGGGCCAAACAAAAATTGCACAGAAAAACATTTCGGCAGAAAAACTAACAACTTCTAGAAGTAACAGCTTCCTGGAACCAATTGTGTTCGACTTCCAAGTCCACTGTATGAAAAGACACAAAGTCTGATTCTTTTGTATTGTATTAAGAACCCCAAATTATGAACCACTCACTTGCTTGCCAGGTGCACCTTGGGAGTGACGCCAAACTCTCCGAAAAGGGTAACAAACACATTGGCATCAGTCCCAGCTCCTTTGACATCACCGGTGATAGTGACCACCTCGTATACTAAAATGAGAAGAAAAATCCAGTTTAAAAAGTGATGTACTTGATACCAGGACACAAACCCTTGAGTTGCGGTAACAACATTAAAAGTTGAGCAGGAGATTAGTCAACGGCAATTCAATAGCCCTGTTGCGTTACACCACTCCTCACAGGGTTATGTAAGAAACAGTCTTACTTTGTCTCAATGATGGATAAGAAATGCAGTGTTCGATTCCCCGATGTGGAGTGACTTTTAGCCATTTGCAAGAGTCAAGCAAAAGAATGATAAAAACCTGTACATTGTTATCATAGACTCCATAGTCCTGCTTCCTAAAGCTTGGTGTTTTATCTTCAAAGCAACGTTAAGGTCCAAGCTGCATGGTGGATCAGTGGTTAGCACCCAGGCCTCACAGCTAGGAGACCCAAGCTCAATTCCACCCTCAGCCATCTCTGTGTGGAGTTTGCATGTTCTCCCCGTGCATGCGTCGGTTTCCTCCCACATTCCAAAAACATGCTAGGTTAATCGGCGACTCCAAATTGTCCATAGGTATGAATGTGAGTGTGAATGGTTGTTTGTCTATATGTGCCCTGTGATTGGCTGGCCACCAGTCCAGGGTGTACCCCGCCTCTCGCCCCAAGACAGCTGGGATAGGCTCCAGCACCCCCCGCGACCCTCGTGAGGATAAGCGGTAGAAAATGAATGAATGAATGTTAAGGGCCAGAACTGCTCTGCCCTCCATCTTACCCACGACTCACACTGGATCCATCGTGGCTGCGGTCCTGATCCAGTCCATCTTGCATCCGCTCTCACTGCAGGAACTGCACTCGAGGGAGCAGATGCGATAACTTGCCTTTATACAGGAAGTTCTTGTAAACAATCGGCGGTGTCGTGAATCTCGGTGTTTTGGAGGCCTTTGACTTCATACAACGAGTAAGTACTGTATCTGGATCTTTTTTCATGTTTATTGTGATGAAATTGAGCGATTGCGCCCGCGTCTGTGACATCTGCAGTGCCCGAACGGATTTTTTTCGTTTCTCAGCTGGTGTGAGCCTACAACAGGCATCTTACGAAACGCTTCCGGCAGCCGCAATGGATCCAGTGTGATCCCAATCCCAGCCCGAGATCCCAATGATAGGGAACCAATTTCTAATTCCGTTCTAATAAACCCTCACCTTTCTTCTTGTAGTAGTCGTCCTCGTACCCGTCCGATGAGTCTGTGTGGTAGTTCAGCAGCTCACTCTGGTAGATGGCCGCATGGTCCACATGCTTGTTTTTGGACTTCTTCCCCTTTTTCTTTTTATCCTCATCGCTATCCGTTGACCCCTTCTTGGCCTTCTTCTTCTTCTTCTTCTTTGAGTCGTCTTCCTCCTGGTCCTCCACCACGGGCTCCTCTCCCTCATTGTGAGATCTTTTCTTCTTCTTGCCGTCTTTGGACTTCTTCTCTTTCGAGACCACCACGTCACCTTCCTCCGGGTTCTCTGAGGAGGGTTTCTTCTTCTTTTTCTTCTTTTCCTCCTTGGTCCCCTCGCTCACGTCCTCTTTGGATTTCTCCCTTTTGGAGGGGGTGGTCGGGTCATTGTTGTTCTGCTCACTTTCTTCCCTCTCAAGCACATCTTCTTTCTTTTTCTTATTTTTGTCTTTGACTTTATCGCCCTCCCTTTTCTTCTTCTCTGAACCGTTTTCGTCAGAGCGCTCTGAACTCTTGTGTTTCTTCCTACTCTTGTCACCGGTCCTGCTGCTGCTCCTCTTCTTCAACTTCAGCTCCTCTGATTCCTCCACTTCCTCGTCAACCTCCTCGGTTTCTTCCAAAGTCCTTGATTTTTTGTCTTTTGACGGCATCTTCAATGCTACCCCTTCCCTTGGATTTACTCTTGTCAGACCGTCTTTGGGTTTCTGGATGAGCAGGGCAGCTCATTTGAAGAGAGGTCCTAGTGTGGCCTTCAGGACAGCCTGGACTTATGCAGCTCAGACAAACAGATGGAGTAATTTCAAACCAACCTGGCCGGAATGGTCGTACAACCAACGCACTGCACTCATGAAAAATTAGGCGCCTCGGCACGTGACCATCGGGAGAAAGCCGTGTGAAAAAGGAGCCTTGCACAGAGAACTTATCCTCACCCTCCATTATTCATGGTGTCAGGATCGCTTTACGGGACAGGGGTGTCTCGCTTTTACCTGCACTTGCCCATCACACTTAACATGAACTCGCCATTTACGCCAACGAGCTTCCTAAATGGTCATAAACGTCACTCTAAGCACATTACAAGTCCAAGGAACTGATTTACTGTACAGTGATGGTGCCATCGTCAGATTGAGTCTGGGTCCTATTTTGTGTGAATTCAATGATGGCTGAATCATGTTTCTAGATTTAAGTTGTTGTCACTACTACACAAGCGTCACTACTAACTGAAGAAATGTAATGTAATGTAACACACAATTTTACAGAAAATTCCTAAAACTAATCCAAAAACAACTAAAAACCCACGTGTTTAAATCCGTTTTTAATGTCTAATCTTTTATACCTGACTGCTGTTTCCCACTTTTAGCCTTGTTTTTAGCTCTAAATGAATGTATGAATGTTGTATTTTAATGCATCTTTTACTTTGAGCATTTTGAAAAGCGCTATACAAATGAAATGTATTATTATTATTATGTAGCCACAAGTTTAAGGGAAAGAGTGGCTAGTGGTTAGCATGTTAGCCTCACTACGACCAGCAACAAGAAAGTAAGTTAGCTCCTAGCCTGATTGGACATGCACAAGTGCATGCGATGCCTGATGACAAAATTAGAAAAAGTAAAACAGAGTAAGATAACACTGATTAAGTCTCTGCTGCATAATCTTTCTATTAACATTGCATGTCGTTGGCGGTTCAGCTGCACTCAACAAAGAGCCAAATCCTCCCATTAGACTTATTGCTGCCACCTGACACCTTATGGGCATCTCATCCAGGGGCAAGCTTGTTTCAGAGATATGAAAATAAACAATGACTGTCAACTAACAACACAGTTATCTCATTTATTTCATTCATTATGTTAAAAATGTAATATAATATAGCGTTGTCATATTCAGAAGTGTCTGACGCTCTTTTACAACTTTATTCTTACCTGAACACAAAAAACAACAGTGCAATTCCAACGCCATGTACGTATCTCCAACTCGCGACTCACTCTCTTCCGGCATCGGAACGACACTTCCTGATTGTCACGCGCGACCGGCAGGTGCTTTCAGAGATAAACCGAACATCACTAGAACGTCTTCATTGTTATGAGCGTTTGATCGTTCTAAATAAACACAGACGAATAAATATAAATATTTTTATCCTTCACTAAGGTGACTCTGACTACGAAAGTACAATTCACTGCATTAAAGTATTCGCGGAAATCCCAGCGACACACAAAACATACGAATTCAACTTAAATTACGTGGTGTTTTTGAACGCAACACCTAATTTCTCATCATAATATTCAAATGTTATGCTACTATTTAAGATACATTTTCAGACTTTTAGCTATATTTGTCGTTCATTTGGAGCTGTTAATACTGTACATAAAAATATATACAATTGTGTCCTTTTCGTTTATCTTGTTGTACAATAAAATGGGAAGATTTTACACATAGCTGTAAATGGTGATTAAATCAAATTCGTCATTCGTTTAAAAATTGCAATCAGCCATAATAATACAAGAGAGAAAAATCCAAACAGGTTTATTTACAAACACAATATTATACAGAGGCATTCAAAGTTAAGAAGCACTGTTATATTACCTTCGTTTATTACAGACTGGTCCCATTGTTTCACCTTCTGACAACAATAAGCGGTGCATGGAGCCAACATTTGGCGGTGCTCATTTAAATGCAAATTATACATTATGCTTTACATCAGTCTGTGGCAAAGTAAGAGCTGAAAAATTACATTTTTTTTTTAAATAAATCGCACTACACATTTGAGAATGTAACCTGAATGTTCATAGTCAAGCAAAGGTGAATTAACACTGTGGCAGTGAACTCCAGCGCCTCACAAAGCTGCAGCAACTGCTATCATCAGAGCATCTATACTAAGCCGCCAGCCATCTGCAACCACTGACGACAATCTGGTTAAGAAAAAAGGGTTTTTTGTGAGTGTAAACTTAATTCAGTGATCACTGAAGCAGGCACACACCAAGCTAGGTGGACATCATGCAGAGCGGCATGTGATTATGGAGTTTTACGACAAGAAGAAGTCGGGAGTGGACTCTTTAAAGAGGCTCCTTTGATTTGATTTGATTATAGATGAGGATTGCATATCAGATGGAGGGAGTGGCTATCATAAGGCAGCATGGCGTGAGATTTGATAAGCCAAACAATAAATAAAAAATAATAAAGGAATCCCTTTGTGCCTCTTTTCCATCGCCAGAGGACATTTTCAAACAGAAGTAAGGCCACTGGAAACAGGCCAGTTTATCCGTTTAAAATGTTCAAATAGATTACAAAAGTAGACAATTGGGTGCTGCTTTTTTTTATACATTTTTGAAATATGACAAGTTTCAGGCTTTGTTTGACACAAACGCCCAAAAGCTGCCATACCCGCAGAGTCGAGCGAGTAGAAAAGAACCAATCTGTACAGCAAAAAGCCACTAGAAAACGTTACGGAAACATCACCACCATCGGGAAGACCACGTGTCACACATGAAAAACATGAAAAAACTGACCAGAGGGCGAAAATTAGAAAAGAACACCACATCGAGTCAAAGAGAGCAACCTTCATCACGTGGTGGAATATATGTGAGGTGTGCACAGCAAGAAATGTGAGAGATCACGTGCAAGGCCCCGTGTGTACGTGCACGATACCGCGGGCGTGCATGTGAATGAAGTTGAAGATTTCGTGCGGCATGGCGTGGAAGCCCGGTCGCGGCTTGACGTTATCGTAGTAATGGTGAGTGATGAAGATGCCCGACGGGTTCATGGGGAAGGCCCAGAAGCCGTAGAGGTGCACTTCCTCGCACATCTCCAGGGCGGCGGTGACCAGCATCAGCCCGCTGCTGAGCCGCTTGGCCCGCACGCCCTGCACCGCCCAGAAGCGCTGCACGTTGAGCAGGTACTGCGGGTGGAAGAAGAACACCCCCCTCTGTGAGTCAAAGTCGTCCAGCATGTACTTGACCCGGAAGGACACATCCGTGTTGCGCGTGTTGTAGAAAGCGGGAAGGACCACCGAGGAGTTCTCGTAGTTCTGGAGGACGTCGTAAAAGGGCCGTCGCCATTTCTCCAGCTTCTGAAATCTGATTTGGGCATAAAGTGAAAAAGACAAACAGCTGAATAGGAAAAGTCATAGCTGATGAGGTTGGATTTCAGGATGATTTACGGTACCTTTCTGTAATAATGCTGGGATTTACCGTCACCAGATCCGTTTTAGTGCCGACATCAGCTGAATATTTCTCGCTGATGGGCGGTATGTTGCATCTATGGCAAAAAATGAAAATACCTCTCAAAATTAGACACTTTTCTGGACTCAAACTCCACAAGTATTGGACTGAAAACATTTCATTTCATTTCATTTCCATATAAAGCAATTATAGGTCTGCAGTTTCCATGATAGAACAGCTTGGACCAATAGACTTCAGTTGCGAAAGGAGCTAACGATAGCTGAATATGAGAGCTGACAAATGGGCTGACAGCAGGAGCCGGCAAAACGCCAGTTGTCAGCTTGAAATCAAACGCCTGCCATTCTTTCAAGGACTGAAAACTTTTAATTGGAAAAATGTGTTATCTTTGCAAACTGTGCACCATACACAGAAAGATAAAGCTTGGCAGTCAGTTGTGCAGTGCTCATGGAATGGGCAGATAAGGTAGTCAAATATTTTGACTGAAATATTTTGATGTCTTCGGACATCCAGTTTTGGTTTTGCCGTCTTTTAGAATGCACGGAACCATGCTATGTTCTGCCATCACAACACTACATTGTTGATTTATTTTAATATTTTAATAGGCCTATTTTGGGGGGGCTTCAGGGGGGATTTTTTATTGATTTTTAAAAAAATTTATTGATTTTTTTTTTACAAAAAAAAATCTCTGACAAATTTCATATAAATAAGGCAAAATCAGACTAATAAGTAAGCCAATAAGCAGGTTAATACTAGTAATAATCAGAAGAAGAAGAATGATGATAGTAATAATAATAGGCTAATTAATAATATAATAATGTTTTTTTGTTTTTTTTTTACAAAAAAAAATTATTTTGGGGGGGCTTCAGGGGGGATTTTTTATTGATTTTTAAAACATTTTATTGATTTTTTTTTACAAAAAAAAATCTCTGACAAAATTCATATAACAGGGCAAAAGTGGGTTCATAACAAGCCAATAAGCCTACTAGTAGTAGTTGGCTAGTATTTGTAGTTGGCTACTACTACTACTAGTAGTAGTAGTAATAAGAACCTCAGAACCTAGTGACGCCCCTGCAGTACACTTAATAACGTTGGTTACTGTTTACATTTTGAGACCAAAAATGCTGATGGGGACACCCACTATTTGGCCTCTCATCCACACGAGCCCGCAGATATCTGGCACAAAACTCTGGCCAAATTGTGGATTCAGGAAAAAATCTGGTCATGTGTTTGGGTATTGACGCAAATAACCGGAGTTATACGTTTCCAAACATCCCTGCCTGCGACAAAGTATGCCGTGACATCACACAAGCAAGGAAATGCCAAACAGGAAATGACACAAAAACAAAACTAGCAATCCACAAAACCTAATGAATGTGAGCACGAAAGGAATATTTTTTTTTGGTACCTGAACACAAAATCAGCTGAGTCAATTTCCTTTCCACAGTTGGTGTTCTTGATGATACCCCCATTTCCGATCACAGCACATTTTTTGTACTGGGATTTGGAATACGGCATATCCTGGAGGACACAAATAGGTATTGTGAAATCCGCATGCGTGAATTGTCCACAGCAGCCAGTAGCTCACTCACATCTGGGAACATCTTAAAAACCTCAGTGGTGATTGGAAGGATGCCACTGGTGTCCACCTCGTAGCGCAGCTTGGTCCCTGCAGGGGTGTTCCTCTTGGTGGTGAACAGGAAGGACGGAGCGTTACAGCAGCGAGACAGCGACATCCTGGAACAAACAAAGAATCCATTTAGCTAAACTGGACCAAGTTACGTGGCCCATGGGGGTGTCTATGCTTTTAGCCAAACAGTTATATGTGAGTAGGATGCATGTTTTTTTACATTAGCATTTAGAGAATGGGAGAAAGGACCAAAAAGGCTTTTAGATAAAATAAGTGCCGCCCTCTTAATCCCCTCGGAAAGCACTCAAAGGATTTTAGTTTGATGTAAAAATGTTTGCTTTTTGTGTAACCCACAGGCCACAGATGATATCAGACCGACCCTCATATCTACGTATACTGTACACAACATCTCATAAGAAGCAATATATGTATATGGGTTGTATTATAGGAAGGATCTTTGACTATTGGCTCTCCTGTTTAATAGACAATCCACGCTGGTGGTCAAGACAGATAGCTGAAAATGATATCCCAAAATGTAACCCCCTGAATAGGAACAATCAGACATAACTTGATGGTAATGGTAATGGTAATGGTAATGGTAATGGTAATGGTAATGGTAATGGTAATGGTTTAATTTCATTTGAACATGCATCAGATTCCAATTGAGTTTATCCCATAATCAGTTCCCAGTTCCACATATCCAAAAGGAGTAGGAAGAAGCAAAGCTTATTAAATCCTACTCCTCCATCTGGTACTTTCACAATCACTAACTGTTACATTTGATCACTTCCTGCCTTTCTGATGTATTTTTTTATTTATTTTATTTTACTATTGTATTATTATTATTATTTATTGGCTGGCGACCAGTCCAGGGAGTACCCTGCCTCTCACCCGAAGACAGCTGGGATAGGCTCCAGATAGGCTCCCTGCGACCCACGTGAGGATAATCGGAAGAAAATGAATAATTTAATTTAATTTAATTTAATTTAATTTAATTTAATTTAATTTAATTTAATTTAATTTAATTTAATTTAATTTAATTTAATTTAATTTAATTTAATTTAATTTAATTTAATTTCTACCGCTTTTTCCTCACAAGGGTGGCGGGGGTGCTGGAGCCTATCCCAGCTGTCTTTTGGGCGAGAGGCGGGGTACCCCCTGGACTGGTGGCCAGCCAATCACAGGGCACATATAGACAAACAACCATTCACACTCACATTCATACCTATGGACAATTTGGAGTGGCTAATTAACCTAGCATGTTTTTGGAATGTGGGAGGAAACCGGAGTACCCGGAGAAAACCCACGCATGCACGGGGAGAACATGCAAACTCCACACAGAGGTGGCCCAGGGTGGAATTGAACCCTTCTCCTAGCTGTGAGGTCTGCGCGCTAACCACTCGTCCGCCGTGCCGCCCTAATTTAATTTAATTTCTTTTTTTGACCCATACCAAAGTACGATGTGATATGAGCATCCAATGCCATAATGGGTACCATAGTAAGTGTCAATATAGTGATATAAATAGCACATCATGACTGGTTCCAAACTCTTCATCCTTTTTATTTAGCAAACATCAACTGCTTGTATTGTTTCTTGAATTGGCTCATCGTTATCGTTTGAGTTCCCCAGAAATGTATTTGTAAATGTACTTGACTTTTTCCATTGAATAGTGCATGAGAAACAGAACGGTATAGAACGGTATAGAAGAGAAAACTAAGCAAGCTCAGCTAGCTTTAGTGCGTGCGTTCATCTAAAATGCATGAGTTTCACACCAGTGATAGAGAAGTCAGTAAGAAATCGCTGAATTTGCAGATTTCCTAATGAAACATTTATTATACACAATAGCTCTCTCCGGCACAGGTAAGTGTGACATCATCATTCTTGCCATTCTCACTGCCATTATTCTATGGACGAGTCAGCAGCACCAGCTAGCAGAAATTCAAATGTAATCAAAGATATCTTTATGTTGTACTGAATGAATAAATGAATGAATTTGACTCGAAAGCTCACCAGGACGTGATGAGACTTTTACAACCAAGTATCACAACTTTTCCAGGAGAAGGAAAAACTGCATGTACTTCATACACAGATAAAAGGTAACTGTATTAAAACAAAAACATGATTGTCTATTTCTTGTTATCCTGTATGAAACTCAGAAAGAGTCAATACCACACCAGTGGACGAAACCAAAAGCGCATGCAGAGGTAGATTGAGCTGCTGGATGCTGGCTACTTATGATAGCTACAGCTTTTGTCGACCTCGCATCCGAGAGCAGTATTTTAAGAATTTACGAGGTGCCCTTTGACCTGCTATAAACTAGTACGCGTGAAATGTTTATTCTGCGCTCTGCTGTGATTGGGTTGGTGCTTACTTGAAGTTGCTTGCCTCCTCCTTGCTCTGCTCCCACTTACACACCTGCAGGTTCCGCCATCTCTCAAACAGATCAGAGGTTTTGACCCTGGCAGACAGGCAGAGAGACTTGTGGAATGAAGAAGGATACCCATGACCATGTATTTTCCGATTATTGTTTCTACAAGGGTAGTAAATTGACAAAAAAAACAACACAAAACAAGCGTTATAAAGACAACAACAGCAACAAAACAAAGGGTTGTGAATGTGGACGATCAGACTGAAGAACAACGTGGCTTTATCTAGCACGGCTGTAAATAGATTGTCCTTGAAGTGACATTTCCTGGGAGACGACTAAAGTGATTCTCTCTGGGAGGCCACTTCCAACTTCCAGGCAGAGCAGCTGCTGCTCTCTGGCTCGCTGCCCTTGGAACAATTGACTTGACGTTAAACCAGGAAGGATGCTACTCCATTTCAAGCGTCTCACTCTGTATAAGGAAATGTGTCATGGTGAGGCATTCAGTTCCTATTTTTGATGCATGACGTGGGGGAAAAAATGCCACAACGCTTGTCGTTTGGTCACAAAATTAGCATAAAAGTGAAGAGACGGCGAATTATAAAGTCCACACGCGACAAATCTCACAAGAATGGACAAGAAGACTTACATTGTCAAGACTTTGACATCCATAATCTCCTGCCTGAGCTCTTTGCATGTTGTCGAGTTGTACTCAAAAGGGCCCTCATAGTTTCCCAAATACCTGAAGGGGTAACACACAATTCACAGTCACCTCTGGAAAAAGCACTCTGAGAGAAAAATGAATCAGAAAAATAGAAATGTAAATAGATGGACAAAATAAAATATCATGGGAGAAGTCAGTATAGGAATATTCATTTATCTAAATGTATCTAAATACTAAAAATAACAATGAATGACATTAGCGCCGATGATACGAATCGCATTGGCTTTGCTGTCTCATTTTTGTTATTGCGTTATTTCATCCCAAGCACTCAAACTGGAGCGCATCTGACTGCATATTTGAGCATATGATAACATCTCCATTAACACGATAACAAATGTACACATATACATGTCTTTGGTGGGTAGTGGGGCCACATTTGATGAGAATGGTGTGATCGTCATATCAGGTCACGCCAATTCACACATTTGTGCACATGGATGCATCACACAACACCGTATTTACATGCAGACAGAGTGCAACCTGAACAAAATGTGTGTGAGGGGGTGTGTGTGCTTTTTTGGAGGTGAAGTTTAAAGGTAAGGATGTAGCTTAAATGACAAATAACGACATACTGTATACTCTGAAATGCTCCATTAAGACTCCTATTGCCAAAGTTCCACATTTTAGTGACTTATAAGAAATTAAGGAAAGCACGTCCGTGTTATTACCACTTGTGACCACAGATGTCACTGTTGTGCAGGTTTTTGTCTCCCTGTTATGGCTACAAGGTGTGTCAGAAAGGTTCCAGGACAATTGATGTGTGGGACATTCCCTGGTACGAACATCGCCATGCTAAAGGGATCTCCCTCCTCACCCCATTTAGACTGATTTTTCCCAAGCTAAAGGGGATCCATTTTGAGGAAGTGGCTATGGTGGATCCCGGAAAAGTCCTTCCGGGATTACAAGAAGGTGTAGCAGACCTGACTGGGACGGTGTGTTAGATTCCTTTTGTCACGCCAGTTCTGACACACCTCGTATACAATTCACACTAAAAAGTACCCTCTAATCAATTTCTGACCAAATTCAGCATACAATTTACTTAATAGTTTGTATGAATTCTCTGCCTTTGTTGATACTAATTGAAAGGAAATCAGTTTAGAAAACAAGAGCGCATGATGATGTTTCATTTCAAGGGAATGATACGGTGTCCTCCATGGGTATTGGAGCGGTCAGGCCAATTCCTTTATGTGTGCTATCGATGTAAAAACATTTAGGATTGACATCAAATGGCGAAAATTCACCCCTTAAATGTAGTCCACACAGGTCAAACCTATCATACCCAATCAAAGTGCAATAGGACACAATAGGACCAGTAATAAATGTAAATACCTGGAACATTTTTAAGTCAAGCCCAAATGTTTTCAGTCTAAAGCAAAAATAAAGGAATTGACCGCACTGTTCCGACACTTCTGGGGGACACTGTATACAATCTTACTGGTTAAAATGACATTTGCAGAACAGATTGCGGCTGGATGGGTGTCATAATGTGTCTGTGGTGGTCAATGAGTGTAAAAAAGAAGATGACAATAAAAGAACACATGGGGCAATACAACACAGGGATGCACAAAAGGAACACGATGCAGGAGGATATGGTCCAAATAAACAGTGAAACTGGTCGTCTACATCCACCTCTCTGAGCAGAGAGTCTTGAATAGAAGCCAATCGAATAGATTTCCTGGGATGAACTCAGCGGTATTACATGTGCAATGCTGGCTCAAGAACCAACCGTGTCGTTATCGGCATGTTCCTGTCTTGGTGTGAGAAAGAAAAGTTGATTTCAAACCAAAACAAAGAGGAAGGGGGGGGTTAAATCCAGGTCGCAAAAGAGAGACAATGCAGATGTGAAGAAGGGGAGATAGTTGGAGCAGGGAGACGTGTCCACACTATGTACATGGCATACACACAAGAGCTGTGCAGAACACGACACAAGGGTTGAGCAGGACAAGGCACTTGGAGATGGGTGCTAGATGGGACACGATGGGCGGCACGAGAAGAAGCCAGAACATCCACAGGAGACCGACCAGCTTCTGGAGGCGGAATGGGGGTTCGGTGGGAGATTTGGGGTCAAGGTGGACGGAATCAGACAACATGCAAGAAGAGCAAATCTGGAGTGCAACCACCACTGAAAAATAACATGAGACTTGTAATACCCTTCAGACCAATGACAAAGAAAGAGGCATTCTTGGGTTTCTGTCAATGTACTAAAAATGCCTTCAAACTGGCCTACCTGTGAGAGCGTTTGTTTTTCTTCTTAATATCGGCTAGGCAGGGTGTGACTATTACGGAGATCTGTGAATCTGGCTGAAAATTCTGACGGAAACATCTGTCAACATGCAGACAGGTTAAAAGTTAAATGTGTGACGTGGTCCTGCTCACTTGCTAGACCTGCAGACTTCATAACAGAGAAGGGAAGTCAATGAAAAAAAAAAAAACGATATATATCAGATGTTCATCTGAGGAGGCTGGTGGGCGAATGAGCGGCCCAGTCCACGCATGCAAAGGCTGGGTCGTCACTCGGGATGGCTGTGGAAAATGCGTCTATGTGTGGCCCTCTCACTATATAGCTCACTCTCTTTGTCTCAGAGGTGTTGTGCAGTCAGTTACGCTGGGAAAAAGGTACCTTTTCCTTCCATTTCTGGCAGGCTTCAGAGATCCGTCATCCGAGAAATTAACGGGACCGCTCCAATTTCCTGTCTCGTCCCCTTTGAGTCGGCTAAACTGTTGCGCACTAGTAAGAAAATGAGTCAGTTTATTTGGGATTTCTTGTCCGTGTCGTGCATAAAGAAAAATAAATAAATAAAAACACCCTAAGCTTTCACTCATAGCATAAACATGGCACACATTCACGCCGGATTTGGAGATTGAGCAGCTTGTTGCCTCAAGAAAGGACTCAAAGTAAAACACGTCACAATATCTTGTATTCTGGATGCTACAGTGGAGGCGGAGCTGATCGGCGTTGGGCTTTTTCGCTGATATCGGTCCATCCCGATCGATCGGAGCACCCCTAATTGACATGTACGTGTATTATATTAACTAATACTGCCTGCCACTCTACGTTACCCGCATAGATAAATGAAGCAGTAAATCAATAATCGATTTTGGACCAATTCAATGGAATTGATTCACCTGATGATTCCTCGCGCACGTTAATCAATGGCTGGGAATCACATGGTCTGCAGGACTTTTATCAAGTGACATATTGAGATTAAATACCAGGGGCGTCACTAGGTTCTGAGGAAAGGGGGGGCTTAGCCCCCTGAAGATGCACAGGATATGAATGAATGTAGTAGACATTCAAAAAAGTCACAAAAATTCAAAAATCCAAAAAACCAAATAAGGAATAAGAACCGGGATATAACTTTCCCACTTTTGGACAGATTTAGTAGAGATACTCAATTGTTTTAGGCCACCATTAAATGTACACAAGTACACACAATCTACACTGCAAAACCGCTGCTCAAGCTCAGCAACCATTCTGTCCAGTGGACAGAGATATAATAATCATGATTATATTTTTAATTAGCCTATTATTATTACTATCATCATTATTCTTCTTCTACTACTACTAATAGTAGTAGGCTAGTATTAACCTGCTTATTAGCCTGCTTTTGCACTATTATATTGAATTTGAAAAAAATATATAAAAAATAAATACATTTTTTTTTAGAGGGATTGAAGCCCCCCTAAAATAGGCCTAAAGACGCCACTGTTAAATACAATTTTTTATTTATTTATTTGCTTTTTGCCTTTGCAACCTCGTTAAATGAACACACACAGCAGGCATGAAGCCTTCCATTTCTCTGATGTCATTCACTGCTTCAGATAATGTCATTGATCATTTAGTCTGAACGTGTTTCTTGAAGGGAATTTAGCTGGGAATTTGTTGGAAAATGTGACATTTTGACCAACTATACTTAATATGCTCACTTACGCCATCTTTTTGTTTTTTTAATGGCCCTAACTAAATTAAAACATTTCTTCCAAGCCAATTAATCAAGTTTTACACCAAGTACACATGTGACAGAGGCTTCTGCACGTATTCATGGGAAACATGCTCCCGTGAGTGTTCAGTGGGCGTTTGATGTATGCATTATCGTCCTTTAGCGAGAACATTTCCCTCCGCTTGACCACTTAAGCATCCCAGCAGCTCACAACAAATCACGTTAAATCAGCGTCGTACGTCCAAGCAAAGTCAGTGACGTACTGTATGTTGGGACCGGATCAATTCCCATCTTGTGGCAAACGCTGTTCAATCTCTTGTGGCTCCCTCACAAACACACAGATCAATCAAGCATCCTGAATACAAACAATGCCAGGCCAATCATCTCCCGCTGACTTGGTTATAAAAACAGTCTGGACAGAAATGTGAGCGCAGACAAACAATAGTCCGCCACAGTTGGGCTGCAGCGCTTATTATGTTTGCCATCCTGGCCTTGGGCAACATTAATGGGACTTGAGAGCAGGATGAATACACTTAAGAGTACTCTAATGCTGGTTTATTGACTCCTGGAGTGTGTTTACCATACCCAGAGACACTTCCTGTGATGGCAAAGCGCTCCTGGCATTGCCCCTGCTATCACATTACAGAATTTGGTCATGTAAAGAATTGTGTTTATGGCATCATAGCTTCTTTTTTATACTTTTTAAAAGTGTTTAAAGGTGTAATAATTTTGAATGGAATACACTAATTGAAACATTTGTGCGTTCTAAAGATATCAAAATAGATAAAAAAAATAAGAGGCAGCTCATTAATGCATGCAGTGGAACACACCTATTCCGCTTACAAAGCTCACTATCAAAACCTCCAACAAGACTTTCTGGTTTTATATACATCTTATGACTATGTAGTAACAGGTACATTCACGATAGCATGTAATACATGCAGTATTGTGTTGTACTTTGGTCATTTTAAGCATTGCTGTAACGTCCTTCCTAGACGCATTGATTTCACATTGCTACATAGAAAGATATGGTATTGGTACATACAGTATATGGTATAGTATATATATATGGTATATTTTGACAAAAACCGATATGGCGATATTGTCCAATTCTCAATTTCCGATACCAATATGTTTAACATGACTTTAATTGGTGTCTTCGTCTGAATTGAAATCCTAAAATTAAATAAAATGAAATAACTTTAGCACGGTATTCAAATTAACAACATGAATCCTTTTGTAATGTGCTACAAAAGACCGAGGATTAACTTTGAAGTGTCATTTAAGTGCTTGAATTTGATTTTGGAAAAGCTGTTCAAAACTGGATTGTTAATGAATATGATGCCGTTGTGTTTCTGCGCTGCCCCTTTACACAATTATACAGGACAAAAACACACCTGAGGAGGCCAGGAGAAGACCAATGGATCTGGATCACATGACACCATTATCTCAAGGGTCGGATCCAAGGCCAAATTTTAATAAGTTCATATCTCACTTTGACCTCATGGCCTTCGCCGTCACATCATCTTGACAGCCTAGTGGCAGTAGATGATGACTTTGGATCTCTCTCACACACACACACACACACACACTGGCCCTCAAGTGTGTGCAGACAGACTGTAGCAAAATGGCCGCCGCTGAGCCCATTTGTTGTCAGCCACCCGTCACCCCCCACCTCCTTCCTCCGCTTTGTCTCACGGGCCCAGCGCCACAAGTATCGTGCAGGGATGTTGCCGGAATTCATGAATCTCACCATTAGAGAGGTTACGGATGCCATGAATCCATCTTAGACCAGACTGTGGGGTTGGAGGGGGAGTGGCAGTGGGGAGGGGCTTTAACTGCGGTGGTGGTGAGGAGGGGGGCGGGGGAGGGCGTCTAAGACTGCAGCACATTATGTTTGCTTTTTGTAAACATACATGAGCTGTCATCGATATTAGGGATGCGGAGTCGTGGCTTTTAACCCCCTTTTGTTTGGAGTGGGGTGTTACTCGGGTCTCAAAAAACCCTCAAACACCCCGGCTTCTCAACATCTGCTCGTCTCGTACTGGCATTTGTGTCCAAATTTAAAAAAAAGAAGTGTTTCAGAGTAGTAAAGGTGAGAGTTTAAATGCTAAAAGCCAGGTACAGGATATTGTGTTTCTACTTCTGCAGAGGTGTGGCTCTGCAGTGGCCGAAAAGTCATTCATTTTACAGATAACATGAAAAATAAACACAATATTTCACATACTGCTTATTTCAAATCATGATTGCTATATATTAAATCACAGTCACAGTGAGTGAGTGAGTGTGTCACCTCTGTAAGATGTAGGCTACCACCAGTCAAGAAGGCTTCAACTCAAGAAGAATAACAAATAAATAAATCAAGGGAAAAATACATCACCATACACAGCTGGAGCGCGTGTGTATGATATGGATGTGATGCTTTATCATCGTCAAAAGAAACCCAATGGAGTTTGTTTTTATGCCACAGGAAGGGGGAGAAGATGGATGGTTAATTGCTATTGTCCTCTCCAGCCATTAAAGCCCGTTTCCCCCCCTGAAGAAAAGATCCATTAAACATTCAAGGTTTCAGAAACCGACACAACCTCTATGAAAGGCATGCTTGAATTACAAATCACTGCAAATGTGTCTCTAAAATGATGAAAGACAAACAATACTTACCTCTTAATGTAGTTTTTCCCATAGAGAATCTGTTGCAACAGTGTTACCAGTCCGAATGCGCAAATGAATATGAAACAAAGGGACCTATTGCCTAGGATGTCTTTACCCGACGATGGGTCGGTGTAGCCGATTCTGCGGCGCAGCATCCGGGGATGGCGTTGACACCCGGGTCGGTGTCTCTCTCCGCTGCTGCATTCAGGACCGGGAGCGCAGGTGTCTTGGCCCGATAGGACCGGACATCGTCCATCACCTTCCTAGCGGGATACTTGCATCATCACACGGATGGAGATTTGTAATATTACATATGAGAGAGCTGATAGGAAGATACCCCGGAGGGATTATTATGGGATGTGACGCGACGAGGGAGGGGAGACAGATCTCGCAAAAATAACGCAGGGATAAAAAAAAAAAAAAAGAGTGAAATCAACGGTTTGTGGTTTCAAATTATATCACCCAAACGCGGTGTTTCTGGGCTTAAAATGAAGTTACGCCTTTATAGAAAACGCGCACACGCCCTCTGCTTCATCTCCAAACTGAGCTATGCTGCGTGACTGCAATCTTGAAAGGAGGGTGCGCCTGTTTCTCTCGGTATAGCCACCAGAGGGCGCCCCACCCTTCATTCATGTGTTCTTTATATAGCAAATACTCCAAGGTCACAGACTCACAGTCTGCTTTTTTTCAAGGGTGACATAAACAGTAGTAACACCTAGCTTGTTTGTGTCATTGAATGGTATATGCTGTATAAAAGTCCCTGCAGTAATGACATTACATATGTGCACTAATCTAATCTTGTGAAGTGTATTACTTGTATATTTATCAGTCCCATATGATACTATTTTTTTCCATACTAGCGTATTCAAAGTGGGTTGGAAAAAATCTATTTCAGTTTAAACTTACTTTTACCAAGCCTTGCTGGGAACACTCCATTCTGTGTGTCTGTGGCTTTAATACTAATGAGTTGTGTTTGTTCACAAACTGTGAGTCTACAATCAGCAGTACTGTCTATATGTATGTCGTGGACACTGGATGTGTTGCGAATACACAACTCAAATAACCACAGCAATTATGTTACTCTGAAAAATGTCTTTCTAAAGGCTTTCATGAAGACCTCCTCTAATACACACCTTACTCCTCGTCGTTAAATTAGTTTTTTGGACTGTCTTTATCTTGTCTTGCTAGTTCAAAACAATCCAACACAGCCTTTAGCTAAACATTAAATCAATTTAAGCCATTCAAAAATAAACATACATATTAGAATCGATGTTCCCCACTTTTGACATTGTTACATTTAGTCGTGATTATTTTAATGAAATTATTTTTACGTTATTTGTAAACAAACAAAGTAAAACCTTACGCTTTGGGAACGGGGTCCCTTTTCAATGTTACACAGGAAGTAGCACGGATGTAATTTGATGGGACGCAAGCCTCTTTTCCGGTCTCTTTTCCCTCGGCCACTGTACCAGAATGGTAAGCTGCAATGCTGTTGTGTTGAAATCCTTCGACATCCTAGAAATGTGACATTCATCTCCCACAGATCACGTTTATCTTGCAAACGGCAAAGCTCAGCTACTGTTCTGTTCACGTATTGTTGCAATATAAATTTAAATTTGACAGGTATAATGCTTATTCTGTAGTGGCTAGCCGGCTGGTAGCCTTTCCGTACCAGAGACGTCACCACCACACTGCCTCATTTAACTGAATAAAGTACTTTGTGGTAATGTTAAGATGTACATTGTATATTTAATAGTAGGACTGGTACCGTCGCCGCTGTACAGTGGATTTCATTCAAGTAGTAGTTTTAGCATTGGCTAGCGGTGTTAGCTAGCAACAGCTTGAAGTAGCTTGAGTTTAATGAACGTATGCTTGTAGCATTACGAAGATGTGTAGCGACAATGTAACATGTTAAAATGGCAGAAACACATTTCAGTATAGAAGTCTTGTCAATGATGTCCTTATGTCTGAACCAATGATAGCTTATGATTCCATCATTTTGGAAAAGCTGAGACAAGACTACCATTGCTTTGGAGTATGTTACTTTTTGTGGTCAATCACCCCTGATGGATTACATCTTATGTATTTTTTTTTCCAGACGAAGGGAACATCATCTTTCGGTAAACGCAGGAACAAGACGCACACCTTGTGCCGTCGTTGTGGCTCCAAAGCTTACCATCTGCAGAAGTCGTCCTGCGGCAAGTGTGGCTACCCCGAGAAGCGCAAGAGAAAGTGTAAGTTGCCTTCTTTTGCACAGAGGCTTGCATAACTTATTTTAGGACACGTACGGAAGCTCAGATTTTGACATGTTTTTTTTTTTTAGACAACTGGAGCGCTAAGGCCAAGAGGAGGAACACCACTGGTACTGGCCGTCTGAGACACCTGAAGGTGGTCTACCGTCGCTTCAGGTAAGATCTGAATAAGTTTAACTGCTTTCGTCCATGCTGTAACACAGCACCTGTTGAAATATTGTGCATACATTCATGCTGTCTTGTTGCCGCATTTAAATGAGATTAAATTATATTTTGGCAATAGAATTAGTCTATACAGTGACACTGCCTTGACAGCTACTTATGCTACAAACAATGCTGTACACCAGTTAACAGATGCCTCCCTTTGACTCGCAGTCAGGAAATAACGAGTGGAACACTAGTTGGCTAAAATAACCTTTCTTTAGGACTGATGCATCACACCACATATTTCCTTCACAGCACACATGGCATCTGTAAAGGTGACGTTGATTTCTGAGTGTGCTGCTCTGCAGTGCAGAACATTCCAAAGCAAAAGCTGTCAAACATTTTGTAACAAAGCATTTCTCTGTATACTGCCAGCTGCCTTTTGAATACTTGAATCTCTCTGCCAAATGGTAAAATTCTGTAATTTTTTTCCTGAAAACCAACAAGAAGCTGTTAAATAGCTGTGGTCAGACGACCTTCCTGAACACAACCTTGCTTTATTTTCTTATTCAATACTTTATTGTGGCAGCTACGACTTGCGAGCACCGCTTGCCATTGATGAACACAAATATAACCCAAATGTCTGAACAAATGACTTGAGAGTGATTATCTTGTTTTTCTGAGGCAAGTGTTGCGTAGCGAGTTGGTGCCTCTGATGGCCCCATTCTTTTCATTTAGTCCTGTCTGAAATGTTAACCAGAATCATAGAAGGATGTAGATTAACAAAAAGCCTTTCACATCATGGTGAATGAATGTCTCTTAACATTGTTTCCACCTAATTTTCCAGAAATGGTTTCCGGGAAGGCACCACCCCCAAGCCCAGACGTGCTGCAGTGGCCGCCTCAAGCTCCTCCTAAATGACACATTTTTGTTTAAATAAATGTGATGAACACAATCGGATGTTTGTCTTGTCAATGCAATGCAAAATGTAACATTTTAATTGAAAGCTGCTTGGTTTACCTTTTTGTAGTTTTATAGTGAAGCATGTTCACATACAGATACAATAAAAGGTATTTTTAATACTGTACTTTGGATTTGTAAGACTTTTATAGTAACATCCTACAAATCAATGTTCAAGCTTGTTTACATTAGGAAGACCATTTGGTACAGGCACAAAACTTCCCCGTCTCCCCCTCCTCAAAGCTTAGTTACTACTTGACATCCTCAACAAAAATATCCAAATATTTGGACATTTTTCCCTGACCACATGAGCCAAAATGTGTAATTCTCATGGTTTCAGCTGGGAAACTATAATGTGGGTCTTCATAGTGAGGATAAACAGTTGTTTTGTTAGCTTTTAGACACTGAATTATTACATTCTTGCTGCAAACTCCTAACTTGTCTCTGGGTTCACCTGCCAAACTGCTGTTACGTTCAAGACTGCAAAAATATACAATATTGTGTCTTCCCGTCTGTTGTGACTGGAGTCATCTGGTGTATCCACTCATAACGGGATTTTTTTTTACTAGTTTACATCTGTTCACAATCTAAACTATAACTCTTTACAAGTTTACTACCTTACATCAGCGCATTATCTAAACCATTGCCATATTAGTATTGTTGGGTGTATGTTGCGGCTGGTGACCAGCAGGGGGCGGTGTTACCTGATAGGAGGAGGACCCGCCCGCGCCCCGCTCCTCTCTCCCCACTGGCGGCAGGTGAAGGCTCGTTGGGCGGGCTGCAGTTTTCTCACACGCCGGAGGTAATCTTGTCGACTTGTTGCTGACTCATTCCTTACGCTGTCTCAATTCTTTCACCAGCATTGGGTTTTAATCTTATGTTTCCCGCAGTGGAATGACACGGCGTTGAGCTGCTGTAATGAGATGTGAGTAAAAATTTTTTAACTTCTACGATTCACCCCCCACATTGATCCTCCTTTTCCTGGGTGAAGCCTCTGTACTAGGATCCTTCTGCGCTCTGCTTTTGCTGCTGCGGGAGCCTGCATGCCGAGGTGATGAAGTGACCTCCAGCACAGGTAGGCCAGGTCAGGGGGTCACTGAAAGCACATTATACACGCTGGTTTGGACCTTTTTTCTCCGTTTTGCTTATCGTCTTTTGATTTTTTTAATCGCGATAACAAGATGACATCCCAGTATGCCCCGTTTGTGCTGACAAAACACTTAAAACTACTCACAATTTGGCTCAATCCACCTTGAATGTTGGTCAACAACGTCTTTAGTAAATAATGGAAAGTGAAATAATCTGTTCTCAACTTCAACGATTAATGACAGACGTGACAGTTATGTCGCACGTGTGGAAATACTTTAACCGCTGTCCTTTATTTTGATAACCGGGGTTCACTGCTTTGAAAGTCCGCTTACGAAGTAGTTCAGGAAACTTCCCATGTCTCTTTTGGAGTAGCAGTACAAAAAGCCAAAGAGAAAGCCCAACACGCGGCTAAGACAAGGTTTCCATGCACGCTAAACTGATCTTTGATGAAGACAAGTGTGATATGATAAGGTCTTGTATGACGTTATTCAAGATGGCGGTTTGATTGGCGGGAGCTCAACTAAAAGACAAAGGAGAAGCAAAAGGCACTTCTAGTCAAGTTCATTCATAAGACAGCCCAGTCACTGTTGTTCTGGTGATTGTAATGACTAATAACAAGTTTGTTATGAATGATTTATCACGCGTTAGAGTGCCCTTTTCATTAAAAAGTGCTACCATTCACTGGCATCTCTTGAAAAAAAATCTGGTTTCAGAAACATGATGTTCTTGTCACCAAACAGACTTTTCCTGCCCGACTGACATGTAGCCTGATACCCCCCACCCCACCCCTTTACACACACAAACCTTACGATGTTATCAGCTCTTACACATATGAACAAACAGTTTCACCTCCTTCTCATCCCATTCCAGCTTTATCATCTTCAGTAGATTAAACACGTTGTACTTTTTCATGGTACAGATGGTACAGTCGTCTGTAAGCTGACACTTTCACTTCATAGTAGGTGGATGAGATCTGCATGGCGGTGCGGACACGATGGGGGCTGTATGGGCCAAGAGGGGCATGCCACAGCATGTTAGTAGACAATCTGCCAGCATTTCCTTCCATTAGGATTTTGGAGGATTTTTTTTTCAGTACACAATGAACCAGTCTGGGAAATTTGAATCTGGAACTAATTTGTGTGTAGGCATGTGAAGGAAACCGGGAATCATTTAGGAAGATGTGGTTCATTTTTCCCAAAATGTTCAAGCTTTCCTCCACTTGCCGGGTCGTTTTATAGAACCCATACACGCCCACTTCCTGTGTTTGTACAAGAAGACACATCCCACATGTGTTAATGCATCTGTAAAGATAAACATATGACACACAATGTTCTTTGTGTGTGACTTATCCATACCAAAAAAATCCAAGGTAATTAAGTTCTGTAAATTAGTAATCAGTGAAGACAAGAAACATATGTTGTATGATAATCCAAAAAGTATTTCCTATTTAATAGAAAGAAAAAAAAATCTCCCTATAATTTGTTGTTTCTGGGGCACTTGAGTAAACGTAACTTGGAAAGTTGTTACATATGTTAGCTCAGATCATCTTAGACATGTATTTTTATAATCCGGTTGCATGCAGAATGCTGCATGGTGTCCTAGCGGTTAGTATGTTGGCCCCACAGTCAGGAGATCTGGAGCCTCTGGTTTTCTTCAAACTCCACATTTCTGTGTGGAGTTTGCATGTTTCCCCATGCATGCGTTTTCTCTGGGTACTCCAGGTACTCCAGGTACTCCAGGTACTCCAGGTACTCCAGGTACTCCAGGTACTCCAGGTACTCCAGGTACTCCGGGTACCGGAATGTGAGTGTGAATGGCTGGAAGACCAGAATCGATATCCCAGTGAGCTTCATATTGATTCAGGGGAAGGCTAAAGGATTGTTTTATTTGTCCTTCCTCTAAAACTTCCTGGTACCAACAAGCCATGGAGATAAAGGAATGGAGTTAACGTCAATATGGTCAGGGTACGACTCATTTGGGGCTTAACTGTACATTTTATCGGAAATCCAGAAGCTATATTTCCATTATATTCCTCAAGGAAGTGCATATAGTATTTTGGCAGGTGTTTTGCACTACTAAGTCCTAGAGGCTACTTAATGACTTTTGCAGCGTAGCAATGATAGTGTAGCAGCCTGTCAATTGATTTTTATTTTATTCTAAATGGATGCAATAAACCAGATGTTGGGAGCTTAAGCATTGCGCAGCAGCTGTAAAATGTCCTCTCTTGAGGCAAGATGCTTATTTAGATTCTTATCTCCCCTCCTCCCTGCAGTGAACCCGTGCTGTTACTTCCCCTGTCAGCACTGGGGAGTGTGTGTGCGACACGGCGTGGACCAGTACGAGTGTGACTGCACCCGCACAGGTTACTATGGGGAGAACTGCACCATCCGTGAGTCCCTGCGCCCCCTCCGCACCTGTAACATCCATTCATATCCTCTCTGGGGTTGCGAGGAATTTGAAATATTCTGCTGTAGACAGGGAGAGGGTGTCTGGTAAATGAGAAGATAAGACCGTGTCTTAGCGGTCTAGACCCAAATATTCAGAGGGAGCATGGAAGCACCCCTCCAACTCTGCCGCTCGGCTTCACTTGAACAAGGAAGCCTCACACAGTCATGCAGCGTTTTGTTATTCAATCATTGTGGTCATTAACAGGACCAGCCATTGGCGGAGTTCATTGAAAGAGTTTTGTTATTGTGCTAAAAAGAGACGTTTACATACAAACAGGAACGACTATTGCTGCCAGCTATTATTTGCCATCAGCGAAGGGTCACATTGACCACGAGCATGGGCAGCAACTAACGATTATTTTAATAATCGATTACCATATTTTCTGGACTATAAGTCGCTTCGGAGTATAAGTCGCACAAGGCCAAAAATGCATTAGGTAGAAAAAAAACATACATAAGTTGCATCTTTTGCGGGTAATTTATTTTCCAAACTACTTGACCAAAACAGACATTACGTCCTCTTGGACGTAATGAAGTTCTAACAATAAAAGAATAGAGAACAGGCTGAATAGGCGTAAGATATGCTAACACAATGGTTATTCAGCTACACTAAAAATAAACATGAACAGAAAAGGTGTCCAGTGTTTATGTAATATAAACAGTTTTTTCATTAAGTCGCTCTGGAGTATAAGTAGCAGGAACAGCCAACCTATAAAAAAAGTGCGACTTATAGTCCGGAAAATACGGTAATTGGTCAGTTATTTTTCCAATTAATCAATTCCTTAAGAGTTCACAAGTTTATTACACCATACGACCCATACTGTTTATTATTACACATAGTGTATCTATGGGGTATATACTGGAAAGAAAGTACCACAAAAAGAGTCCTAAGTTGGGGTGGGGTGGTTCCCCTGCCCCCCTAATAATAATGCTTTATGGTCGCCACTTGTCTTCACACAGCGGAGTTCTGGACTCGTGTGCGAGACCTCGTGAAGCCCAGCCCCGATGTGGTCCACTACATTCTCACCCACTTCCGCTGGATGTGGGACGTCATCAACTACACTTTCCTCCGGGACGTTCTGATGAGGCTCGTCCTGACAGGTCCTGACAGTCACTCCAGGAAGTTGAATGAATGTCTTTTCCAGAAAGGAGATGCATAAATGACATCATTTCCTGCTGTGTGTGTGTGTTTGTGCAGTGAGATCCAATTTAATTCCCAGCCCTCCAACCTTCAACTCAAAATATGGTTACCTCAGCTGGGAGTCCTACTATAATCTGAGCTACTACACTCGGATTCTCCCACCTGTGCCAGAAGACTGCCCGACACCTCTAGGGGTCAAAGGTTAACACTTTGAATGCTGTTTTCATGTGCTTTTATTTTCAATCTCAGCCTGCTATTGATTCCCCTGATTTGCCTCATCATAGGCAAAGACGGGCTGCCCGACCCTGAGTTCCTGGTGGAGACCCTCCTGAAGAGAAGAACTTTCAGGCCCGACCCGCAGGGCTCCAACCTCATGTTTGCTTTCTTTGCACAGCACTTCACCCACCAGTTCTTTAAGACCTACAACCGTATGGGACTGGGCTTCACCAAGGCTCTGGCACATGGGGTCGGTTCATGTTATCGTTTCCTTATAGACCATGTTTGATTCTTATGAAGCATTGCAAAGTGCTTGGGAAATGAAAAAAGAAGGATTTGTTTTGTATACAATTGGAAATTGAAAGGGTGTTAACTAGGGACCCTTGGGGGACACCTGAGTTGACATGTCGTGGTCTATTATACTGTAGTAAAGCAAAATAGACCTAGGTGTTTCCCTCCCTTTGGATAGTTGGCGCTCTTGATGTTAGCCATCCGAGTTTATTGAGGACTTGGCATGGCAGTGGTGCCCTTCTCCCCCGAGCCAGGTATGTGGCTGGCTACATACCATCTATCTGTATTCTTTTGCCCAGGCATTGTTGTTTTAAAAAACCAGAGCCAACTGCTGCTTTTCTTGGCAGCAGTTCATATGGCTTTGGAGGGAGCGACCCACCATTCTGGGACGCTTCTGCTGCTTGTTTTTCCTATTCTCACACACTTCTTCTTCAACCCCATCCTCCCTCGGTGCTGTCAGAGACGACAGCATCATGTCTGGCCGCAGTGTTGTCCGTACCTCTGGGGGAAGAACCACTAGCTTTTTATCCAAGACTTCATGCATTTATTTTCTCTGCCGCTTGTATTCATGATTTTGGAATGTGGGAGATCTTCTGACTATGCGGCCAACAGCTGGCAGTTAAGCAGATGTATGAAGAAACAGGTTGAACATGTTGTTGCTGTCAAATGACAACACTTTTTAGGGAAAGAAAATCCCAAATGGTGTCAAAGTGCTTCAGGAGTAGAAGTGTTCGCTAACAAATACTCGACATGACGGGACAATTTTGTTTTGTTTGTTTTTTTTGGTCCAGGTGGATGCAGGGCACGTTTATGGAGACAACCTGCAGCGTCAGCTGAAGCTCAGACTTTTCAAAGACGGGAAACTTAAATATCAGGTGTAGTACGGTCTTAAAGACAAGACCTGATACTTTATTGTCATTTTTTGTGTATTTTTGAATAATAGATTTGGCAGTGATGTACAGTGTTATAAAGGAAATGTACTGTACATATAGTAAATGTATTGCTAATTAGCATTGATTCATATTTGGCCTCATAGTAACATGTAAATATGCTTAAAACAAATATTGTTTTCCTCATTAGTTGATTGATGGAGAGATGTACCCTCCCTCTGTAGCTGAAGCCCCTGTCAGGATGAGCTACCCCCCGAGCGTTGCTCCCGAGGATCAGATTGCTATCGGTCAGGAGGTGTTTGGACTTCTGCCCGGATTGGGATTGTTCGCTACGCTGTGGCTAAGGGAGCACAACCGGGTGTGTGACGTGCTCAAAGTGGAGCATCCCACCTGGGATGACGAGCAGCTCTTCCAAACCACACGGCTCATCATTATTGGTAAGCAGGGGCCACGTTGTTGTTGCTTTTAGGTTAAACTTCATTGTGCAGACACTGCAGGGACATGTTGCTAGGCAGAGTTCATCCAGCTCAATCATAAATGCTTCATATGCTTCACACCCACTATGATGTTATGTTGTACAAACAGCAGTTCAATTGAATGCATGTCTCTCTCCCCCAAAGGTGAGACCATCCGAATAGTGATAGAAGAATACGTGCAGCATCTCAGCGGCTACCTGCTGCAGCTAAAGTTCGATCCCACCCTGCTGTTCCACACCGACTTCCAGTACGGAAACCGCATCGCTCTGGAGTTCAGCCAGCTGTATCACTGGCACTCCTTGATGCCGGACAGCTTCCTTATCAACGGCGACGAGCTCAACTACCCGCAGTTCATCTTCAACACTTCGGTGCTAACACGCTACGGCGTGGAGAAGCTGGTCGATGCCTTTTCTCGGCAAGTGGCTGGCCAGGTAACAATCCACTGGCAGCGGGGTGCATTATGCACCTATTGTACTTGAATACCACAGTGGCGGGTTTTTTTTTTGGCAGCCATACTCGTAGTCTGTCTTGCTTGATGAGTATTTCTGACAGTTTGTGGTCGGGCATGACTGGAGTACTTCTTTTTAAATATGATTTAAAAGTGAAGTGGCGACACAATACGTTGACTATATATGTAGTTTTGTATATACAGTAAAGTCTCGTTATATCGGTTAAAACGAATTACTACTTATTGCGATACTATTTTCATTTCCCGGCAAATTTCTAGTCTTTTATGATATAATTAGCTCCGTTAGTACGATACACGGTTATTATGATAATCCGGTTACTAGGATGCCCTTTTCATCTCCCGCCAGCCAATTTGGTCTGCTTATATCGATACAAAAGCAGCTTAAATCAATTTTTGCTTAAGGATTTCAATACCAAAAAAGAACACGGCGAACGGCTGCTTCCAGTCAACTTTATTTTTCACACTTCCACCACCAGAGTGCAGCACACACAGCGGAAAACACCCGTCCCTAGCGCCTACCCCTCCGGGTGGCAACACCTTCCCTATCGATAGTTCCGGGGTGAATTATGTCCCGGTAACCGGTAATCACTACAGCGTAAGTTTATTTTTATTTACTGTAGTACAAAATGTATTGTAGTACAAAAGCATGCTAGATACGCAATCCATGAACTCAAGGAGAAAATTACATGCCATATCAAAGATCCGCCCACTTTTAATGCAGTTCGGCGCAGGATCGGATATATGGATAGTCCGGTTATATCGGTATTTTTTCCGACTCCCGAGAATATCGATATAACGAGACTTTACTGTATATTTTTTTAAATATAGATTATATTTGCTTGAAAAAAGTCTGCAAAATGTGTTTCATCCTATACAGTATTTATATCGAGAGGTTTATATATGCGCACCAGCAGTTAGCACAAAACGACTTCTTTGGTCAGAGCTTTTCTTCCTGTCACTCACCCACACCAATGACCTGTAGAGACGCAACTGTGACAAAGAGACACACAAAAGTGGCTCAAAGGTCGATAGCAAGTTAGTAAACAACAAGCATGTTATGATGCTGAGTTGTCATTTCGCAGATATTGAAAATATGACATAAAAAATGACTCAAGCTGTCTTTAAAACTGTTACAATCTGCTCGACATTCTCCATGTACAGTCGAGTCTTGTTGTGCTTTGCCCACAGATAGGAGGCGGCCATAACATCAACTCAGTGGTGACGTCAGTCGCCGTGGGAGCCATAAAGGAGTCGCGGCAGCTCCGCATGCAGCCCTTCAACGAGTATAGGAAACGTTTTAACCTCAAGCCGTACGCTTCCTTCGGAGAGTTCACCGGTGAGCAATCAAACTACAAGCTTGTCCCGGCGACCATCGCACACATTGGACCGGCCTTCAGCACATGTGATTGCTAGATTTTACAGGACAGTGAGATGAGCTGAAAATACACTCTGGGGATAACTGGCGCCCGCTGCAAATTGGCCAACCCTTGTCATCATGTCTTAGAGTTAATTACTGTTGTTTGCGTCACTTCAATTTCATGTATGGCCGAATAACAGTCGAGAGTTTGCAACGTCTACCAAACATTTTTACTGTAACTTTTGGGTGGAATCACCATGACATTTGGCACACACCTTCAGGGGATGAAAAACAACCAAAACGTTTTTACAGGGGAAAGGGCAGGACTAAACATTGACCACTTTCCAAAACATTTTGAACACAACCCATAGGGGGCGCTGCTACACGGCTTTTACAGTCACGTGACAGTATACTGCATGTTGCTATCTTCATGGCTAGTGGGCCAGGGGTGTCCAAAGTGTTGCCTGGGGGCCATTTGCAGCCCTATGACTATTTTTTAATATTATATCATAAAAATATGAGGGGAAAAAACCTTTTTGTAGCATATCATTGAAATATTGAAGAAAAAAGTATTTTTAAGTAGTAATATTATGATGAACAAACAAAACAATTACAGTTGTAATTGTGGAAAATTAGGTTGCAGATAAAGTTAGAATGCTACAAGCACAAAGTCAAATAAAGATGACACAGCAGAAATGGAACAAAATAGCTACAAGTTTATGAGTATAAAGTCGTATTCTAACAAGAAAAAATGTTGCAACTAAATCATAATTTTATCAGGGAAAGTAATGTCATTGTAGTAGCAAAGATTTGAATGCAAAGAAAAAATACATTTTTAAAAACGTTGCAGTATTATGAAAAATCAAACAAGGTAAGATGTCATTTTGGGAAAATTGGGCTGGGGAAAAAGTTAGAATGTTATTACAGAATAAAGTTGCTTTACAGGTGTTGCTTTAAAAATATATTAAAGTGATCTAACTGTACCTTTGTGGTAACGGTTTCAGATGACGAGGAAGTAGCACTCACTCTAAAGGAGCTCTATGGCGACATTGACGCTCTTGAATTCTACCCCGGTCTGATGCTGGAGAAGACCCGTCAGAATTCTATATTTGGAGAGAGCATGGTGGAGATGGGAGCCCCCTTCTCCCTGAAAGGCCTCCTGGGCAACCCCATCTGTTCCCCCGAGTACTGGAAGCCAAGCACGTTTGGAGGCCATGTGGGCTTTGACATTGTCAACTCCGCCACCTTGAAGAAACTCGTGTGTCTCAACTCGAGGACGTGCCCGTACGTGGCGTTCAGAGTGCCACAAAGCGAGAAGGACGACTTCAGGACTGATGAGCTATGATCTGTTTTCAAGCGGCCCTCTGAGAAAGTCAAGTGGGCTTTGGCTTCAAAGGAACAATCTTGTGAGGCGAGCAGCTTGTTTGAAGGCACTGTGGCACCACAATGTTATTTGTGCTCACTTGCTGTGTCACACTTGAGCAATGACATGGTCTCATAGTCCAGTGATGACGCCTTATATAGACACACAGTGAGCTCATTAAAACTGGAGGTGTTTCAAGTCTTTGTTTTGACTCTCCATTGTTTTCAACCTTTTGCTGGTCCTCCATTTCCCCACTTGCGAGTCCTTTGTTTCTTTTGGCAAGAAAAGGAAAACTGATCTGGCAGTGAAACAGAAGAACGTAATCACAGGATGTATGTTTTCTCCCTCCAGGTAGGGTTCAGAATGTTAATAAAACCAGTCTGTAACTGCGTAGTAATTTTTTGTAAGTGAAGTTTATTTTTTTAAACCCTTTTCAAACCCCCAGTGATCTTCCTGTTATTACTATGGGCTGCGGGAGTAGGTGTGTGTTGTTTCGTATTGCCCTCTATTGGTGTAATCTGGTTCTGCATTAAAAAGAAGCCAGACGTCACCGCCCCAATTGACGTCAACGTGTTGCCTTTGAGTGCTTCAGGGGAATGTTCCAAATGTTTCGTTACAACAACAAACACGTAAATCGTTCATCTACAGTACAGTCAAGTGTTGCGTGGTAACATGTTAGCTATTTCATATAAATGTAGCACGGATTGTAAGTAGTGTTTGTCAACGCAAATCGTTCGTCTTCGTGTGTCATTGACATAGCGGAAAATACACAGGACCCATGAAGGCATCACAAGTCAGTGATCCGGAGTTAGCATTTTAGCTAGTGAGCAGCTGCTACACGGCGAAAGTGTTTTTGTCGACGAGAATTGGTCCTTCAAAACAAGGTAAAATGAGATTCTATTAAGTAGATAATGGTTGATATTGTATATGGTTGTATAGGGACATAATCTGAGATAATTGTAATGCTGACTTCCGCGTAATGCAAGCTAAAGTGATGGGCTAGTGACAGGGAGCTTGCGGGTTTAAGATAATCTATTTTACAACGACAAGCATATTAGCATCTTAGCACCTCCCTTTAGTTCACTGCTTGTCAATCGTTTGGCCTGTGTGACCAACCGTCACGCATCCCCTTCGTGACAAGCGGCGACCCAAATTGCGCTATTTTTTGCAACTCTAATTTCTGAAATGTCTTATATGAAATGAAAAGAGTGTGCAAAATGAAAAGTGTGCCAGCACAAAACAAGTTTATTGAAACAATGCGACTTTGTATACGATCGTGATAAATGAATTGACATGCTGCAAATTACGGCCACAACAATAGCCCATGTTATTATTATGTTTAGGAACTTTATTATTCGGTTACTTCTTGAAGACATCTATAGATTTATTAAAATACACACAATGCGCACTCGGGATCAACCTGCACTACAATCCAGACGCCCTAATTTCACATAAACCCTGTCGCTTATAAAGATGTCGCCCTGAATTATTACGCTTCACTGGCAATAGTGCATTGAATTAGTATGCATTTGAGTGTGTTTATGTTTAAGTACCACATTTAGGTTAATGCAAAAGATTTGGAAGCTGATGTTCCTAACCCCCAAGATTGTTTGCATAGGAAGGAGTACAAAGGTCACACCGAAATAATATAAATAGTACACATTTTCAAAAGGTTGCTTAATAATAATAATAAAAAAACATTACAATTACAAAGGTGTTCGGGTAACATGTCCATGTAGCAGAAAAACGAGTGAAATAGTAAAAAGACACAGTCTCCTGTGGACAAACTTTCAGGTCAGCAGTTGCCATGACGACCTTAGATGACAAGATTTTGGGCGAGAAGCTGCAGTACTACTACAGCAGCAGCGAGGACGAAGGCAGCGATAACGACGACGACGAAAGGGAGGGAAAGACCATCCGCGACGCTACTGTCAATGAGCCGGAGTTAGACTACAGTCCTGATGGCAGTGCGGTCAACACAGGTACGTAACACACTGATACACACAAACACCACATGCATGTAAACACGTTAATAACGTGTGTTTTATCAGGTCCGAAGGGTGTGATCAATGACTGGAGGAAGTACAAGCAGCTGGAGGTGGAGCAGAAGCAGGAGCAGAAGAACGAGATGGAACGTCTGATCAAGAAGCTTTCCATGACCTGCCGCTCCGACCTGGACCTGGAAAAAGACAAGGAGAAGCAGAAGGAGCTCCAGGAGAAGATTAAAGGCAAAGTAAACATGACGGGAAGGGTGCCAACGAGCTGGACTTTTTAGCAAGTTTGCAACTACGGTGTCTGGCTGTGCTTTTGTCTCCAGGTGACCATGCAGGAGTACAACATGCTCCAGGAGGAAGAGGACGATGAGGACTTCCTCCAGCATTACCGCATGCAGCGCATCGAGGAGATGCGACGGCAGCTGTGCCGAGGCAAGCGCTTTGAACGCGTCCACGAGCTCACGAGCGGTGAGGACTTCCTGGAGGCTTTGGACAAGGAAGACAGAAGCACGCTGGTCGTGATCCACATCTACGAGCCCGACGTGCCAGGCTGCGAGGCCATGAGCGGCAGCCTGATGTGTCTGGCGCAGGAGTACCCTCTGGTCAAGTTCTGCAGCGTGCGCAGCTCCGCCATCAGCACCAGCGCGCTCTTCAGGGACAGCGCTCTGCCCGCCCTGCTGGTTTACAAGGGGGGAGACCTGATCGGCAACTTCGTGAGGCTCACCGACCAGCTGGGAGAGGATTTCTTCGCCGTGGATGTGGAGGCTCTGCTGCAGGAGTACGGCATGTTGCCTGAAAAGCCGCCCGTCATCCCAAAGACGATCCGCAATGGAGCCCTCTTTCAGAGCAATCCGAGCGACGAGGACTCAGACCTCGACATAGACTAGAACCGTCATTGTCTCTGTTGTACATGATTGGAAGACACACCTCGGATCCTGCATGTACAGGTGGTCCTCGGTCCAAGACTAAGTCCGGTTTTAGTGTAAAACAGAAATTCATATATGTTCATATCTTCTTCAAATATGGTCTCAGGCTAGTCTGGAGGGATAACCTCCCAGATCTCCTTGTAACAGTGCAAAGACTCCATGACCCCCCTCTAGCATTCAATCGTCATTATCCTTAATGAGTGACGTGACCGTCCAACATTTGGGAGCAAACATTCATGATGTTCATTTTCACTTCCATGGTGTCGGATTTCCTTTTTTTTTTGCCGCACTGCTGCTTGAGAGACATAATGGAGTGTAAAAAGTTAACTCCATGAGGGATTTAATTCTCAGTCTTGTGTTTACAGATCAAAATTACGTTTTTAATTAACTTTTGTACCGAGGACCACCTGCTCAATTTTTCTACATTGAAAATAAAATCACACACACGGCCATTCATCGTCATTCCACGTTTAAGTTGGCTAGTTGTTGTCGTGCATATAGCAATTTGTGTTTGCTTTAATTGTTTTATGTATATTTATTACTAGTGTTCAAAAATACAACACAATCAACCCCACCCACTTTTATTATCTTAGTATTTCCAAAGAAGTAGTTCAAAAATAGCAAGGCTTCAACGCAGATGGACCTCATTAGATTTTCCCCCGTGCTGCCACATTTTAGTTATTGTTAAACAAAGTAAATAAATCTTTACACACCTCTTCGTTGTATTATTGATCATTTTATGTACATTTTAACGTCCATTTCCTATGCCGCGTGTACTTACTGGTGTCACGGGGGTATCCTGGAGCCTATCCCTGCTGACTTTGGCCAAGAGGCGGGAAGCACCCTGGACTTAAACAAACGCCATACAGAGATTGGAACCCAGACCTTCCTGATGTGTTTTTAATCCATTTAATGTAAGTACTGAACTCTAAATCACGCAATGTAGAAAACAGTGTCATAATAGTACTCACGTTGATGTCAAATATTAATGTTGAACATTACAATACCTCCTATATGCTTTTCGTAAGGTTAGCATGCTAGCTAGCTGCGGCCTCGTATTTACTGTTGGCGGACTGTTGCTAACCAAAGGAGGCGCCAGCAGGTTAATGTGGTCTCCAGTCTACCCTATATGGAGAAAATGGAAGTCAATTTGCGTTTACGTGATAATTGTTTAGATGAAGAAGTAATAGTAATATAGAAGAAGTAATAATTATTCATATTTTATTTTTCCATTCTTTTTAATAATTGTTTTTATTAACTCAAAATGGCTGACCTGTATGGGACCCCAGAATATGTGGTAGGTTTCCCCCACCTCCCGGACCCGAAAAGTGTACTTTCCGCAACTTGAAATGATACAATTTAATACAATAATATAATAATGAGAATATAATTTGGGCAAATTCCGACGTGAGACCTGACACTTGAATGCAATCATTCCAAAGTACGCTATGGTAGTTTTACTGGTACGCATGTATGTCACACCATGTTTTCTGTATAAAAACAGGACAGAAGTTCGGCTTGTATAATTCACTTAGGTGCCTTTAGCTAATATAGGCTACAAGCGGCTCAGTAGAAGCAGGCTGACGTCATTGTGGTCACCATCATCAGGAAGAGGACGCCGGGCCAGCCGTGCAGAGACCCTGCAGCTCCATGCAGGTCATGCCCACAGAATGCATGCTCCAAAAGTAGATGAGTCTCTGCACTGACACCTACCAGAAAGGGAGAAACAACTCTTCAGTGTCACATCAGGTACAGATCTTGGCAAAAAATTCCTACAATGTCGCTTTAGGCCTCCTGACAGGCAGTTTTCTTCTCGTCTTTTCATCACTTTTGGAGTGACGTCCAATTAATGTCACAGTTGTGCCATATTTTCTCCACTTGATGATGCATATTCCAGCTTTGCCTGGGAATCTACTATATTCCCTTCTTGAATTAAATGTTTAGATGCCATACACACCTTGTTGGGACCACTCGTCCCAAAGATGCTGCACGTCCTCGTTCTGATGTTCATGGTGCTCGTGATGTGTTGGATCTTTGAGCACCGAGAAAATGGATGCAAAATAAAAATGTAATAATAAACAGGGAACTTGAAGATTAAATTCAATTCAAGGCTATCATGAATGCATGATAACAGTAGAGGATTAAAAACAGAGGACATAAACAGGAAATGAAAACTATGACAATATAAAATGTAGTGCTCTTGACCTTGCAGCTAGATAACAAACATTGAAAACAAGAGACTTTAATTACAAAATGTTTTCAATTGAGCCCAAATCATACAAAAAAAAAAAAAACTGTGTACCATTTGAATGATGCCAGATCATGCGCCGAAGCTTCCTGAGAGCTTGAGTGAGGTTCTCCAGCTGGTCGTGAAGGTGGATGTTCTCCTCTATCAGAGCATGGATGGTGTCCTGTAGTTCGAAGCACCGACCCGGCACCGTGAGCACAAGCAGCAGGGTCAGCGGAAGCACGATCCCAGGCCTAAAAAGTGGCCTCATGGTGACCAGCACATCATCCTCACCACGGCCCAAACACAGCCCGATTGATTTCTGCAGTGTTTTATCAGCCTGAACACAAAGGGGGAGGAGACTTGTTTTTTTCCTCTTCGGCCCAATGGATGGAAAGCTGCCTGTGGGCTCTTCAAAAATCAATCAAATGTTTCTACATCAGCGAGTAGGGCGATGACTACACTTAAGCCCCCCCACAAATAATTTGGTGTTTATTAAAAAATATAATTGCGCCAACAAATTCAATACAAAGTAGCATATAACCTGTCAATATTTCACATGAACCTTGATTGTTCTGTACTTTCCCCAAAGAACGAGTATTAATTGGCAACACATTGTTGAAAATGGGTATGGAATTTTTCCATTCACTGGTCTAACTTAGGAATTAAGTCAGCAATCCTGACATTTGTTCTAAACTGTTTTTGTGCAAGTTATTCCAGGAACTCCGATGAATTAAAATGATAAAGAATCCTCTGGAAAACTTGGGAGATTTAATGAGGGATCGGAATCATATTTTCCCAAACAAAAAGCCTTTATTTTTAATTATGCATATAAATTTATGCAGTCTTGGTAGCCCTGGTGCGCTTCTTTTTGACCACGACAGGCTTCTGGCTCTTCAGAATGGCACTGGCACGACGCAGGGCAGCCTGGGGAGTAAACGGGGAAACAAAAACAAATGCCCGTCAGCTAATGTTGGGGCCAAAATGGAGTCTGACGCACATGAAAAGCCAAACTGACCATGCGCAGGTCCTTCCTGTACTTGTTCTTGCTAATGATGTGCCTCAGGCTGTTGAGAGTGGCACGGGAGTTCTTGTTGATGGTGATCTTCTCGTAGGAATTAGCAGGCTTGTGCTGACCTGTCAAAGGACAAAGTCTTTTCAGCACATTTTCAGCTGGCGTCCATCTCAATAACGTTCACTACAGCCGATTCCAGAACTTATTTGCAACGGCGGCCAACGCCATAATTTACCTTTACGCTTCTTGAGGACGACAACCACGCCTTTGCCATCAGCGGCGGGCTGCACACCAACAGTCTTCTTGTGCACCAGCCCGTTGAAGCGGAAGGAATTCCTTGCCTTCAGGTTGTTGGGCTCCTGTCATCAAAGATCTTTACTTTAACTTGCATAACAGTCCCCCCCATATTTGATCTTGATATTTAAAATATAAAGCACACTATTCCTCGTGTGATTTAATAAAAAAATAATAATTTTACTACACACTAGTGAAAGAAACATTAGGAACACCCAGTCTCCAATAACAGCTGAATTAAACCTGCGCTACAAAAATCATGCTCAGTTTTGTGAAATTAGTATTACAGTTGTAGTAAACAGTGTCTGTTCACATGTTTATACAGTTTATACGCTGTATCGGATACTTCCAGACCACTTACAGTACTGTACGTCTGTCCATTCCTCTTGAGGAGGAAGCTGGAGCAGTTCCTGATGACCATCCACTGCAAATGGGACGACATGATGGACCTAGACAAAATTACATGTGTCAATGGACAATGCGATGACACACTATTAAATCATAAGAGGGAGAAACATTCAGCGTGGTAGCTCATCTGAGCTCTTGTGCTAATGTTAGCTCGGGAAGACGAGGCCTAACCAACACGACGTATTGCTTCTACTATTCCTACTTAATATTTTATCTACATCGGGATATTTATTAGCACACGGGGTGGGAAACATTATACCGAACAATGGTATCCTACTCAACTCCCCCAATTTAACGCCAAACATAAAATATTTAAGTGGTTTAATAGCCGAGTGCTAGCAGCCGGAGCGACCACGTTACCTTTGAGCAGAGGAAAAGGACCAGAGAAGACGGAAACCGCTTTACTCTACTTCGCCTACAGATCACTCCGCGGCCGTTTCTTCATTTATTTCAATAGCATAGCAATATGTTCAATCCAAATGATGTATTACAACATTACTTAAATAAAATTTGCATTTTAAAAATACTCGGTGTGTTTTACATTAAAATTTCAGGTAAGCACTATTTTTTGTAAAAGAGGCGAATGAACACATCACAACTGCACGCGTCATTTGACGATGCGTCATCATTATGCGACTCCTGTTTATGAATGGTCGCTTAATAGGCAAGTGTCAACATATTTCAGGCTACAGGAAGACTATTGAGAAACGAAATAAATGACAATTGTGAGTGTCAATTGAAAACAAAAAACAATTACCTTGTTTACATATTAGTATTTTAGATCCAACTCAAAAGTTAAGGAAATGGGAAAAATCGTTATAAAGGTAGGCTCCTTTCGAAGACACGCTCCAGTGAAATAACACAGTTGCTTAAATGTGAGCTAACATGGACGAGGAGGAAGCACTTGGTGAGCAGCTGTATAGTCGCATTTACCCCAAACACAGCGAGAATGCTGGAAAACTGACAGGTGGGTAAAAATACCTTCCAAAACACTGTCATCTATATCAGCAAGTTCAGCCGACATTTAAAATTTAACATGCACCTGCGTGCATCTCCTTCAGGTATGTTGCTAGAACTTCCTGGTCACGTTTTGGGTCAGATCCTGCAGGATGAGGTCATGCTCACTGCAGCTGTAGACAAAGCAGTGAGAGCACTGCAGGTGGACCAGGAGGAGCCCAGGTACACGCAGTAGTGGATTTCAATTAAATGATGGCTTTACTTGACTCATAAACATGTTTTGTTGCAGCAAGATCACGAGTAAGGATGAAGATGACGCCTCTGTGTCTTCTGACTCTTTGGGCGAGCAGCTTTTTGACCTAGTAAATGTTTACAACACCGGCTACTCACAGAAGATCACAGGTTAGATTCATTTCCTATTGTTTTGCATCACGTGAATCACTGAACAACAGCACAGGTCAAAAGTAGCTGTGATTGACTCCACAAGGCATGTTACTGGAGCAGCACAAGGAGGCCGTCTTAAACCTCCTCTCAGATCCCAAGCAGCTGGAAGAGCAGGTGAACAAAGCTCTCAAGACTTTAAAAGAGTATGTGACTTCTATTTGTGCTTTATTCATCATTTCAATGTTTGCAGTGGAACTCCAGCACAGTGAAACCTCTCATGTTTGCAGGCAGCATGTGGAAGAGACCGACATCAGTGACTCATCGGACACCGAAGATTCAGAGAGGTTGGGAGACAGGCTCTTCTCACTGGTGGAGGAACTGGACCACTGTCATGCACATGAAATCACAGGTGAGCTGAGACTACAGTGTGTTACACCTTCTTCTCAGATGGAACGTGTGCACTCCAGCTGGTTTCCTCAGGGAGACAATAACCTGTAGCACAGCTGCACCAACAATTAGAATTATCAACACATATGAGCGTAGGGGTACTCATGATATGACAAAAAGGCTTAGGGGCTACACAAGACAAAAAGATACTGTTGTTAGGGTATGGAAAAAAGCCAACTATGTACACCTATTCATTCAATCTCAGCCATTTTTCAAAATGAATTAGTGGGGAGCTGCGTCATGGTCCCTGTTTGCTCCCCCTCCCCCCAAAACTATAAAAGACATTTTTGTTGTTGGGATCGGCCGCATACGTCTTTGGTATTGAATGAGTTGATGTCCAGTTCCCTCTTTGTGTAGGCATGCTGCTGGAGATGGATGCAAGTGTTGTGCGTCGGCTGCTAAGTGAGCGAACCATGCTGGTCGCTGCTGTGCAGAAAGCACAAGCGGCACTGGACACTGGACACATGTAAAAATACATCTTTGGTGATGTAGGGTTGGGGGTGGGGGGAAAGAAGACTACATGGGTGATTAAAAGTTTACACATTTTGACTAATAAGATGTGCAATGATGGATGAAATTCTTCGGGTAGATTGTATAAAATCTGCACAAATGGTACACGTTGTTTGTTTGTTTCGTCCTTTTCAATGACTCCATATGGACACATTTCAAAGCACTACAGAATGCAAATATACCTTTATTCAGTATTTGCCTGTTGTGTTTTACATAAGTTGAAAACAACTTGCTTTCCTGAAACGGAAGGGGACCATTTCAAATATTACAAGTCTACAAAATAAAGTGAATGAAATACAAGGTGAGACGAGGGAGTTGTAATTCAATTAAAAATGTTAGTAAATTATTGTACTGAAAAGTACGTTTTTATTTCACAATGTAGATAGATTTATTTGGAGCATAGGCGGCCTATACAAACATTTATTTATGACATTTGCGGCAAATCAGATGCTTCAAAGCTAATCACACAAAAAAATGAGTTGTCCACACATGCACTCGCTCACACATACACACGGATATCTTTAAGCCTAAAGTTCATAAATACAATCCATCTGATATACAAATATTTGGATTTATTTTATCAGGTTTTTTTTTTTTTGCACTGTTCATGATTCCTGCTGGTTTGAAGACATCACTTGTTGGTCGGGAGATACTTGGGCCAAAGTGAGACCAAAGACTCTTCAAAGTTGAGTCACAAATTGACAGGAGAGCATTTCAATAAATATGTGGAAACATGCGGCATCTTCACATGGCAGAATTAATCCACCTCCAGTCTGTTTTCTTGTAGTCATTGACAAGAGGAGGGAAAGCACACAACACAGCAGACGATGCACTACAGACACTAGTCATTCTTCTTGCTCAAAACATGCCGTCTCCAGTGAAACAGCATACGAGACCACAATATGAAATATAAAAAGGTGCTTCTTTCTTTCTATCCATCTCACACTAAATCACTCAAACATTTACACTTTTAAGACAAGACTGAGAAGATATGGGATGCTGCTTGTGCTAACGGTTAAGTTGGACAGCAGATGGCGCTTTTTATTTGTGCACTGATGCCTTCTGCTCATGAACAAACACCATGTTTGTTTAAAAATATATTTGTGGCCATTGTGGAATTAAAGAGGAACGGAGTGGTTAAGCTGTTTGATTGACACGATGGCAATCATTCATCCACCGAGAAAGGTTCCTTCAGACAGACAGCGGCACGTCCTCATGCTTCATTGACTTCCAGGCAGTAGAACACCATCCCATCCGACAAGTGTTTACCGTTGAGATGTTCACTTCGTCAGCTCCTCCTGATATTACCTATATGAGAAAAGTAAACAGTTGAATGGAAAGTTGGGGGGTGGGGCTAAAGAAGAGGTAGTGATCTGTGAGTGTCACCTATGCAGGGTTACAAAAAGGCGCCGCCTCCAACAGGTGCATTCCTCGGGCCGAGATGACTCTGTAGAGAGACGCAAGGTTTATGACAGTCTCCATGCTGCCTCTGTTGAGGTGTGAAGGCGTAACACAAAAAAGATGCAGTCCCAGTGTCGCCCTCATATTACAACAACACAAGCTAAGGAAATGATATTAATAGTAAAAAACCAGTGGGAGCAATATTTCACGTTGTTTAGTAACCATGCAAATACTATGGAGGGTTAATGGAGCTGCATCACAACAAAAAAGGAGGACGTGTCTCCAGCATGCTTGAATTGTTGACCAATGACTACCCAGCAGACGTCACTCTTTGACCTACGACTCAACATATTTGACCCGCTGATCAATGACTACATGACATGTTTCACACTCTGACCATTGGTTATGCTTAGTTCACTGACCAATGATTCCTCAGTAAGTTTCACTCTCTGATCAATAACTGCCCAGGATGCTTCACTCTCTGACCAATGACTATTTAACACGTTTCCCTCTTTGGCCAATGACAACCAAGCATGACTTTACTCTGACCCATGACGACCCAGCATGCTGTGCTCTTTATCTGATGACAGTGTGGCATGCTTCACTTCCTTGCCTCACCGTTTTACCTGTTTTACTATGCAGCATTCTTCAACTTCCCACCAATTATTGCTTGCAATAACAGCTAACCAGTACATAAAATAATGCATTATTTGAATCATTTCTATATTTGGGCCTCATGCTGCACTATAAATGTACTGCACAAGATGAGCACATATTGCAACTTTTGTATTTGGTAGCTGTCGGGTGAAGTCCTCTCTCAGAAGTTATAAATAAAGTTATAATAAATGCTGGAGACGGCAGGCAGGTAGTAAGCAGGCACACATCCCACATTAGATGGACGGCAAACAGGTGAAGCGTGCTACTACTGATGCAATGGACAAGGCGAGAGCGAGCAGCTCAGGCGGCGGCGTGTAGGGCATGTAGAGAGGGGTAAGGCAGGTTGTGAGCCACTTGCAAACCTCATTTTAAAAAAAGTACCTGGTTTAAATGCTGACTCACTTCGCGTGATAAAGAACTCATTGAGCTAGAACGTGAGAGCTGAGGACAGCAAGGGAAATAAACAAACCACAAAGCCTTATTAATCATCTCCCATGCATCAGATTATGTCACAGCTCGCTAGCTCAAATGTGGAAACGATGGTTCTTCTCAAGGGTGGGGAGGAAACAGACATGAAGACAATTACGATTTCAGCAGAGAATGATTTTTAACAAGGCTGAACACTAAAAGATTTCCAATGGACATGCTATCTTACATGGTGCCATGTGCTCACAGTCAAAACAATTAGAAAACAGCACACGCGTGGCCGTTAGGTGTCGAGCATCAAGGAGGTTTTAAGCTCGCTAAAAGACAAAGCAGCAATTTATCTCACCTCTCCAGATTGCGAGCCATCAAGCACAGGAGGACCTTGTGGGACAGGCGGTAACAGCGTTGGATTGAACATCTGGTATAACGACAAAATAATTATTAGAATATCAAAAGTTTAGGGTTTGCACCTGGTTCAAACCTCCCAAAAAATGAAGGTCTCCCAATGATTTAAAACCAGATACCTGTGGAACAGAGCTGTTTGGTGTGGACTGTTCCTGATTCCCCCCTTCACTGCCCTCTCGAGGTTGTTGATCACTGGGGGCTACTACAGTAAAGACAAATGTAGTCATCACTTCAACTCTTCGCTGTAGCGCCCATAAAACATGACTGTCTGTGTCACACACCTGAACTAGGCACAAATAGGTTTGTGGGCATGGGCATTGGTGCGAGAGGGGCAAAGAGGTCCATAGGGGGAGCAGGGGCCAACCCAGCTGGTTTAGCAGCTCCACCTGGGTTCAGCACGTCCACATATCGGCTCTTGATGCCTGAGGAGGAAACCCCCAAACCTGGTTACTTACATCGTCTGGAGACATCTTTGAATAATCCTCGTCTTACCAGCTCTCCTGGAGAACATATTGACTGGAGGGCCGCTGCTTGGGGGTGCGGCAGGCCCAGCAGGAGCAGGCATGGGAGCCATTTTGGGGAACCCCGAAGGTGGTGGTGGAAGGGGTTTACTCTAATATAGGAAAAGACACTTTGAGTATTCTGTTCTTAGTAAAACTCCCTTAAATACCAATACAAACCTCCTCCTCAGGCTCGTTCAAGTCCACCCATTTCTGCTTCTTTTCGTCCCACACAATCTGACAAAGTGATTTCTTATCATGACTGGTCGCGGGTACAAAATCAAGTGTTTTGCAAAGATCGGTGGCTTACAGATTTGTTTTTGTCATCTGGTAAGTGAGCCTCATTTTTGCCCTTCCTGTAGAGCCACGTCAGCCAGCCCACGCCACCGCCACCGCCACCCTGTGTGTTAGTAAGACAAATCCGTCGTCAACACCGTTATGGTAAAACAATGGAGATCTGAATAAGTGAGTGCAAAAACAAACCTTTTTAGGGGAGTCCTTTTTGGCTTTCTTGGTCTCCTCTTTGCGGGGTTGTTCAGGAATAGAGGGCGGCGGAGGAGAAGCCTGCTTAACAGCCGAATTGCTCCTCTCACGTCCACCGGAGTGAGTTGAAGACTCAGAAGTAGTACGAGAGCGAAGCCCCGAGGCCTGTAAACAAGACAATCCTCAAGACTAAGTAAGACCCACTGGTCACATCTTTAGATAAAACTTGATGCTCCAGAGTTGCTCCAGCAGATGCTTTTGCCTTGAGAACAAAGCACTTGTGACCAGGCTGTATGCATATCAAGGAAGAAACACTAACGCACCCGGTGCACAGAAGACTGTGATGTAGTCCTTGATCTCCTCCCAGGACCCTGCACAAAACACGGAGAGTTAAGTATAGTCCATACAACGGCATCAATCAATCATTTCAATGTTTTGAAGAGTGTCTTGCTGTTATGTCACTAACCAGCTGTGCCATGTGGTCATAAAAATCCATCTGAGGTGTGAGGGAGCTTCTGTGTGGGGAGTTGGACATGGGTTGATCTGGTGGGCTGTGAGACGGGGGCTCGAGGGAGGGAATACCACCGGGTGAAGGTGGCATGTGCACAGGTAGCTGAGGAGACATCTGATGGCTTATTTGCGCCGGTGAATGCGGCATCTGAGGCGGGGGCATGAGTGGTGGCATCTGGCCTACTTGAGAAGGCGGGGGGCATGGCTGCTGATAAGATCCAGCATACATTTCCGACTGCTCAGGTGGGGGTTGGAAGTGGGGAGTAGCATATGCGGCATCCTGCGGAGGGTAGCCTGACATAGTAAGCTGTCCGGGAACTCCGCTGGGTGGAACTGGGTAGAATTGGGGCACGTCGCAATGGGGCTGAGGTGCAGCCATTCCATCTTGGAGGATGGAGGTGGGAGCTAATGGAAAAGCAACATGGCTCTCATTCAGGACGGATTGAACACAACACAAATAGATCATCACAAGAATCCACAAACCTGGGGGCATTAGCTGTACACCCTGGGGTGGAGGCCCGGGCACCAATGAGCTCATCAACGGGTTGTCAGGGGTGGGGCCATCCAGCTCCATTGAAGTGCTGTAAGGTTCAGGTATACTCGGCTGATCTAGATCTGAGCTGGGACTGCTGCTGGAAAACTGTGTTGGAGTCATTCTGTCAGGGTTGTAAGTGATTACCCCCGTCTAAGGAAGAATGTCGGTCATGAGTTATTCCCCCCAAATTGGGTTTTCATTTCAGAAAGCCTAAAATTGTCCTCCTGCTTACCCTGATCTGCCCATCCAGCTGTTTGAGCTGGATCAGCCAATCTGGCTCATTGAACAATTCCTGCTCCGGCTTCTCCTTCAGTTGGGGGTCGAAGAATCGCAACTTTTCAGACATCTGTCAACATTTAACATAAGATTGACATTTGTTTGTCTCCAGAAGTGAAAGGAAGTGAAAAGACAAGGGAGGAACTTACCTGGATAACCTGGCTAATGAAAACAGGGGAGTAGTAGGACGGCTGCATGAGGACAGTCCGAGAGATGACTTCACAGTAGTGGAAGGCCTGAGCACTTAGACCAGCTTCAGCCAAACGGCATGCATAGATCAACTTGAAGACCTTCGACAGCGCACAAGGTCAAAAAGGTTAGTTCCTCTTTTGATGACCATTTGTAAATATAAATATATTTAGAATATACCTGGAAATTTGGCAGTGAGCAAGGCTGGGAGCCCAACGATTGAGCGTACTCGTAGGCTTCTGTCCTCTGGATTGCCTCGTTGGTTGCAAAATGGTAAAAGGACAAACTGAAAGTGGAGATATAAACCGTCAACGTTATATGTGGGCTACTATGTCTGATTAAATATGCCCCCATCGGTGCACTACCTGTGGTTGGAGCCAATCAGAACCATCTTGGTGCTCTTTTTTGTGTACACACCAAGGCCAACCTGAGCCATCAAGTAGCAGAAGTGAGCTGCATCAATGAGGCCCTTGGACGCTGGCAAACACAAACATTAAAACAACACTATTGCGGTGCTTGAGACAACAAATGGTTAGGATTCGGGTATCACCCTACCAAGAGTGTCTCCCATGGTGGTGATGGTGCGTGTATCAAGGTCCAAAGTGTGTGTCAGGTTAGACAGCACCATAGCCAGGTGAGGGCGCCAATCGCCCCACTTTGCCTCACCGCAGCACTATGAACAAGGGGAAATGTTGATAATATTTGCATAGGTGAAACGCTACCTATTTTTATCAATCCAACAGACTTACAGTAGCTGACGCAGGCATCCTCCCCGACATGAGCTGGTACACTGTCTGGAGAGGGTCATTGATGGGCAAGCTGTTGGCAAACCTGGCATGGACAAAAATAGATGACAACTGTGCGCCGTTTCAAAAGGCTGATAAAATTAAAAAGCATAGGCAAGTTCATAGCTCACCTTGTCATAACACGTGCATGTGTCCTGTTGTCCATCTTGCTGGCCAGAAGGAGGGCGTGGCCCCAGAGACCGCCTTTCATAGCAGCTTCAAGTGCATCCTAGCGTGTAGAAAAATTAATAGCATGTTTTAATATTTTGCATCAAAGAAATACAGAAATACATATTAGAGTACTTCCTACCTTCTTGCGGCCAAACAATAGCAACTCTCTGAAGCGTTCTGTTTCTTTACCAACATTTTCTGGGACCGTCATGAAAGTGTCAGACAGAAGGGACAGTGGCCCAGCTCCTGGCTCCTCTTCCGCTCTGGCCAGCGGTTCGTTGTTGAAATCAATTAAGTTAGCTTCATTAGGACTCTTGCCTGGTAGCCACACGGAGCGATGCTCCTTCAACAATAGGTCAGCAATGTCGGTGCCAACCACGGTCTTGAATGAACACAGTGTAACGGTAAGAAATTTGTGTCCGCCATTACAAAAGTGATTCATAGGAGTCTTTTGTGTCACATTCAGTCAATCCTTACCCCATTCTGTCTACACAACAACATAATGAAGTCCCAAAGTAGGCGGGCAGAGTCTCTGTCTAAGAGGTTGTCGTCATGGGAACATTTGAGCGCTTTATTCTGGGAGAATTTTATGACATCCACCTTGTGGGTCTCCTCCCTGATGGGTATGATATAACAATATGCACAAATTAATACAAATCTGAAAATGTTGTGAAGAACTTCTCAAAACACGTACTTAACAAGCGGTCCAGGAAATGCTCGGAGTTCTTCCTGATCCAAAGTGTTCTGCAACATAGTCTGAAATAGCAACACAAACCCAGCTAAATGTCTAAAATATACTACATGTGAAATAATTGTCTCACGACGCAACAATGTAACAATTAAAAATGTACCTCAAGGTTGTGAATATCAACAAGAGCCGGCTGTCCAGCTGAGGGAAGATTGGGCAGAACCTGAACCAGATGACCGCCGGGCCCAAAGCGAGCACAACGGTGAGGCATGGTGAACTTCTCTGGAGTTGCAGGACGCGGGGGTTCTACCGGGAGAACATTTGCAAAGTGAGAGATAGAAGGAATCGTTCTTTAACAAATGCCTTAAACGGGAATGAAACCCTACGCTGTTCAGTGGCAGCCCAGGTGCTGTCTGCTGTGTACTCAGAGGGATACAGGTACTGCCCATAATTCTGGGAGGCATCGGTCTGGTTTGGGTACTGTCCATAGGAATAATCCACAGCTAAAGTGGATGCTGTTGCATCATAGACTGCTGACACCAAGTCTGGCTGGCTCCTGTATGCCTGACTCTGTATGGGGGAAGGACAACAATTACTCTCGGGAGAGGTTAGTCGCTGGCATTTAAACCAGTGTCAGGAAGAACATACATGTTAGCGCTATTTTATTCATTAGAATGCTTTAGAAAAGAGGTTATAAATACATAATTCAAGGGCTAAACATATGCATGTACCTGATGAGACCTTGAGCTGAAGCTGCTGCGCCTGCTGTGGTGGCTATGAGAGCTGTGCACACTGTGTGCAGACTGTTCGCTGTGTACGCTGCGTCGGTCAAAGTCATCATTGTACGCCTCTCCACGCCGGCGGTAATCATCATCGAAACTGCTATCATAACCAGGGTAGTACCGCCACTGGTCCTCATAGCCATCTTTCCTGTAAGAAGAATGATAGTGTTTATCTTACCAAAAAATGGACAAAACTATAACTGTCATAAAACTTTCGCAACTGCATACCTAGTAGGATACATTTGTTGATTGTAGTAGTTGTCTCTGCCTCTGTAGCTTTCATCATAAGTAGACCAGTAGGACTGATCATAGTATCCTCTGTATCGGGGGTCAAACTGTCCATAGTTGTATCCTTTATGTAAATAGGCAAATCTTCAAAACCAGTACCCATACAGAAGATTTTATACATGTTTGTGCACACATTTTTTAAAACTAGGAATATCTCATACCTGCATAATCATAGTGCTTGCCGTAATTTGCATAATATTCATCATAGGCACTTCGGTTCGCTCTGTTGTAGTCGTCAGGATAGCCTTGCCTTAAAAGGAGAAGGAAGCCGAGAGGAAGTGAAGGTCGAAGCTCAAATACAGGAAAAACAAAAGAAAACATAAATGAACCTACCTGGATGGGGGCCTGTCAGAGTACTGACTAGCCCTGGAGCTGGGTCGCTCCAACTGAGGCTCTCTATACTGATAGTTTGGGTCACGGTAGGCTGAGTTCTGGCCCTCGTACCGACCATACCATGGATCTCCTCTGCCTCTATAGGATCCATCCTGAGAGAAAAGAAATATTAACAGAATGAAAAAAAGGTTTATTGAGGGTACTTTGAAGTATAACAAATATGCCATACGTGATAATACTGCAGAGCTCTAGGATCCCCAGGTGGGTAGGGCCCAGGAGGATACGGTGCTCGGCCATCTGGGTATTCACCATAGCTTCCATAATAGGCTCCGTACATCTGCCCCGGCCCAGGAGGAGGGGGACCATAACCCTGCTGACTGCCAGCAACAGAAGGCGGTCGAAGTGGCTCACCTGGAGCTTGTTGGGAAGACCCAGGAGGGAGTGGCCCGGAAGGTACAGGAGGACCAGGTGGACCTGTAGCAGGAGGAGCACCTGCGGGAACAGGACCGGGTCCCTGGTTTGGATACTGGCCAGGCAGTGGCTGCGCTGCCCTTACTGGAACAACAGCGTCACCTTGTCTCTGTACTGTGGCATTTGAATCTGCGGTCCTGGGAGGTTGGGATTGTGGCTGCTGAGTGCTAGCAGTTGTGGTTGGTGGGACCCCTGGGATTGTTGAAGAGGCCAGTGGCACCTGTGTGGTGGATAATGACGAAGCTGGGGGTGCCTGTACATTCTCATCCACTCTCACCCCATGCTGTGCATCTTTGGTGACCTGCATGTAAAATCCATTACTCGACTGTGCGGACTCGTGTAAAGCTGAAGGATGGCCAGATGCTTGATTTTTGCTTTGTGATTGGTGCATAGAAAAATCAAGAAGTTCATAATTTGACGGCTGATTGTGATTGGGCACAGAAGCATCTGCGAAAGAAGTCGGAGGATTAACTTGGTGATCAAACCGGGTGTCTCCACTCAATGATTGGCCCCGAGAAAAGGGCGGGCGGACTGGTTGAGGCTGTGATGAAGCGACTCCTGAAGTTGCCACTTCACCATCTCGGGTCAGATTGAGAGGGGCGGGGTTTGAGGTAGAAGCAGGTGGGTAAAGTGGATTCTGATTAGAGGGCTGTACTGTTGTGTGGGATGTGTTTGCACCCTGTCCGATGGTTCTCATAGCTGAGGAACTGTGACTTGTCACTTGTGCAAGGGCACTGGGGGTAATTACATTGCAATTGGACACGGGCGGTGCAATCAGAACAGGCTGCTGGAGCGAATCAGACACCAGGAGAGACGCATAGCCCAGGTTTCCTTGGGAGTCTGTTGTGTCTAACTCACTCACCTTTGGTGGGTTCTCAAGATTCTCTAAATGTTGCTGTGATGTTGGTTGGATTCTCTGAGGAGGATGTAGGTCCAGTGGGCCATCCTCTGGAGGCTGAATGACATCAACACTAGGCTCCCTTAAAGGTGCAAGAACAGTCGGAGCAGCAGGGGCTAAAAGAATGTTAGCACCCAAGCTGGTAGGGTCGCCTTGGGCCCATAAAGTCGTGGCAGGGCTCTCACAGGGCCGACTGGCGCCATAAGCACGAGATGAGGGTCGGGAGTGAGACTGAACTGTGGGGTTTCCCAGATGAGGTACACCGACAGGGAGAGGGTGTCCTGGCCCATAAATATTTTCCATATTATCTGGTGGCTGCTCCAAGTTGCCAGGTGTAGTATCCGTGCCACCCTCTGCTACCATTTTTGCTCTGTCAACCTCAATTGGACGCACCCCGACCCCATGTGAGCGAACAGGCTCAAAAGAGCTGTTTGCACTGGCCTGAAAGTTTCCTGTTGGTTTTGGTGGGCTCGGTGTGGCAGACCACATCTGCTCTGAAGACTTCGGCTGCACGGCCGCATCGCCAACTGGAGAAGAGTCGATCTGTTCAAAGTAGCCTCCGACAGCAGCAGGAGGCGGCGGGGTTACAACATCAGCGGGCCGTGGACTTTCCTGCTGAATAAAGGTACCGACTACGCCCTGATGTCGACGGCTGGCAGTCCCACTTCCATGACTCATACAACTGTAGTTTGAGGATGCACTTGCAGACCTCATTGGTCTGGGAACAGAATCTGGAGTCTCGAGGTTAGGCCCAGGTTCAAATGTGTCAACTCCATGTGCAGTAGGCACCGAAGTACCACCTGGAGTTTCACTAGGCAGTACTTCTTGATTTGGGACGCACTCAAAATTCTCCACATGGTCATACTGTGAATCAGGGGGGGTTGCCTGTGGTGTGGCATTTCCATCACTCATATATGGTATGTGAGAATTGTCCTGCAAACACGGTCCTTGGTTATCAAAGGGAACATCTGCACTAACATTGTGTGCAGGTGGGGCAGCTACTTGTGGGTTACTCTGAGGCTGCGAAGACTCAGGGACACCGTTCATGACCTTATTTCTCTCTCCCGCCAAGGTTTCCTCATTTTCTACATCATTGTTATTGAAAAACATAGAGAGGGCGCCAGACTCCTGAGAGTATGGGACTGTTGCAGAGGTAGTGCCATGCTGGGGAGCTGTGTTTGGCGCTTGATAGGCCCCGTCATCAGACTGAGGTTGAAGATGAACAGGGGCAGTCCCCATTTGGTGGTAGGATGGGTCCTGTGGCGCCTGATTGAACCATGCGTCATGGGGGGCAGAACTCTGCATTAAGTAGCTCTGGTTTTGCAAATGTGAATTATTCTGTTGGGTTGCATTTGGTCCAGCCCATTGAGAGCTGGGGGGGTTTACAGGGTTCTGATGAGGAAGAGAAGCCTGCATTTGGTGGTGCCCAAATTGTGTTGGAGGGGTGGGCGTGCTTGAAGGATACATTTGGGGTTGCATATTAAAAGGCTGTTGTGGAGGGTCATTGGTAGGTTGAAAATAGTTCTGAACCGATGGAGGGCGACTTCCATGATCAGATGCCCTTTGAGAAGTGGTAGTAGCAGGAGGCACAGGTTGGAAGGGGACGAGCTGAGGGGGGGGCTGCCCGTGGAATTCCTGATTAAATGTCTGACTCTGTACTGGGATTGACGGCACAGACGGCGGTTCTGCGGCAATGGCTGACGGTTGTTCTCTCGAGTTAAAATAACCCTGTTCAGAATGTGAAGGTGCATATGCAGTACGACTTGGTGCTTGATAAGCTCCAGGTGTGGCTGCACTATGAGGGCTGAACATGGGCACCCCTGGCAGAGAGGACGGCGGGGGGGCAGATGGAGCAGCTGGGACATTCTCCAACGTCTGCGGTTGAGGAGGCAGACCTGAGCCCGCTTCAGCATAGGTGTTGTTGGGTGGGGCTTGCGTTAGAAGAGGGTTGCTGTTGGGTACGGGGAGGCCACCCGTAGCCATAGGAAGAGGGGGAGCTTGGACAAAAGCAAAGGGATTTGTCATGGGTTGGGTAGAGGGTGGCATTAAGGGAGAAGCTGCTCCTGCTGTAGCCTTTACAGGCCTGGTCCTGCGGAACATATTGGGTCCAGAAGGAGGAGGGCCGGAGGCTCCCGGAAGTCCAGTCCGAGGAGGGGGCTGCATGGCAGCTGAGTTGCGACAGGCAAGTCAATCCAGAAGATCTCACTCGAGGGCTTGAAATCAGTCGTAGCTGGATGGACAAAAAGCAGACGGTGAGTGCAAAACTGCACATGAACCTTACCACACCTATATTTGTATTACAGAAAGCCATTCAAACTTGACAACATCTATCCAACACTACATCTGATACACATCCAACTATGAAATATTGTAACCAACTAACTGTAATAATGTTTAAGATGTTTATCACATCACTCATTGCTGTTTTGTTAATTATGCACAATCAAGTTACGTGATGTGACACATTGCAACCATCTATTGTCCCAAGTAAGGTAGAGGCATAGTAAATGTGCCATAAAAAAACAACAACAAAATACCCAGCAAACTGAGCGCTGTGCTACCTTGATATTACAGTCGTTGAGGCGACTGTGTAATAATGTTTGATTGGGGTATTATGAAGGCAAAACGTAGAAAATGCAGCTGTTATCAGAATAATTACTCCGGTTTGTGACAGTTGCAGCATCTACCAACAAGCACTGTAACACCCCAGAGAGAGCTGGATGGATGGATCTACTTTCACCAGTCAATCTAGGCGCACAACTGTCATTTCGTTGGTTACATCATCAAGTAGCAAACCTTAAAACTTCCTGTAAGTTCTTGTTGTTGGCTTGGCAGCTAACAGTGCAGCTCCACAGATTAAATCCATGTCCTTAACGCCACAACTAGCAAAACACTGCCGTCCAAAGTCGACGGAATATGGCCATATTTGGGTGTCCCAAGTGTCCTCTGCGCAAACCTTCTTTTCTTGTGGATTCGGAGCCGATAAGACCTTCCAAGGAGCAGTTTCAGGTCGCTTGTCACTCGTCGAATACATTTAAACAAGTCCACTGCCTGGTTGAGCTAATGTTAGCATTCGAGGTTGTTAGCCTAGCCGTTAACTAGCTAACAGAAGGGAAACAGTTCTAATTTCTGCGGCAAACGTCAGATTAAAACAAACATTAAAACGGTGTTACTGTTTGTATGTGTGCGCGCGCTCCTCGTTTAGTTCAAAATGTGCACAGAGTAGAAGGAATTCTTACAAATGCGCAGGATCGTGAGTATGACACACCGCTACCATCTCCATTAGCCACATCCTACTAGGCGACGTGTACAAGCGGCGTCAACCGTTGCGTCATCAATATGGGCGTGGCTTAACTACTTATTTGGAAAGTCCTTCTCTAATTACCCGAGTGCAAGTTATGCATACTGTAAATGAAATTACCTAAATGACTGACTCGAAGTGCAGCATGTAGTCGCTAAAATGAAATTAGCTATGAAGGTAGCTAAATTTTGCACTCATAGAAGCACATATAAAACAAATCACCCCAATATTGACTTTATTTTGTTAATTATATTTCCTATGTGTACATTCAACACATTTTGAACAATACAATACAACTGTTATTACAGAAAAAGATGAATGCAGGTAGCTGTGTCATTGCAGTGCGGATCATGAACCACTAGGGGGCCGAATGGTGTTGTCAATTAGTCCGGAGTGAGGGGTGCCCGGAAAGTAATTCTCGGCCCGCCATACACTTTTGATTATTATCTACCTAATAACTGACCTCACTTTTGTTTTTAGTTTTTATTTATTGTAGTTTTGCTCAACTCCAACTTGAAATGTTATGGTTGATCGCTCAAATGCTGGAAAGCGCTCTGTGCTCTGTCTCAATGGAGTCTGCCTCATTTGACTGCTTCTTCTGCTTAGACTTGCCCACTGAAATCTACCCAACTCTCCTACATTAGACACTTAAGTCTGGGCAGGTTGGGACAAACCTTCAAGTGTAAACCCTCCGACTGGTGTTTACTTTTGGCACAGGGAGAGTTGAGTAATGTCAGTATCCTTGTTGGGACATCCTTGCAATAAAGCCTCCAATTGGTCTCCCTGACAAGGATCTCTCAATGAAAGCCAAGACATTGTTTACAGAACAGCTACACAAGTGTTTAATATTGTGCTATACCACAGTCATAACTCCTGAGAGGCCCCTGTGCTGTGTGACAATGGTGCAGACTCTCTGAACAATGGTGGTGGAGTGAGTTCATCCTTGCTGAGGCACGCAGGGCAGGTGTGTGATGGCCTAGATAGAAGGCAGGAAGATACGCCCTTTCAATAGTATATATCTCTTATGTTGAAGGGGTGATAAGACTCTCTACAGGTGTATTGGTGTGGGCTCTGAGTTTGCCATGCTAAGATAAAATACACTGTATTGTCAGGGCCCAATCATATGTGAGAATCACAAACAACGCTTCCCTACTAGTGTTGGGGACCTCCATCACACGTGTTGTTAAATGGAGGCGTTTGGCAGTTTTTTTAGAATGTGCCACATTTTAAAATCTTGGAAGAATTTTGGTGGACTCTGGCGCAACAGCAGGTCATGCAATACGTATTTGAATGTAATTTGAAATCATGTAAAAATGTAGACATAATAATTGCCCACATTGTACTTGCTGTGGGATAGGCTCCAGCACCCCCCCGACCCCTGTGAGGAACAGCGGTAGAAAATGAATGAATGTACTTGCTGTGCCCTAAAATGTGCTTATTGTCTCATTTATTTGGTTTGTCACAGAAATTGCATTTCTCATGAGGCAAACTTTCAAAATTCATTTTTCACCCGGTTTGAAACCAACCTTTTAATATTTTAATTAGATTTCTCATACTGTCTTGGAATAATGCTCTGATGTGTACAGTACAGCACATACAGCATAGTATGAAAATACGACCAGATGGGGGCGTTGTTGTGCAGGTAACAACTCAGGTGAACCTACAATACATAATAGAAGCAATTATTATTGTACTGTAATGATCGCCTCTTTTTAGTGTATTCTGGTGGGTAATCTCTGTGTATCGGCAACTTTGCTAAGTGGTACACGGTGGTGCAAATACTGTAGATTCTGGAGGTAGAAAGTCATGTTTTTCCAAGTGGAAGATGGATTGTTTTACAAGCTGCAGGAGGAGAGAAATGGTGGTAGGAGATGGGCAGAGTCAAGGGGTGGGGCGGTGGGGTCTGGTGGGTGTAGACGTCACATCTGTTGCTGCCACTCCCTCGGGTCTTGGGAGCATGGGAACCTTCAACAGACCTACTGGTTGCAGGAGGCTCTCCAAAGTGCAGTTCATTTATCAGTTTAGGTAAATGGAGCTAAAATGTTAGTTTAATGTATTGCAGTTTGGCAGCAAAGGATGGTTTGGCTGGGGGAGTCACGCACAAGCCCATTAATTCTGCCTGCATAGTGCTGGGAAAGTAGAGGCATGATGCAATCAATATATAACAAATATATCTTTCATGGAGGCCCTATATGGTGTATCCAATCTACAGTATTATACGTGTATGTTTCTGCAGTGTTCTTGCCTCGGTGACATAATGAAAACGTTGACTTTAATGACTTTAATGCATACAGTATGTCAGCCATGCATCTCTGAAGTGTTATAAATACAAACTCAAGCTTTGTCTGTGTGTCTCATAGTGCCGCCTCTGCGATTCTTCCTGAGGTGTGATATTAGATTAGAAGTATTGAATGAAGACACCATATTCCCCCGTTGCACAGTCAGTGCTTAACATATTTCCATCCCCAGTCACTGGAAATTTACAATCCTAAGGCAAAACTTGGAGATAATTCCAGACCATGGATATACTGAGCTAGCAAGCTTTGTTTCTCTGTGGAGCACGGCACAGTTTGATGAGGTCTCACCTGCATGCCGATATCAATACCTCCAGGATAACTGATATCAGTTTTGGTGCGTTGTAGATCACTTTATGTTGTTTACATACTGCAGTAGCTTGAACCGCGTGATCCAGGTAGGTTAGCTGGACGGTAAGAAATTCAGTTAGGGACACTTGAGTCATCCTAAAGTGTTTACGTTTATCGTAAAAGTGGTACCACTCCAATACTGTAATCCCATTTTTCAAATGCCATGTAATGTAAACATTCTGACTGCAGCTGGAGGCCTGCAAGGCGCTGTTTACCGAGGAGGGTTTTGAGTTTCCTTCACTGTCTTGACCAGCGTTGCCCCCCCCCCCAGTATGGCGACCACCACACTTTAATAAGCCATTTCACAGGGGTCAATTCTCCTTTCTCCACGGCGTCAGCTGGGTCGCCCCATTCGCCCTTCTAACCCCTTCCTCACCCCGGCTCCCCCGTCGGCATGTGTCGGACCCGGTGTTGTTTACCGGGCAGAGCATTTAGAAGGGTTAGCGTTTCACCGAGGCAGCTGTTGGCACCATGTGCCTCGCTCTTGGGCGGCGGGCCGACGGCACGCTAGGCTGCTGCTTCACACACTCTCCAGCATCCCCTTGAGGATGTTCCTCTCGTCTCCCTTGCTTGAAACCAGCAGTAGCCCTGCTCGGGTATCACTTTAATGGGAAGTCATAGTTCTGACTTTAATTGATGGCTCCCGCCCGGTGGTCAGTGGAGTAGCTCGAGCCTTGCTGTCAACAACGAGGTCCCACGTTCAAGCACAGATTTAATTCACTGGACAGCAGCGGTTTGTGTCATGTCAGTCATTGAACAGACTTTAGGCTTCCGTCCAAGCGTTTGCCACGTCGTCCCTTTCAGTCCATGGCTTGACAACTTCATCAAACACAGAAAAGTTCATAATACTACAACTGCCTTCAATGGTTCTTCGTTTGTGCCAAGGCATGTTTACATCTGTCTTTATTTCCATAATAATACATTTAGACTTTATTATAATTACTATAACATTATAACTTTTTCTGCAACCTCATTACAGATGAATTGTTTGCATTTAAATTTTGTGAGGGCTGCACGGCGGTCGAGTGGTTAGCGTGCAGACCTCACAGCTAGGAGTCCTGGGTTCGATCCGACCCTCTGCTATCTCTGTGTGGAGTTTGCATGTTCTCCTCGTGGGTTTTCTCCGGGTACTCCGGTTTCCTCCCACATTCCAAAAACATGCTAGGTTAATTGGCCACTCCAAATTGTCCATAGGTATGAATGTGAGTGTGAATGGTTGTTTGTCTATATGTGCCCTGTGATTGGCTGGCCACCAGTCCATGGTGGACCCCGCCTCTTGTCTGAAGACAGCTGGGATAGGCTCCAGCACCCCCGCAACCCTTGTGAGGATAAGTGGTAGAAAATGAATGAATGAATACATTTTGTGAACAGATTTTGTTTTAATTTTTTGTTTTCATTGCTGTGTGAAAAATAGCAAAGAATACAGTAAAATTTTCTTCCTTCAAATTGCTATTTGTTAGCTCCGGACTCACAAAAAATTGTGATTCAACATTGGAAAATGATGGAGCGATGTGAGATACGTATATAAGGCTAAGCCTCACTTTTCTCCGTAGTGACTATTTTTGTCTAACAGAAGAGTTGAATGGAGGTAATGCTGCCGCCCCCCCCCCCCCCCCCCCCCCTAGTCCAGGGAGAGTTGGGAGAGTGGTTTAAGAGAGGCAAGGTCAGGGTGGCAGTTGTCAGGCCCTCATCCATACCATTTGGACGGAAAGTGATACGGCAGACAGCTGAGACTGCTTGGGTCTCTCAGGGTTAATTTGGAGCGTCTTAACATTCACTTTGCTCTGGCCGGATTTGTAATGAACGTGGAACTAGAGGGTGAGTGGAAATCTCAGCATCTGTGCCAGTTTACCACACACACACACACCTCCTTCTGCTATCTCACCGTCACATATGCACGCCAAATTACAGTCGTCACATCGGGAGGCCGCAGAACAGATTCCTGAGGTTGTTCTCCAGCCACAAAGTCATGCCCGGCCTGGAACTCTTCTAATCACATTGGCCGGGGTAGCACCATTCCACACTGCCTGCACACACATTTCTGAGAGCCTCCTTCACCCCAGTCAGCCTGCATATTAGGTGGGCCCTAAAATAAACAGCAGCGAAACAAGATGAGGACACAAGATATTCTCCCAATGGAATCCACAGAGTTCCACGCACGCCGAGAGCACCTGCGTGCAGATAGAATGTGATACGCCTGGGGTGTGCACTTATGCGGAGGACGCCCCACACAGGATGATGTTTATCTTGGTCATGTGTCTTTATTATCACAGCTTTGATCTGTCCAACATGATTTGTTATCATCCAATAGCAGCAAAATTCCCATCATTTCAGCTTGCTACCTTAGAAACCTTGCCAAACTTTGTGACTTAACGTGCAAATATATTGAGATATTTCTCTCCCAACAACACTGAATGTGATCAATAAAGCAAAAGGTGCATCAGCATGATGCATAGACAACAACAATCATACACTGATGGCACTAAACTTCGTGGAGATATGATTTGCAAATCAAAACAATGCCTGTTCTAATTTTACAGAACATTCATTCATTCATTCATTTTCTACCGCTTTTCCTCACGAGGGTCGCGGAGGGTGCTGGAGCCTATCCCAGCTGTCTTGGGGCGAGAGGCGGGGTCCACCCTGGACTGGTGGCCAGCCAATCACAGGGCACATATAGACAAACAACCATTCACACTCACATTCATACCTATGGACAATTTGGAGTCACCAATTAACCTAGCATGTTTTTGAAAACCCACGCATGCACGGGAAGAACATGCAAACTCCACACAGAGATGGCCAAGGGTGGAATTGAACCCTGGTCTCCTAGCTGTGAGGTCTGCGCTTTACAGAAAATATTTGGTGATAATGGTAGCTCAATATTAGTTGAATACTTTGTCCTCTCCATTGTGGTCCTGTTTGTTTCTGCTGTCCTGTTATTGTCATTGCAATTGTTGTTGCTGCTGGTGTTTTTGTCGCTCTTTGTATGCCCCCTCTTGTCCATGCACTCCCCCCTCTGTTTTCTTTTTTCTTATTTTCCATCCCCTCCTGCTCCGGTCCGGTAGCTCCAAATTTGCATAACAAAAAACTCAAATAAGCCAAATAACACTCTATAAAACAGGTAAGATGTAGCTTACACTTTTGTGTAATCAGTGCCGATGTTTTCGGACGATATTGGTATTGAAATAATAATGCTTTATAATGCTTTTTAATGACTATTTGTGACCTGACGTTAGTTTATCGGTATCAGTAAAGAATTGCTGGACAGTATTGCGATTGTTAAGCCAATATCGCGCATCTCTAGTAAATACCCATCACTTATAAACAATGCATCTTCTTCCACCAAACCTTTTCTTTCTTCATGTGTCTTGTTTACATTCCACACCCCCAAAATCCCCAAACCTGCTAACTAATCTCTTTGCAAAAATTCCCGTGCTGAACAAATATCTAATCTCACAGTGAATTTTCTCACACAAACACTCACATTTTTGTTTGCACTACACAGGAGTTGTGTTTGTATTCATGGGCATGGCTGGCGTCTCCTGGCTTAAATCAGTTAACTCAAGGTTTTTAATTGACAAGTCCCAAAAGAGAGGAGACTGTTGCATTTAAGTGTATTTCTACAGTTTCTTTCAGTGCAGGTTGTCACATGGTTGTGAATTAGAGCCTGTTTCCTGCACTTTCTCACCCTGAGCTTTAAAAGTGTGTGAGGGTGTGTGTGTGCACGGGGACAGCGTGGAGCCAGGCCTTCCTGTGCTTCATTGTCTTTCAGCACTCACACGGTAAACAAACACACAGGCACGGCTATTTTGCAGCCAAAATACTGCAAGGTGACGGAATGTAGTTAAAGGTCTATTGAATGCACACTCAATAGAATATTTTAGCATAATCTGTGACTGCAGTTTACAGACATCCTGATTAAAATGTGCATAAAATCACGCGTTGAAGTCACTCTTCTCTAAAGCTATTCATGCTTTGAGCAGCTTCAGAGGGAAGGTGATCTCCCCCACTATCTCACCTGCTTTCAGTCGCTAGACTTTCTAAATACAATCTTTGCCATTATTAGAGCCCTGTAGGCATGAAATAACACCCCTATAGTCACTTTTACGTTCCTATTAATATTACTACTATTACTATATATTTGTTTACAACACATTGCTCAACTGTACTGTGCAGGTTACGGGATCATGCAGGCACACAATAGACAGCCATGGAATTAACCATGAAAAAGCTAGCAAGCTAACTAGTTACCCTCCAATTTATTTACTGTATTGGAAATTTGAGAAAGGGTTTAAAACGGAGTGTGGAAGAAGGACAAAGAAACCAAAAAATACCACTTCCACACCGAATGGGAGGAGGACTTATTTTCATCATGTCAGACATACCATGGCTGACTCTATCAAATGTCATGTCTCGAATAATAATAGTATGAATAATAAAATTAATGGATCATCACTGACACATAGTGGCCAGAATAGTTTGTCTTTTCGATATTGTTTGACTAATAATACACCATAATTAACCACAAAACAGCGATTATTAATTAATTCATGATTTTTTGAAAAACAGCGATGGAGCCAGGGAGCGATAACCGAACCACAGTATCGCGAAGGATTTCTGTATATGCATTTCTAATTCTTTTCTACACTATTCCATTGTATTTCCTGTTGGAAACATTGCCTCGGTTTTAGCACTAGCCCATTTTGGTTTTCATCTGAATGGAACAAATGAATAATGAAAAGCGAGGTACGGCTGTACTTGTCACACTTATTTGTTATCTCATGTCCTGACCTGAATGAGTCACCATTTAACTGAGTGTGACTCCATCACGGTGTCCGGGCATGTTTCACATTAAAAAGGATTCTAACGTGAGAAGCTTTACATTTGAAGGACAATGGAGGAAGGTGATAATTGGCACACCTGAGGACCTCTGTCTCCTGGTTCAGAGGCGTTTGTGCTCCAGAGACAAAACAAACAGCGGTGGGGGGCTCAACTGTTCCTTTAGATAAAAGTAAAAAAGTGCTTTCCCACTCGCTTATCTGCATGTGAGCAAGCAACAGGCTGTTTTTCTACAAACAACTCCGGATTCGACCCTACTCTTCGGTAAATAACCAAATTATCAAACTGCCAGGGTGTGAAAAACTTTCAGATTAGGCACAAAAGTCTTTATCAGTGAGGTGGTGTTTCCATTAACTATCAAATCTTTGTAGATGTGCATATTTTAAGAAGGTTACATTTACAAAAATGCCCTCAAACATTTTTTCTGCACCTCCAAAACAATAGTCAAGGTCCACACATGCGCATTGTCGGCGTGCTATTTTGAGACTTTGTTGTAAGGCCTTTACAAATGTCAGACATTGAGGTCAAATGACATCACACACGTCTCTGTCAAGGAGAGACACTTTCTATGTGAACCTTCATTCCTACTTCACCCTTATCTGGGTTTGGACTCTTTAATAAGCTTGGCCACAGTTTCATTTCTAAGCTTTGGGTCCTTCCTTCTGTGCACTCATGACAGGATGCATGCCCGTACACATTTCATATTTACATCTGCAGCACCTTCGCTCCACACTTTGTATTTGTGTTTATCTTACGCAATAAGCAGACTGTTCCAACACGCTCCCTCTGACGTTCACTGAGTGTTTCCCACGCAGCGTGAACCTCAAGAGACCTCACCGTTTCTTACGGTGTCGCTCCATTTGTACGTTGCACCATCAAGGATCAACTTGTGAGAAAGCCTAATGAAATAACTTTTGCCCCGGGGTGATGAAACCGCACAGCAAATCCCTCGGGTTTAATGGGAAGGAAGATTTTAAAAAAAAAAAAACAAAACAATCTGTGTCTTCTACTCAGCAGAGATTCGTGGAGTTCAAAGTCATCAAGACCTTTTCATGGCCAAGTCTTACAGTTCAATTCCTTCATGTGTTTTTAGCATTAGTGTTTCATTAGAAGTTTATAGTATTATAGTATCAAGGTTTGGTCTTGTTTTTTATTGGACCTCTGCATATTCCTTATGAATGAAGTGTATTATTAAATATTACACCATTTTGCTTTGTCATTTTTACACAAATTTTGCCTCGGTTCTAGTACGACACTGGTTATCGTACAATAGTGCGCTGAACAAACTTGCATATTGAAATTTGAATACTTAGGCATCTTGGATCACACACCCCACATCAAAGTTGGCAATATTTAGTTTTATTTAGTTTAGTTTTATTTTATTACACAATACTACAGCATCAGTTGGCAAACTCCAATGAGAATGTTTTGCACGATTCGGTTGCAGACAGACTCTTCGGAATTAAATAATCATTTATTATTATTGAGGTTGTACTGTATTGACCGTACAGTCGTCCCTTGCTCGATTCGCAGCCGTGCTATTTTGGTGACTTTGCTATTAATTTTATTTTTTTTGAACACACATTGTTCTCTATGTCCTAATTGGCAAAGGTATAGAACTTTGTGTTTTGTGTCCTTATTGGCTAAGGGACTGTAAACCATTACCAATCAAACTTGTCCGTGCAGTGTCTCCTGTTGTATTCGCTCGCTATCAAACAGCTAGCTCTGAAGTGCTATCTGTTTGCAAGTTTGCTCCCTGACAAAACCCATAATGTTGACGCAACGTTCTGCACCCAAAAGACAGAGGAAGATGCTAACCATTGAATTAAAAAATTGAACGTCTTGACATGCTGAAGGAAGGTATAAGTTACGAAACAAATGGTGCTTTGGCTCGTTACACAGAGGAGGCAGCAGTAAGTTTTAACAAGGATGCAAAAACACTACAGTGGAGTGGCACCAGAATGAAGAGGCAAGGTCCAAGGAGCTGCGATAAACGAGGGAACACTGCGTATTTATTTTTAATGCAGAAAATGTATCAAAGAGGCCATCTGCTACCTTCTATTTTTCTGTAAGCTGCATTTCCTGTATGGAAAAAGTCCAAACACCTCTTGTTCACATTGGGTTATGGGAATAGACTAGACTTATAGTTATCCATATGTAATATTTCTTTCATGTAAGAAATGTTTCCAAATTGTCTGTGGATGAACAGTGTAGCGTCCCCCCTCCCTCTTCACCAGCTGCATGAAAAGAAAAGGGGTAAGGTGGGGTGGGGATGGGGGGGTGCAGAGTGGGAGGACCTGAGAGCATCGAGCAGCTTCGACACTTCATTGAGAAGTCAGCAAGCACCAAGTGAACATCTACGACCTGACTCTTCCTGGTTTCTCTGTGGGGATTTACGCTTTTTTTGAGGGAAAAAAAGAAATATCACCTGATTTATTTTCGTCTTCTTTTATTTATTTCGTTTGTATTTTTCCCACCAACACCTGGAGTAAACCCAACCGTGGATCTATGCCAACCCTACGCGGGAGTCAACGACAAATTGTCAAGTAGAAGAGGAGGAATGTATCGTTTCTTTGTGAGACTAACATTGCTGACTTCTGCCATCGTCGTCTCACAAGGTAAAACTTCATTTTTGATGCTTTATATTACATTTGCATGCGGGATGGAGATGCTAATTGAATTGTTTAATTGCCGTGTGAGTTCGAACCCAGCTGGGCCACCTGGAAGGAAAGACGTGGAAATGTGCAAGTAGAACGAAGACTTGAATTGAGCTGCAAATCTGTACCTAAAAACGCCTTTTAAAAAAAGATTATTTTACCTGCGCCAACGCAAATCAAAAGTTTAGGATTTTGTGTCAGTTTTCTCAACTTGAAGAATAAGTCAATGTGTGTAACTAAAGATTGTTTTCATTTTAATCTTTCTGCGTGGAATTGTTCTCCAAGTCGGTTTTAAATAACATGATGCATAATAGAAGTGAGTGCGTGTGTTGGGCCGGGGGACGCACCAGGGGAGGGGCGGGGCGTGTGTGTGTGTGCACCCTTTGTGTGTGTGTGTGTGAGGAGGTAAACCCGCCAAACAATGCCCTAGGAGGGTTTTATGGCTCGTGCTGGACTCTGATTTCTTTTGTTCAAAATTCGAGTCCAGCAGCTGCCGCGCTTTTTCGCCCCACCCCCTGCAAAGTGTGCCCCCCCATCAAAAAAAAAAAAAAAAAAGCCACGCACCATGAAGACGCGGGGCCCACCTGTGCCCAATGCACACACTTTATTGTGTCAATCAATCAACAAATGAATGAAATCATAAGACTTGTTGTGTTTGTATTGAACAGGTCTAAAATGCTCCCTGCCCACTGAATCCTGCCTAAATGGGGGAAGATGTGAAGCCGCCCCAAATGGAAATGGGGAATGCAAGTAAGTAGCAAGCATCAAAACTTCTACTTTGGCTTGGAATTTTACTTCTTAAAGGCGCTTTTATGATTAGAGAAAGAATCCAGGAGAGGCATATTCCCCCCTTTTTCATTCCAGCCTTTGAGGAGCCCCCTGTGCCCGGCAACCAGAGGCCCGAGGGGACCCTCCTCTGGTCCGGTGCGTGTTTTAGTGTACCCCCGCTGCAGCCATTTTCTTCTAAAAAAGAAAAGAAAGGGCTCAACGGGCCTTGAGATGTGCGGAAGGGCTACTTGGACAAAAGCCCCCCCCTGCACCATCACCACCCCTCCCCTGTCCGCAGGCCCGTTAATGAATGCAAGTGAGAGGACGCGTCCAGCCCTAAATCTTGTTTTTCTGCTCTTTCACGGGGGCGACAGCTGGGGATCGCCCGCCGCCCGTCACCCATTGTTGTGTAGTGGGAATAATGCTGTGTGACTAATCGGAGTGGGCCTTCCCATCATGCCACAGCCACCCCAAACACCACACCGCTCCCTCAGCAAACCTCTGGCATCACACGCCCCCACCCCCCCACCCCTCCAGATCCAAAAAGCTTGTCTCCTGCTTACTGAATGGTAAGCCCAGCCTTCCTGACCCCCCCTTTGCATCACCCGTGTGTGATCTCCATTAGGAAGCCAGATGGCTGTGAAATCTAATTGGTTGGGATGTCAGAAGAGTGAGATTGATTGGACCAAAGTGCTGAAATTTGAAGGCAAACAAGTGGGAGCTGAGGGAAAAAGAGACCACTTGTTTCGTTCTTGAGGGCAAAGATGATTTCACTCATCTCTGTTGCTTGGAGTTGAGGAGTCAGTCGCAGCCTCTCCGGGGTGGCCCACGTCCCCCCTCGGGGCATGTGGTTGTGGCGAGCGCTTCTTCTGGTCTGTGGGGACAAAAGGGGCGCATTGAGGAGGCTATGCAACTAGCTGGAGGCCATCATTTCACAGTATCTAATCTGCACACCCCCCCCACCCTGACATACACTCACACACACACACGCCATCCGCACGCGTACATATGCTTGCATCCACGTACCCTTCCTACCTTCCTATACAAAGAACTTACTGTGGGCTGCATCGCTGTCCAATTAAAAACAGACAGGATAGAAGTGATTCCTCTTCGCTCTTCCTCTTCCCCTTCCTGCCATCAATCATCTCAAACCCACGCCAAACAGTCATCAGTCAACTGGGAGCAACCCGGGGCTCAGAAATCAGCATTTTCTATTTTCATGTTGTGGGGCAACCGATTAGTTAAGTTTTAGTTTTACATTGGATGTCTTTATTAAGATTAAGATTAAGATGATTAAGATATGCCTTTATTCGTCCCTCAGTGGGGAAATGTATATGTCCTACAGCAGCGTAACATATGGTGACACCGTTGCGAGAGGAGTAAGATACAAATCCTCTTTTGGTTCCCACAATGCGTGAGAACAGGGAATAAAAGCCACACGCTTAGGCTGGGTGTAAACTGGTAATCACATGTCTTTTTTTAATGGGTTGACTGGGATTATCGCCGCGTGTTGAGACAATACCTCTGCATTAAAAGTCATGCGATGAACTAGCCTCATTTCTGATTTTGTGTGTGTGGGGGGGGGTGGGTTGGGTGATAATCCCGATATATGATGTGGGCACACATTAAGGAATGTTTGGGTTTATTGTGGAGATACACCTTAAGCAGGCTTTCTGGTTTTGGTATCAGACTGTCTTGTGCTTCCTGTTTCCTGTAGCGGTGTAGATGTAGAAAAATCACTGGTGCTGCTTTGCGGAAATTGACTGTTTTGGTCTGAGGTGACCGCTAGTAATAACCATCCACGACTGACGCATGACCAAAATAGACTCCTTGGGGAGCCAAAACGTTGACGGTTGTCAACAGGTTGGTGTGCTTGGACGGCACTGACCTTCTTGCACTGAGATGTCTGGTTTTGCATATTGATGATAAAACGTCTCCCTCGTCAAAGACTGTCTGCAGTGGGCTCCCAAACAACACTAAAGAGATGTTCCACTCCCTCAAGGAATGCCGCCATTCATTTGTCCTCCTAGAGGATTACTAGCTCAGCTCCATGCGGGCCTAAGCCCATCAGAAGCATACAAGAGAGCATCAGGGAGTCAACTTTATTTAAGCTGTAAAGTCACTGCCCCCCACTGATCTGGCCCACCAATGGGACCTACCAACCTATGCTGTGGATGCACAAAGTAGTCCAGATGGGCTCAACAGCATGTTCATATTCTGTTTGGAAACATATTATGAGCAGGATCTTGTACATCTTTGCCAGCGGGGCCCAGAGATAAGGAGCTAATTTGGCTCTAGTGGGTGCTGAAACCTCTTATGCCCCACTTGAGGCTGTTAAATGTGGTCGGTGTTGCAGTGCAGGGCCAGAGGGCAAATGGTTCAGCGGGTACGTGTGCGTCCCCATCTGTGCTTTAATTATACGCACGGAAGAGGAATCCACCCAACAGGGGGACAATGTGGTGTTGGATTTCCACTAAAAACACACAAATAGACAAGAGTATTGCACCATAACAGGGGCGGGGTGTTCTTTTATGAACCTGAGTAAACAGAGATTACCAGTATGAGGCAGATGCCAATCAGCAAAGTTGGAGTGGGTGTTTATCTCTGAAGAAAAGACAACACCGTGGGTGAACCAAGTGTGTTGTGGACCAAATGAGGTGACGGTAGCCATAAATCTTCCCACTTGGCTCCTTTCTAGAAGGTGAGACAGGAAATAGCCAATTGTGTACACTTTTTTTTTATTTAAATGGTGTCAAATGGTATTTTTTTTGGCAAAAAAGACCCAAAAATTTTTATTAATTTGGTTATCGGCAACACACATCATTTATTCAACTATATCTTAACTGGGTTGAGGAGGTAAATTCTTCATTGTAGCCACAGAGTCCAGCTGCCGGTCTTACTAACAGATGTGAACCACAGGGGTCAGGTCTTGGCAAGTGATGATCCAAGAGGACAACAAGCACAAAATGAACAGAATTTAAAAAGCAAACATCCCTTTGAGGGGGCAGCAAGAGACTGAAATACTGGAGGATTTATGAGTGAGCGGGACAAAAAGATCCCATAATAGTTTCATAAAAACTATGAAAAGAAAAGGCAAGGGCGTCTAACTCTACTGTACACGGCTGACCTAAGATTTTCCACAGCAGTGGCATTTCCACCCCACAGTCAGTCTGGTTTTGTGTTGTCAGGGGGGGATAAAGTCACCCCGAGTGTGGCAGATGGTAGGCTGGGCCCGATGGGGGGGGGGGGGGGGGGGGGGGGCTTGGGGGGAAGAAGGCAAAGAGGCTGTCTCATACAAAAGTGTTTAGGGTCAGAGGTCGGGGGAGCATCTGCTCCAGGCCTGAGGGGGACATTGCATTGCCGGGAGAGACCTGTTGCCGTGGTGGGTCCGCATCAGCGGACTGGTTTCGGGACAAAGACCATCTTTGAATTGGACTTTACACGCAGTGGTTATTTAGTGGCTTTTTATGGTGAAGTTAAACGTGAACCTGGAATACTTGAAAGTCTCCACAAATGCCTTAACAGTCTCCTGCCAAGTGGAACAGTCTGGACTCCCTGCGGTGCACGCAACCCGTTAAGAGGTCTCACCTACCTAAAGTCAACAAGAGAGTTTTTGGCAGCCCGGTGTGACACAAGCGGAATGCCGTAAAAGGGAGTAGGGAGAAATGAGCAAAGTGGAATGTGAAAACAGGAGAGGAGTTAAGACCCAAAGTGTGTTGGCTGGAGTGCGATGAAAAGCCAGAAGTTGCAACAGCTGACTTCACATGAGTTCTTAATGTCCCTGGAGGAGAGGTTGGCTTGTCGGGAACCCCCCCAGGGGGACAGGGAAGGAGGAGTGGAGGAAGAGAGAAAGGAGAAAGAGGAGGAGGAGTCTTGTCCAACAGCTGCCCTCATTAACATGCACACCTGCTCCCTGTGGAGATCCAAACAGATGCCCCCCTGACACATCAACTCTCACATAAACCCAAATTCAAACCATGCACATTTTTGTTTTGCTGAGCTAAAAGTCAGCACTGTTATTTATAAGAGCAAAAAACAATATTATTATTCGATTTTTTTTTGTGCAATGCATCAGCATCTTCACTTTTGTGTCTGAATGGGAGCAAAGAATTTGGGGAGGCTTTAGGTCCTAAATGCTTCATGGTGGCCGTGAACAGGGCGGCACGGCCCCCCTTGATCTCTGCGCTCATTCCGGATGAGTGTGGACAACGCCGGCGCAAAAGGTAGCTGGAATGGCGCGACACTCCGCGACAGGGTCCCTCGCTGGAGCACAATGTGTTTTCAAGGTTCAGAGAGAGTCTAATCCAGATTGACACACAAGAACAACACCCCTACCGGAGCGGGTGGGAAAGTATCGGGTCCCCCTTTTCCTCCTGAACTGCCATTATTACTTTGGCAAAGTGTAAACCGGGAGACTATGCTTTAATCTAGTTTGTTGGTAGTTAGCTGGATTAGCCCAAAAGTACACAACTGGACAAAGCCAAGAAAATGAAAAAAAAATGAAACTACAGTCCAAACACCATTAAGCCTTTCCCAGACGATTAATAGCATGAATTTTTTGTCCCTCTACCAGGTGCCCCAGTGACTATGTCGGCAACCGATGTCAGTTTCCCAGCCCGTGCAGCCCATCGCCGTGCCGCAACGGTGGAGAGTGTCGCGCCGTCTCCCACGGCAACACGTTTGACTTCCGCTGCGTGTGCCGGCTGGGTTTCACCGACCGCCTCTGTCTGACACCGACCAACCATGCCTGCATGAGTTCCCCCTGTCGTAATGGAGGAACCTGTGACCTCATCACCCTCACCGCCTACCGCTGCCGCTGCTCACCTGGGTGGTCAGGTAGGCCATTAAACCTTCCGGTCAGTTTGTGTCTTTGTACCTGCTGACGTGACTCATCGGTTTTGTTGTCTCCTCAAGGCAAAACCTGCCAACATCCCAATCCGTGCGCGTCAAACCCATGCGCAAATGGCGGCCAGTGCTCGGCCTTCGATTCCAACTTCATGTGCGCCTGCCCGCCCACCTTCCACGGTCAGACCTGCAAGCAAGATGTCAACGAGTGCGCCCAGACCCCGGACCCCTGCCTCAATGGTGGCATATGTGTGAACGAGGTGGGCTCCTACCACTGCCGCTGCCTTCAGGACTACACCGGGATGCACTGCGAGACCCGCTACGTGCCGTGCAGCCCCTCACCGTGCCAGAATGGGGGCACGTGTGTCCAGAAGGGGGACACCACTTATGACTGTAGCTGCCTTGCAGGTAACAAACACATCTAATGGCATTTAAAGCACCTGGGAGATTTAGGGTGCACACCAAAGTGTGCGAAAAGGCATCAACGTTATTCAGGCTCTAAAAAGCCGTCCTATTCCAGAAGAATACACGCCAATTGTGTGTTACAGTTTAAGCCATGCTGTGAGACTCTCGTGGGTGTCCGTGCTGGAATGTGGTGAGATAGTGAAGCTGTGCCGGCACCTTCTGAGCCGCGGGGTCGATAGTTAATCATACGATTGTAGCTATAAAACGCCCACACATGCCTTTGGGGGAGACACGCTTCTTCGAGCCTAAAAGCAGTCCAGCCACGCTGATGGAGAAGGACTTATCTTCATCTTCACCTTAAGTGTACAGAGATTAGATGGGAAAACAAGGCAGGGCTCAAAGACTGATGTCTTTTTTGAACCTTGCTTAATCACATCCGTACTGTTTTATCAGGGTTCACGGGTCAGAACTGTGAGCACAACATCGATGATTGCCCAGGCCACAGCTGTCAGAATGGCGCCGTATGCGTTGATGGCGTCAACACCTACAACTGCCAGTGTCCACCTCACTATACAGGTAATCAACCGGGTCATAGAATGAACAAGTGCTGTTAGTTTGACTGACTATCATCTTTTTTTCTCTTAGGACAATACTGCACCGAAAATGTGGATGAGTGCGAGTTAATGCCCAACGCGTGTCAGAACGGAGGCACCTGCCACGACACACATGGCAGCTACCACTGTGTGTGCGTCAACGGGTGGACGGGCGACGACTGCAGCGAGAACATTGACGACTGTGCCAGCGCCGCTTGCTACCACGGCGCCACCTGCCACGACCGCGTGGCTTCCTTCTTTTGCGAGTGTCCGCACGGGCGCACAGGTACTTCGAGGTCGTAGTCAAGGGCTTGAATGTGATGGCGCCAATGTCAACTGATCTTTCTGGTGCTGTTCAGGTTTGCTCTGCCACCTGGATGACGCGTGCATCAGCAACCCGTGTCAGAAGGGCTCCAACTGTGACACCAACCCAGTCAACGGCAAGGCCATCTGCACGTGCCCGCCAGGTTACACCGGGTCGGCCTGCAATCTGGACATCGATGAGTGTTCCCTCGGTATGTCCCCGAATTTCATTCTTTAGGGTGCATGAATTTCCACAAATGCGTGACATAGTTTGTGTTTTTTAGGCGCCAACCCCTGTGAACACGGAGGTCGCTGCCTGAACACCAAAGGCTCCTTCCAGTGTAAGTGTCTTCAAGGGTATGAGGGCCCTCGTTGCGAGATGGACGTCAACGAGTGCATGTCCAATCCATGCCATAACGACGCCACCTGCCTGGACCAAATTGGAGGATTCCACTGCATCTGCATGCCAGGTAAGAACATTCATGCATATTAAAAGGACTCATTAAAGAGAGCGAAATGGCAGTTCAACTAACTCTGCTTTTATGTCATCTCTTTAGGGTATGAGGGTGTATTCTGTCACATCAACACAGATGAGTGCGTTAGCCAACCTTGTCTCAACAACGGCAAATGCATCGACAAGATCAATTCCTTCCACTGCGACTGTCCTCAAGGTGAGCTTTCAGACCAGTAACCTTTATGTCACATGACATGGCTGCCAGAATAAAGGGAAAGCATTAGCATATTTGGCGGGCATGGAAAGTCGTGCTACAGCTTAGCGCCAAAACTCGGGGCAGGGATTGGTTTATGGCTCGCCAGTCAGAGCCCATTGTGATGTTTGAAAGAAACTTTTTGTGCACAGTAAGGCCCGGGGAAAGGGAGGGGCTTTGAAAAGCTTTCTTTTTCATTGGTACCTTCAATGTCCTGAGGATCTATTTGGAGAAAATCATTTCTAGCAGTCTCTACGCACAGCCATGCTATACTGAAAGTTCAACTAAAGAGCATATATTTTGTTTTGTTTGCTCGCAGGATTTTCCGGGCATCTGTGCCAGGTGGATATTGATGAGTGTGCCAGCACCCCCTGTAAAAACGGAGCAAAGTGTACGGATGGTCCCAACAAATACACCTGTGAATGTGCCGAAGGTACAAAATCTGTTTTTTTTTTTTTGCTGAATCATTTAGTCTCCGAGTTGGTCTAAGAGCGTATTTCTCCGTGGCTGTACAGGTTACACGGGGCAGCACTGTGAGACCGACATCAACGAGTGCTACTCCGACCCCTGTCACTATGGCACCTGTAAGGACGGCCTGGCCTCCTTCACTTGCTACTGCCGCCCCGGCTACACGGGCCGCCTGTGCGAGACCAACATCAATGAGTGTCTCAGCCAGCCCTGCAAAAACGGCGGCACCTGTCAGGATAGAGAAAACACGTACATGTGTTCCTGCCCCAAAGGCACCGCAGGTGAGACTTCATCCAGCTTCCTGTCCGTGCAGCCGCATTTGTGGACTTGAGTCTGAGATGCTTCATGTGCTTTCAACGGTGCAGGTTTCAACTGCGAGATCAACCTGGATGACTGCAAGAGCCACCCCTGCGACTACGGGAGGTGTATTGACAAGATCAACGGCTACGAGTGTGCGTGTGAGCCGGGCTACACAGGTGAGCGCTGGGCGGAGTTCCCAGGTGCAAGGGGGGTGGTCTCCTGAGCATAAGGAAGGGTGAATGGGACAGGTGGCTGGCGGGTCCACTCTGACGGAACAATGGTGTCAGGTTGCCTGTGTGGAGTTTGTGTGAGGGCTATCCTGAAAAGAACTCTGCCCCCAACCTGATACACCTAAAAACATGTGAAAAGACGCGACGTATCAATGGCTTTGAAAGTTGACAATACAAACAGAAACTAGAGTTGAATGACATGAATTTGTTGCGTGATCGCACAAAAAAGCAGCAAAAACTTATCCGACCAATTTGGCCACACTTGTCTTCCCCTTCTTGGCCCAAACAGAACCGGTTCTGACCGGTAGTGGCTGTGCTAAACCAGGGCAGCCAGGAGCGAGTGTGTGTGTGTGTGTGCGCAGGCTGCTGTGCGTCCCCCCTCCTCTTCCTCCCCTCCGTCTTTTTGTGGCGACATGGGGAGTGTGGAGGGCACGGCGGGACGGAGACGCAAAGGGACAGAGGACTATTGTAACTGATGATGAGGCGGTTGGGCCCCTCCCCTGCTGATTGATGAAGAGCAAGAGAGGAGGGTAGGAGATGGGGGGGGGGGTGGGGGGGTTTAATTGTTACTCGGCCGTGTGTGAAATGGGTCTGGCCTTCTGTCCCTGTAAACAACCCTTGTGAGGTTAGGTGTCCCTCCATGGGGGGGGGTACAATTTTGAATAGGAGAGTATGTACACCCCCACCCCAGCTCCCCATCCTTCCTGGCAGCACCTCCCCCCCTCTCAGAGCCGAAACGCTCCTTCTGCCTATTCAACAGGCTGCCATTCAATCAATGCCGGCAAGGCAAAAAAGGGCCCCCAGGGGCCACCAGGCTGGGCACACACTGGAGCTGCTCCCGCTTCTTTCAATTGAATGCTCAGGGAGGCTTTAGTGTTGGCTCTCTATTGTCCAAAAGCCACGCAGTTCACCTCAATGGGGGGCCTGGGGGGGCGAGTGTCCAGCTGTGCTTTGTCAATGTGCAGAAATGTATGTTCAGGCATTTACTCCAAAATAATTTTCCATCATCTTCTAGGGACAATGTGCAACATCAACATCGACGACTGCGCCATCAACCCGTGTCACAACGGCGGCAAGTGCGTCGACGGCATCAACAGCTTCACCTGCCTCTGCCCAGAAGGCTACAATGACGCCACCTGCTTGTCTCAGGTGGACGAATGCAGCAGCAACCCTTGTATTCACGGGCGATGCCAGGACCTCATCAATGGGTGAGGAGCAGCAGATTTAAGCAGATCTCACAGGCTGAACAACAAATCACTGACATTGAATTTCTATATGAAGCTATAAATGCACGTGCGACTCCGGATGGAGTGGTCCAAATTGTGACATCAACAACAATGAGTGCGAGTCCAACCCTTGTATGAATGGAGGAACCTGCAAGGACATGACCAGCGGGTACCACTGCACTTGCAGAGCGGGCTTCACAGGTATGGGAACTTACATGTCTGTGTTAATGTTTGTTGTGTTATCCTTTGTGGTATTTAACCATCACATCTAATCCTGTCATCGTAGGACCTAACTGCCAAACTAATATCAACGAGTGTGCCTCCAACCCCTGCCTCAACCAGGGAACCTGCATGGATGATGTGGCAGGATACAAGTGCAACTGCCAGCTCCCTTACACTGGTACAACTCTTATCCTATTTGTAGATGACTCGGTTGTTTGTATAGGTCACAGAAAGCTATTGTGGCATCCAGTAGCTACTAGCAGGGGTGCGTGTTTTTGTCTTCTCATTGGAGAAATATCTGCATTGTCTGCATTGGAGGCATAACCGTGTGTGTTTTGGGTAGTTGCTAATATAACCTGGAGAGCTTGGGCTGCACCGACCTCCCCATTCCCATTTCCGCTACGTCCTGTTTCCTGTCTGTGATCACACAATAACAGGAAACAGGAAAGACCTTCCTATTTGGCTAAGCCGTCATGGAAATTGATAAGGAAGAGGGGTGGAAAACTGGCTAGTCCGTTTTGTAGCACTCCCACTTACCCGTGTCAATGCTTTTTTTGTTCTCAGGTGAAAACTGCGAGACCTTGCTGGCGCCCTGCAACACAAGACCCTGCAAAAATGGTGGACTATGTAAAGAGTCTGAAGACTACCAGAGCTTTTCCTGCAGTTGTCCTGGTGGATGGCAAGGTGTCTATTTCTGTCTAGTGTTTGCAGGGTATTTCATATAATGCCATTAACCAGACATATCTTATATCAAGGTCAAACGTGTGAGATTGACATCAACGAATGCGTGAAAAGTCCATGCCGCAATGGTGCCCTTTGTCACAACACCATGGGAAACTACCAGTGCAAGTGCCTGCCAGGCTACACGGGGCACAAGTGTGAAACCGACATAGATGACTGCAAACCAAGTAAGGGTCATCAAATCAACATTGTGTGTTAAAAAAAAAAAAAAACGCATCTCAAACATCCTCATTTGTGTGTTTCAGATCCGTGCAGCAACGGTGGTCTGTGCCGCGACGGCATCAACACTTTTACGTGTACGTGCCTGCCAGGGTTTCGCGGCGGCAGGTGTGAGCAGGACATCAACGAGTGCGAGAGCAACCCCTGCAGGAATGGCGCCAACTGCACTGACTGTGTCAACAGTTACACGTGCACCTGCCCGCCGGGCTTCAGCGGCATCAATTGCGAGATCAACACGAATGACTGCACAGACAGGTAGCTCGCCCGCCCGTATTGGCAGTAGCCGCAAAATGGCTGCAAAATGTTGACTCTGTTGTATTTGTAGCTCTTGTTTCAACGGCGGCACCTGTGCTGATGGCATCAACACCTTCACCTGCTTGTGTCTACCTGGATTTACTGGAAGCTACTGTCAATATGACATCAACGAGTGCGACTCCAGGCCGTGTCTCAATGGAGGGACGTGTCTAGACGGTTTCGGAACATACAAGTGCACCTGCCCTCCTGGCTACACGGGAGTCAACTGTCAGGTATAGAAATGTCTATCTGTGCAGCCCTCAACGCCACTTTGGTTTATGTTTCACTTACCATTCCCTGCTTTGTTGTTAGAATCTTGTACGGTGGTGCGATTCATCCCCCTGTAAAAATGGGGGCACATGCTGGCAGAAGGGCGCCTCCTACACCTGCCAGTGTCAGACGGGCTGGACCGGCCTCTACTGTGACATCCCAAGCGTGTCTTGTGAGGTAGCAGCCAAACAGCAAGGTACTACACCCAACCATCCACAAATTGTTCATTTGAGTTCAAACTATGCCTAATTAACCATCATTTTGGTGCTCTTAGGTGTCGAAGTGGCTCACCTGTGCAGAAACTCAGGGCAGTGTCTCGATGCTGGAAGCACACATTACTGCCGCTGCCAGGCAGGCTACACTGGTAGTTACTGCCAGGACCAAGTGGATGAGTGCTCTCCTAATCCTTGCCAGAATGGTGCCAGCTGCACTGATTATCTCGGAGGCTACAGCTGTGAGGTACGCAATTCATGTAAAGATCAAACATGAAGGTCAACATACTTTTTTTACAGAACAAATACACATAATCGTGTCTGTATCTCTAGTGTCTCCCAGGTTACCACGGTGTGAACTGCTCAAAAGAGATCAATGAATGTCAATCTCAGCCGTGCCAGAATGGAGGAACCTGCATTGATCTCATCAACACATACAAGTGCTCCTGTCCCAGAGGAACACAAGGTACGTAATTGCACTCCAAAACTAACAAAGGTGTAACTCTATTCCCCTCACCAAACACTTCTATCTCTTTCAGGTGTCCACTGTGAAATCAACTTGGATGACTGCAACCCATTCAACGACCCCCTGACCAATGAGCCCAAATGCTTCAACAACGGCAAATGCGTGGACCGCATTGGAGGCTACCAGTGTGTGTGCCCAGCAGGCTATGTGGGCGAGCGCTGCGAGGGTGATGTCAACGAGTGCCTGTCAGACCCATGCGACCCGAGGGGATCATACAACTGCATCCAGCTCACCAACAGTTATCGCTGCGAGTGCCGCACTGGATATACAGGTACGGATGTGCTTCCGTTTGCATGTGACACGACCACAATGGGGACCTGCGTGTAAAATGTCATCATGAATTTTGTCTCCTTTAACCAGGCCAGCGTTGCGACAAAGTGTTTGATGGCTGCAAAGGGAGGCCGTGTAGAAATGGAGGCACATGTGCGGTTGCCAGCAACACTCCTCACGGCTTCATCTGCAAGTGCCCACCGGTGAGGGCAACTTTCATTCAACCTTCATGACCTCCAAATATTCAAATAATGTGTGACTTTTGTGTATTTCTGTCTAATCAGGGCTTCACTGGCTCCTCGTGCGAGTACGATTCTCGCTCCTGCGGGAATCTAAATTGCCGGAACGGAGGGACGTGCGTGTCAGGCCACCTCGGCCCACGCTGCCTGTGTCCTCCAGCTTTCACTGGACCCGAGTGCTTGACCCCGACTGACAGCCTGTGTATCTCCAACCCGTGCTACAATGGCGGCACGTGCCAAATCACCCCTGACGCGCCGTACTTCCAGTGCAGCTGTCCCAGTAATTTCAACGGCCTGCTGTGCCACATCCTGGACTATTCCTTCGTCGGGGGCTTCGGCCGAGACATCACCCCACCTCCAGAAGTGGAAGTGAGCTGTGAGAATCCACAGTGCGACGAGTGGGCTGGCAACCACATCTGTGACTCGTTGTGCAACAACCACGCGTGCGGCTGGGACGGAGGAGACTGCTCCCTGAACTTTGATGATCCCTGGCAAAACTGCTCGGCAGCTCTGCAGTGTTGGCGCTACTTCAATGATGGGAAGTGTGACGGCCAGTGTAACAGCCCCGGGTGTCTCTACGACGGCTTCGACTGTCAAGGACAGGAAGGACAATGCAAGTAAGTGTGCACATTGTGACCTCTACATAGGTTAGCAAAATCTCCAAATAATTAAGTCGCTTTCTTTCTATCCTGTAGCCCACTTTATGACCAGTACTGCAAAGACCACTACGCTGATGGTCACTGTGATCAGGGTTGCAACAATGCCGAGTGTGAATGGGATGGCCTGGACTGTGCCAACAACATGCCGGAAAAACTAGCAGATGGCCATTTAGTTCTCGTGGTTCACATCCCTCCTGAGCAACTTAAAAATCATTCTTCGGCCTTCCTGAGAGACCTTAGCAGCGTTCTTCACACTAACGTGGTGTTCCGCCGCGACGCTAAAGGAGAGCCCATGATCTTCCCGTATTATGGCAACGAACAGGATCTGGTGAAGCACAACGTTCTCAAACGTTCTGCAGATGGTTGGCCCGAGTGGGCCGCGATGCCTGCAAATGTTTTGGGTCAAATGAAAGACAGCGTGTCTGCGATGGTCAGTCCACGCAAACGCCGGGAGCTGGATTCTGTGCAAGTGAAAGGGTACTTACCACCAAATGGATCAGGATTTTTCACAATGCATTTTTTTTTCCAAGTAGCACCTTAACAACCTTCTTCTTACCACATGTAGGTCTGTGGTCTACCTGGAGATTGACAACCGCCAGTGCTACCAGCAGTCCAGTGAGTGCTTCCAAAGCGCTACAGATGTCGCTGCCTTCCTCGGAGCTTTGGCCTCCAGCGGGAATCTCAACGTTCCCTACATTGAAGCTGTGACCAGTAAGTAACCTAATCTTTTGTCAACACTGTAAAGTCACAAAAAACTGCAACAGTCCCTGATTTTTCTAGGTGTGAGACCAACTCATTCCGGTTCAGAGCTCTATCCCATGTATGTCGTCTTTCTGGGATTGGCGGCTTTGGGTTTCGTCTGCCTTGGCGTTTTAGTGTCGCGAAAGCGAAGGCGAGAGCACGGTCAGCTTTGGTTCCCAGAGGGATTCAAGGTGTCCGAGCCCAGTAAAAAGAAACGCAGAGAGCCAGTTGGGGAAGATTCTGTTGGACTGAGGTAGGGACTTGTAAGAATGCACTCTGGAATATCGAGGAAACTGAAATCTAAGCCTCTCATCTTGTTCCAAAAGGCCTATGAAAATATCAGACATAAATCTCATGGATGACAACCAAAATGATTGGGGCGATGAGGATCCGGACTGCAGGCGCTTCAGGGTAAGTTTAAGAATTCCAATTGTATTTTGTACTGAGCTAGCACTTTTACATGAGATAATCATGGCTGGTGTCTCGTAGTTTGAGGAGCAGGCCATGCTGGATTTGAGCGACCATCCCGACCAGAGAAAATGGACTCAGCAGCATTTGGATGCAGCTGACCTGCGTATTCAGTCCATAGCTCCTACACCTCCTCAAGGCGAGATAGAGAACGACTGCATGGATGTCAACGTCAGAGGACCAGGTTTGTTGGTTTTGTTGCTAATCAGGTTGTCAAGTGACTGGGAAATCATCGTCTCATTATTATTATCGCCGACCTTCTCTTTCTAGATGGCTTCACTCCTCTGATGATTGCCTCCTGCAGCGGTGGAGGACTCGAGACCGGTAACAGCGAGGAGGAAGAGGATCCTTCCGCAGAGATCATCACAGACTTTATTTACCAGGGGGCTAACCTTCACAACCAGACGGACCGCACGGGCGAGACTGCCCTTCACCTGGCCGCCCGCTATGCCCGCTCCGATGCTGCCAAACGCCTCCTGGAGTCTAGCGCCGATGCTAATGTGCAGGACAACATGGGTCGCACTCCTCTTCACGCTGCCGTGGCTGCAGATGCACAGGGGGTGTTTCAGGTAAACGTGCCATTTGATGAGGAGTATCATCTTACGAGGTCTTACTTTCCGTGTCCAAACAGCCGACAATATGACGACAAAACTCAATTAAATGCGTGTGCTTGCAGATTTTAATCCGAAACCGCGCAACCGATCTTGATGCACGCATGCACGATGGAACAACGCCGCTGATTCTGGCTGCCAGGTTGGCAGTTGAGGGCATGGTGGAAGAGCTTATCAACTGCCACGCCGATGCTAACGCCACCGATGATTCAGGTAGCTAATGCTTTATTCACCTATCATGTCCACCGTTTGTAAAGTACACAAGGATAACTCACCTTCTGTTTTTTTTCCACTCTTTGCAGGAAAATCTGCGCTTCATTGGGCTTCAGCTGTAAACAATGTGCAGGCTGCCGTTGTGCTGCTGAAAAATGGTGCCAACAAAGACATGCAAGATAACAAGGTGTGTGAAATAATGGCTCTGATAAGCATCGATGGCCTACAGCCCAATAGTGCACACCATGTATTAAATGTTAACTATGTTAACTCTACTTGGTTTTTTTTTCTTTAGGAAGAGACGCCTCTCTTCCTTGCAGCACGTGAGGGAAGCTACGAGACAGCCAAGGTTCTACTGGAGCACTTTGCCAACCGAGAGATCACCGATCATCTGGACCAGCTTCCCAGAGATATCGCCCAGGAGCGCATGCACCACGACATCGTCCGCCTACTGGACGAGTACAACGTCGTCCGAAGCCCTGGCCTTCACGTGGCCCCGTTGAGCACCTCCAGCCTTTCCCCGCCTCTCTGCTCTCCCAACGACTACCTTAGCAACCTCAAACCAAGTCTCTCTGTTAAGAAGGTGCGTAAGGGAGGAAAAGATGGCGGCAAAGATAACAGAGTGAAGAAGAAGAAGTCACCTGAGGGGAAGGGCAACTTGCTGGACACGTTAGCCGTGCTCTCCCCCGTGGATTCCCTGGAGTCCCCCCACGGCTACCTGTCTGATGCAGCCTCTCCTCCCATGACGTCACCGTTCCAGCAGTCGCCACCCACTTCTCTCAATCACCTTCAAGGGAAGGGAGATTCCCACATGGGTCAGATGAGCATGGGTAAGGACATGGCCCGCATGTCTTTTGATCACAACCCACCCCGTCTCTCCCATTTACCCGTGTCCAGCCCAAGCAGTCAGGGTACGACCTCCATAGGCAGCGGCAGGGTAAGCCAGTGTGACTGGGTGTCGAGGATGCACCAAGCCCAGCAAGGCAGCTTCCCACAAGCGTCACCCATATCCCACAACATGATGGGCGGCCTTAACGGTGTCAGCACCGCCACCCTCTCACAGATAATGGGCTACCAGAATATGCAGACCAGCCACTTGGCCTCACCCGCACACATGATGCAGCAGGCTCACTCACGGCAGCTCCAGCACCAGAACTCCGGCTCCACCACAGCAGGGCAGCCAATGACGCAGAGCTTCCCCAGCATTGAGCTGAACGGCACCGACATGCAGCAAAACAACGCTTCAGGCCGCTCCATGTCCATCCATACTGTGATGCCTCAGGAGACGCAGATCCTCGGCACCCAGTTCCCCACCCCTCCCTCCCAGCACAGCTACTCTGGACCCATGGACAACACACCTAATCACCAGCTGCAGGTGCCCGATCACCCATTTTTAACCCCCTCCCCTGGCTCGCCTGACCAGTGGTCCAGTTCGTCCCCACATTCCATGTCCGACTGGTCGGAAGGTATCTCAAGTCCGCCAACAAGCATCCATTCACAGATGAATCTGATCCCAGAGCAGTTTAAGTAGACTCTTACACACTTTAGCTGGAAAGTTTGGATTAAAGGTGGTCCTTTTTGTTATCGGTTTTTAACCTTAAGAACCATTTTTTTAAAGTAAGTTTTTATTTATTCATGTACTTTTTTGACCTGAAGATATACAGAAGATGCTTTTATATTTATGCTTTTTTTAAAGTTATTTTTTGTTCTGTAATTATGAGAAGGAATAGACAACTTTAAAAGGGGTTTTTATCAGAAAAAAAGACTCCTTAATGTGTACACTGGCTATTTATTTGTCTTTTGTTGCAACATTCACTGGATTTAATTTTTATATTTTTGTTTTTTTTTCAAAGTTTAATTGGGTTTTGTTGCATTATGTAAATATGGACGTTTTTTTGTTTAAATATTTTCAGTATTAACTTTATGTTTCACGTTACTGAATTGTATGTTAAGTCTTATCTCTAAGTCCGTGTTAGATGATGATGAAACATATGTATCCAATGGCACCTGTCACAATGTGGATTGGACATTTGGGACCTTTAAGCACAGCACAAATATATGTTACCAGTTGACAGATGCAATGGAAAAAATTGGGAAAAAACTGCATCAAAATCAACCTGAGCCTACTTTTTATATTGACTATTGATCTAGAATGCTACTGAGCAACTGATTTGTGGTATTTATGAAGGTGGAATTGATTCTTTATTTCATACTGTTGCAAATCAATGTTTATGGTTACCGTGTTTAACCTGTGAAGTGTGAACTTGCAGCCCCTTTGTAGAAAATGTTTCCTTCACTACAGTCTAAATTGGTGCCAGTGCGACATTTGTTTTTCTGTAGAAAAGGAATGTATTTGTGGGATTTCTTGCGCAATGTCTTCAAGGTGGGAAACATTGTTTGTGAAAGAAATAGGGACCTTAACGACATTGCTTGGGCTTTGTGTAGCACAAGGTGTCGGAATGTCATGTTTTATAAACTTATTAAGAGGTAAAGATGTTTTAAATGAAGGTGTAATTTGGAAAGAAAAAAAATCAACCTTGATGCAATGTTGTAATTTGCAAATTACCTCCTGATGAAAATGTTTTGTAAAAATGGACTTGATTCAATAAAAGTTGTTAAAACTATTGCGGTAGGATACAATTTTTTCAAATGACTGTATGTTCTCAATGAAGAGACATTTTGTATTTTGTATATAAAAATTTATTTTTTCTTTAAAAAAATTGCAGATACATCCTATTAATCATAATAGTACTAATTATAAATAAATGACATTAGTGCAGCACTTTATGTACTATACTTCATGCAGAACCGATGGTGCAATGTCAATAGTTAATAATCAGTTGTACAATTATGACATAATGAATTATTACAGCAGAAGGCGCTGTTATTTATACGTTTACACGTGCCTACATTGCCCCCTGCTGGCGAAAACGTATAGTGCAGCCGTGCTCGCCCATTGATTCCCGTCCCCATAGAGACAAGCTCCTACAACCGCTAATCCCCCACCCTCGGCAGCAGCGATGCCAGCAAATATCAATTAGCCAGGCGTTTGGACATTAGTTGTATTCCTCGAAAACCGCCGTCCCAGTGGTTGCCAAACAGATTTTGTTTCATTTACTCCTATCGGATTAACCACCATCGCTGGCAAGCCGCGGCTTTATCCAGAGAGGCCGGAGATTTGTGTGGCGGGGCGGGGAGGAGTCCTCGTCATCTCGCCGCTAGCGAGTATGCTCTAGTAACAACACAAGAAAGCAGCAGAGCGGATACAGAGCCGATGTATTCGTAAAGGTGAGCTTTTCTGTCGATGTTTTGTCGTAGTTGAGCTAGCTACATCTAAAGAGGGCTTCCATCCAGCCGTCAACCAGTCAAGCTTCGAGGCGGCTAACTGACACCAGCATGCTAACTGCGCTTCATTTGGGTGGGTGACAGCTAATAAAAGCACCTTATTTTAAAGTATTAATGAATTAAATGAACTGTCAACATCTGCACACAACCTTAAAAAGCATGCCAGTTAAATGAAGAGTGCGATTTTCCATCATGTCGATGCATACGAGAATGTTTTTGTGTGTGATACAGAGACAACAGCTTGAGATGACGTCACACTCTCACCTGCAAGCAATGGTAACAATGCAGTATTGTTTTTTCTGTCTTTGTATAGGATGGATGTGGAGGTGAGTGCTGGGCAGGGGGGCAGCACCAGGAGAAAAGCGGAGGAGGATGGTGATGGAGGAGGAGGAGGAGGAGGAGGAGGAGGCATGGAGGTTTTGGTGGTACCACTGGACCTGTACGACTCTGCAAGAGCCAAAATAGAAGCAAATCTCCGCTGGCTGTTGGCCAAAGCTTATGGCATTGGTAAGATGTCCTCTCTGCTTTTACTGACTCAGACTCAGCATGCTTTTTACACAGTACAGTACCGAATAAATAGCTAACATTTTTTTCCATTTAGCCCAAACATTAAATATTTAGGCTTATTATCCGAAAGACAAAACATAATACGGTCAAATGTGTCCAGTTAACAGCGTGTGAATGCAGGAAAAATGACACAAATTCAGGTTAATACCAAGTGGTAGGGGGCAATGTGGGAGACAGTCATCATAAAGGCAACTATAACCATTTACCATATTTTCCGGACTATAAGTCACACTTTTTTCATAGGTTGGCTGTCCTGCGACTTATACTCCAGAAAAAATTGTTTATGTTACATAAACACTGGACATCTTTTCTGTTCTGTTATTTTGTGCAGCTGAATAAGCATTATGTTAGCATATATCTTACACCTATTCAGCCTGTTCTCTATTCTTTTATTGTTAGAACTTGCCTTCCAAGAGGACGTTATGTCTGTTTTGGTCATACAATAAATTAGCAAAAAATGCGACTTATGTATGTTTTTTTCTACCTAATTATGCGTTTTTGGCCTTGTGTGATTTATACTCCGGAGCGACTTATAGTGCGGAAAATATGGTACTTTATTTGAGGTGTGGTGGTGCTTTGGGCATGACGCACGTCGTAGTTTGGCCTATCCATCCATCGATCAGAGCAGAGGAAATACAGTATGATTGCTGTGCTTGTATTATGTAGTGGCTTCAGGTAATAATCTTTTTAAAGTCCAATCGTGCCTTAATGTTAGTGTAAGAGTAACAGAAAAAAAAAAACAACAATTCAGTCTCTATGCTGTGGGCAGACATTCATGCTAGCCCCTTTTATACACGGGTCACTAGCCTTGCCAGCTCTTGACGAGCGCCACTAAAGCTGCTCTACATGGAGAGGCTGTGAGCTAATGTGTGGAAACTACCCCTTCGAAGTGGGTTTTTGTGTCACTCCATGCCTGCTCTCTGGAGATGAGTGTGAGCTCCGGGTCAGGCATTCAGTCATCCGTCATAACAATTAGGCATTTTTAAGAAATGAAAAACTCATATGCTGAATTTCTTTCAATGCTCCTGAGCACGGTCCTGTTGGTCATCCTGCAGCTTACTTTGTTGTAAATATTGTCCACGGTCACTTTGTGGTTGAAGGTTGACTTCTATGTGCCAGGGCACAGATCAGATGCCCATAATAAACACCAACCTCGGTGGAGCTTCGGCTAATCTGATTGGCTCCTCCTGACGTCAGCTGTCGGCAGCACAGAGGCTTCATCACACCCCCGTTTTCTTTCACAGAATTGACACAGACTGTGATATAAATAGTTTATGCATTGACTTGTCTTTTTCTCCGTAGCTGTTAACGTAAGAGCTTAAATGTTCTATATGATTTTGTGCATTTTCAATTCTATGCATCAAAACTGATTTCCGCACGACCAACGTAATGTGGTATCATTACGTTGTGTTCCAAGCTACGTCTAGTGTCTAGTGTCATACATTCTCATTAGATTAAGCAGCAAATACAGTGCACGATGTTGCCCATCTGTCCCGCAGAGAAAGTCACATGTTTAAGGGTTTAATGGGATTGAAGCTGAAGATAGAAGTCTGCTCGTTTAGTTGAACAGTAAACTGTATGCTTGTAGTTTGATTATATTGATGTTTTGCCTCCTTATGGGAGTGCAAAAAATAAAAAAAGGTTAAGTAGTAGAGACTTAAAGCCGCCTCAGCAATCAGGACCTAATAGTTGCATGGGCTTGGTGCCATGTTTCCTACCGTACGTCTCGTGGAGAGGATAGTTTTGTTTGCCCGTGCAGAAATGCGAAGCTGACAGCTCTTCCCTGAATGTCATCAGGATCTCCTGACCTGACAGAGGAAGCTTCTCCGCACCCCTCCCCTATGCCCATGTTGATGTTAAATAGCTACGATATATTAGGATTAAGCAGGTTCTTGCATCTCTTTACTGGGGGTTGGCATCCCCCATCATCATCTCCACAGCAACCAGACAGGATGAGGAGCTGAAGCCCTAAAGACGAAACAAACACATGTCTTCCTGAAATAGTGGGTTCTGCTATAATACCCCACGTGCCTTAATTAATCATCAGTTTTATTTTATTATATTTACAAATGCGGAATTTTAGACGCACTACTGCGTCCAAAACGTGTGAATGTCCTCCTCACAACCTCTTAATCAACCTAGTAACTCTGGATTAGCGTCTCCAGGGTGTACTAAGATAGTCACCCCGTGTATTCGTCACCCAGCAGGGAAACACCAGGCCTGGCTGGGACAACAACATCAGCTTTTTAATCACCGCTAAGTCCTGTTAGCTCATCGCTTGTAAGCCTCTGCCGCACGGTCTGACAAGCCGCTAGCCTGTCTTGGTGGTTTACTCGACTCACCGATAGACTCATCTAATTTCGTCATAGTCAGCATCCTCAGTGTCTCTGTTATGTAACATGTATTACTGGACTGCATGGATTCCGAATGTCTGATGTGAGTCCCACTGGTGGTACGTGGGCTTCATCTCGTGGTACGTTTATTTTTTTCAAAAAGTTTGAGAACCGTTAGCTATTTTAATTGTGGATACAAAGATGGTCATTTCATGGTGCTTCCCCCCCCAGATCATATTCCTGAGGACCTGCGGGACCCCTTCTATACTGACCAGTATGAGCAGGAGCACATCAAGCCCCCCGTCATACATCTGCTGCTATCCGGGGAGATCTACTGCCGGGTGTGCAGACTCATCTTGCGTGCTGAGCAAGCCGCTTCTCTCCAAAGCTCCAAGTCCGTGCTCCAGGCCCTCTCTTCAAGGGGCATCCACGTGCTGGAATCCGAGGACACACACGTCTCTGTTCTGGACCTAAGCGCCATTCCCGTCAAGATGGTACGACCCCTTTGTTGTCTGTTACTCGGATTGGAAATGCGCATTTTTTATCCACGATGTGTCGTCTTTTCTGTAGAGCTCCCACATGCACCTGATCGATGCCCTCATGATGGCCTACACGATGGAGATGATCAGCGTGGAGAAGGTGGTGTCCAGTGTCAAGCGTTTCTCCAACTTCAGTGCCTCCAAGGAGCGACCGTTTGACGTGGAAGATGCCATGGTCTTCTGGATCAACAAGGTGAGAAAGTCAGCCACGGTATTTGCTTCCATGCGTGCTGATTTGTCCTTGTCCCTGAAGGTGACCACGAAGATGAGGGCGATTTCAGAAAAGGAGCTGAAGATGAAGCAGCACCTGCTGGACTCTCCGAGCCACCAGAAGGTAAATAATGTAGTGCAGTTAGCGCTTTTTTAATTTAGTAACCGTTTTTGATGCTTTGACGGTGCAAATAGCACAACATCATAGCAGTGTCACACCGTCTTAGAAGAGGAAAGCTACAATGGAATGTAGCTTTAGTACAGTGATTCCCAAAGTGTGGGCCGCGGCCCCCTGGTGGGCTGTGGTGGTACTGCAGGTGGGTCATGAGAGGTCATTAAAAATATGATTCATTTTTGAAAATATTATTTTTTAAATTATTTTTATTGTAAAATATTTATTGCACAATTATAAACAAATATTTATAGACCTAAGTAATAACCTATTGAGTGTTATTGACCTGTCACAATATTTTAGAAACCTTATACAGTTTATGATTGGAACGTAGCTCTCTGGTCATCATGCATGAATGCAGTTATGAAAAGTATGAGAATTAATTAGATTAAAAGTTTGGGCTTCCTTTATCCCTCTGCTTTCATTTCAATCCTGAATCTTTTTATTATTATTATTATTATTATTATTATTATTATTATTATTATTATTATTATTATTATTATTATTATTATTATTATTATTATTATTATTATTATTATTATTATTATTATTATTATTAAGTGCTCTGAGAACGCAGCATTTTGTCTATGTACTGTTATTGGACAAAGGTGAACCACAGACATTTTTTAGATTTTCAAGTGCACAGTTGTTTCTTTTGTGACTCCACGATGACCAAGGAGCCTATGAGTCCATTACTATCTGAACCTTGTCTGCCTGTTTGTGTCTCCCCCACCAAATATCCTCCCATTGTGCCACTTGGATGCTAGTCTCCCTCTAAATGGTACTGGAAGCTGGTACCTGTAAGTGTGATTAATAAAGCAGCTTCCTGCTGTATATGTGTATATATGTGTATGTGTATATGTGTATGTGTATGTGTATGTCTTTGTGGTGTGTATGTGTGTCTCTCAAAACACCAGTAAGTATAAATAACACAACAAATGAGCAGTTCTCTTAACAAAGTCTTTGAAGATGTCTACAGAAACTGCAGCAAAGACGACATTACTTTTTTTTATTTTTCCTGTCCATCATCAGTTTAACCCAATACAAAATATTTCTGCATGCAAACTCAACTTAGTTCTGAATCACAGGACCCGGCCTGGAGTTACTCCTCCGTTTATGGTTTGCATCCGTTGTGTGCATGAGCCTCATTCCAGTCATTTTTCTCCTCTTTCCCCACCAGCCTGATATATTGCATGCTCTGGCCCATTGTCTGTTGGAACCTGTGGAGTTCTCTCGCGTGGTAATGTACCCAGCTCTTTTTTCCCATCCCATCCTGACTCCCCTGTTCATGATAATGACACATAGGTAGGTCGATAGACGGACAATGTGTTGTGAGGAAATATCTTGCTGATGAGACACGCTGATGAACGTTACACCTTTTCAGGTGCGCTATCGCAGGGATCACCTGTCAGGACGCACACTTCAGCACTTCCCCCTGGTTGATGAGCTGTGTAAAGATGTGTGTGATGGCGCAGCTCTTCTGGCCTTGATCCACTTCTATTGCCCCGACGTTATTAGACTTGAAGGTATGCTTGGAGCCATTATTCCACTACTTAGTTGCCACATGCTTATATTATGATGTATGATCTTCTGCTCTCCTTGCATCCTGTTGGCAGATATCTGCTTGAAGGATGTCCTCTCAATAGCAGACAGCATGTACAACATCCAGCTGCTGAGGGAGTTTTCCAATAAATACTTGAACAAGTGCTTCTATCTGAAGTCAGAGGACTTGCTGTATTGTCCTCCAGTGCTGAGGGTGAGCCAATGACAAAATATTGAAAATTATTTCCACACACTGGAAGGTTTGTTAAATTGTATATTGGGGGGAAACATGCTAGCTTAATTGGTGACTCCAAATTGTCCATAGGTATGAATGTGAGTGTGAATGGTTGTTTGTCTATATGTGCCCTGTGATTGGCTGGCGACCAGTCCAGGTTCTTCCCCGCCTCTCCCCCGAAGACAGCTGGGATAGGCTCCAGCACCCCCGCGACCCTCGTGAGGAAAAGCGGTAGAAAATGAATGAATGAATGAATGAGACGTGAGAATCTGCATTGAACCGGGACCAACTTCGGTGTTGTCCTCCAGAGGGCAGTAGAACACATCTAACAGTAGAGTCCAGCAATAAAATGGTTTCATTACAGTAAATGTACATGAAGGCATGAAGACAGTTGCAAGAGGTGGTTGGATGGAGGCGGTTGATTTGCTGTGGCGACCCCTGATGGGAAAAAACGAAAGAGAAAGAAGACACAAGCAAAACGGGGACTTGTTTACAGGCTTCTTTTTTGACAATACAATACTTGTCCTCCCTCCTTTTGCAGAATAATGTGATGGTGTTCATCGCAGAGCTCTTCTGGTGGTTTGAAATTGTGAAGCCAGACTTTGTACAACCCAGGGACCTTAAGGAAACCAGAGACGGTAAACACAACGATTTTAATTCTCATTTTGTTTTGCTATGTTAGTGTTCCTTTTTAAACCTGTGCTCTTGTGCACTCATGACATCTTTACAGCGAGATTACTGCTGCAGCCTAAGTGCTCTCGAGCCCATGCGTCCATCTCCAGTGTCACGAAACGCAGTTTCCCGACTACAGTAAATGCTGCTGACATCCTGACCTCACCTCCAAGCCCGGACCTCAGGTGCAGTTAATTCTAATCTGCTCTCATCACAGATGGATGTGGCATTAGCAACACATTGTTGTTGGAGGTCATCAGAAGATCCTTTAAAAAATGTACCTTTGTTTCTAGCACTGTAAAAAGCTCTTTAGTGCCACTAAGACAGAGACATCCATGGGGAGTTGAGGATGATGGCTCAGGTAATATGATATATATTCAAACTTTACATAAGCATAATGATGGGCTAGCAAGAATATTCACGTTTTTTTCCATACTGCAGCAAAAAAATACTGCAACTCTCTGACACGTACAGATGAGAAGTGTCAGGGTTCATCACAAGCGCGGCCAGAGAGGAGGCAGAGGTGATCATTTACATTTGTTCTGAAGACGATGCATTTTGAAGAAAACTGCAATCTGTGATAAAAAAAATCCCTAACAAAAATAGATCTATTTCTTTAATACTGATGCTACGTTTCTGCCCAGGCCTTTGTCCCAGCCAGCACCCTATGCCTTGCATTTCCCCTCTCCAGAGGATCATGCAGACAGTGTCAGCCTCGCTCGCTCGATAAGCAAAGACAGCTTGGCTTCCAACATCATGACACCAAAGCACACGCTGGGTTCAGGTCGTCAGCTGCATCAGCACCGACTCAGCGGACAAAGCCTCCTCAGTCACATTCGCATCGAGGACGAGGAGGAAATATTAGAGGAGGAGGAGCTGGTTGCCGTGATTCATCCTTCGGCTTTTCCCAGACGTCCACACAGGAGCGACATGGAGCAGGATGAATTAGAAACCCCCAATACAACCTCACCAAGGAGGATCTCCAACACCAATTGCTCTCCCTGTCTCGCCATGGGCGTCTTAACCCCCGACTTGCAAGCAGACAGCTACTACCTGGAGCCCCTGTTTCCCGCCATCCCAAAGCCAGCCAAAGAGAAAAGCGTCTTCATGAACAAGGAGGAGGAGAGCGGTGAGAGTCGCTTCAGATCAACGCAACCTGTCATGAAAGCGACCACTGATGTCCTTCATAAATCACAACGGAAATCTCCGGTGTGTGAAGGCGGTAAATTTAACTTTAAACCCACGCCTGTCCCCGACACTTGTCTCCCGCCACCCAGAGAAGCGTTGACACGTAATTCTATGTCGGTGAAGAAACAGCCCCAAGGCTTCTTCCTTCACGTGTCTGGAGAGCCAGACTACCACAGTCATCTTTCCTCTGATCCCGAGGTCGGGCTGGACTCTGACTCAGACATAGCAGATTTTGAGGAAGATGACGAGGATGGCGAATTGATGGACCACAGAGGAAAGGGAAATGCTTTAGTGCGAGGACAGCTGTGTGAATTTTCAGAGGTTGAGTCAGTCAAGCTACGAGAAGACCTGAAATTGAGTGAGCGAGACGACAAGGACGACGGAAGTGGACGCTCCAGCCCGTGCCTTAGTACTGTGTCCTGTGCTAGCAGCTGCAGCGCTTCGGGCAGCGCCAGCGTCAGAATGACCAGCTTTGCAGAAAGAAAGCTGCTCAAGCTCAGCCTCCGTGAAGGTTTCTCCAGCACCAGCAGCTCGCAGAAGACCACGCCCGATCACTCTGAGATTACTCCTTGTCCTCCCTGGCAGCTGAAAAGTGAGGGTAGCCCCGGATGGCACGGTAAAGACCCTGGTTCTGTAGTGAAGAAGACCATAATGGCAAGTCCTCCAATTGTGCCTTCAGAGCTGCTGCAGCTTCACATGCAACTAGAAGAGCAGAGGCGTGCAATCGAGTACCAGAAGAAGAGAATGGAGACCCTGTCAGCACGACAGCGACTGAAACTGGGTAAAGCTGCATTCTTGAATATCGTAAAAAAGGGTGAAGGCAAGAGCGATACCCTTCCCTTGCCTCTGAGACACTCGCCTTCTGCAGAACTGTCAGGTGGTGAGAAAGTAAAGACACCCTCCTGCAAGGATGACTCCTGTCTGGAAGCACTGAAGGTTCAGGCAAAGGCAGAAGGAAGACAGATGAATATCGATAACAGGTTGAAAAGCGTGGCTCAGGTTGGGGCTTCTGAATCTGACGCGAATGACTGCTCCCATTCCATCGATCTCCTCAATGAGGCAATCAGTGCTATCCAGCAGCAGATGCAGCAGCTCTCATTGCAGCAAGACCTGCTTATGAAGAAGAGTGCAGCCTCACCTCCAGAACCTACAGAGCCAGACCAGAAAGCAGCTCCTAACACGATGCACTCTCCCACGCTAGAGTCCAAAGCTTTCGCCGTCCACTTTGTTGACTTCAGTGACAGCAATTCCACTCCCACTCGTCGTCCTCCCAAGCTGAGCTCCAGCCAGCGAAGCAAAACCTGCGATCCCAAGCAGGGTCCAAAGAATGGCAAGATGTCTGATACTGAAGGTGCAACATCCCCAAGAGGGAGTACAGGTGGAGGCCAGGAGGCTGGAGTTGCCGCTGAGAGCTCCAGGCAAGAGAGAAATTTTCGAAGACGCACAACCTTCCGAATCCATAATAACCAAGGCAGCACCAGAGAGGAACCCTGTCTATCCCCCGTCAAAGCTCAGTCACAGGACACCATCGTCTCCAACATGGCTCCATCACACTCGAGTCCAGAACAAGACGAGAACAAGGCTGACATCTCAGGGACGGAATCTGTGGGTGGAGAAGAGAGCACCAGGATCAAAGGTCATCTGATTGAGGTTGACCTATCCGAGGTGAAGGAGCCAGCGGAGGATTCGAGCGCTGACATGACGGATGGCACAACAGAGGGCGAACAGAAGAACGTGCTGGGCTTTTTCTTTAAGGTAGACTTCAACAGGAGTGGCATGTGGCGTGGTGCATCAAGAGTCTGATCCCTCACTGACTGCTTCCGCCTCTTTGCTAGGATGAAGAGAAGGCCGAGGATGAGATGGCCAAACGCCGCGCTGCCTTCCTCCTCAAACAGCAGCGCAAAGCAGAGGAGGCCAGATTACGCAAACAGCAGCAGGGAGCAGAAAGCGAACTTAAGCGTGACGAAGCCAGGTACGCCGGTCCGTAATGTTTCCAAGTTGAGTGCGTGTCTGCAGGGGGTGTTGACTCACTTCTTCTTGCAGGCGGAAGGCGGAAGAAGATCGAGTTCGTAAAGAGGAGGAGAAGGCCAGACGGGAGCTCATCAAGCAGGAATACCTGCGTAGGAAACAGCAGGCGCTGATGGAAGAGCAGGGTCAGGTTAAGCCAAGGCCTAGGATTAAATCCCGCAAGAACAGACCTAAATCCCTGCACCGCGGAGACTTTAACAGCCCCTGTAAAGGATCCACCACACGTAAGAACCACACGGACCTTATCCTGGGGTAGCACGTTTTATTTAACAATTGCAATATAAAGTAACGGGTACTATGTGGTACTTTATATGGTACTTTTAGCTGATCTAAGCTGCAGTCATCGAGGGTCCACGTTGTCTTTGGCCACTGAGGCGGACAGCGTCATCTCTGGAGACGCTGAATCTCAGAGGTGAAACCTCCTTCACACGTTGATGATGTCATTCTTGTTGCTGTGTTTATTCATGTAAATCGCAAAGACGATGCGGATTTGAAAATGTATTTTAGCATTCTGGGCTGCACGCGAGTGGTTAGCACGAGACCCAAGTTCAATCCCAACCTCGGTGTGGAGTTTGCATGTTCTCCCCGTGCATGCGTGGGTTTTCTCCGGGTACTCCGGTTTCCTCCCACATTCCAAAAACATGCTAGGTTAATTAGCCACTCCAAATTGTCCATAGGTATGAATGTGAGTGTGAATGGTTGTTTGTCTATATGTGCCCTGTGATTGGCTGGCCACCAGTCCAGGGTGTACCCTGCTTCTCGCCCGAAGACAGCTGGGATAGGCTCCAGCACCCCCGCGACCCTCGTGAGGATAAGCGGCAGAAAATGAATGAATGAATTTTAACATTCTATACAGTAAAACAATCCAATATTTTCGACTTCCAAAGCAGCTACTGCCATCTTGTGTCTTTAATAAAAACGACATCAGGAGCCACAGCTGTTAATGCCGCAGGGCTCTAACGAGACACTCCACTGAGCCATTAATTGGATAATTTATTCTACATACAGTCCATTGGTGCAGTGACGACATTCACAAGCAGAGTATATCTTGCAGGGCGGAGTCAGTGTGCTCGATGGATTCATTCCCCGTGCTGAGCCGAGCCTCCAGCAGGAACATGGAGCGGGACTGGGAGAGCGGTTCCATTGCTTCCTCCATCACTTCCACTGAGTACAATGGTGAGTGGAAACACTTGGGAAATATCTAAGTATAATTTGTATGTAAAACCATGCCTAATAGAAACTAGGGAGACGGCCGAAGCCCCCAGTTTCTCCAGCAGGTTATTTAATTGATGAGCTCCTTCCCTCAAATCATTAAAATCACCTGCTTTAGTGACCGGCTGGAAAGAAAACCTGTCCTGTCTGGGGCCTCCGTGGCATGGGTTTCACACCCCTGTTCTAGCTGATGCCTTCTGATACTCCTCTCTATGAGTCCAACTAAGATGATGAATAAGATTATAGCCATAACTTTTCTTTGTTTTGTGTCCATCAAAGGGCCCAAACTTTTCAAAGAGCCGAGCTCCAAATCCAACAAACCCATCATCATCAACGCCATCGCACACTGCTGCCTGGCTGGAAAGGTGAACGAGGCCCAGAAGAATGTAATCCTGGAGGTCAGTGAGAGCAACTCTCAATCTTTTTTTTCTTTTACTGTGCTTGAAACTGTCCTGTTTCACAGGAGCTGGAAAAGTGCGAGTCAAATCATCTCATCATCCTCTTCCGAGACGGCGGCTGCCAGTTCCGCGCCGTTTATTCCTACACACCGGACACCGAGGAGATTGTCAAATTTACCGGCTTGGGGCCGCGCATCATCAGCCACAAGATGATCGACCGGCTCTACAAATACAGCTCGGACCGCAAGCAGTTCAATGTCATCCCGGCCAAGTCGGTGTCGGCCAGCGTGGACGCCCTGACCATCCACAACCACCTGTGGCAGGTCAAGAGGCCAGGAAGCGCCAGGAAGAAGTGAGAAAAGGAAGTGAACACTCTTACTCTCACTCGTACTTTCTAAAACTGTTGGGCCGGACCCAATAACTCTATGAAGTGTTCAGACCAAGCAGTGATTTATTTTTTAACTTTAAGATGAAGTATTAAGGATCATTCATAATATACTGAGTCAAATGGAAATATCTTGCTCGCCAGTTGAACATTGAACTCAAGATTATTACGAAATTTGTTAACTTTCAGTGCGACAAATGCACGTTCTGAACACATCACAGATACGATAACAAGTCAGAGTGGCAATGGCTGAGAGTTCAATGCACTATTTTATTGTTTTGTTTTTATTATTTTTCTGCATGCCACACTTTTGTTTTAGCCCGTAGGTACCGTACATCGTTTGGCACTCGCTGATGGAGTGATTGTCACGTTGCACAGAATTTGGACCTTCAAGAGGAATGCTGCTAGACTTTGGCCCTATAGATACAAAAGTGCAACTTCAATTACGACTTTTGACCCCACCCCTCAAAAAAAAAAAGCTTAGTTGTTTTTATCTATAATGAGGATCAAGGCTCCTGGATTGGTCCTCAGTACTACTGATTACTACTACTTTTATGAGGGGAGACATTCCTATTTTTAATGGCGGGATGTTTGCTATGGTACCGTGTGGTATGTCTTGTTTGCTATTTAGCCTTTTTGAGGAAGTGAGGAAAGCTACCTTTTTAGAATGTTTCAACTTTATTTTCATTTTTAAAAGAAAGGTCAAAGGCAGCACAAACCTGTTCACTGTTTTCTTTGTGGAAGGAAAAATGTTCTTATTGTTGGGAAACTTTTAATCCTCACCGGATTCACTGGACAACAATGTTTTAAATGTAGCTTTAGATGCTCAACAAGCTGACTGGAGGCTTCCTTTTATGACGGTGAGTGGAATATGACAGCACCCCCCCCCTCTCCTCGCAAAGTACTTGATATATTTTGCTGCATTTTGTACATTTTTGAGTAGGATATTTTGTACCAGTTATGTTTACTAAAATAACAAAACAGGCACTATTATGAGTTTATTCCGTTACAGTCCCATTTCATTGTGTCCTAATGTATGTTCATTTATTTTGAAAGTCTGTAATAAAATGAAATGTGACTGTTGACCACAAAGCTGATGGTGTCACACAGGACGTACTACAACAGATTATTTAGGGGCGGATGGCGGGGAGAAAAGTCATTTGTTGCCATTTGGCATCAGCTGCTGGTTTGCTTGTATAAATATCTACATGATATATCTATTTCTATTCTAATATCTAATTAGAACAGTTTTTTTACTTAACAGGTGCATCTTAATGAATTAAAGTGAATTTATTTCAGTAGTTCAGTTGAAAAAGTGCAACTTTGTATTCCATGCATTGACTCCACACAGAGTGAAATATTTCAATAATTTATTTCTTCATTTCTTAACAATTTTAATATAGTTTACAGCTAATGAAAAAACCCAATTCAGTATGTCATAGAAAAAAAAATGTCCAAAAGTTCAATATTGCCAACTACCGAGTCATGCTTTGAATGGCAAAACCTTCCTGAGCTTTTAATTGGTCTCTTACTTCAGTTAACTCCTAGTTATTTTATATTGATGAATTTATTAAGATACACCTGTGTGTTTTATATAAGGTCAATAAGTAAACATACATACTTTATGTCAAGTAAAAACATTCTGAACATCAAAATATACAGCATCAGAGTATAAAGATAATAATTAACCAATAAAATCAAGTACATCAGTCCCCTGTTTAAAGTCAGCTGAGTAGAGTACAAACATCAATACATAACGAGCATCGTTACTCCTACAAATAGAACCTCAACACTAGAGTAGAACTACTGCTAATGCCCAGCTACAAAAATACTAACTTGTTTTTAAACTTGTAGTTGCAAAGGTTTTTGTAATAAATAGTCAAGCTTAAATTGAAGTATAGTTTACAGAGCATACAGTCAGTCCAGCTTTAATCAATTAAAGATGGATAGAAACCTGCGATAAATGCACAAGAGTTGTCCCTCACCACGTCATGCTTCGACTTTCACGGCTTCACTCCATCACGTTTTTCCAAATACCGTATTTTCTGGACTATAAGTCGCACAAGGCCAAAAATGCACAATTAGGTAGAAAAAAAACACAAGTCGCACTGGAGTATAAGTCGCATTTTTTGCGGATAATTTATTTTACAAACTACGTGACCAAAACAGACATTACGTCCTCTTGGAAGGCAAGTTCTAACAATAAAAGAATAGAGAACAGGCTGAATAGATGTAAGATATGCTAACACAATGCTTATTCAGCTACACTAAAAATAACCATAAACAGAAAAGGTGTCCAGTGTTTATGTAACAAAAACATTTTTTTCATTTATAAGTCGCTCTGGAGTATAAGTCGCAGGAACAGCCAACCTATGAAAAAAGTGCGACTTATAATCCGGAAAATACGGTATATTCATTAAAGGTCTTTTCTCTTATGTCTACTATATTGGGTAATACAAGTGTAAAGGTGACTGTAGGGGTGCTATTTCATCTCTTGAAGGCTCTAATGGTGTATTTAGAACGATTTCCATGCTCTACGAAAAGAATATATTTATAAAAAGGGAGTCCTGCTTTGACGAAATTCACTTAACACAGTCGAGTCTGGAACCCATTGACCGTGATAAACGAGGGAAAATAATTTTGACACATTTCTTCATCAAGAAAGAAACTCGACCCCTTATTTGTCCTTGACTCTTAATTCCTCTTAATTCTCTTAATTCCTGACCTTATCAAGACCTTTTGGGATCGTTGGATGTTTCCAAGTTTGTGTAAACGCAGGAGGGACCAGCTTTATTTTCTTTCTTTTCCCCGTCCTGAGTGCAGCGTTCACGTGGATGAAATACTTCCGTCTTTCAGTTGGGTTTGTACTTCACCTGAGGGCTCTCTAAGTTGTAACAAAACGGATCATTCAACCCGAATGCCGCCGTCTTGTTCGTCCTGATGCTGTCGAAGGCCACCTGCCAAAAAGGAGCTACTCGAGAGATGACCGTAAAAGACTGCGGTGCTGGTCCCGTAGTGGTTTAAACCTCCAGGTAAGGCCAAGGGATCAGAGTTGTGTGTCTTCCCTGGTCTCAAAGCTGGACTCGTGCCTCTCTTTCAGACTACTGCTGTGGATCGGGGGCTCTTCGGGGACATGAGCCAGAGGGTCAGAGCGTATCAAGTACCTGAGGTAGAGGGTGAGATGTCTTGCTGTTCAGTCTTACAGAATCTTCTTCTGACAGTTGCACTTGTGTATAAAAGTGACCAAAAAGAATGCTTACACAACATCATTGATCTCTAGACGGGTGTCAGGTGACGGGTTGATCAGGACATAGGACAGCGTGTTTTGGTGATCGTTCTGTTCATCTGAAATCAACCTCAGTCAGAAAGCCACGTCTACCCGAATCAAGAAGCAGACTATAAACGAAGGAACACTACCTTGGAGGTATCCCAGATTGACTCTGTTCATGACATCACAGGCTGTCAGATTGTTCAAGTCCTCTACAAGAAACAACCAAACCTTGGAGATGAAGTTGTGTGATTTGACTCTATAAGAGCGTTACCATGAGTTCTCACCGTATCCTGAGGTGGGAAGCCCCAGATGCCTCATGCGGTTGCGCACCAGCTCAGAAAGCTCCTCCCGTTCAGAGCGTCGGTAGAGGTTCAGGCGCTGCTGGGCGATGCGCTGGGCGTGGTCCTTGGTGGAGTCCCGGCTTGTCCCCTGCCACCGCGTGCTTCTTTTACTCAGACGACGCGCCCACTGCATGCTCTTCTTTCTTAGCAGGGGGCGGTCCGACTGATCATTGGGGCGCTGGGGCTCTTGACCTCTGTCTCTCGTGTCCTCGCACTCATCCACGGATGCCTGAGACTGCGGAAGATATTATTTAAAAGTCACAACTATAGCTAATAACTCTGAGTTTAACTCCCTATGGTCACTTCCTGTCACACACGAGCATACGTCTTTATGTCTTAAATGGCGAAAACGAGGGATTACTGTTCCTGATGTAGATGTTCCTCTTGCCTCAGAAGTGGAGAAAATGTGTGACTCGGTCCGGTAGATCCCAATTGGAATTTCGGCACTGGATGAGCAGAGCTTCTGGAAGAGTCTTCCATAGGTACCGATCCACAGGTCTCCCTCAGTGACCTTCATCTGAGGACCAAGACGGAGGAGATCAACCTTTGCTTTGAGAAGTAAAGTTTTATGTTTTTCTTCAACTCACAGCACAGAGGTATCCTGATCCAGGAGTGGTGTCCAGTCCCAGCAGCAACCTTGCTATGAGGATCATGTAGTCCTTCACAAAAGACTGAGGTGGAATTGCATAGAGAATGTAACTTTTGGGAATAATAACAACAAAACAGAAGAAAGATCCCCAGGTTTAAGACAAGGGGTAGATTTTTCCTAATTTTTTTTCCCTCCACTGGGTCAAAGTCAAAGTGCTCGGCTGTGGGTGTGCGCCAACCTGGTAGAGCAGCGTGTCGAGCATGCTGATGCTGAACACTCGGCCTGCGGCGAAGGGGAGGCGGAACATGAAGGCCAAGTTGGAGCCTTTGTCACGCTCTTTCTGCGGGGGATCAGGAGATGCTCAACCAAGTGGAAATATACGTATATCTATATACAAAATTACCTTCATGATAATTCCTATTTCTAACATGTTCTGCCATGTCTCACCTTTTCCAGCTTGGAGAGAGCCAGAGAGTAGCAGTCCTTTGCCCTGAACTGCATGAACCTCATGTTGGACGGATGTGTGAGCTCCGTGATGATGCTTAGGCTGGGAAACAACCTGGAACAAAAGGCAAGGCTTTTAATCAAACAAAAATGACACTAAACATCACAACATATCAAAAAAAAAATTCAAGGTTGTGATGATAAAATGCGACGGATTACCGAAACATTGTCTGCACGTTGACAATAGTTTTGGCGTCGGCCATGTAGTCCTCCTCTGCGCTCATTGTGCTCTCTTTGTCCACGACGACCAAGTTGTCGGCGTATATAATGCCGCACTGAAGCAGGCTGTCAAGACTGAAACACACACCGTTGTGATCATAACACAAATACAAAGCATATTTCCTGGAGGGTACTTTGTCGCTTCTGTAAAACCAACACTAAATGCCAACGATAGACGGTCTTACTTGTCAATGGCCCCCGCCATGTAGTAGACCATGGGGAAGCAACAGATGGCTTCTAGAAAGTGATTGTCTGGCCTACGGATCACAGAGACGGTAATGTACATCGAGAAGTGAACAACATTTCATTTTTCCGATGATGAAAGCTGACAAGGTGGAATAACGGCAACAACAACCGGAAAGGACGAGCAACGTCACTGATTAGGCGAAGGAGAATGGTCGGCGAAGATTTTTGTTTTCGGATGAAACAAAAAAGGGTGGGCAGCCTATTGGTTGATACAGAAGGGGCAGGGTAGGTGGTCGACGAGGGTAGGTGAGGATTTGTCCGGATAAAATGACGACGCAGACGTGGAGCCGGTTGGATGAAACAGATGGGCAGGCAAGGAACCAATTTGCTGACAGAAGGGCAGACAAGATTGCATTATTTTTCCTGTCATTATTATTACTAATACCTGTCCCCAAGCGACCCCCACCCCTCTCCCAACATTAGGCATCTACCCAGTACCACTGCGTCGAGACCCCAGGCTGTCGTAAGTGTTGCAATTACGTATCCAAGTGTGTGGGTGCAGCATTAAAAGGATGGGAGGGAGCGCCGCAGGAAGGGAGTGTTGATCGTTGATGTGTTGTTAAGTTCAGAGCAAGTTGCTATGGTTACCATCTGCCGCATTTTTATTATTCTCACCAAAAAAAAAAAAGCCGATGAAAAGCAGCAGCAGCAGCACCCTTGGCCTGCTACTGGTGAGAGGATGCATTGCTGGGATTCGTGCAGAAAATATGTGTTGCGAAGGAGAACTCACAGGTTGTCCAGCAGTAACACGATGGGGTTCAGTTCTTTCCTGGGTCTGTAATACGCTCTGAGAGGCACTATGAAGTTATAGAGACCATTCCCTGCTGTCTCAGCGGACACGATGATCAGCTTGTTTTTGAAACCGTACGCCTTGGCGTCTTCTGAACTGTTGTGCCTGCAACCCTGGAAAGTACAGTGAGAAGAAAAGTGTGTTTCACAGAGAGATAGACGATGGGGGGGGTGTTGGTTAGAGGAGAAGGAATGGCGGTAAGAAAGATGGATGACTAAGGTGACAGAACAAAACAGGACTGCCCACCTGGTCCAGACGTAGGCAGCAAAATGAGGCTTTCTCAGCCAGCAGATGGCACAAGGTGGGCGAGCTTCCGATGTAAGGAGAGTTAGGGGGGTAACCTTTCACATACCTGGCAACAAATCCAAAAATAGTATCAATTGTTCAGAAGCAAGCTCAAACGGACTACTGGGACACTCGGAGGACGAAAGTATTGAGATACAAAACATATACAAAAGATATACTGGCTTCCAGTCTTCGGGAAAGACTTTCTACGGGATTTTGGAGCGGGAATTTGAGTGCGTGTGTGACATCGAAGCCAATGGGCCGTGGATGGATCTTTGGATCTTCCAACTGCCCTGAAACCTTCAGTCTTTAAGATGAGTGGAACAATATTCCTCCCGCAACCCTGCAACTCTGGCGACCGACTACATCCTGTCTCTAAAATGTCTGGAAACATGGCGGACTCATTCCTTCATCCGTCATCCATGGTACGATCAAAACCAACAATCATCTTACTCGGTGGACGAATGCTCTCTCTCATCGCTGAAGACAGAGTCATCCTCTGATTGGTCGCCAAGAAGGTCACATGGCAGGATCGCCGAAGAGTCTGCGATTTCCTGAACCGGAGCGATGCTCGGGCGACGACTGCCCATTCCGTTGAGCGCGGGCGGTACCAGCTTAGCGCCCGGTATGTGAGGCGGACTGGAGTTCTGAAGATCCATCGCCACGGTGCCTGTAAGCAGACCGCAGGTTAGCATTTCTCCCTCGCAACGATGGCGCGTTAACACGCTTGTTGCTCCCACCCATGCTGGCGATGATGCTGTGCACGGGAAGCTGCGAGGGTCCGTCATAGAGTCCCACGCCAGCGCGTCCCTTCCGTTCCTCCTGGTTGAAGATGAAGGCTGAGTTTTCCTCCTTTGTGATGTTGATGTAGTAGCAGGTGTCTGTGGCAGCCATGATGTGGTGAGGGCCGGGGTTTAAAAGGATGCTCTTGTTCTCCTCCCTCCTGATGCCAATCAAACACACTCCATATCTGGACGAGACAGCAAAACCTGATCAAGAGAAGCCGGGTTAACTTTCACTCAGGTTTAAGTGACCCGACTCACTTTTTGTGAGCGTGGAAAGAAGCGTAGGTGAAGCTTTTGCCGCTGTATGCCCCGAAAAACTTGCTGTCGCTCAGCCTGATGTGGTAGACCTCGTTGCCGGAGCAACACCCGTACATTCTCTGCCACTGCTCCGGAGACTGTTGTCCTTCCCTGCATGAGGAACACAATGCCACTTTCAAGATCTTTTGACATTTGGAGTTTACACCTCCGCTCTCCATGAAACACCCTTGTGAGAGTGTCAATCAAGGGATCATTTCTGATACACTTCCTGTATTCTATTTCATTACATGTGCATAATGGAGCGTCAATAATTTGAGAGCATTATTATAGACTGACTATTGAATGAAGTAGCGTACATAACACGGCCTTGCACAAACTCTACGCCAGCTCAGCCGGTGACTAATAGAGAGCTTCACTTTTGTGTTTCTTCTATTGATTGAGCTAATGGTAACCCTTCAGCTGCTGACGTCAAGAGTAGGGAAAGGGATCTTTTTGCATGCTAGGCCAAGAAAAAAAATCATCAGAAAGCTTTTCATATGGAGAACAGAGCTGCTTGCTTTTTGTCTATCAAACCCAAAGATTTTGAAAGGTCCCATTTTATTTTGTAACAATTCCTGAGGTTTGACAACATTGGATTCAAAGTTTTACCAAAAATGTAGGAAGTGATTTTAGTAAGATGGTCTGGGAACAGCCAAAATGTCCCTGTCTGACAGTGGGCATCCTTGCAGTCATGCCGGGCTTGAACCGACGACATGTCCGCACTGATTGAGAGTTAAGTCGGGCAGCGCTGGTGCAACCTCGAACATGGATCTGCAGAATGAGAGTTAATAGCCTGGACTCTCGAGGTGCCAGGAAGTCAGGTCTTACACTCACACCACAAAATCTCACTCTCATCCAGGTCCAGCCAACTCTACCTTCCACCCGGGCTTGAACATGGAGTCGAGAGCGCTAGCCATCGAGGTACAAGCCTGGATTCTCAACTTGATGTCCAGCCACGACCCTTAAGGCATCAGGGAGGTTTACAAAACCGTTCTTACTCACACCGACTACACCTCACTCTCATCAATGTGACAGTGGTCACCCGTACAGTAAGGGCCTTGCCTGAACCAGAACTGGTGGGCATTTATTTACACAGGGTGGATTCATCCATTTTTATCCCGTTTGGGGGTGATAAAGTACATAATACGTACTATAAGTTTTGCCACCTGTAAATAACCTTGATAGAAGCAAGTGACTGACCGTCCACTGGAGGTGTGCACAAGAAGCGTGACCAAGGTGGAGGTGGCAGGACACACACAGTTAAGAGCCAACATGGCGTACTTGAACTCCTCCTCACACACGACATGGTCTAAAAAATAAAATAAAATCAGAAATGTCATTTTTAGTGGACGAAAATTTAGCATAAAAAAGAAATCCAATGAAAAAAAAATCCAATGAATGAAGTATCTGCATCAATAGCGTAGCGTTTAGAAAGTACAGTAAAGTCTCGTTATATCGATATCGGTTATATCGAAGTACTGCTTATTACGATACTATTTTCATTTCCCGGCAAATTTCTAGTCTTTTATGATATAATTAGTTCCGTTAGTACGATACCGGTTATTATGATAATCCGGTTACTACGATGCCCTTTTCATCTCCCGCCAGCCAATTTGGTCTGCTTATATCGATACAAAAGCAGCTTAAATCAATCTTTGCTTAAGGATTTCAATACCAAAAAAGAACACGGCGAACGGCTGCTTCCAGTCAACTTTATTTTTCACACTTCCACCACCAGAGCACAGCACACACACCGATTCCCGCACTTCCTGGTTCACAGGTCATGCTCAACCCGCCCCACATAGCTGGCCAAACACATGCCTGCAACAGAAGAACCAACTGACATAGCATACACACCTATTCCAACGAAGACACAAGCGTACAAATACATGTATTTAATTGTGTTGTATTCAGATATCTTTTTATCGCTTGCAATAATCACTGTTTTTCATATGTACATGCTGGCGTTCGTGGTTTCTCTCGTGTGTATAGAAACCACGAATGCAGTTGGTTCTTCTGTTGCAGGCATGTGTTTGGCCAGCTATGTGGGACGGGTTGAGAATGACCTGTGAACCAGGAAGTGCGGGAATCGGTGTGTGTGCTGTGCTCTGGTGGTGGAAGTGTGAAAAATAAAGTTGACTGGAAGCAGCCGTTCGCCGTGTTCTTTTTTGGTATTGAAATCCTTAAGCAAAGATTGATTTAAGCTGCTCGACATTGTTCTATACTACAGAACAATGTCGAGTGCATTATTGCCCACTTTTAATGCAGTTCGGCGCAGGATCGGATATATCGACAGTCCGGTTATATCGATATTTTTTCAGACTCCCGACAATATCGATATAACGAGACTTTACTGTAGCTAAAGCCACTTGTGGCCACCGACTTGACGGCCACTGGGGGCAGCGCACACAGGCAAACACAAATCAGATGCGTAAATATGACAAAAATATTGAAAAAATAATAATCAGGGAATGTAGAAACAAAAACATGCCTTTAACTGTCGTGCAAGTCTAACCTGCAAATTTGACATGGAACTTGTTTTCAGGTTTGAGTATCTGAACATAAAGTGGACAGTTTGGAGCAAAGTCCTTGACGGCCCAGGCTCTCAGGATGGTCTGATGGTCCTGTAGGACAACACACGGGAGGATTATGTGCTCTGGTTTGAGGTGTAATCTTCATTTTCACGTGAAACGGAAGCCATTTTGAGCTGATGGATTAGTCGTACCGCCGCCATGCGATCCACCTCGTTACGACTGCTGAGGATGAAACAGGCCTCAGCGTCGTCCATCCTGCAGACGAAAAGGTGTGTGTGAAACACTGGCATATTTATTTTAAAAATGATGTGATGTTTACGTTTAGTTCAGCGACACATTAACACAATTCCTTGGGGTGGGGTCACCTAGTTTGGAGTTTGGAGCACTGTGACAAAATGCCAGTCATGCAATCAAATAGATTAATTTAGCAATCTATTTAATCATTAAAATATGCACAATATTGTATTATTAAATAATAATAATGATTATAAAATTCAATTATTTAACAATAAGATTATTACATCCAATCATGTATTTTTTTATGATTATTATATAAAATACATATTGGAAATTCAGTCACCACTGCATGAAGTGTATTAAAAAAATTGCCCACCAGCAGTGAGTCAGCCTGTCACACCTCCAGTGACATTTAACCGGTCATCTGTCGATTCACTGTCTTCCAATACGAAACCTTGAATGCCCCCCCCTCACTGAGCAGCGTGCAGTGACTGTTTTTGCATGTCATTAACGGTGCCGTGAGAGGGCAGGTTCCAATGTAAAACGTGCGTGGGAGGACTTGAAATGCTGTCATTCACAGGACACACCAGCTTGTACCCAGACTTCTATTTGTATTGGCTCAAAAAAATGCACAAAATGTAGATTTACTGTCTGTACTCAATTTCAATCTCAGTCTGATTACTGTCACAAAAATTATGCTTAAGAATACGTTGTTTTTAAGGTGCATAATAAATACTGCAATATGTGACAGAAGTGATATTGACAGAGTATAAGTCAAAAACAAATTGTGACAAAATGAAGCATTTTCAAGCATAAAGATGGCTTAATGACCTAAAATACAAACATAAAGCATTCAAAAGATACGTTGAGGATATGTAGTATTCTACACTGGTCACTAGGTAACATACACGAACATGAGTGTTTTGTCTTAATGGCTTATTTACTCTTATTATGTCTACTATATTGGCTAATATGAGTGTAAAGGTGGCTTATTTACTCTTATTATGTCTACTATATTGGCTAATATGAGTGTAAAGGTGGCTTATTTACTTTTATTATGTCTACTATATTGGCTAATATGAGTGTAAAGGTGGCTAGAGGTGTGCTACTTTATGCCTAGAGGGCTTTAATAATGTTAAAACCTGAATTTAGAAGGTTTTGTTTGTTTGTTTTCTATGATCTATGGAAATACTTGATTTAAAGATAATGAATCCTACTTCATGGGAATTCATTTAACGGTTGGGACTGGAACCAAATTACTGTGCGAAACGGAGAATTAGCAAGGCAGTAGCGGTTTCTCATTAGTAGCCAACACTACTATTTAGTGTATAGTACTCGTAAAGTGAAAGGATTTCTGTCTGATGAAGGACCAGGGTTTCCTTCTCTCAACAGTAAAGCGTCCACTCACTTGGCTCGGAGCAGGTCCTGGTCTTTGAGAACCGATCCCTGCAGATAGATGACTCTCTGCGACCACAGAGGGATCTGAAGTACTCTCCGCACCTGCAGGTCCATTTCGCTCGGACACAGTATCACCACATAGTAATCCTTTAGGGTGTCATATCCATCGTGTCAGCATGTATAATATAAAGCAAACACTCCAAAAAATGAACCCGAATAATTGAGATTATAATGTACTATTATTTATTGTCCCCTCTATTCCTGACTCTGAGTCTAAGCAAGTCTTATTATTAGAGACTGATGAATAAAGTATATTTATATGTGAAGTATATACTCATAACTAGTCTCTTCTCGGCCTTTGTTTGTTGACAGACGAACAACCGGAAAGAGGAGGCGGCGACTGGTACCTGCAGTCTGGGGTGGGCGTAGAACTCATTGAGGAAGTCCATGAGCAGGTCGATTTTAAGCGCGCTGACACACAGCACCACGTGTTTCTCTGTCTGCGCGCGGTGGCGGCTGTAATTTCCCCCAGACTTCTGGCTCTCCATCCACAGGTACATCAGCTCCTCAAACTGACCCACCAACAAGCGGTGAGTCTACAAAACCTACACATGGGGGTGGGGCGGGGGGCACCAATACCTACTTGCAGTGGCAGCACCACAAGGGCCACGCAGATCATAATGACCACCAGGAGCTGTGACGGCCAAATTCGGGGGGTGACGTCACCGAAGCCTACTGTGGAGAAGGTGACGATGCAGAAGTAGAAGGAGTTGAACAGGGAGAGGTTTTTCCCTGCTCGCTCCAGGTGCTGGATTCCACACGTTCTAGAATCGACATGAGTGAGTCTGCTTCAATAGATGCAGTGGCACAATTAATCCACTTGAAGAAATAAATGGCACTCCTCATATGGAGGGAAAGATGCTGCAACACAGGGCTTAAATAAATTAATTCATCACACAACAACTGAACATGAATTTTATAATAATAATTTGCTAATAAATGATCGCACTTATTCAATATGAAAGTGATTCGAGTGATTTGCGGAGCAGACTCACCCAGTGAAGACCAAGCATAGCAGCGTGCAGATGAGGATGAGGACCTGGTTGAACATGGCTGAGTTGGTTCTCTGGATTGCTCTGTGGACATCATTCTGCAAACAAACCCAATTTTAAGCAAAGCAAGAAAGAAAACACGACCAAAAACTCATTTCTCATGCTTCCAAAATTCCTGAGCGCAACTTCTGATGAGTACTTCGGCGTCTAAAATGCTTTGTGCAAAGAAGCGATGATAATAGATGTTCCCCGCAGCCGCGCTACAACTCAGCAACAACAGATACGCATCGTGATGAAATTTGTAAAAGGATTGCCAACAAAAAAAAAAACCCATGAGCAATTCTCTGAGATGCTTTTGCAGCTGAGACTTGCACAAATTAGAATTCTTAATTACTTGAAATTAAAACCGCTGGCAGTGTGGGTCGTTAAAATGTAAATGACTCCAGCTCGTTAACACAGACCATCAAGTTAATGATCTTACTCACGATCATGTTTTCCAGAGCGCATTTGGCAAGCCAGCAGTTGAGGAAGACGGGGATGAAGATGTTCCTTATGGATGGCCAGAAGATCTGATAAGGAAATGGTTATTTTCTTGAATCACATGGGTGAGTCATGCTCTGTTATATCTGTAAATTGAGTCACCATTTACCGTGATGATGAAAGGAACCGTGTTGATCATCTCCAGAAGAAAGGAAACTTGGAATATCTGCTCCCAAATGTTCCCCTGGGAAATAAAGAGTCATTTGAAACTCCACATGGGTCAATATCCTCACCGCTTCAGCCTGAACGAGATTCTCTAATGAGGTCTCACCTTGTAGCTCAAATACATCAGCAGCATCGTCTCCAGGAAGCTGATGATGGCCACTGTAACCTGCCGTGATGGAAGCAATTTAACACAACAAAGGACACAATGCCGTGGAAAACTAAACTTAAGAAATGGGAATTTGGGGAACCGTTGCGACGCCATAGTTCAGCAGGCTTTCCAAGTATACTCACTTGAATGGCCCAGACAGGAACCTTCCTGTCCACCCAAAAGATCAACTCCCTTACAGAAAGAGTGACACAATTATCAGTCATTATTTCATTCTTGCACCAAAACAGCCCTGATGTCACGATAAATATCGGAATATGTTTATGGAGGTAAGGTGCTATTGGTCAGGTAACCAGTTGGACCCCACTGCAAACTCCAACCATAATAATAAACGCAATGTTAAAAACGATACCTCTCACAGTGTCCTTCAGCATTTTGTCAAGATGTCTCACTATTACCTCGGACTTACCAGTTAATGTCTCTGTCTTGGACTGATCCATTCCAGGGGCAGTCCATGCTGTGTACAAATACAAACATAATGTGTTTTCTTTACTTCATTATGATTTAGGCCAACAGGGCCAAGCAAATATATTTGTCACCCTTTGCCAACCGCCTCTCATCTCATTAAACCATGCATCTTGTTGCTAGGCAACGGGGTGACAGACCTTCATATAGGATTTAGGGGCGCTCGTATATTAGCATAACTAATTGTTGTGTTCTACACTCAACAAAAATCTGTGTTTGTGACAACTTCTCCTTGACCGAGATAATCCGCCCATCTCACATGTGTCAGTCATGTCAAGATGCTGATGAGATGTGCCTCAGGCTGGTTACAATAAAAGGCATTGTTGATTGAATGATTTGAATGTTCATTTCTCTATCATAAACTGTCCCCAATGACAGTCAAAACTGTCATAAACCGTCTTCATGTTGGGGGTCCGTCTTGATTAAGGTCTCGATCTGAGTGCAGTTTGTTGTCGTAACTGACTTGAGAGGGCAAACGCTCACATAAAATGACGTCTTGACACTTTGGAAGAATCCCGCTTGTCACTGGCAGACAGGATGTATAGCGTCGTTGTGGATGGAGTGGCCCACGCTGCCAACATCCAGCAACTTTGCACCGCCATTGAAGAGTGTGGATCATCATTCTACAGGCCTCACTCAGTACTCAGTACCCATTCGGTAAAATTGCAGATTTTGGAGTGGCCTTCTATTGCGGCCACTCTACGGCACAACTGTGCAATAATCTGGACAAAGGAGAAGTGCTCACTAACACGCATTTAGGCAGATTTGTCAACAATATTTCAGAGAAATTGTCCTTTTGTGTAAATAGAAAGTACTTTCATGAAAACTGCGAGCACATCAGATGTTACGCAACTGTACGTACCACTTGGTGTTGCCGCCGGCGGTGTTCGGTTGGCTCGGGCTGTGAGTAGCGCTGGCGCTCTGACCTGGGTTGTCCGTTACCACTCGGATGATGTAGAGCAGGCAGGTGAGCAGCTTCAGGGAGAAGTTGAACACGCGGATTCTGAGGCCTGAAGGCAAAGGAGGACATCTTGTGACATACGTATATTCATGTAGGGTTTAATGTTAGGAGGGTAGACACGTTTGCACTTTGTAGATAACATACTTGAGCGTTGATTTTTGATGAAGAACAGCTTCAGACGCTCCTTGAAGGTGTTCTCGTTCACGTAAAACTCAACTTGCACCCTGGCAGTGGGAGCACAAACACGATAAACAGTTTTTATTTAAATTGTGTACTGTGTGATTCTTTATGATGATGCTCCTGATACGATGAGGTCGTTATCTGAGGTTGGATCCGATGTCTGATAATCTGTCTGCTTGAGACAATGAAGAGCATTGTGTGTAAATATATACTCGGTACAGCTACACTGAAATCACATTACAAAAATAATAATGCTCACTTTTGACTGATGCTCTCAAATGTTAATTTTGTGGTTGCGATTTCTGCCCCATGCAGGCAAAACTGAGCATTATTACCTTTGCAAAGACATCACGTCTTGTGCAGATGCACCTAATGATTGTTATATTGCAGGTTTTGGGCTTGTGACTGTAAGTTCCCCAGTGGGGAAACGGCGGCGGCGTGGGTTGATGGCGGCCCAGACGTCAAGTAGCAGCAACTATTTTTGGTCCCAGTGCACCAGAGAGCAGAGAGAACCCTTCAGAGATGCAAGAGATGCTCCACAAACAGTTGTCACATAAGCAGATGAGGTATGAGCACTCCTATACATCAGAGGGCCACTTGTATGACCCCCATCCACCCACACACCATAAGCCAGTTATGTTATGACCCTTAATTGGCCACTGTCCATCACACAATTAGTCTCTCAAAAGGTCTGCTGTGCAATAAGATGCAAATATCTCACAGCTGTGTGATGCTAAATGACATTCTTCTCAGTGCTGTATCTCTGAGATGGTCATGACACTGGGAGGGGCGTTGCAAGGGAAGGAGAGACAGGATTATTGGGAGGAGGAAGTAATGACACCGCTATGCCTCTTAGTTATCACTGTCCATTTCAGAGAAGATCCTTTAACATGTTGGAGAATACAATCTTTTTCCTTGAGGATGGTGGTGGACTTTGTGTGACTTTTTTTTTTAACTCAATAGTGCGGCCCCATGTTGGGTTATTTAGCACACAATTAAAAATGCATGGACATATGCACACTCGATTCCTCTGTGTACTTGATGATACAAAGCAGGACAAATAGACAAGTTTGCCCCACGGAACACTGAACGCAAAATTGAGGCAAAATTTTGACACATTTTTTGCCCAAAACAGGTTTAACTGTATTGTAGAATAAAACCTCTAAAATCAAACAAATCATAGGTCAACTAATGTCCCATAAAAGATGAACTCAATCCACAAATTTGTCTAACAGGAAAATGTCCAACAAAGCCACCATCTGACTAAAACAACAAAGACAAGACATTTATTTCACTGATATCATGGACATCAATCATCCCACACGTGGCTCGATACTGTACCTCTGCCCTGCATCACTACTCCAAGGATCCGACCTCCAAGTGCCTACAGTCGGGCTGATCCAGGTCGGAATGATGATCTTGGGATCCATGGTGAAGAACACCTATGGCTATGCAGTACGTTCCCTCCTTTACCCCCTTTTCGAATGATCTTATGCCACTTATTCAGTGAAAAATCCAAACATGCTCATAAAGGAACTTGGCCATGAGAAGCAAAGCAAGAACACGACAAGTCATTGTTTGGGGAGGAAAAACAAGCTTATTGGAATATTTTTAGAAATGTAGACTATCTCTCTCTCTCTCCTCCGTCCATCTCTCAAGCTGTTGCCACAGCAACATTGCTACAGACTGTACACGAATGGAAAGCGGCGACGCTGCAACACTGGAGCTCCACGCAGAGCTGCAAAGTGTGCTTTTGTAACGACGCTACAATGTCGCACAATTGCTCTTTGACATTTCCTAATATGAAAATGGAACACGAGGATTTTGCTGTGATGAGAAAGGACATTTCGTTTAGAAGTAAAGAAGTAAACATCCTAAAATGTTCATTCATCACATTTCAGGAAGCATTTTTAACACAGTATATCTTCTCAAGGCACAGAAATGAGTAGTCCGTGTACAGATTGCCTTATAATCCACGCCGTGCCTACAGTAAAGCATGGTGGCGGAGTAACGGTCTGGGGCTGCATGAGTGCTGCCGATACTGTGGGAGCTGTGGTTTAATGAGGGACCCATGGTCTACTCCATTGTGGTGCCAGCAATTTAGGCAAATGTGACTTTGTGTTAAGTCGTTTTTATACTGACTACTTGAAGTTACATCCATGTTTACTTACTTTCTACAGAAGATATCATAAAATAGTTGCTCTTTCCCGTCTAATACCGTGGTGACCGACCCCCGCTGTCCTTCAGGAATCAGCACCCACATCATGTTAGTCATGTAAACATTGCACATCCTGCCTATATCCAACGTGAGACGTTTATATTTATAGCCACCACGCTTGGGCAGATGAAGCCATTTCACTGAACCCTCGTGTGCCAACCATTCGCCTCATTGCCTGCTTTTATGATGAACTAGAACATCTCCAACCCCTCAGGTGTCTACTGTGTCGTACCGGTCGTTCTGGAAGCTCTGGTCCCCGAGCAGGAGGTCTCGGAAGCGAAAGCGGGGTGGCAACGGCGGCACCTCGCTCTCCAGCTGCTCCATCTTCAACCTGGAGATGTCCAAGATCACCCCGCTGGTGCTGCTGATGGCGTGGCGTGGTCCCTTGCAAGAGCTGGAGGAAGAACCCCATAAAAAACAATTGGGTTCAAGGGAGGCGTCAAGACCAGCTGGAAGGACGACTGAGGAGCGGAATGGACAGATACAGCTGGAGTAGCACCATAAGTGCAAGTTGGGGAGGGGTTGGGTGTGTTGCTCAAGGGTACATCAGCGGTGCTCATGAAGAAAAAAAAATCTCCTGTCCCAGTTTCTGCTCATAATGCCACAATTTTACAGTTCAAAGTACAAAATCCAATAGAAAGAGCTCATTCAGCTCCTTGATTAACCTCTGGTCTTCAACTAAGAGCTGCTTAATCAGCCTCTTAAGCAATCAAGGGAAAAACTGCAGAGTGGGACATCTGCTTAAGCAGATAATCTGTATAATAAATGTGTACACATGTTAGCAAGAATTCAAGCTAATTATACGAACGTCTAAAGGAATGCTAACTCTTTCAGGACTAGAAGGGATGCACACTTTCATATTTTTAAAGGATTTGGGTGGCAGAGTGAATGATTCCATTTCCATTTAGACTGTCAAACTAAACTAACAAACTAAAATCATACATTTCTGGAGTAGGTTTGTCAGCAGCACTCACATGGAGTTGATTGTTAAAAAAAATACAAACTCGTGAAAAGTAAGCCGCTCTCATCTTCTTCGCAGTTTACAAAGCAAACAATTTCAAGACATAGAAATGCTGTATTTTATTTACCGTGTCTTGCGGTCGTTCACGCTGCCATCGTCATTGATAAACGTTTGATTCTCGTAGCACTCGCCGCACATTTTGCCCGAAGACCTGCGAGATGTCGGCGGCGCTGAGTCCCCCCTGACAGAGTCCTCTTCCCGGGTCAGTTGCATCGGAGGAACCTGGAGGAACCTGGAGGACAAGCGCAGAGAAGATCTCCTTCACCTCCTCAGGTGCATGAGGTGTGTTTTATGTAACACTTTTGAAAATGAAAAGTAAAAAAAATGCCTATGATGTGATTTTTAGGGGGAGTTAAATTGGTCTTCATGATGCGAGGAAGGGTGCAGAATGATAGACAAGAATGTGACAGACCTCTCATGTAATAAAAAAAAAAATCTAATCATGACCAATCTTAAAGCTTGACGGGGAGTCTTTTAGCACCATCTACCGGAAAGTCGATGGTACTGCAGCCATTCAGACTTGCATGGAAAAATGTGGAAAAACAACATGTGGCAGTTTCTGACATTTTGGGGCGGGGCTCCTTATCGCTTTAACTGTACTTCTCTGGTCCGGGGATCCCGGCAGGTCCCACAAATGCCCCCTTTACCGACAGGGTCGAGTTCCAAATTGGCCTTTTATTTCAGGTCTGCAACTGTTGCAAAAACTCATTTTTTAGATTTTATTATCAGGACCCAAAATGGTAGAAAATGCCACTATTCCCTTTTTTATTAACTGTAGTACAACTATATACACAAATGCATTTTCTCCATTCCAATCTATTTATTTTTGTTACATAAAATCTCAGGATTTCAAATATGCACATACAGTTCATGAATTATGCATACCGACTCAATTCCATGAGGACTTGAAATGTATGATTTTTGAGCAGCGAGATGGCAGGAAGCTGTCATGTTGTAGTCATGATATTATGATTCATTTTTCAAAGGAAAAAAAAAACCCTGACACTTCACACATTTCATTCCTCCTTCTGTTGATCGCTCAACATGACTGGTTGGTCCCTGTTGTGGATATATTCTTAACTCCATGTCACGCTCTACAATAAGATATTACAGTTAAAATGTCACAATAGAGGCTTTTGCTTCACTTTGGACATGTCAAGCACTGTAAAATATGATTTTAACACAGTCCAAATGAAATTTCAACTTGAAAAACAAAATCGTGGCCCATTTGCAGCGTGTCCAGTTCCAGTTCCTTTGTGTGCCATCCACTGGGAGAGTGTGCTTTGTAAGAGTTTGGCGCCAGCATTGGGAAGCATTACAGCCCTCATGTCTCAGTTGGTGATCTGTGCAGGTCATCAGTCAGCGGCCGAGGCAACGTAGGAGGTTCTTGAGGCGTTGGGATTGCGGTAACAGAAGTTTCAGATACCGGTGACGATTCTGTGGTAGCGAGAGCAGCAGCTGCCGACGCTTCTGTCGCCATGTTCGCAGCAGCTTTGCTCTCCATCTCCTCCATTCGCCGCTGCACTAGCCGGGGCATCAGCTGCACGTAGGTGGCCATCAGGCGGTGGTTGGAGCGGATCAGTTTCCCTGCACAGTTGTCCACACAGCGCTCCTAAAGATGAGAGGTCACGGTCATAAAGATAAATCTAAAAGCCGAGACTGCAATGCACTACGATGTGCAGACGAAAGAGGGCGCAATGAGGGAATGTAGAACCAGTGTACAGTACTTGCCTCGTCCATGGTGAGGTTCCTGTAGTTGAAGTTGCTAGAGCATCGCTGGAAGCACATCTCAGTCATGCGGTTGTAAACCAGAAGAAAATCACGCAGCTAAAAAAATAAATACAGGATGCAAAGTCAACTTACATTATATTTTACAACAATCACCATGACTTACGTTTCTCAGTTGCTGGTCCTGATCCATCGTCTAAACGTAGCTACCGTGTTAGCTAAAATAACATTGCCGGCGTACGCTTTTCGCTAACTTCACAAGCTATGTCCTTTAAACACAACCTTCACGGGAGTTATTTACATCTCATTCTGAATAAGACAAGAGTTTGTCAAAGGCCATGACATTCATGTGGAGTCGCGTTTCACGGGGCTGCAAGAGCTTCCGGCTTTTTCTTCTTCTACCGAGGTTTTTACAAACCGTGCACAATAGAGCGCCGTGCTCCCTCTACAGGCTAGAAAGCGCAACTACTATCTGTGGCAAGGCGTTGATACAGAATGACAGTGAGAGTATTACTGTGCTAAATATAGACTTGTAAAATCCGTTTTCACTCCTCTTATGGCCATTTTGGAGGTTAAACGGGCTAAAACAGCAAATGAAAATACTCTCAGAACAAATTCAACATAAATATGACACACATTTTGAATAACAATGGAAAAACAGCAATTATGTTAAGTAAGCAAACATCTTCTCTTTAATCAGTGCCTCAAACATTTGCAGAACTGGGTGTGGTATCTTTCTGACCAATGTTACTTGTTTAATCAGTTTGTTTGTGGATGAGTTGACTTTCGATTGGAAATAAGTTGTATGACTTTGTCATGTATCATTAAAGCGATTTGGTCTATTACAACATGGCACAATGTGCGAACCCACTTGTATGTAAACATCCTTGCATAAATGAAGCCAAGTCAGTCTCAGTCTGCTCCCTCTGTGCCCACTGCGGCCACCGCCGACACGTAGTAAGGTCCCTCTTTCAGGTAAGCCTTTAGGGAGATGTAATTTTGTGTGCCCAGTATCTCTGCTGCGGTCGAAGAAGTCACAAGGGACCTCACAAGTTCAAACTTTGCATCTTTGGCCTCTTTGCTTTGACCCGTGGAACGATCCAAAACAAATTCCATGAAACCGGGTGTGGCCACCATTAACCTCTGACCCCACGGTTGAGTGGCAATGGCCTGGGGGGGAAGAGAGAAAAAAAAGATGAGAATAAGTTTAGTGGAAAAGCGGCGGAGGCACTCACGGTGAAGACCCGCAGGGCACCGCAGTGCAGCTCTGGGAATGGCTGAGTGCTGATGTTGTGAATCATCTCAATGGGCTGTTTGGACAAAAGGCGGAACCACGACTCTGTGAGAGCCAGCAGGTCTTCCGTCTGCTGCTCCGGCTGGATGGGAACATCAGCAAAAAACTTTTACAATACTTGAAAACAATCAAACTATAGCGTTCTTATTTAGAGACAGACACACCTGCAGAGTGAGGAGTTGCGATATGGCCTCCAAACTGCGCACTCTGAGCTCTGTAGCAGCGGAGGTGGCAAGCTGGCTCATGCTTAACAATACCGACTTAAATTTGTCTCCTGCAATTAGAGAATAAAGTTCATTTTTGTCGATGCTGAATTGTAATGCATTGGTCTGTCAGACAAGATAGGAAAGTGCAACCTTGTACTTCATTTTTCATTGCCAGTTAGTAATGGTGAAATGCTACTTTAAAATTGTGTTTGCCTGCACAGTCAATAATAACGGCAGGATTTTCACCTTGAAACACGTTATTACGATTATGACTGCCATTATTTCTTATCTACCTGTTTTTTGTAGGACTTGCTTCCCTTCCACGGTGGAACCGAGTAATCCCAAAGTGTCCATGGCAACCCCGACCATCACGGGGTCGTCATCCAACGCCATCTCAAACACTTTGTTCTGGAACACTGGGTAGGTTTCACAAACCTGTTGGGGACTATCCATGATGGCCAAATTGCCAAAGAACTTCACCAAACCTGGAGGTAAATATGGAGTAAACAACTAAGAACTGCAATGGCAATAATTCATAACAATTGGCTGCAGACCTGGAAGATACAAGGAGAAGAAGGGATCCGTTTCTGCTCCTTTGATCATGTTGGAAATCTTGTCCATTATACCCTGCTGGGCCAAGTACTGTCGGCCATGTTGACTGTGGGCAACGGATGTTACCATCTCAATTGCTGTGGCCCTTCAAAAAAAAGGTTACAACATTAGTTTGGCATCAATTTCACTAATTTTGTTTTGGATTATTACATTTTCCTCCTGAGAATTCACCATCTAAAAAGCAACTTTTTTTTTTAACTGAGGCAACATTTTTGACCATTTTATGCGACTGCATTTAATGCAGAAGTGAGCTAACCACATTAGCCAGCATATTTGGGAGCATTGCTCGCATAACATTTATTATCACCTCGTACTTCGGTATGTGACAAAAAACAAGTAAAGCAGGAAGTGAACAAATGTAACAGCTACTGATTGTAAAAGTACCAGATGGAGGGGTAGGATTTAATAAGCTTTGCTTCTTCCTACTCCTTTTGGACATGTGGAACTGGGAACTGATTATGGGATGCACTCAATTGTATTCCGATTCATGTTCAAATGAAATTAAACCATTACCATTATGTGGATTATTACAGACAGGTTTCAGGAATTGAGGGACCTCATATTGGTTATGTCTACTCCGTATTCATAACACAACAGACTTTATTACCTGATCAAAACATCGTCTCCTGTCAGTTCCCCGAGCAACTGAGACATTATCCCACTGTTGGCGCAGTAACCAAGGGAAATTGGAGACATGGAAGAAATTCCTACAACCAGCTGACAAAATAAAGAAACATGATAAATAATACAAGTGATAGTTACTCTAAAAGACAATCTTACCTCATATATTCTGTATCTGATTATGTCGCTCCTGGCCATCACGTCCTTTAGAACGTCCAGTAAGTCGCTCTGGAACAGTTTGTCCAAACCAGGTTTGGAGTGACTCAGCTTAGACAAGGACTGGATGGCCTGCAAAACACAATTGCTGTAAAGAATGCACACATTACAAATAACAAGGCTTGTTTACCTGTTTGGCTACAGTCATGTTCTCTTCTGCAATGCAGTGGATCACCGATGGAAGAATGTGCTGGCTGTTCAGGATTTGGGTGACGGCGTCAGGGTGCTCCATCATTCTACCAACCTGGTAGAAAAGGATAGGTTAGAGTGCTGGTTTTATCGGTGTATGCACAGCCTGTCAGCAGGTTACCTGGGTCAGAGCCAGTATCTTTACAGTACTGCTGGGATGTGTCAGACCCGCCTGCAGCTCCGCCATGTAGTTCTGGGCGACGTACAAAGGGCTGCAGGCCATTAAGATGCGTTCCAGGATGTCCACACACAGCTCGACCTGATCCCTGTCAATACAGATGCTGTCAATACAGTCAGTGAACTCTATACTACTGAGCAAAGTACTGTTTTATAGACAACTATTAACGAGAAGTATATAATATCACCCACACAGGTGTAATGGTAGCACACAAACAAGTCGACACATAATTTTAGAATCTGATTATAATAGCAATTACTTTGTGTCAGAATATACTGAATGGAAAGCGTGACTCAGCAGATATCATTACAGGAAAAAAAAGCGGCAAGCCAACCTTTCATTGGAGTTCAACAAAGAGAAGATCACATCGAAACGATGCCCGCTAATAAACTCCGTCAAAGAGCTGACGGGTATCGATAAAAGTGCAGTTTTCAGACACTGCAGCTCTTCGATCGGGTCTTCAACGCCGGAGATTTCCTCCAGCAAACTCTCGATGGAGGCAGCCATCATTGGCACTGTTTACATGAGAACCTACATTAGCTAGCAGCCAACAGTGTAGCTTAGCTTCCTACAAACCGGAGCTATTCTTCTTCATTACCGTTTGACGGTTGCATGACGGACACCCTAGTAAGTTATTGCCACCTGCTGGTCAATTCTTTGCATTGCATCTAAACTGGTTCTCTCCATAATGAATGAATGAATGAATATTTTGAACAATTGTAAGTGAGTTACAGTATCCCTTAACTTTGTATTTATACCACCGCATCAGATTTTGTAGTCTCATTCATATTTTATGTGTAAAACTGTCCTCCTCATGTGACATGCTGCTCAGGTTTCAGAGAAGAAAGTGGAGACACCGTCTGTCAACTTGTATTCTTCGAGGTTCTAAGTCGCTGCTGCACCTTGAGAAAGAAGAACATTATTCAAGACATGCAGGTAAAGTGCTAACTGTTAAAAATATAGACCTCCAGTGATTGTAACCTGCTTTTATTTATGTTCCAGTGCTTTCTGTTCAAGCTAACTACGCACCAGTGGTGCTTCCTTCTCTTCAATGTGCTGCTTTTTCATGCACTGTTATTTGGCGCCGACTTTGTGGAGGAGTATCTTCTTCAGTCTACACCTGGACTCTACATCGAAGGCCAGGTTCTGGATGTAAGGGAGAAAGCGAGGAAGTTGGATCTTAGCAACATCAGGGAGAATGTATCCCAAGCCTACCCAATCTCCAACTGTGATGCCTGCACAGCATCTGACATCTTCCTGCTTGCTGTGATCTTCAGCTCGCCTCTTAATATTTCCCAAAGAGATGCGATCAGGAGGACGTGGGCCAATCAAACGCGAGTGCAAGGTGTTTCATTGCGGGTTCTTTTCTTCATAAGCTCAGCTGACACTTCTTCTCTGCGTGATTCTCTTATGGTAGAGTCTAGCATCCACAAGGACATGATCCAAGTCCTGGCAGTGACTGACTCACCCATGCATGACCCAATAGAAAGAACCGTGCTGGCGCTCCGCTGGGTCATCACCTTCTGTCCCAGGGCACGCTTTGTTCTCCTGACGCACGACAACGTGTTTGTGAACCTCCCTGCCATTGGAGGTTACCTGCTAGGTTTACACAAGCACCCTGAGGACCTCTATCTGGGACGTGTGATCCAGGGTGAGTTCCCCAACAGGAAGCCCTCCAGCCCTGGCTACATTCCTCCAGGGCTCTACCCCGGCAAGTACTTGCCTAACTACTGCGATGGGACATCCTACGTTCTGTCCCAAGACGTGGTCCGAAAAGTGTACGTCGCATCCGCATCGGTCCGTGCGCTTGTGTCCGCTGATGTCTTTCTCGGTTTTTGTGCTCAGAAAGCTGGCGTGGTGCCGACCCACAGCGCTCGCTTCTCAGGACAGAAACACATCCACTATAATGCTTGCTGTTATGGTTACATGTTCAGCTCAGCAGAGATGACGAAGCAGGAGCTAGAGAGGGTGTGGTCGGACCTGGGGCGGAAGACTGATGGGAAGTGCTCCATTTTCCAGACCTACTATGGCCTTGTGACCTGCAAGGCACTCACATACCTTGATACGTTGTCTCTCCGCAACTCCTAAGTGCAATACAACACAATGCAAAATAGACACATTTACTTTACTTGGGGCTTGCTTGAATGTTATATGCATGGTATGGCCTGAAGCATGGGTTCCTATTAAAGTGCAAGTTTCAAGTTTGGGTGTCACTTTTGTTGTCATGGCAACAAAGCCTGTTACCAAATTAAATACGACTCTTCCCTCCCCTTCGGGACCTATCCGGTGATATAACACTTGTTGGGGTTCTTTGCAAGGTAAGGGCTGAAGGGGGTTTGAAATCCAGTGTCCCGTTTTCAACAATTATGTAGCCTTGGTTACACAAAATGTAAAAAATATAAATAATACATTACGTATGATGATCTACTGCATACTATGGATACATGAATATTTGTAGCAGTTGTGCTGCTGTTTTTAATCATACAGACCTGCTATTTGATTCAAGCTGGAGCATAACCACACACCACTGATCCACTTAGGGTAAAGGGTACCGCCCAGAATAGAATAACAGAATAGGCACTTCCTGGTTTGAAAATTCCTCTTCCTTTTCAAAAAGCTCAAAACTTTTAAAAACAGTAAAATACCTGATAAAGTGTGAAGAGGCCTTGGCACACAAGTGTAAAAAGAAGCGATATAGCTTTTGTAATTTATTATTTTATTTAACCACTTACCTGCGCTATAATAATGATAATGCACAAAAATGCATCAACAATAGTCAACATATTAAATAAACATCACCCTGTGGGTCAATCAAAACTACTACTAAGTACTAATATATTTGTAAAGGAATAATTTTTACATACAATATAAAATTATGAGGTTACTGGTGAATGTATAGGTTAACTGACATTCATATAGTCACTGTGGAAATAATTTGATAGTTTAAATTACTACTCTTATTACAATTTATGAAATGTGTTATTATAGTAGAACAACAGCAAATAGAGACAAAAGCGTAGCAATAAACATGTGATAAAGGTTAAAACGCAAGGAATGCAGCAAAATGGAGGGAAAGCATTCTGTCGGGGGAGGAGTCCAGCCAGCATTGACGTCATCTGTCCTCTTTCAGGTCCGCTGTATTGTAATAAGAAAGGCTACTCGTGGCATCGGTTTCTAACCAACGGTGGTTAACTCGTTCGTGAAGTAATTTTGAAACCATGTCTGGCAGAGGAAAGGGAGGTAAAGGATTGGGGAAAGGAGGCGCCAAGCGTCACCGTAAAGTTCTCCGTGATAACATCCAGGGTATCACCAAGCCTGCTATCCGCCGTCTGGCTCGCCGTGGTGGTGTGAAGCGCATCTCCGGTCTGATCTACGAGGAGACTCGCGGTGTGCTTAAAGTGTTCCTGGAGAACGTCATTCGTGATGCCGTCACCTACACTGAGCACGCCAAGAGGAAGACCGTGACCGCCATGGATGTGGTGTACGCCCTTAAGCGACAAGGCCGTACTCTGTACGGTTTTGGAGGCTAAATACTTGCATTGTACAACGAAAAACAAAGGTCCTTTTCAGGACCACACACGTTTTCTACTGAAAGCTTGCATTCCTTTGTGTGTGTGTGTGTGTGTGTGTGTGTGTGTAATACTACCACAATACATTATATCAGGTATAGTAACTCCCATTGCGGATTAAATTAGTTAATTATAAACATAATGAGTAGAACGATGATGCAAACCAGAATGAATCATGACTGACTAAGCATTGTAAACACCAAGACGTGATTTTATGTATCTAACTGTAGCCAAGTGTCCTTCAGGGTACACTAATTAATCTCAAAATGAAAAGATTAAACAAAAATGCTTGTTCGAGTCCTGTGAATCATTAATTCACATGCTGCAGCACGTTCCAACAAAGGTCTTGTCACGTGACGCTGAGCGTTACAGTAGCGCGCTTTTGGAGCCCCTCCCATCCAGAACAGTGTCAGCCAATCCAAATAAAGCGTCAGCGCATTAAAATTTGCATGAGGCCAATATAAATACAGTGCCCCGCTTTCTACCGGGTCATTCGTCTGTGATAGCGTCGAACTCTCAAGAATGCCTGAACCAGCGAAGTCTGCGCCCAAGAAGGGCTCCAAGAAAGCCGTCACCAAGGCCGCCGGCAAGGGGAACAAGAAGAGGAGGAGCCGCAGGAAGGAGAGCTATGCCATCTACGTGTACAAGGTGCTCAAGCAGGTGCACCCTGATACTGGTATTTCTTCCAAGGCCATGAGCATCATGAACTCCTTCGTCAACGACATCTTCGAGCGCATCGCGTCTGAGGCATCTCGTCTGGCTCACTACAACAAACGCTCCACCATCACATCCAGGGAGATCCAGACTGCTGTCCGCCTTCTGCTTCCCGGTGAGCTGGCCAAGCACGCCGTGTCTGAGGGCACCAAGGCTGTCACCAAGTACACCAGCTCCAAGTAAATTGCTACTGTAGCAACCCCCAACGGCTCTTTTAAGAGCCACACAAATTTACCTCAAAGATCATCTTCCTTACAAACCATGTGGAATGAAAAGTATTATGACTCAACGCAAGACAGTCACCTGGAAATAAACCGTTTTATGACTGTTTTGCATATGTGTTTTATGGTTACATGCTCACCATTGAAGACCTTGTCTTCTAAAATTTCTACAACGGTCTGAACAAATATACTGCCCTTCTTTGTAAGGTCCCTTTCTACTGCCTTACAGTAGATGGCTAATATACAAATATAAATACCATTACTTAATTCAATAAAAAGTGCACACATTTAAAGTCTCTTGATGTTATGCAATTAATGGATACACAGTATAATTAACCAGCACAAGTGAGTGTTTATTGTACATGTGAAAAAGGACTTTGTTATACAGGCACAGATCACCTAAATGTAACGGACATTACACAAAACATTTAATTAAAACGGGAATACGTCACAATGTCTATACAGACGGCATTTTCTGTTTTTTATTGTCAAATGTTCACAAGCAAATGGCTTATGATGCTCTTTACTGATTGGTCAACCACTTCCCCGCTTCAGCGAGCCAATCAATGAGCAGCTAGCAAACTATTAATTCGCTGCTCACATCCTCCCCTGTCAATTGTGTCAAAGACCCTCATTAGCAGCAAATATGTCTGGACGTGGTAAAACCGGTGGCAAGGCGAGAGCCAAGGCCAAGACCCGCTCTTCTCGTGCTGGGCTACAGTTCCCAGTGGGTCGTGTCCACCGTCTGCTTCGCAAAGGTAACTATGCTGAGCGTGTAGGCGCCGGTGCCCCAGTGTACCTGGCCGCCGTGCTGGAGTACCTCACTGCTGAGATCCTGGAGTTGGCCGGAAACGCAGCCCGCGACAACAAGAAGACCAGAATCATCCCACGTCATCTGCAGTTGGCCGTCCGCAATGACGAGGAGCTCAACAAACTCCTTGGTGGTGTGACCATCGCTCAGGGTGGTGTCTTGCCCAACATCCAGGCTGTGCTTCTGCCCAAGAAGACTGAGAAACCCGCCAAGAAGTAAACCGCTTCTGTGAACAGTCTGCCCCCCCCCCAAAGGCTCTTTTAAGAGCCACACACTCGTCTCGTAAAGAGAAAATTTCTGATTTCGCCCACTAGAACCTGCCTCTGAGTCAGTATATGCTGTTTTAAGTTCCTACCTAGCCACATGTAATTTAATGAGGCGGAACTCATTGTCGGTAAAAATATTTGTTTCCGCACGTACATGTCTCATCGTTACACCCATGGAAAATAAGCTCCGCTGTTTGCCACAGTATTGTGAGCTCAAAGGCTAATAGGTGCCAAAAGACATCTATAATTCCCTCCTAAGGCATGTATACAGCCATTAAGGTGCAGTATATGTGTTTTGTATTATTTTCGTTTCAGTCTTAGTGTTAGTTGACAGTTTGCTGTACCATCTAAGGCTAATTATGCATCGTGTTGCACATGTGATGGTTGTTTGTTAATGGAAATATTTCTATGTAATGTGACAAGTTTATCTGCACTACTGTAAATAGAAAAAGCTAAAGAAAACGAATTTGGCGACATATGTTTTTGTATGATTGTGTACTATATGACCAGTTGTTTATTGTATTTTGTATCTGTTTGAACCCCTTTCAGATTTCACGTTGTTTGTTTGGAATAAATCCATCAGTAAACTCAAGAACGAGTTGCTGTCTGTCGTTGCACATACGAGGGAGTTACACCCACCAAATTGCTCATTACATATTTTCACAGATTAAAAAACACGATTGTGACTTCTACCATTACTAGAGCACTGTAGACATTAAATAATGCACCCATTCTTTGTTTACACCCGATTAATGTGCAGGGCTGGAGCCTCAGTTGCTGCCTCTTGTGTCAGGAAGTTGTTGAGCCACTGACAAGTGGAAGTGGGGGGGTTTGTATGGGGCTGTAGCATTAAACGCAGAACTAATGTTTTCAAACATGGCATGCAAGCAAACTAGTCAGCCTCCAGTTTATTTATTTTAAACTTAAAGGTTTCAAATGGAGTTCGGAAGACAAAAATAAGACGCCAAACATTACTTTTCACCGTACCACGTGAAACATAGAATGGCTGACATAATGCGACGCTAATGTAATGTAAGGCAATGTCTCATTGATGTTTTGTGTTATATATGCCTCGGTCGTGGTTAGAATATAACATATGGCTTGTATTGCATTTTTATGGACTAATGATGGGCCATAGTCAAACACAAACAGCAACCATTCATTCAATAAACATTTTAATAAAAGAAACTTGGCAGTGTCAGGAATCCAATTGCATGCAACCACCAACCATTCATCATTTCAATCCAAGGGGGAAGGGTCACTTTAAGTGAAGGACCGCCCAGTTTCTGTCTTCTCTTAGGTCCGCAAATATGCAATAACAACGCCGCTCAGGCGGTCTAAGTGACATTCAAAAACTTTTTATCAAATAGTAAAGATGTCTGGCAGAGGAAAGGGAGGCAAAGGTCTTGGTAAAGGAGGCGCCAAGCGTCACCGTAAAGTTCTCCGTGATAACATCCAGGGTATCACCAAGCCAGCTATTCGTCGTCTGGCTCGCCGTGGTGGCGTCAAGCGTATCTCTGGTCTGATCTACGAGGAGACTCGCGGTGTGCTTAAGGTGTTCCTGGAGAACGTCATCCGTGATGCCGTCACCTACACTGAGCACGCCAAGAGGAAGACTGTGACCGCCATGGATGTGGTGTACGCCCTTAAGAGACAAGGACGTACTCTGTACGGTTTTGGAGGCTAAATACTTACATTGTACAACGAAAACAAAGGTCCTTTTCAGGACCACACACCATTTCTACCGAAAGCTTATTCCATTTTGTATAATATTGTACCAAAACCGTTGTAACAGGCATATTAGTCCCCAATGAGAACCTTTTGATATATTCCCCGCGATAGTATGAAAATGTAGCTCGTAGTTGTGCTCCATTACAGTTCATGGCGGGTCGTGACTACCACGCATTGATCTATTTACAGCTCAACCATGACTGCGACATTGTAATTGCAGTTGAGAACAGAGGACTAATTGAGAACCATTCCCGCTTTCCAACAATAAAGATACTTTGATGAGTTGGGTACAATTAGTCTAAGCGCTATTCGCTGCACACATGTAAGTTATCATCACACAGTTAAGACATGGGCTGGATCGTGTGCGCATTAGTGTTTTGTGAATTAAAATGGTTACTTTGAGGACATTTTTGTCATAATTTGCTTTTATAAATTCATCATAGTTTAGTCATTGTCATTATTAGCATGCTTTCAAAACTGCAGCACATTTCGATTAACTGCCACATCACGTGGTGCACTTCCATGCCTTGTTACTTGAGTGCTTTACCAGAGATGGATGGTTTCAACCAATCAGAGAAGGGCGTGGGCACAACGTAATTTGCATGAAGCTTGTATAAGAGCACAGTCTGCCCGTAGACACAATCACTTCTGTCAGAACACAGCGGTATAAGCAACGATGCCTGAACCAGCAAAGTCCGCGCCCAAGAAGGGTTCCAAGAAAGCCGTTACCAAAGCCGCCGGCAAGGGGAACAAGAAGAGGAGGAGCCGCAGGAAGGAGAGCTATGCCATCTACGTGTACAAGGTGCTCAAGCAGGTGCACCCTGATACTGGTATTTCTTCCAAGGCCATGAGCATCATGAACTCCTTCGTCAACGACATCTTCGAGCGCATCGCATCTGAGGCATCTCGTCTGGCTCACTACAACAAACGCTCCACCATCACATCCAGGGAGATCCAGACCGCCGTTCGTCTTCTGCTTCCCGGTGAGCTGGCCAAGCACGCCGTGTCTGAGGGCACCAAGGCTGTCACCAAGTACACCAGCTCAAAGTAAATTGCTACTGTAGCAACCCCCCAACGGCTCTTTTAAGAGCCACACAACTCCTCTCAAGAGCATGATTCGTAATGGAACCACAATTAAATACATTTCAACTGTCATAAAAATATCATTGTGTATGATATTACATACAGTGACAAGTTTCAGCCCTGCATTTAGTGGTGAGATCATGTGCTCATTACAGGTTTGTCTTAAGCGCCATGGAGCACAACTACCAAGTGGCAAAATTATCTATACATAATTTACTATGCCTTTAAGTTCATCCTGTTGGATGTCACCAAGTACACCAGCTCCAAGTAAATTGCTACTGTAGCTACCCCCAACTTTTAAAAGCCACACACTTATTTTTTTACCTTAAAGACAATCATCCTTAGAAATAATCTCCATAAACAGAGAGTGACTTGGCCCCAACACATGACCTTTACCTGAAAATACACAATCATCCTTTCAAATCATTTACCTAAAAACCAAATGTAACAGAGTGACATGACTTGACACAAGACCATCACCTTTTTAAAGGAAATACACATCTTTACAGTGGTCTGAATAAATGTGCAGATGTTCCTTCTTTTGGAGAGACAATCTTAGAGTAGATGGTAGAAACTAGACTTGAATGTCATGTTTCATTTAATGCCAGACCATGACAAATGTATGCAATACAAGTCTGATTCAGGTACATCTGAAGCATCGCTATATTTACTGCTGTTAGCAAAATGCTTTATTCAAAATAGGCTCCTTAATGTGAAGGTTAAGGCAAAAGTGCCTTTGAAGCAACCCTGGAACCCAAGAAGGGAAAAAAGGTGGTCAAGTTAAAGCATTACTCTGTCCAAGATACATACATAACATACTTTTATTTTATTCATGTAAAACAATTGTCCTCAAACGACAGCAAGTGCGTCACATCCAGAACACCAAAGCTTAGACTGAACGGTATACATTATTTAGGTGATGTTTGGAGCACCAAATGAAAATCTTAGGTGGGTCTGATGTGACTAGAGGACCGACTATTGAGGACCACTGTAACATATATTCGTAAAAATTAGCTTTTTATAAAACTATTCCATCAGGCTTGGGAACAATATTGAAGACCCCTGGGCCATACATTTATAGGTAACATTAGTAGCTTAACGTGACATCAATAGCTGAGAACAAACTTGAATTGTGCACTGCTGTGTTACATTAGTGTACACAAAGCAGGATGAGGAGGGTCAAATGGGACAGACAATAAAAAAAACATTGAGTTCATATAATGATATGAATATAATATAATTTCCATCTTTTTGTGTTGAGGGTGTAAATATTTTGCACATTATTTGGCGGTAAGACAAAGAACATAATTATTTTTAAAGAATTGTCAGTGCAATAAATCGCACAATATAGTGCATAAAAGAAACAAAGAAAGAAGGTCTTTGCTGATTGGTCAACTCATTTCCCGCTTCAGCTAGCCAATCATTGAGCGGCAAGCGTGTGTATAAAGTCATTGCTGCGGTTCGACCTGGTCATCGTGTTCGATAATCTCGACTCTTATAAAGTAAACATGTCTGGACGTGGCAAAACTGGCGGCAAAGCAAGAGCCAAGGCTAAGACCCGCTCTTCCCGTGCTGGGCTCCAGTTCCCTGTGGGTCGTGTCCACCGTCTGCTTCGCAAAGGTAACTACGCTGAGCGTGTCGGCGCCGGTGCCCCAGTGTATCTGGCCGCCGTGCTGGAGTATCTCACGGCTGAGATCCTGGAGTTGGCTGGAAACGCAGCCCGCGACAACAAGAAGACCAGGATCATCCCACGTCATCTGCAGTTGGCCGTCCGCAATGACGAGGAGCTCAACAAACTCCTTGGTGGAGTGACCATCGCTCAGGGTGGTGTCTTGCCGAACATCCAGGCTGTTCTTCTGCCCAAGAAGACTGAGAAACCTGCCAAGAAGTAAACCGGTTTTCTTGGACACAAAACCCGCAAAGGCTCTTTTAAGAGCCACACACTTTTCTGAAAGGGCTTGTTTTTCTACTCAATGTGCTGCATCTTCATACATTACACCATTCTAAAAACAGCAATTTTGAGCCATGCAGTATCAAGAGTGTGTTTTACAGTGATTAAAATACCAGAATCAGATTTTGAAAAAACAAATTCACAAAATAACACTCATCACCACCTCTTACACTTCTACATAATATTGTAGACATGACACATTGGCATTAATAAAGTTCAATGTGGCTTGCTCATATGGTGCTGATGCAGCCTATTTATTACATTTTGTTTACTTGACTGTTACTATGTTGGATATCCAGTTGAACTTGGATACTTGCCTCTCTCCAACAATACTGCTACCTTTATTTAAATCACATTGTGCACTGTTTATGCCCAGGCTATGAGATCTATGAAGTGACATTAGACGGCCACCGCTTTAACAATACCGTAGCAATCTACCAAGCTTACCAGTTGTCCTCCAATTTATTTGTTTTAAATAGGTTTGAAACTGACTGATGAAGGACAAAGCAAGAAGCCGGAGATTTTGTTTCTCTGTCATATTGAACTGCAAGTTAAGTTAATGTAATTAAAGTGATGTTACTGATGCTTGGTGAACAGAATACAGCATATGAATTATTATTTTTTTTACTAACAATAGGCCATTGTCAACCACAAGACTGACCATTTGTGACTTATTTTTTAAATGTAGCAAGATGGGACTGTATAGCCTATAGCAGAGGTAGGGAACCTATGGCTCGGGAGCCAGGTAGGGCTCTTTTGATGACTGTATCTGGCTCTCAAGCATTTCTTACTACAATAAAAATTTATTTTTGCTAACATTTTAAAGTAAACCATCACAGAAATGACTGTTAAAAATAATATTCAAAATCAACAACTTTCTTATGCATTTTAATTCGTCCATCTATATTCTGCTGCAATACGGCCCACCATATCTATCTTTCCTGATGATATTTTCCAGGTCAAACACCAAAACTTGATTATTACTGGGTAATGCTGTAGTCTACCTCGGTCATTGAGATGTCAAAAAAACATGTAAATGTAAACGTTCCTCCTTTAGTCAAATAACTAAAGCTGCAGAACCAAGCCTTCTGATGAAGATGGCCAAAAGAATGAACTACGTCTATGGAGTACGGTGCAAAACTATGCAGCAGCAGAAGTTGTATTAATGGCAACAAGTATTTGATTTATTATTAGACACTGCGCTGCTCACGAAAGTGTGCTGGCCACACCCCATTGGCGTGGGGTTGTGTGCCTGGTCTACGTAATTAGAGCACATTATCTAAAACTTACATAAAAATGCACACATTTTATTGCATTCAATGTTTAAAAAAATGTATATGGCTCTCACAGATACACATTTTAAAATATCTGGCCTTCATGGCTCTCTTCGCAAAAAGGTTCCCGACCCCTGGCCTATAGTAACAACATGATCTAATGTGTGTGTGCCTGCCCCATGGACATGTATGTGAACGCCAGTTATTTTATTTGGGATGATCTAAACTTTCCTTCATAATTATGATAAATAGATATATTTTTGGGGAAAGCTGTTCTGTTAAACCACTATTGGTAACATGCTAACCAATGGTGGCGTTCCTATATTTTGGGGTTTCAAAAAATATATAATAGAGTACTATGACAAGTATGTCACACAAAATGTATTTGGTGCCCGACTACTGAATTGGAACTCCCAACATTTAAATTAAAAAATGAAATGTACAAATATACATTTTGTTATTTCCAATCGTTACTACATAGTTTCGCTTAAATTTGGTTTTAAAATAAATGAAAGACTGTAACTCTTGCTATTGAGGTAACGGGGGAAGGGCTTCTCATCGAAGAAACGCCCACTCAGATTACGTTACCTCGCCTCTCTTAGGTCCGCAGGCATACAATATAAATGCCACTCAGCTTGACTGTCATTATTCCTTGTTAACACGGCAAGAATAAAATGTCTGGAAGAGGAAAGGGAGGTAAAGGTCTTGGTAAAGGAGGCGCCAAGCGTCATCGCAAAGTTCTTCGTGACAACATCCAGGGTATCACTAAGCCTGCTATACGCCGTCTGGCTCGCCGTGGTGGCGTCAAGCGAATTTCTGGCTTGATCTACGAGGAGACTCGCGGTGTGCTTAAAGTGTTCCTGGAGAACGTCATCCGTGATGCCGTCACCTACACTGAGCACGCCAAGAGGAAGACCGTGACCGCCATGGATGTGGTGTACGCCCTTAAGAGACAAGGACGTACTCTGTACGGTTTCGGAGGCTAGACTACATTAATTTCCAATTGACTACAAACGGTCCTTTTAAGGACCACACACTAGCACTTTACTGAGCGTCTGTTCCGTTTAACCTACAAAGTTCATACACATGCACTGAAAATATTATAGAATGTAACAGACATTTGTAGAGGAGTTAGGTTTGATATACATATGTATATATATGTATGTGCAATCTGCTTAGTGATCAGCAGTATACTCAAATAGTTATATGTACAAATGTCATAGCAATTTTACAGTACAGGCCTTCATCAAATCATATAAAGGTTTCTGGGTTTTACAATTTGCATTAGCTTTATAAAACTTCCTCTCAATGTGGGGAAATGACATTGGTGTATTTGTAGTATGTTACCCACAAAACGAACAGCTAGTTATGCCTTACATGTAAAAAAAAAGTCTACGGTAGTACATTTTAGGTTACTCCTGAAATATATCTCGCGTATCTCTAACTTCTTGTAGTAGTCGTATGCATGCTTACAAATATAAAATGTAAATTGAAAGCGTAGCGTAATTCAAAATACTGTTACGTGATGCTGAATGCTGGAATCGCGCGCCTTTTTTCTGAGCCTGTTGTGGTGTGTTAGCCAATGACAAGAAGGCGTTGGCGCAGTATTATTTGCATGAAGGTGCTATATAAGCACTGGCTTCTCCCTGAGTTTGGTTAGTTGTATCGAGAGATAACCATGCCTGAGCCAGCCAAGTCCGCGCCCAAGAAGGGCTCCAAGAAAGCCGTCACCAAGGCCGCCGGCAAGGGGAACAAGAAGAGGAGGAGCCGCAGGAAGGAGAGCTATGCCATTTACGTGTACAAGGTGCTGAAGCAGGTGCACCCTGATACCGGCATTTCTTCCAAGGCCATGAGCATCATGAACTCTTTCGTCAACGACATCTTCGAGCGTATCGCATCTGAGGCATCTCGTCTGGCTCACTACAACAAACGCTCCACCATCACATCCAGGGAGATCCAGACCGCTGTCCGTCTTCTGCTTCCCGGTGAGCTGGCCAAGCACGCCGTGTCTGAGGGCACCAAGGCTGTCACCAAGTACACCAGCTCAAAGTAAATTGCTACTGTAGCAACCCCCCCCCAACGGCTCTTTTAAGAGCCACACAACTCCTCTCAAGAGCATGATTACCTATGATGTAGATTCGTAATAGAATCACAAACGAATACATCTCAACTGTCACCAAAATATCATTGTCATATACAGTGACAAGTTTGTGAGATCAAATGTGCTAATTACAGGTTTGTCTTTAGGGCCAAAGTGACAAAATGATCTATACATATTTACTATGCCTTTAAATTCATCCTGTTGGAACCACTCTGTAAAATACTCTTAATATATGAAAATTGTCTCACAAATCTCACATTGATACATTTTATAGATGATCCAACGTTAATGTACTCGCACCTGTGATGTTTCAACATTGCAATTAAATGTCTCCTATCTTTAAGAACATATAAAATGTTAACCATATGTATTTGCTTCGATGTGTGACTCTTTAGTCACATTTAATGGAAAAAAGCTAAACTGTATTATGTGTATTCTTGTTAAATAAGCCTCGTTGCATTAAAAATACGATATAGTTTAATTTCACTAAATCTACGGTGGTGTGTGGACTCTCAGCTCCCATATCGACAGCAAAATGGTTGGTTGACACGAGACAGTTCTTGTTAATGATTGGCTCAATTCAAATTTGTCTTCTCCAATAGTTGTTCAGCTACAGCGCGTGTAGCTCTGAAATTGACCAATCAGTGATGGTGTCTGCAAATAAAACCCGCTGAGCGCCGTCATGTTCCCTATTCGCTTCATTACAAGTCGAAATGGCAAGAACCAAGCAGACAGCCCGTAAATCCACTGGTGGCAAAGCGCCCAGGAAGCAGCTGGCCACCAAGGCAGCTCGTAAGAGCGCCCCTGCTACCGGTGGAGTTAAAAAGCCTCACCGTTATAGGCCTGGTACCGTGGCCCTGAGGGAAATCCGTCGCTACCAGAAGTCAACAGAGTTGCTCATTCGCAAACTCCCGTTTCAGCGGCTGGTGAGAGAAATTGCTCAAGATTTCAAGACTGATCTGCGCTTCCAGAGCTCGGCTGTAATGGCTCTACAGGAGGCTAGCGAGGCTTACCTGGTGGGCCTGTTTGAGGACACTAACCTCTGCGCTATCCATGCTAAGAGAGTTACCATCATGCCCAAAGACATCCAGTTGGCTCGCAGAATCCGGGGAGAGAGGGCTTAAGTTTTCTCTTCCCAACCTTAAAGGCTCTTTTAAGAGCCACCACACTCTCCACTAAATGAGTCAGTCCTTTACTTACAACTAATATTGTTGTTGTACTGCATATCTTCTCGGTCATCGAACACAATCTTTTGTTCTCATTAAGCAGTTATCTTGGAAACCACGTGGGGGGGTTGTTTGGTATAAAATATACCATACAATTCAAAAGGGTGGGAAAAACATTTAAATATAATTTCTCACATCATTATAGTTACACTGTATATATGGAGAGAGCTTCCACCTTTATGAAACATTTGCATGTTCCATTAATTATTTAACCTTGACATGATTGGGAACGGCATTTAAAGCACACCCATGATGGGTTAATGTCGCCAAACAACGGCTCACTTGGGTTTGCTTTTCATATAGTGCTAATAATGAATATATCATGTAGCATCATGAGAACAAATAAAAAGTAAACGTTGTTAAAAAATTTGAATGTTCACACTATTATACTTAAATGTAAAGGTTCGTTTTATTTTGGAACTTAAGCTTGTGAAATTGTGTATTCAAGCGGCTCTTTTCTGATTGGACAACCGTTTCCCCGCTTCAGCTAGCCAATCAATGAGCAGCAAAAGTGTATTTATACACCTCTTTTCGGCTGTAATGTCTCATTGGTTCTGTATAGACAAACATCTCGACGAACATGTCTGGACGTGGCAAAACCGGCGGCAAAGCCAGAGCGAAGGCCAAGACTCGCTCTTCCCGTGCTGGGCTACAGTTCCCAGTTGGTCGTGTCCACCGTCTGCTCCGCAAAGGTAATTATGCTGAGCGTGTCGGCGCCGGTGCCCCAGTGTACCTGGCCGCCGTGCTGGAGTACCTCACTGCTGAGATCCTGGAGTTGGCTGGAAACGCAGCCCGCGACAACAAGAAGACCAGGATCATCCCACGTCATCTGCAGTTGGCCGTCCGCAATGATGAGGAGCTCAACAAACTTCTTGGTGGAGTGACCATCGCTCAGGGTGGTGTCTTGCCCAACATCCAGGCTGTTCTTCTGCCCAAGAAGACTGAGAAGCCTGCCAAGAAGTAAACCAGTTTTCCTGAAGGCAGACTCCACAAAGGCTCTTCTAAGAGCCACACACTTCTCTCAAAAAGAGCATAATTTCGTTTACAAAGTATTGGCTAATTTAGATGTGTGATATATGGAAGCAAAGTCAACTATTAAGTAATGAAAACTGAAAATTGTAGCACTTCCAAGGGGTGGTTGTGAATATTTAATTTGAATAAAATGTAAGTTTATAGAAATCTATTTTGTAAACAAACCTAATTGAACAATTTAACTATTCATGATGGGAAGTTTGGGTCTTCTTGCTCAACTCCCCTAAAAGATGGATAAATCAGTCCACGACAAATTCTTGTATTTGTATGCATTTTGCCGCTTTTGCTTTTGCCTTGGTGCAAACGGTGAAGCTGGATCTCCAGGTGTGATTTTTAACAATGAAAACTTCCTTACAAGGTTAACAGCAGTAATCACAATGGAACCTTTCCCTCAGCTCCTGAATGTAAACGGTAGCTTATGGTTATGTAAACAGAGGCATTCAGACAAGGATCATCCAATTTAAATAAATAACGTGTTTATTTCTTAATACCAGTAGGCAAGCTGCGTTAATTTAAATTTGTCCATCTTATACTTATGTCTTCATCTTATGTTATCCTTACCCCACCAGTTTATGGTTAATTTATGGTTAAATTGAGTGGAACAGAAGCTCTCAGATGAATGTGTGTGGTCCTGAAAAGGACCGTTGTGATTGAGTTAGTAACTATCTAGCCTCCAAAACCGTACAGAGTACGTCCTTGTCTCTTAAGGGCGTACACCACATCCATGGCGGTCACAGTCTTCCTCTTGGCGTGCTCAGTGTAGGTGACGGCATCACGGATGACGTTCTCCAGGAACACCTTAAGCACACCGCGAGTCTCTTCATAGATCAAACCGGAAATACGCTTGACTCCACCGCGGCGAGCCAGACGACGGATGGCAGGCTTGGTGATACCCTGGATGTTATCACGGAGAACTTTACGGTGACGCTTGGCGCCTCCTTTCCCCAATCCTTTACCTCCCTTTCCTCTTCCAGACATTTTCGATAACTTTCTGTGCTGTAATAAACTGGTCTGCTAAGACACAGTGCAGGGAATTTATTGTGTGACTGCGGACGTAAGAGAGGACAGTTCATGTAATCTGGGCCGGGCGGTTCTTAAAGGCTTCCGGGACTCGTGAGAGAGATGATAATATCAGTTGTGTTATTTTTCCAGTTAATGGTAGGAAAGGCAAGAAAGACACGTAACAATGTTTACTAGTTGCAAATGCCGTCTGTAATGTGACTTTGACAAAGAATATCTACTCTTCAAAAGTCACGTCATTTGCTTTTTTATTGGGCATTTTTTCTTTGCAGTTACTTCACAAACCTCTAGAGAGCAGCAGCGGTTTTCACTTCAGACAGCCTTCTTTCTACAAAAGTGGTGCACTTATTGTGTCATTATGCCGTGAAGCATTTATTATGGATATAAAGAAGTAGAAAAGTAGCAATACCCCTTTGATTTTCCTTTAGCGTTTTTTTGTTGTTGCTTATTGTCGTTTGTAGTCAAATTAAAGAGGCATTGGAGGCTGTTGTACTTTTAGTCTTATCTACACATACCCACCTCCTTCCCCATCACCTGCCCACCCTTCCATTCCATCCCTCACTTCCTTGCTGATGTCCCGAGGGGTCAAGTTTAAAATTCTTGCCAGCTGTAAGCTCTCCATCACTCATCTGCCCACCACACCACCACGGAAGAAGGGGACACGGGGAGAGACATCCATCTTTCGGCTGCCCTTTGTGAATATTTCATAAAAGCTCAGATTGCTAGTTAAAACAGTCATTCCTGCTTTCACAGCAACTATCTGGCCAGGTAAAAATATATCTGATTTTAATTAGTCTATGATATACAGGTGAGAGATTTTGTCATCTGGCAAGTTTGATACGTCTCTTGAAAGTTTGACTAATTGTTTTGACACTGTGAGGCTTAATTGCCACACCTCAGCATTAAAAGTGATTTTATGAGGCCTAGCAGCAGCCTTAAACCCTTACTTTGCATAGTTTAACGACTGTTTGCTTGCATAATGGATGCTACACATCCTCTAATGCAGGGGTGTCAAACTCATGCCACGGAGGGCCGAGACACGACAGGTTCTCTTTCCAGCCGGTCACTAAAGCAGGTGATTTTAATGATGAACCCTCCTTTGGTTTGAAGGAGGGAGCTCGTCAATTAAATCACCTGCAGGAGAAACGGCTTGGAAAAGAAACCTGCAGTGCTTTGGCCCTCTGTCGACACATGTGATCTAATGCATGCATATCATTTTAAAGGCCCGCAGGGTAAAGATAACCTTTTGGGCTACCATTGACCCCACCCTGTCTGCTTTTCACCCTTTATGAGTGCAATATTTTGACCTTCTGGTGTAGTGAAAGCCAATCCATTCATTATATTATTTCATTGAGGATTGTGTAAATTTACCAACATATAGTACAATGTATGTACCATAAGTAATAGACTTGCATATACTTCAATCTGTACAGTACAGAAAAATGAATACATATGATCAGTTTCTCAATAGTATTTCGAATCAGGGTGGGCGTGAAAACATTTCTTTAGCCCAGTGGGGGCGTGACATAAAATAATGCTTTACAGGAATACATTAATGATTCCAAAGCACTGCTGTATACGTCAATAATAATTTCTCAGCTGAATAATTGTCAGTAAAGGTTAATAGAACGGTTAATCGTACAATGACCTCTGGGTGTACTAGACAGCCACGGGTTGGTCGTAGTTCCAAGTGTTGATGCAAGGTGAAAAGCTCCTGTGTGTATGTGATAAGGTCCATATGGATTAATCATTTCCATGTGCGGGCTTCACAGCGTTCGAGTGGTTATCGCGCAGGCCTCACAGCTAGGAGACCCGAGTTCAATCCCACCCTCGGCCATCTCTGTGTGGAGTTTGCATGTTCTCCTCGTGCATGCATGGGTTTTCTCCGGGTACTCCGTTTTCCTCCCACATTCCAGAAACATGCTAGGTTAATTGACGACTCCAAATTGTCCATAGGTATGAATGTGAGTGTGAATGGTTGTTTGTCTATATGTGCCCTGTGATTGGCTGGCCACCAGTCCAGGGTGTAGCCCGCCTCTTGCTCAAAGACAGCTGGGATAGGCTCCAGCACCCCCTGCAACCCTTGTGAGGATAAGCAGTAGAAAATGAATGAATGAATGAATGAATTTCCATGTGCAGCCAATGTTGGTTCATTTTTCCACCAACTCCTCTTGACCAAAATTGTAACTTTTTTTGTTGTATTACTTTTCATACTGCGGACCTTGTTTTTGCTTCCGCCTGCTAATTTTCTTTCCCAGCTATATTCATCTTTGTTTTGAAGATGAATGGTGAAAGAACTGTGCAGATTCCGCATTTTAGGAAAAACAAGCACAGTTAAAAAAAATGAGAATGTACTGTAGATAATAGACTCAAGGTGTGTTTTCACTATCGGGGCTTTTAAAGTTAAAATCTTTTCCCTGCAACCTTGATACAGTGCATCATTCAAAAATGGGCCAAATCATTGGATTCAGTTTGATAATCAACATGAGGGGAAGTTAAATGCAGCTTCCAAGGGAAGCTAAAATTGATCAAATAATCAGTCAAATATGCATTGTTAAATGCGTAGACTCAAAACTGCAATATAAGTGTGCTGGAATGCTTAATTTTTAATGTTGTGTCCCTGAAACAATCTCTTTTTTCGGCAGCAGCATGGACGTTATTTGGCCAATCTCTACTGAAGCTCCAGCTTGGAGCTTGGAGCACATGGAAGCTCACAGCTAGAAAGTAAGAACCTGATTGGATAAACCGGCAAAGAACGTCACTTCCAGGGAAGCTGAGCTTCACCGGAGGTCTATGGAGCAAGCCGCTTGTTGATTTTGACTGACAGCAGCCAGAGGGGTGAGCAGAGTTTTTTTTTCCTCTTTTCACATGTGACTCAAATTGATTGTTTTCAAAAAGCAAGAGAAACATTAAGTTGCTGCAGGGACTTTCCTGACAATACTGCTCTGTATCAACCAACGCCCAAAATCATCTTTGACTGGGTAGGCATCCTCTAAAACAGGGGTCTCAAACTCAGTTTACTTGGGGGCCACTGGAGCTAGGGTCTGGGTGAGACTGGGCCGCATCAGGTTTTCCAAAAAAAAAAAAAAAACGCATTTATTAAAAACAGAAAAATGAATAAACTTTGCTTTGGTTCCGATTTTCTACAAGAAAAGCTCTGATAAAACATTCCACTGTTTTATTTTTGTACACAAAATAAGATGAAAAATAAATAAACAAATCAAGAATAAAAAAAATCAATCAATCAGAAATAAATAAATAAATATAATAATAATAATAATAATAATGAAACAGCAAATAATAAAAACCACATATAGTTGGTGGGTAGACAAATGATTTTTTTCAGATTAAAATGAACAAAGCATTATTAGAGCCCTGTAGACATGACAAAACACGACTATAGTCACATTTATACTCTTTTTATTTACAACATGCTAACTCGCAAACTAGAGAGCTAGCGACCTAAACGGTAGCCTTCAAGTTATTTCCTTTAAACTTAAATAGCCAAAAACTTACCACTTCCACACGGATAGGGAGGATAACTATTAACAGTTATTTAACCTTTAACATGAACATTAATCAAACATAATAATTTTTTTCTGGGTACATGATACCATACAGCATCCATATCAAACTTGCGCGGGCCGCACTAACATTAAACTTTCATATCAAGGCGGGGGCCTCAAACTAGTGTCCTGCGGGCCACATTTGGCCCACGGGCCGCGTGTTTGAGACCACTGCTCTAAAACAATGAGTAGAAATCTGGTATCTTCCGCAAAACAACTGAAGCTCATACTTTAAAAAGCATAATGTCAAAAGCACGGCACTGCAAATAAATGATAACATAGACTATTATTATAGATTATATATGATATATAATAATGCATAAGTGGCATTTGGGGATCTGTAGAATGTGTCTCCAAGGCACAGTTCATACTGTATTTACTGCAGCCATGCAGCAGCGAGACAAAGAATGGTTTATTTACCAGTGATGAAGTCTGTGCTGGCTCCTGGCACCTTGTTATAAAATAGTCCCGAGTGCAGGTTGGAGGCTGGAGTTGGCACGCTTCCTCTCACATTAAAAGGGGCTGACTGAGGAAAGGAAACAAGGATGTGTCTGAGCAGCCCCACTAAGCACCTTTATGGTCAACTACAACTGCGATAGTGAGTCAACAGGCCCAACATCGATGACTTCTGATGTCACATCGCTGTGCAGAAATGCTCCAGAATCGAAGTCACATACTCCATGTTTTCCTTCCATTTCTTTCCTTCACTTTTGCGAACAATAATTTGTTGATGTTGATCTATTGATGACAAAATTCAACATACTGTTGTGGCAAGGACGAGTGACCAGCAAAGGTTTACGTCTCGTTTGGGGCCCCAGGAAACCAAACACGTTAGTACCTACTTTTGCCAATGTCAAAGCGTCACGATCAAGTGGAGCCAAAGGTTCAGTAGGTGAGAGAAGTTACATCTTGAGGTCAGATTTATCTTCAATCAGAGTGCTTTTGTTTTAATGCCACTTTTTCATTATATATTCAGGCCCAAAAGTTCAACTCATTTTTTATTCCAACTTTCCTCAGAGTACCCCATTTCCTGTTTGTCTGACTCCGTCTTGAGTGTTATTTCCCCTACACTCCATTGCAGGAAGTACATGAGGGATTGTCATTGCTTTTTAGTCTCTAGCGAGCAGCATGCTCCTACCACCTCCATCAAGCTGACACGCAACCCTCCCTGTCTTCATTTCCTCCAATTTGACCCCAGATTGCAGACTTTTATCCTCTTCACGAACAAGTTCTCTGTCATACTAAATGATCCTTATGTTGGATGTTCATAATTCAGATTCGACAGCTGCAATTAAAGAAGCAATGGTAGATTTCTTCCTCGGGTTCCTAAAAAGTCCAACATTTCCAGCACTCTTCCTTTTATCAGCTGTCAGGTAGAACCTGTGATTATTTGGCAGGGTAGCATTCAGCCACAGGGGAGCTCCAGGTCTCCCTCATCACTGATCCGGGTCTCCTCCAGCCGGCTCTTAAAGCTCCATGTGGCCTACTGACATTAGACTCCCCCGTTCCACCAGACCTGCTACTCAAGGGGCAAAACACGATCCCGGTCATTTTAGGACACTTCCGGCCATCCCAGTTTTGAAAATTCACCAAGAAGATGAGGCCAAGATGGCGTTTATAGAACTAAATATATGGTTATTATGTATACTTAGTTTTAATATAAAGACAAGAAAGAGGAGAACATCCTCTCTAGATCTAACAGATCATCTCACTTAACCAGCTGTGATGTGAGTGGCTTTTAAATTGTCCATTCAGTGTTTCTAGATTGTCCGTGTTCCCGGTACTGGCTGGTACCATATACGTAGACACATTCAATGTTTTCTCTTTAAATGGAATAAATAAACGAGACACAACATACCTCACGTCCGTTCGTTTGACCTACTCAGCAGAAAGAGGACATTTACTAAGACAAAAACATCTGAAAGGGAAAACACACACCACAATAGGTCGCCAATTAACCTAGCATGTTTTTGGAATGTGGAGGAAACCGGAGTACCCGGAGAAAACCCACGCATGCACGGGGAGAACATGCAAACTCGAACTCAGGTCCTCCCGATTTCCTGACTGGGTGGCATATATGCCACCGTGCGGCATATATGAGAATATAATACAGAAAAATGCCATTAGAGGCACTTGCAGTACTTATCTTTTCCTGAAGGGGTGGTAGTGTGTTCAAGTTCAAGTTCAAGTTCAAAAACACTTTATTTATCCCCGAGGGGCAATTTAAAGGACACAGAGAGCAGCATATGGAATAAAAATGTAGAAAGCAGACAAGGACAAGTAAAAGGGCAGACACTACTGAACATACATGTACCTAGGAGAATAAATAGTAATTAAATAATTTAAAAAGTATAACAAGCTAAAGGCAGGTTGTGCGGAATCTGGATAGGGAGGGGTCCAAGTTCAGAAGCCGGACTGCTGTAGAGACAAAGGTAGCCCTCCTCCTTTGTGTTCTACATCGTGGGCATCTTAGTCTCCGACCCGATGGAAGCCACTCAAACACGGGGTGTAGCGCGTGGGAAGGGTCCTGTAGAATCCTGTATGCAGTCCGGGTTATTTGTTGATCGCAGTGTGTAGAAAGAGGTCTCACAGGATGGCCAATGATTTTGGAACAAACATTTGAAATACTGGTTAAACGAGTCCGATCCTGTAGATGCAGTGAATAAAACCATGAAATGAATGAAAAGGCCAAAATGTTCTCAATAAAAGCATAATAGAAGGTCAGCAAAAATGTTTTGTTCACTCCAAAGGAACTCAGCTTCCTCAACATGTACAGTCTCTGATTGCACTTCTTGAGGATCTCCTCTGTATTAGATGAAAATCTCAGAAGGCCATCAAATATAGTGCCTAGGTACCTATACTCCTCAACCACCTCCACCGGTTCCCCCCCAATGGTGGTAGTGATTGCCTCTGCAAGTTGTCTCTGCTTGCTGCTGTATGTCACAATCACCTCTTTGGTCTTGGTTGGGTTGAGTTGCAGGCAAACGTCATCACACCAGGTGACAAAGTCCTGAAGAGGTGTCTTGCCACTGTTTTCCTTACATGAAGAAAAAAAGGCAGTTTTTTTTAACAGTACAACACCAAGTAGAGAGTAACAGGAACATATATACCGTATTTTCCGGACTATAAGTCACACTTTTTTTCATAGGTTGGCTGTTCCTGCGACTTATACTCCAGAGCGACTTATACATGAAACAACTGTTTATGTTCCATAAACACTGGACACCTTTTCTGTTCATGTTTATTTTTTGTGTAGCTGAATAAGCATTGTGCTAGCATATCTTACACCTATTCAGCCTGTTCTCTATTCTTTTATTAATGTTAGAACTTGCCTTCCAAGAGGACGTAATGTCTGTTTTGGTCAAGTAGTTTGGAAAATGCGACTTATACTCCAGTGCGACTTATGTATGTTTTTTTCTACCTAATTATGCATATGCGACTTATACTCTGGAGTGACTTATAATCCAGAAAATATGGTCTAAAAAATATTTTCCTACTAAGAATGAATGAATTTGACTGTCAAGATGGAGGCTCAAACTCACCAGAAGGTAATCAGGCTTTTACAACAAAGTAAAGGTCAGGACACAGTTCATAAAAATAATTAAAAAAAAAAGATTGTGAACCCAAGTTATTATCCCAATGTGCAACCTGTAGTGTATTAATAAAGAAAATCTCCAGAAGTCACCTAAAAATGTGGCTGTCACTGTCAGCGGAGAGGGATTGATGTTGCGCCAGCAGGGAGAACTGCAGTGTGGATGTGAGAGTCATCATGAGGGATGGACTCCATGCATTTAAATGGCAACTTAAGGCATTTAAATGCTGATGCGGCTTGACACCAGTGCCACCATGCTTGGCGCCGCCTGCCAGTTACACCGCCTTCATAGATTCCTGACATGTTTGATCCCATCTAACGTCTCCGTTGGCTTGCGTGTAGGGGGAGGAGTTATGGAAAGCACTCTCCCATAAGCAGGGACATAATTGGCAAATGATTCACTGGTTCTCATAGCGCAACATCCCACCAACATTTGAGCGATTTCTCTGGGTATTTGACTCCATGAATAATGTATCTTGTTTCATGGAGCACAAAAACAAACTGATCCTTTGGGTAAAAGTGAAGGTAATCTAAAATCTGAACACACAGTGCAATCTGTTGGAAGTTTTCTTCTGGCTGCTTCCTGACGCACATCGCTGAGTAGGGTTGAAGAATTCTTATTAGAATGCTTCACTGTTCCGTTTTACGTCACTCGGCTGTAGCTATACAGTTTGTAATGTAATCCATTGGTTTAGCAACATCTACAAGAAAATAGACATGCAAAAGAGATTTGTACTGTATTCATTTATGGGAAAGCAGTTCAACGTAAATAAAAAGTAGTAGCCGTTATGAGCCAAAAAGTGTACCGATGTTGATGCTCTTTGTAGCATTCAAAGCTTTGCTCCTTTCACCTTCTTTGGATTCTCCCACTGAAACAGGTGATTTTTATTAATGTTGTCAGTTTAACACACACGTCATTTTCAATGTGGAAATTGCACAGAATGGTCGATTCCTCTGAATCGAATCATCAACTTTTCCAAGACACCCCTGATCCAATTGGGTGTGCAGCACTGAAAACTACTATGCAGGGGCGTTAAATGTCCTAGAATTTTAACTTGTGCCTTAGTCCTCGCCATCCAAATGTGAGTAATTCCGGGGTATAGTCTTAGGAAGCCTTTATGCACTGTGAAAAAAATGTTTAAAAAGTGAAAAATGATGGCAAAACGACAACAACCATATACGTTTGACAATATCTGCCATAAGTGTTGATGAATTAAAAAGGAGAATCATTTCACCGTCACAGTCAATTTTTTTTTGTGGCATATTTACATTTACCCACAGTAAGCCATCAATCGTCTTCATATTTTTATGTTCAAGTGACATTTTTGGAAGCCTTGTCGAATAATTTCCAGGAGTGTCTGTTTTTCAAATGAGTCAGTCCACATGAATATATCCTTGGAAATATGCTGAAGCTTGAGTGAGTCGCTGTGGGTTCCCTGTGGAGCAATATCCAGCTCTTGGCTGAATCCTCGCTGTGAGAAAATTGGCTTGTTTTTGGAGACAAATGATGTGTGACTCCACACATTTTAACTTTGGATCACAACCATTTCATGTCCCCCCCCCTCCAAATCACTTTAGAGCGTATGGCTCAAAGGCCTGTGCTATGATCTGTTCCCGTAATCCATCAGGATTCCTGTGATGTAACAAGCAGACAGAAGGTTGATTGCTTCAAAAGCTCGGGTGGGTGTTGGACAGCACCCCCCCCAACCCCCCTTCACGTTAGTCATCATAAGTATTGTCAGTGCGGCATCATGTGTATGAATCTGATTAGCTAACGTCTATTTCTCCCGAGGCCAACAGAAATGAATGCTAATTAATGCTAATTCTCAGTCTGCCCGCAGCCTGCGACTCATCTGTTTGTTGGTGGCTGACCTCATTAAGCGCAACATGATTGGTTAAACATGGCAAACACACTCGTCCCTCGCCACTTTGCGCTTTGAAAACCATTCCCTCAACCTATCGCGTTTTTTCAATAATTGATTATGGTTGACAATAGATTATTATTATTTTTTATTTTTTTAAGTCATAGCTAGTATTCTGGTGACTCGGTGTCAATAATGTTACATTACTTTAGATTTCATTACCTTAACACTGCATTGAGTCAGCATGGGATGTCCAAAATGTCAATGAAAACAGTTCTCCTCTACCACTGTGTGGAAGTGGTAAGTTTTTGACTTCTTATTTTGTGCTTTTTTTCCATATATATGCTCTATTCAAAGCGACGGCTATCTCTTGTTCTAAACAAAGATGAATAGGAGAGACGACTATATGTACACCAGGGGTCTCAAACACGCGGCCTGCAGGCCAAATGTGGCCCGCAGGACACTAGTTTGAGGCCCCCGCCTTGATATGAAAGTTTAATGTTAGTGCGGCCCGCGCAAGTTTGATATGGATGCTGTATGGTATCATGTACCCAGAAAAAATTATTAAATTGTCAAAAATCATGTCACAAATCAGCGGCGACGAATTTCTAGTTGTTCATAGTTGTTAAATAACTGTTAATAGTTATCCTCCCTATCCGTGTGGAAGTGGTAAGTTTTTGGCTATTTAAGTTTAAAGGAAATAACTTGAAGGCTACCGTTTAGGTCGCTAGCTCTCTAGTTTGCGAGTTAGCATGTGTCTCAAGACCCTGCAGTTGCGCAATATGTTGTAAATAAAAAGTATAAATGTGACTATAGTCGTGTTTTGTCATGTCTACAGGGCTCTAATAATGCTTTGTTCATTTTAATCTGAAAAAAATATATTTATTTATTACTGATTGCTTGATTTTCTTTATTCTTGATTTCTTTATTTATTTTTCATCTTATTTTGTGCAGAAATATAAAAATTAAGATATTTGATATTTTTCTGTTTTTAATAAACCTGATGTGGCCCAGCCTTGCCCGGACCCTAGCTCCAGTGGCCCCCAGGTAAATTGAGTTTGAGACCCCTGATGTACACTATAATATTCTTTATCAAATCAGACTTCAGATTTACCAGATTTGTGAAAAGGGCGCTTTTCCGTCCTCTGATTGGCTGATCAGAACAAAACATAACCCCTTATGTCGCCTGTCTATGATGTCATCAACGGGTGACTCAAAAATGTCAACACAAAATATGTTCTTTCTTGTTTTACAATTCTAGTTTTACATGCATAAACAATTTTAAATGTGCATAAATGACAAATGAAACAGTTGAGGTTACTTTTGCTTTTATTAAGGATGTCAGTGGCGAGGTCAACCACCAACCCCACCTTCCTTCCTGTTCTCAGTCAAGCCATGAATATTTAACAATTAACAAGAGTATAGTATAGAGAGTGCATCTTGTTGTTGACGGAAAGACTCACAATGTCAGTGTTACACAAACTGTGTTTAGAGCTGACAGGTTTGCAGGCAAGGAGAGATGTCATGGAGTGATGGTGCGTACAAATTGTGTGCCCCTGAGCCAAGGCTGTGTGTGTGTGTGTGTGCGTGTGTGAAAAAAAAAAACATTCATATGATGTCGTATGTCAATTATAAAATCGGCAATCTCTTTCTAATCAGTAAGCATTAAAAGAAGTTATGACTTGAGGACGGCTAATTTCATTAGCTTTATGGTTAATGACCATTAATTTCAGGCCGTGTTCACATTAGTGCTGCATCCCGCATGATCCACCTCCAGCCAGCAGCAACCCGCCTATGCCAAACCATGGCCCAGCCCACTTAGCCTTAGCATCCATAATCACAGCTCAGTTATGCAGGCTTACAGTACAGATTGTTCCCTAGCTATACACCTTAGATCTGGGCGTTCCATCCCTGCCACTTTTGCCTCCATGGGGTGAGGGGGAGCCTTGCCTCCTATGTCCCCAGGGGGGACTATCCTGTGTCAGGTGGCCCGGGGCAGGGCCGGGCTCCGCTTCCTGGGGCGTGGATGGTGGCATGGGGTGCCTCCTCCATGGAGTCAGTTGTTGACGCCCGCGGAGTGATGTTGTGAGGAGCGACTGTATGTGACATAGACAAGCGCTCATTATTCTGAAGGCTTGATGGACGTGTTCATGTTTGTTTACTTCTGTGAGAAGCAGACTCAAACCATCACGCTGCTCTATTCTAAGAATGGTGCATTCAGGCGGAACTCTTTGCATGGAAGTACAAGATGCTGCTGCATTTACATATGCTCGGAAATCACATCAAACCTGCAAGCCTGAATTACATTCTATCTTGGAACACAAGTCATAACGAGAGCATAATGCGAATGTTATACTAGTAATAACGTCACCAGTGTTAAACAAATAGACTTTGGGACATCTTACAACCATTTAAGGAGTTTGCATTGCAGTTTTATTCCGTTGTTGCTGTATTTTTCCTACCTGTCTTCTACATCTTTGACCTTTTTATGAGTCTAAACCAGCTGACTTAAGCTACTCTCCACATTCCCCTCATGTTGAAAAGTTTTAGATGGAATTCTTGCTCCAGAGTTTTTTGTTTTTTTTTTCCTCAGCCATGTCTATTGCTTTCATTTTCAATATTGTCATCCTTCTCACCCAAGTAAACAGAAGAGAGTACAAACCTCATTTCAGCATCTTCACCTGCATTTTATATCTCAGGGAAAACAAAAGCAACCCCGGAAAAGGTCTCAGGTGTGGATGCTCTTATGTTGCTATTGAACGGCAGTGCTGGGATTCCATTCTAAATTCTCTTCTGTTAACATGTTCATGTTTTTTTGGTTTTATTCTGGCATTGCCCTCAACCATATCAAGGTCAACTTGAGGGTTATTGTGGACAAATCAGTTCATGTCTGGACCTCATAATGCAGAGATTGAGGCAAGGTGCTCACGAGTAAAGAACATTTATATAATATATATATATATATATATATATATATATTCCACAAGCACAAACAGGTGGAAGTACAAACAACTCTGGCGTGGAGTCGAAAAGGCAAACAAAAGGCAACGATGCAGAAAGAGATTACAGAAGCACCGTGAGGCAAGAACAACAACAAGGAACAAGAAAAAGATGTTACAGGAGATGCAGCAGGGCGCATCGAGGAAAAAAAGGTACCTAAGACAACTGGAAGGAAAAATTGCAAACAGGAAAAACTCCATACTGCTGCCTCAAGTTGCCGATTGCCAACACCAAACCACTAGAGCAGTGATTCCCAAAGTGTGGGCCGCGGCCCCCTGGTGGGCCGTGGTGGTACTTCCGGTGAGCCATGAGAGGTCATTAAAAATATGATTCATTTTTGTAAATATTATTATTTTTAATTATTGTAAAAAAAATATTGCACAATTTAAAAACAATATATATAAGTAATAACCTATTGAGTGTTATTGACCTGTCACAATATTTTAGGAACCTTATACAGTTTATGATTAGAACGTAGCTCTTTGGTCATCATGCCAGTTTTGAATGCAGTTATGAAAAGTATGAGAATTAATTCTGTCTAGTGTGTACACCACAGATTAAAAGTTTGGGCTTCCTTTATCCCCCTGTTTTCATTTCAATCCTTAATAATAATAATAATATTATTGTACATATGATTAATATTAATATTAATATGAATAATATATAATATTAATATTATTAATTAATATCAATTAATGTTAATATTAATTAAGTTAAGTGCTCTGAGAATGGAGCATTTCATCTATGCACTGTTTATAGGACAAAGGTGGGCCGCGGACATTTTTGGGATTTTCAAGTGGGCCCTGATTTGGTAAAGTTTGGGAACCCCTGTACTCTAATAAAGGCATATCTTACTAGAGAAATGACATTACAATGAACAACAGTTCATTTAGACATTTTTATGCTTGGAAATGTTACATTTGGAAATGTAAAATGACAGCACATTTGAAGCTTTTGTAATTTATCTTTGACAATTCGATGGCAGTACTTGAGAAAATCACGATAAGGCAACAACTATGAACGACTAAGCAGAAATTCGTCGCCGCTGATTTGTGACATGATTTTTGACAATGATCTCTACGGAGAAGCAGAGACGTCTCAGGTGGGAGGGTGGAGGTAGCACTGCAGCGGAAATGAAAGGGTAGCCGAAGAGGCTTTCAAAAAGAAGACAGATGGTCAAGGGGGTACTTTTCAGAAGAAATTACTGTGAGTGGTGCACGAGTCTGAAATCTTAAAGACTCACAAGATAGTAGAAGTAGAGGAGTGACCATCTTGGGCTCCGTCTTGGTGTCCGAGTCACCGCTGACTGCGGAGAAGTGTTGCTTTGCATATGAATGCCTTTTACTATTGAAATGAAATAAAACAAATCCAGAGAATCAGGATTTCTGTAATTGTCCATGTGTGTTATCCACACCAACACCGTAAGTCAATAACTTCATGTTCTGTTGTTACATAATATTTAAAAAAAGGAACTAATGTCACATACAGACAGTATGTCTTAGGCCACAGTCCTTTCATTCACACATCTTCCACTGAAGATGGAGTTTTTGAAAAGCTCCACTCTGGCAAAAGCTTCATTTTCAGGACAAAAACATATGCATGCACGGACATGAAAGGCCAAAATGCATTGAAAAATATGTTTTTAAAACATCTGTATTCATGTGGCCTGCCCTAAATGTTGTGCTGACATGACTTCTTGACGGTGTCCCTGAGCCACTGGCATATGTTTGGATCGATGTCGTGGGCTCTAATAGAGCACGCCTCTTTTGAAATTGCAGTCACCAGCTGTCAAGTTGACCGCGCTCAGATTGTGAAGTAGGCGGGTAACATCTGCCCGGCTCTCCCAGATGAATCAGGGGCGTCTCTGGGGGAAGGAAAAGCCTCAGGCACAACATCGAAAATAAATTACAGTGCAATATATACATATATTCACATTTTTTTTCTACTATTGTTTCTTTTTTCATTTATTTCAACCTTCCTTTTGTAATTTTTTTCTCATTAGAATATTATTTTTTTCCTCTTAATATTTTGGATTTATTCCTGTAAAATTACTACTTTTGTCATATTTCATCTGCTGTTTTTTTCTTTTTAATTTTCCAGCCATTTCATTTTTTTCTCAAAATTATGACTTGATTCAAATCATATTTTGACTTTATCCTCAAAAGATTGTAACTTTTTCCATTCCATGAAAAAAAACACAATTTGTTATTGTTACAACTTAAAAAATTGTGTCTTTAATTCAACAAAATTATCCAACTAAAATGTGATTTTCCTCATAATTTGATCTTATTCTCATAAAATTATGACTGTAGATTTTTGTATATTTAGACTTTATAGATTAGATTGAATCTTTTCTCTCAATATTTTGAATTGAATCTGGTAAAATTACCACTTTTTTCATATTTCATCTGCTGTTTTTTTAATTTTCCAGCTCTTTCCTTTTTCTCTCAAAATTATGACTTTATTCAAATCATATTTTGACTTTATCCTCAAAAGATTCTAACTTTTTCCATTTGAAAAAAAACATGATTTGTTGTTGTTACAACTTTAAAAAAATTGTGTTTTTAATTCTTCAAAATTATGCGACTACAATTAGATTTTCCTCATAATTTGATCCTATTCTCATAAAATTATGACTGTAGATTAGTGTATGTTTAGACTTTATAGATTAGATTGAATCTTTTTTCTCTCAATATTTTGAATTGAATCTTGTAAAATTACCCCTTTTTTATATTTCATCTGCTGTTTTTTTTTAATTTTCCAGCTATTTCATTTTTTCTCAAAATTCTGACTTTATTCAAATCATATTTAGACTTTATCCTCCAAAGATTGTAATTTTTTCCATTTGAAAAAAAAACATGATTTGTTGTTCTTACAACGTAAAAAAATTGTGTCTTTAATTAGATCTTATTGTCATAAAATTATGACTGTAAATTAGTGTATATTTATGCTTTATAGATTCCATTGAATCTTTTTTCTCTCAATATTTTGAATTTAATTTTTCTAAAATTACGTTATATTTTTCCTTTGGCCACCCAATTTTTATTTTAAGTATTTCAACCTTTTTTTTTGGACACCCCTGGCATACAGCGTATGTATGCAATGTTACTATAGTCATCAATGCTGGGCATGTATTCCAAACTGGGAGTCTGATGAAGAAACTTTAATTGATGTCATGACCAAGACAACAAGACCACAAATTTCCAAGATTGGATGACAGAGGGGTCAGTCCTGTTAATACACGATGCAACATGAGAAATTTAATTTGGACACCTTAATGCACAAAACATCATAAGCCTAACGGAAATAACACCAATCACATAAGTCAACCGGTTCGGCGCGAGTAAAATGAATAATTCATTCATCCGAATGGGAGGTGTGCACAGGAAGTGATAATATATGAAGGTACACAGTTTAGTTTGCCTCGGCAGTAGTCTGTACTCGCACTGTACTCGTCACACTTATTTGGTCTCACTTGCATCCATGTCGTCGGGTGGCTCATCCCTCTAAGTCGGACGATGCCCTTGTCTGTGTAGAGGAAAACCTTTGAGATTATCGCCATGACTCTTCATTACAGCTTGGCTCTAACCTTTAATATCTTGCCGTGGCCTCGGCGTTATGAAGGAGAAATTGTTGATGGGAGTTTGGTGAACTTTTTGTAGAGGTGCAAAGGAAGTTGAAAGGAGCGATTCACCTTGGGAAATACTTTCTGTATGTTCTTGCTTTTGGTCATGTTCCAGATCTTGTGTAGTACATTCAAGCCCTAACTTTATCCATATAGTGATGAGGTAATTGTTGTCCAGATCCAGGGTTCAATGTGTAGACTCCATATCATACATATATATAGGGCATAAATGGTCAAAAACAAACTGAAATGTATTACACCATAATTCCTCATTCAATCGCCGTGAAGTAGGATTCCTTCTTTATAAATGTTCATCGTTACGTCATATTCTAAATCTAACATTTTCGGATCGGAACAGCCAGTCCAGAAGTTACGTTTATTTTTGTGGGAGGCAAAAAGAGGTACAAAGTAAAAGAGATTTCCAACCAGGAAGTGAAAAAGCATGTGGGGGTGTAGCGTGCAGGAGGTTACGCATTGAAGAGACATTCTGATGCATTCACACGCGTGAACGAGTGCGCAAACCCTTGCGTACATGCAGTTCAGTTCCAAATGTGAAAATTGTAAATAGTCCATGGTGGTTTTTTTTTTGTAAATAAATAATTATTTTCATATAAAACAACCATTTTCTGGATTGTTTACATTGTGGCATAGCTCAATATACATGATGGAAGTTATGCTGTTTTTAAGTTTAAGCTGTCTTTTTACTGTTTATATTTTCCTGAAAATTACCTACATTCTACTGCTGGTTACTAAAAAAACAGAAAAAGGTGCAAAGTCTTTCGCTTAGTTGGAACCTTGTTCATAAAAGACAATATTCCGTGTGCCTTGAAAAATGCATCAAAATTGTTGAGGAATGTTGAAAAAAATATTGAAATATTGAAAAAAAATATATTGAAAAATGGCTGGGATTGAATGAGTTACTATAAATACACTATATATAATTTTGATACTATGCTATACTTTTTCAATGTTAAACAAATGTGCATGGACAGAGTTAAGTGTTTTATAAAGAACAGTGAAATATTCGTTAGGCAGACTTAAGGTGAGTAGTGCAAAGCTGCAGAATGTGTTTCTGGGCTCCATCAGGCCCCAGTCCTTCATGTCATGTGTTACATTTCCTCTTCCAGCACCAACTAAATTGGAAATCAGAAAATACCAAAGAGCTGCTCTGAACTTCAGAGGTTTCTGGTGAAAGTAATTTGACATATTTGGGGGGGAAAGGCTTCACGGCCTGGCTTCCACAGCATTTCCACCGGGGTTCAACTTGACTTACCTTGAAAGTCATTCCTCCCTCTGCTGTTTCCTCACAATTTTATTCCACCTGCCTCTTTTATCTTGCCTCTCTTCCAGCGCTACACCCTATTCTCCAGTCTAGTGCTCTCCCAATTACCTCTGTGGAGTCACTGGTTTGTTAAGATAAGTGAGGCGGCGGTGGAGATAGGCCTCCAATCTTAAATAAAACACACCAACTGCTGTGTCTCACCTCGTTGCGCTTAATGGCAGGGACCCAAATGCTCCCATCCTGGAGCACGGTACTAAAGGTGCAGTCGTAAGACAGGCCTGATTTACATGCAGTAACAGTTTCATCAAGACCCCCGTGCCGGTTTTTATGTTACATAGCGCAACATTACAGGAGGTGTGAGAACGTCTGCAGTTAAAATAAATACATGATTGTATCTTTATGGGGTACATTAGATTACGGCCACTGTGGTGCCTTTAAAGGTGCTCTTTCTTCACCTTTTCTGCCAGGCAATGTACCACGGCTGGAAGGTAATATTACGGTGATGATGCTTGTCTGATGAGCCGTTTATATTCTACCGTGTTTCGACTGAATATTTTAGAAAAACAATTACAAAAAAAATGTGGTTGAAGCTCAAATGTATTTTGGATGCCCAATTGTTAAAGTCTTTAAAGGAAGTTGCTCTTTATTTGTGGAGGCTATAGCCAAAACGAAATCCCTACTACAATAACATTAAACGCAACACAGCAAACTTGACACCACGCAGTCACACACAGGACAACTACTAATACAACATGGACGGATAAACAACCATTTACTTAACATTAAGCATATAATATTAAAAAGGTAGCTGCACGGCGGTCGAGTGGTTCGCACGCAGGCTAACCCGGGTTCGATTCCACCCTCGGCCATCTCTGTGTGGAGTTTGCATGTTCTCCCCGTGCATGCGTGGGTTTTCTCCGGGTACTCCGGTTTCCTCCCACATTCCAAAAACATGCTAGGTTAATTGGCCACTCCAAATTGTCCATAGGTATGATTGTGAGTGTAAATGGTTGTTTGTCTATATGTGCCCTGTGATTGGCTGGCCACCAGTCCAGGGTGCACCCCGCCTCTCGCTTGAAGACAGCTGGGATAGGCTCCAGCACCCACCGCGGCCTTCGTGAGGATAAGCAGTAGAAAATGAATGAATGAATGAATTAATTAATTTTAAAAAGGTCGCAAGGTATGCCGGTAAGCAGGAAGTCCCTCCAGCAACGCCACGGTATTATATTAGGATGTCTAGCAAAGCTGTAGCTTCAAGGTCTGTAAGTCAAATGCAAAAAAGAAAAGCTATTTTTCAGTAATAACCATAATCATTTAAGTTGTCTCGAGTCAGATTTCCTGCACAGCATGCAGAAATATTATGAACATATCATTCCAAACCTTTTATTATTATAAGCCCGTCATGCATTATTCACGTTTTCCAACAGTGTTATTAAGGGCCTCTACAGCCAAGAACTGAATGGGGCGAGTGCAGCGCCATGTGGACTGGAGCATCGATGTCCTTCGGGGATGTCAAAGCGTTTATGCTTTCCCTTTGTCTTTGTGTATGTGAACACACCACACTCACAGTCACGCCAATCATCTCCGTGCTGTGAAGGACGCCGTGCACAGCTGCTCCGTTTGAAAACTCACTCGCGCACCGAGCTGCTGCGGCGCGTCTGTTTTTATAGCAGCTCGTGATACGAGTAGGGGACGGCAATTAAGCAGTCTATAGCTCAATTTAGGCACAGCTACTGTGGCTAGTCAGGATCCCTGCTCAGATGATCGGCTGACTGTGACTGTCTATGATGGACCCCAACCTGCTTTGGACAGGGAGGGGTGCCCATTCTGAAAATATATTTAACGTCTATTCAAGTTAAAAACAACAAAAAAAATTGAATTGAGTAATTTTGCAAGAATTCTGACAACACTGTGAGAAATAATTAGGAGAAAAAAACACATTTTTAGTAGTATAAGATGAAATATTACAGAAATGTATGGAATATTATGTGAAAAAAAATGTAATTATTGAAAAATGACCACAATACTAAGAATTTCAATAGTGGGGTAATTCACACAGTGATTAGGATTAAAAGGGTATACCCATGCATCACCATTCATCAGTCATATGTAATTAGTTTTAATCACTACTGACTGTGATTTGAGGTTATGTCAGTGGAAAGGAATTCCAGCATCACTCTATGAAATCACGGTTCCAGTTTAACACTGCACAGACGCGCATTCAAATATGAAACCATTGGAAGAAGATCTTCCTTTACAGGTGCTGCATTTTTTTCATTGATCCCTATTTTCTCTCGATGCGTTTCCGAGCGAGCACCGCTGCATTTCTCAAACTTGCATTCCCAAAGCAGCGTTGCATAAACAGTGTCTCTTGCTCAAGGGCAAATTGACTGCCATGGATGTGACAGCACACATTGTCAATTTCCTCAAACTCCACAGACTGCTGACAAAGTGACATTTCGGACACATTTGATTGAAAATAGCCTACCTACAAACCCAGCATATTTGTGTTTGTATAAAAGCTCCACTCTTATTTCCTCCAGTAAATATACGAGTCCATTCTAATGGATCCTTTAGAGAAATCCCAAACCTTCAGTAGCGGCCATTTTAAACGATTTTGACTGATCTTTGAAGGCACATATAATTTTGTGTTGCATTGAACCTACCAAAACAAAATGTTTCCAACTTTTACTGTTCTTTGGAAATCAGCAGTAGAACATAAATAAGTTTCAGGAAAGTATCAGTTCCCGACTACAAAAAGGAACAGCTTTTTGTTCATTCATTCATTCATTTTCTACCGCTTATACTCACAAGGGTCGCGGGGGGTGCTGGAGCCTATTTCAGCTGTCTTCAGGTGAGAGGCGGGGTACACTTTGGACTCGTGGCCAGCCAATCCCAGGGCACATATAGACAAACAACCATTCACACTCACATTCATACCTATGGACAATTTGGAGTGGCTAATTAACCTAGCATGTTTTTGGAATGTGGGAGGAATCCGGAGTACCCGGAGAAAACCCACGCATGCACGGGGAGAACATGCAAACTCCACATAGAGATGGCCGAGGGTGGAATTGAACCCTAGTCTCCTAGCTGAGAGGTCTGTGCGCTAACCACTCGAACGCCGTGCAGACCCTAATTTAATTAATTCATTAAGTCATTTTCTACCACTTATCCTCATGAGGGTTACGGGGGGTGCCGGAGCCTATCCCAGCTGTCTTGGGGCGAGAAGCGAGGTACACCCTGGACTGGTGGCAAGCCCCCTAATTTAATTTTAATAATAAAAAACCACTGTCACTGCAAATATCAATTATGCATGCTTGTCATTTCTGTCACTTTGAGGCGAGCCGCATCGGACACGTGCTCGTTTGCTGCATGATCTTTCGTCAGTGACACGGTTTGTGGAACCGTAGACAGCAGCCTGATTGCACAAAGAACATCTGTTACACTTCAATTTGCTCAAAAGACACGGCTGATCTTTGTGAGTCTAATTGATATCAAACATTTCTCCCAGCGATATCTTTACGTCAAAGCAGTTACACCCAATCGTCGGCATCATGTTGTTGTCAGGATGCTGCCGGTGAATTATTCACGCTTGGGTGACCCACTGAGGAGATCATTCCAAACTGTCGTGCCAGGAAAAGCGCAGGTATTATTGATAATATGAAACCTGGCAACATCCTGTTTATGTGTGCAAGTTTCATGAAGGAACCTCCACCAGAGCAGGCTGGCTCACTCCTTTGAGAAGTGCACGCAGAACTCTGCTCCATCTAATAAGACATGAACCCCTGCTGAAAATATGACTTGTGATGTTTGGGTACTGGCTAAATAATGTTATTTCAATCTGGTAGAAGCCGCTGCAGCGAAGGACTGAACATATTTTGGAATAAGGAGTCATGGAGTAATGACACACAAAGATAATCATATGCTAAGCTAATGTCACATTCACTAACAGGAATATTGATAGAATTTTTTTTTAGGTTCCAGAAAATCACTAAAAATAATTTATTGGTATATTTATAGATACAATATTATACTTTACCCCTGGTCAAGATTTTATAGGATTTTTTAAAAATAGGATTTACAGAAAGCATCCAATAATTATTTAATACCCTTGTGAATTTGAATACCTTTTATACTAATCATTGGGCCGGGGCATCATTGATGATTGCAGTATGACGCTGTGTAACCCACCTGATCCAGCCAGCCCCACGGTCCTTGAACCAGGCCATCTGTCGACTAGATGTCTAGCACACGTCTAAAAAAACATCAGGGCGTGAGGTTCACCAGCATGCTTAACTGCACCAGCTGGCATCGTTTACACTCATCGGCCCTAAACCTCACTCTCATCAGCTTCATGGCACCGATGTACGCTGCAGAATGAGAGTCGATAGCAGTAGCCATTTAGCTCAAAGTCTGGAACTCGATGTCCAGCGCAGTTTTGTGTGAGGCTTACCAACATGTCTTCCTCAGCCGCACCAGATGGCATCCTTCACAACTGCATCAATATGTATCCGTTACATTTCCCTCTTTAGGATTAGTATATGTTGTAGAGGCTGCACGGTGGTTGAGTGGTTAGCATGCAGACCTCACAGCGAGGAGACTCTGTGTGGAGTTTGCATGTTCTCCCCGTGCATGCGTGGGTTTTCTCCGGGTTCCTCCCACATTCCAAAAACATGCTAGGTTAATTGGCCACTCCAAATTGTCCATAGGTATGAATGTGAGTGTGAATGGTTGTTTGTCTATATGTGCCCTGTGATTGGCTGCCCACCAGTCCAGGGTGTACCCCGCCTCTCGCCTGAAGACAGCTGGGATAGGCTCCAGCACCCACCGCAGCCTTTGTGAGGATAAGCGGTAGAAAATGAATGAATGAATGAATGAATGTCCGGAAGAATCCAACGTCATTTTGCGATGTTTTCTGGTAAATTTACAAATTTTATTTACAACTTTTTTTCCTCGAAAACTCTCGAAACTCTAAAATCCTAATGCTCTTTTTTTTACTACATCACTACTATACTACATCTACATCAAATTTCTGACTTTATTTATTCCCTTGTTGCCAGAAATTGCCGTGAATAAAGTTGTAAATTTCTGACTTTACTTCCCTACATTTATGACTATGTTTCTCAGAAATTTACAAATTTATACTTGTCGATTTACAACATTTTTTCTTGTGAACTCATGAATTTATTCTTGCATATTTGCAACCTTTTTTCACCTAAATAAATGTATGACTTTAGTTTCAAAATAATACTCCATTGTAATACATCACTTCCGTAAATTTACGGTTTCATTCTTATTTACGACTTTTTTCTCAGAAATGTATTTTAGAGTTTTTTCTCATAAATGTACGAATTTATTCTTGTAAATTGACAGAATCAGGGTGTACCCCGCCTCTCGCGCGAAGACAGCTGGGATAGCCTCCAGCACCCCCACGACCCTCGTGAGGATAAGCGATAAAAAATGAATGAATGAATATTTTGTAGACTACATAAACAAGTCGTATGTTTGAAATGTTATCGATTCATGCCACTCGCAAAGCAACTTGATTCGGAAGTCTGCATGTTTATCTCTGGACTATCATCAACCGTAGGCGAGCCTGTGAACAGAAGTGATTGGCGCACTGTCCGGTCCTTGCTTTGAACAGTCCAAAGACGCCAGTATGACTTCGAGAAAGAGGACTATGATTGTCAGTATTACCACGCATCTGAAATTGTGTAGGATAGCTTGCGCTGATCAAACAGTGGGGGTGCACCCAGCAGGTGGTTAACTCACACAACCATCTGATGTCTTGACACCCCACTGAATGTCGACCGTGGCTCCGAGTGACAGTATCAAACGATTCAGTGGCGGTGAGATGTAATTACACAGTGTTGCATGGAAAATGGGAGGAGGTCACTGGAGGGATTAGGATTTGTCGAGTGAGAAACTTTTGTTCCTTTTGCAGAGAGAATTTGATGGAGGGCATACAGTAGCAGGACTTTTTAATGAGGTGTTCAGTGTCTGCGTTTTAGACATCCATTGGTTCACATGTCTTCACTTTTCATGTAGACACAGTTGTTGTTTTGCAGGCTTTTTGTCATGAATTTACATTTAAGTCCTGAAATAATTTGGATTTTTTTTCTCTCACAAAAGTCAAAAGATTGAGGAGGAATTTTTTAGTGTACATTTCAAGAACAAATCAGTTTTTCTCCTACTGCGTCTGTCGATGTGAAAAGTAAATCACTTTCCAACACATGCGGGTGTGTTTATTCTTATAATTCCTGGCAGATCCTACAATATTGAAATTTATTCATGAATATGACTTCCCCCATCTGTTCATGTCTAATCATGAAGAGCTTGGTTTGTTCTCCTAATAGACTTTCACAGTGAGGAGCCTGAGCTTGTTAGAGCCATTTTATTCTTTTTATTTTTTTTGCATCTTGACAAAGCAGATGCTATCTTTCAATTTATTCTGACACTTTTTTTTCTGTACTTTTGGGCAAATACCAGCTTGAGTGTGTTCTGACACTTCATCTTCCCCTTTCTATTTACACTCTTGCAGTTACGTGATCTGCTGGGTCATGTCTGAAAATGGTTTTATTGACGTTTTTGTCTGCCAAAGTAGCAGTTGCTATTATGCTTTTTGCTATTTGTGTTGCCCATATATACTGTAGATGATATATTTGACTCTTCAACTGGGCTGACCTTTAAACGTACCATTTGAAAAATATCCCACTATACAGCTCATTATTGTTGTCCAGCTATGTCACATATATATACGTATATATACCATACTGACTCAAAGTTATGGTTTACATTTGTGGATGAGATATTCATACATTCAAACGTCATGTCATCTGACAACAAATCTGCAATTTAGTTGATTAATCTGAAGCTTGTTTTGATTAATCGAATAATCGGTTAAACTTGGCAGACCACATCATTTGAACCAAACCCAAGGAGTTTATGGTTTGGTCCACAACATGTCAGAAAGCAGCCAAAAATGTTGCTCACTGTTTTCCAAAGTAAAAGCTGATATGCGTCATTATCTGGTTTTGTCAAAAAAGCAGAGACAATAAGTCTGCTTTTATTTAAGATGATGGAAATTAAGAAATGTGAGAGAATTATTCGATAAAAATGATGAATTGAATACCAAAATAATTGTTGATGAATAATTATGGCAGCTCTAGACAATTAATGGTTCACTATACTGGGAGCTCCAAGGCTGCCCTCGTTATGATGTGAAATTGACTTAAATGATCCTTTTTCTGATTGGTCCCTATTATCACATGGCTGCTTGTGTGAAGCGACCAGTTGTCCGTCCCCCTCACCGTGCAACCTTCACTGGCCAAACCCGGCCAGAGAGTCACTGCTGTTGAGAGCCAATTGTTGTGTTGTAATTGGTCTGATGTTGTCACCAAATGCTGGTGTCCTTCTCTGGTGACTGAAGAAGGCTTGTTTTGTGCTGGGAGGCAGATGGTATGAAGCACATTGGGTTTCTCTGGAAGCACTCCTTCCTGCTGAGAAGGGTTTTGGTTGAAATTATGGAGCTTTTAGAATAAATCTTACATTTTTGAGAGTGTGTTGGCCTACTTGGCAGGGGACAGTCGGGCTCACAATATGAAAATGAATAATGTACCATTGTGTCTATCATTGCCATTGTCATTGGTATTGGTTTCAATAGCCACGTATACATGGACCCAAAGATTCCAACTGCATTCGGTTTATTTGCTCAAACGAAAACAATTGAAACTTTGTATACACCTCATTCCGAAAGAAAAGTGCCAATCCGAATGAATATATATTCGGATTCACAGGGGTGGAATGGCTGCACGTTGCTGGTGGTTAGCGCGCAGACCTCACAGCTAGGAGACCAGGGTTCAATCCCACCTTCGGCCATCTCTGTGTGGAGTTTGCATGTTCTCCCCGTGCACGCGTGGGTTTTCTCCGGGTACTCGGGTTTGCTAGGTTAATTGGCAACTCCAAATTGTCCATTGCACGGCGGTCAGGTGGTTCGCACGCAGGCCGCACAGGCTAACCTGGGTTCGATTCCACCCTCGGCCATCTCTGTGTGGAGTTTGCATGTTCTCCCCGTGCATGCGTGGGTTTTCTCCGGGTACTCCGGTTTCCTCCCACATTCCAAAAACATGCTAGGTTAATTAGCCACTCCAAATTGTCCATAGGTATGAATATGAGTGTGAATGGTTGTTTGTCTATATGTGCCCTGTGATTGGCTGGCCACCAGTCCAGGGTGTACCCCGCCTCTCGCCCGAAGACTGCTAGGATAGGCTCCAGCACCCCCGCGACCCTTGTGAGGAAAAGCGGTAGAAAATGAATGAATGAACGGGGGTGGAATATTCCTTTCCCCAATCCGATTGAGGTATCTTTGTGCCCGCTCAAACGGAAAGTTGTCAGGGTGTGTTCTTCTTCGTCGTCTTATTGGCGGTTGGCAAGCAGCTTTTACGGAATAATTGCCACTATCCCATGTTGTTGACGCTGCTCTTTGCTGCCATCATCAGTTATCTGGCTTCTGCACTGTTCTCGTTGTTCTAAAAATATTGTAATTATTATATTTGTTTCTCTCTGTCTGTCCCCTCTTAGGAATAGTGTAATTGTCTTTGTTGTTGATGTACTTTTTGCTTGCTCTGTTCTCTCTTCCCTCTCCGTCCCCTCTTACGCAATGCCATCGCTGTGTAGTAGGTTATTGCATCTGTTACTGCTCTTGCTGCTTCTTCTGTTGTTTCTCCTCTTTTCTCTCTTTACCCTCTGCCCCCCCCCCCCCTCCTCCCCCCGAAGAAATGATGCCATTGCTGCACAGGATGTCGCTGAGACTTTTGTTGTTCTCTTCAGTCGCTTAAATGAGAGCATGAGTCTAATGAAAGGAAACAGACAAGGAGTGTCCACGTCACACCTCACTTACACAACACAAACAAAGAACCCCCAAAAAAGAAATAGACGATTTTCATTGGTCATACATTCAAGCAAGATTTCCAGATGATTCTTGAGAAGAGTTAAAGTCAGGTAGCAAGAGAGCGACGATGCTGCATTGATGGGAGTAAAACACATGCAGCTTTCTCCTCAATTTACTAGACATGTTGCCCGTCACCTCTCAGAGACAGCCTGTAATTTCATAAATCAATGATGCAACATCAAGATGACTACACTTGACATTTTGAAGGGAAGGGACACCCACCATCTGATCGATTTTTACAGCACATTAAACACAGAGCAGCACTCACGTCACATCAGAGCTGAAGTACTGAGACACCTGGCTGCTACGCAAGAAGCCGACATTGACGATAGACATAGCGGATTTGGCTTATGGGGCTAACATGATTATCCGTAAGTAAGGGGTCTATTCGGGTTCTAAAGTGGTAGGTCAGGGGCTACAATTTGCAGTAGGCAACTATGAGAAGCGGGAGAAAATAGCACACCATGCATTGCCCCAAACTGAGAATGCGAGAATGCATCCTAGATTTTGACATTTTGAAGTTCTTATTTTGTAGTGGAAGCAAAGATATTTGTTTGCAAAGAAATCCTTGCGTTGGAAACAAAGTTCAAACATTTTTTCCTCAAGTGGGCTGATAGCAAACATCTTTCTGTTGCTATTGTTTATCCTTTATATATCCTTTATAGAGGAAAAAAAAAGACCAATATTTTTGATGCAAACAAACACACGCTCTCCCGCCTACTTATCACAGACACAAAGAAACATTGTGCTTGCAACATTTTGTAGCGGAAGCGTTGGCATATGTGTTTGTAGTTCCTGTGTATTTACATTAAAGCAGAATTATGTAAATATTTCACTTTAAAATAAGTTTGGTGTCATTTTGAGCTAGATGCGAATAGTACCTTTGACAAAAATACATGAAAGTTCAGTTTGAACTGGAGGTAGTGCAAAAGAACATCATGATCAGCTCAGGAACAATACGTTGGGCAACAAACTGTACCGTGGTAGAGTACCTGTAGTCTTCATTGTGGGTGGAATTTCCCCATGCAACAACAGGTTGTTCATACACTTTATACATAATATACATATTTTATGGCAAAGTATGGACAATTTCAATATCACCCCCTATTGGTAGGAATTTTTCTTACATATAGAGTACATATATTTGGTGCTACATTTGGTGAATTAATTAACACGATTCTAGGATATTTCAAGATTTCAAATCAGTTCATTTCTGCTTTCACATGCAATTTGTACTAAAATTGCTTCCATCTATCCATCCATTTTCTATGCCGCTTTTCCTCACTAGGGTTGCGGGTATGCTGGAGCCTATCCCAGCTGACATCTTCCTCTTGTTCATTATCTAATTACATGAATGTATGATGTCATATAATGATATCCATTCCAATACGGTAGTTGAATCAATAAATATAATACAGTGCCGTTGTACACATGCATTGTCAACAGCAATTGGAGTGATCGGCATATATTTAAATGATCCACCTTGATCTTGAACTTTCCTTTTGTTTAGTACAAAGACTATTTCCAAAGCAATAATTTTAGCCTGGTTTGTCAGCGTGACATTGTGCTACAATACCGACACGCAAGCCATCATCATTATCATTATCACACACGGGGAGCCAGAATACACATCATTACTTCCTCCTTGTCTTCCCCAAGGACGCTGAAAAAACACAGACGTAAAAGCAAAAATATCATCAGAGATAATGTAAGCAGAAACACATCGGAGAGGAGATGAGAAGTGTGTGTTGGCAGCGAGACTTCTGAGTTGCAACTGGAAGAAAAGTGTGCTGGTGCAACCCTATGAGGAGTTGGAACACAGAAAAAGTGCAGCAGAACAAATGTCATGCTCCTTTTGCCTTAATGAACCATTGCTATCCTGGAATGGTTTCAAATTACAATTATATGTTCCTGCTGTAATTGTGGAAAATACAAATAAAAAACCCTTTTTAAAACATATGCTCGCCAGTGATGGATGTTCATACATTGAAACAAATGTTATCTTGAGCCAGTTGAGTCCATTTAAGGGCTGTTGGTATAGCAACGGCAGAAAGCTCGGTGAAGCAGGTAGATAGCAATGTGCTGGCACAGTGAGTGTCAGCGGGGATGGATTGTGCTGGTGACGGGAGTCTGATTCATTATCGCAGATAAGGTGTCAGCATGTGGACTACCTGCCAGGTTTGTGATGAAGCCATGAGCACAAGTCAAGGAACACTCGACGGAAACTAATGTTGGGGTTTTGTTTTACACGAGTGTGCAGCGAGGCCGCATTTCTTAGAAACGATTAAGCAGTAGCCACGTTTACATGAGGAGTTTTTCTCTTTCCGAATGGAATCTTTCTGAATGACTTTTCCGAAAACAATGGTATACATGGGAAGAAATATATCTCTTGTCTACATGCGCCACTATAATCAAACAGAATAGTCAATGGGGCATGCCCAGTAAAACGTAAACATCAACATCACGTGATACCGACTTCCCCGAGTTTTTCTTTCACTTGTTGGAATAACTCCGTATTGCCAATTTTTTGTTCGTCCAGTCTTGAAATTAGTTTGGATCAAAAACAAACTTTCCTTAGCAGTCCAGTGCCGATTGCTCGCCTCCATTTTTAAAACTGAACAACGTCTTGAGCTGCGTGTTACGTCATATCTGAGCATGCGCTGAAAGAACGCACCGGGGATAAATTTAAACAGGAAAAGATCAAATTCAATCTTGCTAATATTTTAATTAAACAAAGGACATGTTTCATATAGATATATATTTCCTTTTTTAATAAAACTGGACTTGTGAATGGCGTATAGAAGTGTTTAGATTCTGTTCCACAGATGGCGCTAATGCACACGAAAGCTGCTTGCCAACCGCCAATAAACAACAGAAGAAGAAAAAAAACACAAAGAAGAACACACCCTGACAACTTTCCGTTTGAGCGGCTACAAGATACCTCAATCAGATTAGGGAAAGGAATATTCCACCCCCGTGAATCCGATTATATATTCATTGGGATTGGCCCTTTTCTTTCGGAATGAGGTGTATACAAAGGTTACATTCTTTCAGTTTGAGCAAATAAAGCGAATGCAATTGGAATATTTGGAGGATAAGTGATTAGAAGAAACAAAAGTAGTTTGAACAAGACTTGGTAATTTGGGAGAGAGGAAGGACTTAGTGAAAATTCAGGATGAAGTGATCTCTTGGATTGATACGTATGAACACAGGGTGAGACAAAGTTCTTAAGAGTCAGGCATTAAAGATTGATAACACCGCTTTCTGATGAAAAGCAAGTATGGACAGTTTTAAACATCATCAACTTTATATGATGAAATGTGAATTATACTGGACAGATTATCTGAACCTGCAGAGATCTTTACAAGGATCTTCTGTTCCATGTATAAATAATAACATTAGTATTTTTCTTGATGGATGATTTAATACAAAAACCTGACCTGTGTAGCATGGTTTTATTGAGTACAGAAACTTTGGAAATTGAATAAAAATAATAGCTTTCCGTGTCACACATGTTAATTAGCGTGGGAAGCGTCTTCTGTTTTGATTCAAACACGCAGCAGCTGCAAAGCAAGAGTTTAGTAATGGGGCCAAATGACTCTACGTGAATCAAATGTTAAGTTCATTATGTATTGATATTTAATAATCACGCAGTGTCCAATCCTCACAGTATTTCCACCTCCATTTCCGTCAAAGTCTGCTTCTTGTCGTCCTTCCTGTCCTTGTCGTCTTCCCACCAACCATGATTACAATGCAATCAAGGCTCTTTAAATATGGACGCCACATTCATGAGTCACATTTTAACCTTCTCTGGTGAAGTGGAGGCAGAACTTTGGTTTGGTTAAGCTGGTCTGAAATAGTGGCGTGTCGGTCATGAACGAACGGGTCAAAAGAACTAGTTCTTTTTTGTGAACGGAATGAACGAGGTCACCGTCCCTAAAATACCCGTTCAGTCTGTTCAGTTGCAAATGCTTTTTTTTTTTTGATTGGCTGGAGAGTCAGTTCACCGTTCATCGTTGTGTGGGTGGGTGTGGTTAGCTGACTGAAAGACTGAGACCGAGAGATCGGTGACCTCGTTCATTCCGTTCACCAAAATAAAATAGTTCTTTTGACCTGCTCGTTCATGACCGACACACCACGAGTCATCAAGTGTTGTTGCGCTGTTGAGTCGGAACAAACGTGAACATAAGTGAACGGACTGATTTGACACGGCTAACCGGATCAATGCACAGAGGGAGATCACAGTCAACGACCAATTGACCGAAATTACCGAAATTAACAGATTTTTTTACTGAATGAACTGTAACGATCCGGTTCACTGAATTAATGGTTTTGCCCACCACTAGTCTGAAATCAGTGAAATTCTGTATGTCTTTTGTATGACTAAAGTACCAGAATGGCGGATACTCCATCTTACAACTTATAGAGAAACACAATAAACCCAAGACTATGCTCGACTCTTTTACTTACCGTAGGTTTGCTTCACATATATTTTCAGAGACTCATATATACCATAAAGGGGCAAGGTGAGTTGCATGAGAAATGCCACATTAACATGCGGTAAGAATGAACTAAGAAGTCTCTAATTAGTTTGCCCTTTTAGAAAGAAGACCAAGTCTGTGATCGTCTGCATGGAGACTAATTGTCTGGGAAGGTTACAAACTTCCAGCACTCGACCTGATAGTAGGGGTATAGATTATGGTTAACATGTATTTCCAAATATTGTCTCATGGCGCTTATGTTAGGTTTAACTTTATCCCCACCTTCTTCAACTACTAAGGAAAGGAACCAAGGGAAGGGAGTATGCATTTGCTCCACAACATTGTGACGACTGATCCAAAACGCATTTCAACCCTGCCACAAAAGGACATCGTGTTAGTGATTCTCTGGTTAACAGAGGTGAGAGTGTTGACAAGGACAAAGGCTGGAGATGACACTGTCATCCTGTTTGAGTGAGGACAAACAAGCAGGCAGGTGAGTGCATCCTCTTGCATAATGAGGCAAATCATTTTAGAATAAGCGTAAAATGAACTTCTCCCAACCATTCAAGAACAAAATGGTGACAACCAGCATGATGGAACACCTTACCAAATGGAAAAAGTGCTAACTGGTTCAAGGAACAGAACACTGACGGTCTGGGTCCATGGCCAGGAAACTCTTCAGATCTTAATTTATTAGAGGACTCGTGTTCATCTTCAGGAGGCCGGTGGACAAACAAAAACGTGCACATTTTGACAAAGTCAGTTAAAGCCTTTGACACATATACAATGTACTCTTATTGATATGATATACTATGATATACTCTTCGGTATATCATAGTAACATTGGACAAAAATACCTGAAAACACTGAAGAAGCAAACTTTGTGAAAACCAATACTTGTGTCTTCCTCCAAACTTTTGGCCATGTCTGTACATGGGTGCTCACAGCTATGAATCGAGGCACAGCAGGCACCAAGAATCGATGAGGCAAGGTATGAGAATGGTCTAAGGCTTGGAACAGAGAGAGCTTGGCACAAGAAAACAGTCAGCCGCCTTCAGCTGCAAGAGCGTAAATTAAAGGCCGATGCCAATCAGCCTCAGGTAAGAGGAAACAACGTCAGTCGGAGAGAGAGCAGATACAGGAGCAAAAGGTCTTCCCGATGTTCTGCGTGAATGGTCCCAGAAGGACACAGTATGTTCATGTACTTAATGAAGGCAGATCAAAAGAAAAGTCAATTCATTGTGTGCCGTGTGCCGATAAATGATGGATGCGACCAGGGACTTCAGCCATCGGCGGGGAGAACCGGCGGTTAGAGCCAAGCCTGGCAAAGCTTGCTGGGTCTTCAAGCGAGAGGCGGGGTACACCCTCGACTGGTGGCCAGCCAATCCCAGGGCACATATAGACAAACAACCATTCACACTCACATTCATACCTATGGACAATTTGGAGTGGCTAATTAACCTAGCATGTTTTTGGAATGTGGGAGGAAACCGGAGTACCCGGAGAAAACCCACGCATGCACGGGGAGAACATGCAACGTGCTCCACACAGAGATGGCCGAGGGTGGAATTGAACTAGGGTGTCCTAGCTGTGAGGTCTGCACGCTAACCACTCTACTAACGTGCAGCTCAGTATTTTAATATATTTTAACATATTTTTTAACAATATAATACAATCATTCAATTGAATGGAGAACAAATGTAGTCAAGTCTTATGTTAATGCACTTAGAGATAAAAATAAAGGTCTGCGCGCTAACCACTAGACCACCGTGCCAACATTTGATTTTTATCAAAAAAATTAAGAACTTAAATACTTATTCTGGCTGCAGTTATTTGTTGTTTTTTTTGTCATTCAAAAAAACCAAGAACCGTGAGATCGGACAGACTGATAGATTAAAGGCAGACCAGCGAATAACACAATCAGAGAAGTCACCTTCAGGCACAATTCATCTTGGGAGCAAAAAGGATGAGCTTGACACATGTTTGACATGATGAGCAAAGAGGCCAGATTTCACAGTTAGTGACTGTTTATTTATTCACTGTCATGACTGTTTTTCTGGGATCCAAAATGTCACATAAAGTTCCTTAAGTGTGTAATTTGGGCCGTACAGATGGTGAAGTGGGCTGAACTCTTATAAATAGCAGATTGTCTGTGATGGTCTTCATCCATATTTTTAAGTACGTCTGTGTTCTATTAAAATAAATCCCTGGTGACGTAATGATGCCTTTCGTGCAAACGGTGCAGGTTCGATTCCCGGGCCAGGGCCATATAACCGTTGGAGAAGTCCAGTGCTGGTCTCAAGCAGGGTTGCGGCAGGGCATCCAGCATAAAACAAAGCCAAATCAAACATGCAGTTGACTCACTGTGGGGACCCCTAATGATAAAAAAAGTGCGGTAAACTTCAATTGAGTCATAGAATCAAAGGGGTAGCATAATCAATTCATATAACATTAAGAGGGGAAAAACGGATATCAGTATCACCGTACAGAAGTTAACCCAAAACTCATTTTACAATGTGTGACTGCTATAATACGAAACTGACATGTCGCCAGGGGTATTAATTATCTACACAATTATCTCCACTACAGGTACCAGATCCAACACGCAATCCACCTTGACACCATGGATCGATCTGGTTTCTGGAGACAAAGCAACAAAGAAACCAATAACAAAACAAAGAAAATGGCTTTATACAAAATGTTACTGTACATATAATAGCTCTAAATCAAACTCTGCATTTATAGAGGTAAAAAAAATGTATCCAAGAATCTGTATCTGCCGATTTGCGTACAGGGCATACAGCAACTCTGCAAAAGCAAGCAGAGCACAAACAATACAACAGTAAAGTATAAAAACAAACCAAAGTACCGGACGCACAGAATATGAAACTCAATTAAATACCAAGAACAAACATTTAAGTTAAGCAACAATATCAAGATTCTCTTTTTTTGTAACAATGTAGTGGTGCTGTGGCAAATTCTTCTCACGGTCACTCGGTCCTTTTTGGGTGCCGTCGTCCAGAGTTCCAAAGTCCAAGCCGTGTATTAAAGTTTGATACAATGAAACAAGAGCAAACTCTATTTCTGCATCCCTTATTTCGCTTGACTTTCTTTTCTCATTCTGAAGGCAGTCAGGTGAGTTTCACTTAAGTTCACTGAAGCCCCTAAGCAATGTTCTTATTAGCTTTCTCATTCAACTTTTCCATGTAGTTCCTAAGATCCTTGGAGTCCCCAAGCTCAATGTCTGGACAAACCCACTTTATCTCGCTGGTTTGCACTAATGCTAACGGGCTAAGCACAGGGCATCCATTACTGGACTTGACGTTGGAAAAGGTGGTGAACTTCACTCTCTTTCTCTTAGTGGTCGGGGAGTTAAGTGACTCATTCCTGTGATCCCGACATCCTCCTGTGCCTGTAGTCCCGTGCTGGGCCCCCCCATTTAACAATTGGCTCCCTTCCTCGGGGGTGCCAGCCAACTCGTCCAGTTGCTGTTGCTGCAGGCATAGCCCCTCCTCTTGGCCCAGCCAAACCCAGTCATGGGAATGGGGCATGGTCTCCGGGGCCTCTAGGGACAGGTGCTTGCTCCGGTATTTATATGTGTAAGAGATGCAGTTAATGAGGAATACCAGTATGGCGAGGCAGAAGACTCCCAACAACGCGTACATACCAATCTCCAGATCGGTCATAGCTCTTCGGGTCGGCAGGTCGTCGTCAGTGCTGCGACTCCGAGGATGCTCAACCTGGTCCGGAAAGTCTGATAAATCTCCCGGGATCTTTCGTCCCGTGTCCGCAGAGAGACGGCCCCCATTTGGCCTCCCTGGGACGTGGCCCCTGATGGTCGTGCCTCCACGGTTAATCAGCCCAGTTTCCACATCTGAGATAGACCCGCCATAATAAGGTGGATCTGGCCGTGTCCGCCGCTCTCCTGAGTGTTTATAGTGGTCCTCCGCTCCACCAAACCTCACCTGTACATTGGCCATCCCGGTGGCTAAACTGCTGCGCCGTTTCCCCTTCTGGCACACCTCGGACATTTCAACACGCACAAGCAAACCTTGACCTTCACCCTTTGCCAAAATGACGGGCCACCTCCATGCGGCATTGCGCTGCACAACCACCACCTGCTCGTCTAATGAGGTGGCTGTCAGAGTGAAATGGGCGGGGTTGTAATTCTCCAGTGGGGTCATAGAGCCATCGCTGAACTGTAGCCAGGCGCTGATGAAGGATTCCTAGAAACATCAAATTGTTGAGTCAATGATGTGGTGGTAGTATACGGTAGGGTTAGACTACAACTATAGACTGCCGAGATCAATGGTGTCCCAACTTTTTCATCAAGGGCTAAAAAATCAAAGATGGACATTTTTTTTAAATATTGTCTATTCATCTGGGAGAAATCCCTTCATCAATTTACAATTTTTTGCAAAGTGAACACTCATAAATCTCCTTCAGTCACGAAGGACTAAACTCTATAGGAACACAAAGCTTAGCGAAATAGCAGAGCAACAGTTTGAAAAAAAAAATAGTATAAGACAAACAAAATGAAGCAGTGACTGCTTTTGTAAATGATCACCAAGGCTTCAACAAGCCAGTATGCAAACAAACTCTGAAAATAACTCCAAAAATATGCACATTTCCTACAAAAGTAAAAGAAATGCAGAAAAACCGAATTGCAAGTGAGACTGATTTATTATAATACATAAGGAAATTGGAGAGAATATCCCCCTGAAAGCCGAATAATATTTTCTCTCCAAGGGACGAGTCAGTTGCCTTCTGTCAGTTGAAATTCTAATTAGCAGTTCACTGGTTGTATATGCAAATCAAAGGGAAGGATTCACAATGTGAAGACCAAATTAATTAGGAGACGAAACATACAAAGAACAACAGATTTCATTGTCACCCTGACGAAGCCAACAATAAAGCCCGGCTCGGTGACAGTATAGTACAAATGCATTTTTCTTTTCTTGCCGCATGACAGAGAAGGACCAATTACAGCAGATAGCTGCAATCTATATCATCATTGTGAATGAAAGGGTCTACCTGTTGGGGAGCTTCAATGACTTCCTGTGTGGTGGCGGTGGCGACAATGGCACGGTTGCTCCCGGGGCTAAGATGCAAGGACAGCGAGAGGCCAGATACCAACTGCACCCCCAGCTCTGTCACACTCACTTTGTCATCCAGGACCCTGATGCTCCTCTCAGCCAGGACCAATGATGTCAGAGGAGACAGCACCTGCAACACAAGCAAACACTTGTTTGTCCGTTTCAATTGGAACGCCACAACAACAACACAGGGTTGAACCCACATAAAGTGAAAGTTGCTCCCATAAAAAGCTTCAATACTGGACTAGTGGGAGGAGGTCAATGCTACATGACCCAGAGATGAGGTTGCAGTATGCAAAAGATTGAAAATCTACTATCGTTCTACCATCATTGTTGGAGTGGGAACTTCACGAGCAAAAATATTTGTTGAAATGTCATAAAAATGCACAAACTTGTATTTTGGTTGTTCCGGCGCTTAGCCCGATGATAACTTGGCCTTTCCATAGCTGGGCAATCTTTGTGTCATCCACCCTCAGAAAGTCCTTGACCAGTTGCGTCACGTCCACTTGCCAGTCGCTCCCCAGAAGAAAGTTCTGCTGGCCTTCTTCATCTTCCTCAGCAGCACCTTGGACCTCTTCAGTTTCAGACACAAAATGTGTCAGGACTTGCAGGGTGGTGCTCTGGTACTGAGGTGCGCAAGCGTTCTCCGTCCTCTCCTCATCCACGTCATCATCCCCCTTGTCGTCATATCTGGAGCAAGAGCAGAGCGGGTGAGCATAAACCACCCAAAAACATATTGAGTTCGGGTTTGGAGGTGAAAACTCTTTAGACTTGAGTGAACTCAGACAAAACATCCTTTCTAATTTTATATTTTCGATTGAATTTTCCGTGCCATCATCTTTAATACAGTTAAAGCCAGCATGGTTTGTTGTGTTGCTGCAGGTTCTTCTGACCTCCCAAAAGTCATAGGCTGCAGGTATTTTGAAAAATCCATTAAAACAGCTTCCAGAGACAAACTGCTGCCGTGCTTGCATTCTCATTTTGTTCTAAAGGGCAACTAATATTTTGCTATGTGTCTGCCATTTACTTTGCCCATGGAATATAACCTTTGGAGATATATAGCCATTTCACAAGGAGGAGGAAAAACAACTGTTTGCCAAGCCAAACATGAGATTCCTTTATACATTTATTCTTGTCCGGTCTTTTTTGTTTCTACAGACTTTTATCTCAAAGACCCACATTAGCCCGGAGAGGAGTAAAAATGATGTTTAATCACAACATTTGACACAACCTGCAGCTTTGTTTTATGCTATAAATTACATTAAATAACATCCTACTCTGTTGTTTGCCCGTACTGGTAAAATATGGCACAACATTTGCATAACGTGTATAAATCTATATCATTGCATTGCAAATATACTTTTACACTTTAACCTATGAAGTAGAACCAATGTTTCCACAAAAAAAAGGTCAAATGCAACCTGAATCATACATAAACAGAAGCCTGTAAGTGAATAATAATATCCCTGGAATACATGGCTGCAAACCGCCATTAAACTAAAAGAAGAAGAGACAGAGGCTGGTGACCAGTCCATGGTGTGTGTGAATGACCGGAAGAAAAGCTTTGACCCGCTTGGGTAGACGTTTTGTGGTGCAACCTGTTGGGTTACAAGTACAAATAGATTCACATTTCATTTGAAATACAGTATTTTAATATTAATTCATTCATTTATTCATTTTCTACCGCTTATCCTCACAAAGGTCACGAGGGGATGCTGGAGCCTATCCCAGCTGTCTTGGGCGAGAGGCGGGGTACACCCTGGACTGGTGACCAGCCACTCACAGGGCACATATAGACAAACAACCATTCACACTCACATTCATACCTATGGACAATTTGGAGTCGCCAATTAACCTAGCATGTTTTTGGAATGTGGGAGGAAACCGGAGTACCCGGAGAAAACCCACGCATGCACGGGGAGAACATGCAAACTCGAGGGTGGGATTGAACTCGGGTCTCCTAGCTGTGAGGTCTGCGCGCTAACCACTCGTTCGCCGTGTAGCCCAGTATTTTAATATATTTTAACATATTTTTAACAATATAATACAATCATTCAATTGAATGGAGAACAAATGTAGTCAAGTCTTATGTTAATGTACTTAGAGATAAAAATCCTGCTGTGTTCACTGTCTTTCATTTAGAAACACAAACACGATCTAATAGGGTCTTACCTTTTTTTCCCAGACGCAACGGGGACCCTCCAGCCCTTGATTTGACTGAGTTCAGGGTCGGCCATGTCAATGAGCAAAGGGAGGCGGGGCATCCACACACTCATCTCCAGCTGCGCACTCAGGAAGCTGTAGGTGAAGTTGAGCATCACGCTGCGCTTTCCTCTCGTCTCTTTTCCATTCACATACACGTAGTCACATCTCTCTGAAACCTTGGCATGAGCAAAGCGGGGAGATGGAAATTAAATTACAGTGAAGTCTTGTTATATCGATATTGTCGGGAGTCGGAAAAAATATCGATATAACCGGACTGTCGATATATCCGATCCTGCGCCGAACTGCATTAAAAGTGGGCAATAATGCACTCGACATTGTTCTATAGTATAGAACAATGTCGAGCAGCTTAAATCAATCTTTGCTTAAGGATTTCAATACCAAAAAAGAACACGGCGAACGGCTGCTTCCAGTCAGCTTTATTTTTCACACTTCCACCACCAGAGCACAGCACACACACCGATTCCCACACTTCCTGGTTCACAGGTCATGCTCAACCCGCCCCACATAGCTGGCCAAACACATGCCTGCAACAGAAGATCCAACTGCGTTAGTGGTTTCTCTCGTGTGTATAGAATCTATACACACGAAAGAAACCACGAACGCCAGCATGTACATATGAAAAACAGTGATTATTGCAATCGATAAAAAGATATCTGAATACAACACAATTAAATACATGTATTTGTACGCTTGTGTCTTCGTTGGAATAGGTGTGTATGCTATGTCAGTTGGTTCTTCTTCAGATTGATTTAAGCTGCTTTTGTATCGATATAAGCAGACCAAATTGGCTGGCGGGAGATGAAAAGGGCATCGTAGTAACCGGATTATCATAATAACCGGGTATTGTACTAACAGAACTAATTATATCATAAAAGACTAGAAATTTGCCGGGAAATGAAAATAGTATCGTAATAAGCAGTACTTCGATATAACCGATATCGATATAACGAGACTTTACTGTACTATTATTGAGTATTAGTTTCCAAAAAAATATATATTGTGAATCATTATTCTTTTTTTCCAAATTCTGTAGGTCATAGGTTGGATATTGCATAATGATTCGTATCTAATCCACAAATCAACTTCAAAAACATTCCAAGTTTTTAATTGGTCTCTTACTCCGACTTGAACAGCTGAAATCCATCACGGTTTGGACAATATTCAAATGTATCGAGATGCTATGCTTTGTCCAGTGATGCACATGTTGCGATGACAGTAATCCAGTGGACAAATGTTTGTGTCATTTCTTCCTAAATTCCCATGAACATGTTTACAGGCTTGACATATTTGGCACAGCCCACTCAGGGTCTGCTCACTTATTCTTTTTGTAAGTGTGTGAGTGAGAGTAGCATAATGCAGTATGACTGGAAGAAATAGGACTTCAGTCCAACACAGCAGATGGAGCCGAAAAAGAGACGGACCTGTCTCATCCCACTCAAAGAGAAAACATACGCGGAAGCTAAATTGGGGAATTCCGTAATGAATTTAAACAACAATCAGGAAACAAATGTTCTCAGATTTACATCCAACGTGGAGACATACAATACACAACATCTGAAGGGTCTGTCGTTCTCTTCAAAACACCACCATCCATCATCATCATCAGACATTCCTCCCTCCGCAGTCTCATATTCAACAATCTGGCCAATAATTGGATTTGTTATTTAATTTCAAACGCGGCCATTATGATGTTGCTTGGCACATGCTCATTTGGACAACAATCACAAATGTTTCGAACAAACGAGTGTTGACAAGACTGTCATCCGTCTGTGTTTCTTTGCATAGAAGTTGGCACATTTACTCTCAGATGATGTCAGAGCTGCCAACACCGCTGAAGAACAAAACAGCTCAGTTCACTCCTCCTTTTCCTCCTCCTCACTCTTTCACACGCCACTGCTGGAAGTTTAAGCTTCCAACAGGATGATTACAGTGTTTAAAACAAAGGACTTTTGGGCACATTCAAACTTCTCCACTAGAAATTTGCCACCAACGTTTAGCCAGACAGACACGTACTTCACAAGCAGAAAGTTGTTCATTGCTCTGTGTGCCTCACATCAACAAATGCGATGCACACACTTCACTTTCACTTGGAAAGAAATATATATTCAGCCAAAATATATTAACAACTATGTCACAACATAAACAAAAATGCTTGTTCATTCATTCATTTTCTACTGCTTATCCTTGCGAGGGCCGCGACGGGTGCTGGAGCCTATCCCAGTTGTCTTCAGGCGAGAGGCGGGGTACACCCTGGACTGGTGGCCAGCCAATCCCAGGGCACATATAGACAAACAACCATTCACACTCACATTCATACCTATGGACAATTTGGAGTCGCCAATTAACCTAGCATGTTTTTGGAACATGCTAGGTTAATTGGTAAAAGTACCCAGAGAAAACCCACGCATGCACGGGGAGAACATGCAAACTCCGCACAGAGATGGCCGAGGGTGGGACTCCTATCTGCGCTTGTTTACTTGTTTTACTTGTTTTTTTATGCACACATTGTCTCACGGCTGCACAAATTTCCCTTTCATGTGTAATCTCTTGAACGTTACCCACCCTCAAGCCTTTTCACTGCTGCCACCTTGTGGCCGTTTTTACGGCTTAAAACTTCAATAAACATGATGTCTTCTGTTGTGCAGTTGCATCATCACCTCTTTTTGCCTCTCACATAAAAAAACGCAATCTCTGAAGGCGTATGCCACTGTAAAAAGTTTGTGAACCGCTGGTCTCTGGACCTGAGTAACTTTCAATGTGTTTCTATGGCAGCAGCACATAAGTGGGACATGTCATGCCATGCTACATTATAAACTGTTGCGCTCATTAGACCCTACGGCCACTAAAACAGGCAATCAAGAATTGCCATGGCAACAAGATACACACTGTTCATTACATGGCACTGCACTGTGTCCTGTAAATGTATGCAATCACTCAAATTGCATCCTGATCCACTTTAATTATCAGCTTCATGTAGTGGTACTTCAATTTTGTAAAATTAAATATCATTTACTTTTCTCACACATATTCTTAAAAAAAAACATAAATACACATGTATTGACCAGATGTGTTTAATATATGTTTAAATTTAGCCATGAATGAAAGTCTTACTGAGAGATGAAAGTAGGACTGAAGAGAAGAGAGTGCCACTTACTTAACTGCTAGCCAAACACGACTGGTACCAAGGTCAGCGTCACTGTATACTGTAGTAGTACTGCACTTCAGTGGATAATTAAACCAGGCAAGAGATCTGCTACTTGGCTCTTACATGAACCTTTGTTACACAGAAGCTTCTTGTCTGCAAACATCGCAGCTTAGGTGGGCTCTCAATCAGCTCAGACCTCAGCCAAGGCCACATGTCTTGTTTTACGACACAGAACGCCATTAATACTCTTATGGCACTAATATTTAATTAAAAAGTGACTTGCGTGGAACATTATATGTAAATGGAACATTTTCTTTACAAGAATACGGAATTCAACCTTGGAGGTTCCACACATTTTATTTTTGTCAACGTCATAATGTTAGCTCACACACACAGACCCCACTCACCTTAATAACCTGCTCATCTGTTGACTTGCATTCCACCGACTCGGTCACATCAGATACTGTCCCGTCTGTCCCCACGGTAACGACCTTTACAGGCACAGCGACTGTACGCCCGGTGAGGACGGCCGTGTTTAGTATCTCTGTGTCCTACAAAAGAAAAATAAAGAAAATATGAACATTATTTCAGCTCTGCATACTGGTGTTCCTGTGTACTTCTTCTACTGGGGTGGACAGGCAGATTGTTGATTAGCTGGAACACTGCTGCCGCCACGCTGAAGGCTTGTGTATCGGGCAATGAATAAAGACACTTTCAAGGCTACGTGAAAATCCCCTCCTGGACACATTCAGGACAAAATGGTTGTGATTTGCACCTCACATCTCACCCCAAATCAGCCGGTATCGGTCCCGCAGCACCAGAAAACACTAACTCAACCGCTAACTGATGTAAAGTGTCTGACTTAAAATCAAGAGTTGATAAATCTACACTACTTTAACGTTTTTTTTTTTTTTCTGCCATTTTCACCTGCGTAGCATAATCATTGCGTCGTATCGGCCTAATCCTCCTCAGGAGACGACACAGTCTCTTCCCAGCAATCAGTAGGAGCTCATTTCATATAAAACAATAATACTTCATGTCAAACTGCCTTCATTCCAGTGATATCACAAGATACATTAGCGAGCACAAAGCATTAAAGACAAGCATGAATGAGATAATGAGATCAATTAAGACAATGGCGTTAATCCCCTGGCCCTTAGCGTGATGGCTTTAACAGAGCTTCGTCTGGCTTTAGCCGAGCTTCCTGCTCATGACGGCTTAGATTGACTAACAGCTTTGAGAGGAAGAAGAAAAAGAAAAAAAATCAGGCAACACTTTTTTTTGTTTTTTTGTTTGGTTTGCCATTGAAAGCTTAATGTGGAGAAGCTTATTCATCAGAGGGGTTTCAGCAAGAACACAATACCTAGCTACATAATACCTCCATACTTGTTGGCGATATAATGATGATTTATTCCAGGATTTTGCCATTTGTTTGTAGGAAACTACTCTGTATAACAGGAAGTAGTTGATTAATTTTTGATTAATTTTTTACCTCCCAGGTTAGCAACTGTCACTGGGAGAACATGCAAACTCCACACAGAGATGACCGAGGGTGAAATTGAACCCATGTCTTCTCACGTTAGCAACTGTCATTTTAACATTAAAAAATTCTTTAAAAAGTCATCAAATTTTCATAACGAATGACGAGCTAACAGTTGCACTATAAAATGACGGCGTTTTAAATGATACGCCGTGTTTTCATACATTTTCCTACATTTAATATCGGTCTACTTCCAATTGCATAACCATTGGAGTACTGCCATTTTGAGGTACAACCTCCACATCGGAGAGAGAGAAAAAAAAGCTGTATTTCTGAATAAAAGTTTAAGATTCCTTCTTCTTTCAACTTGAATCGAAAAGAAATGAAAACGATTCTCCCCGACTAAATTAGACTCTGCACTTGATAAAGACAACTTTCACAATGCGAGACCTTCACATCAACTCTGTGCTATTTTCCCCCAGTGAATAATGAAGCCATTTTCTCATAATTGCATTGTAAGACAGGGTGTGACTATTAAATACCTATGAGAAACTGTGCTACGTATGTTGTGTTTTATCTCTTTGTAAGGGCTCTTTTCACTCAATAAGCCATTACCAGTGGAAGACACAATGAAAAGAGGGCCTGTAACGAGTACTCAATAGAGCAGATACAGCCAGACAAAATATTTTAGATTCAAGCCTGATGCAATTCACATAATAGCAAACACATCATCTTGAAATTCAGTGAGAGAACACACTGGAGTGTCAGAAAAAAGCAAGGCGCCTTTTTTCCACTAAATCACCCTGCCTCTCACTAGCCAGCCAGCCTCCTGTGGTTCTGATGAGCGGGACCGCATGGCTTATTTGCAGTCTCATTGTACCAAATCGAAGATAAACACATCGTGTTGCCAAATTGCTGCATTATTAACCAACAAACATGCAAATGTTCCTCGTGATGCCAACCCGCGGCTAAATACCAACCGCAGGACCCCCCTGAACAAAGACGACAAGACGCATGTCTTCCTCATCGCCCAGCAGTTTATCTTAACAACCTCACAGAGCTGTAACGGGACTACAATGGCGGACCGCGTAAGGACGGAATCAATGATGTGTGACCAACAACCTACAGTGGCGCTATTCAAGATAAAAAAAACACTGTGAAAAGACTGCAGTGTGGAAAATAAAAGGTCGGTCATTGATATTTAAAGAACGTGTCCAGACGTGAAGACGTCAAACATCTACAGTAATGCCTCATTTATCGTGATTAATTGATTCCAGACCCAACTGTGATAAGTGAATTTCAGCAAAGTAGCACTCCTTTTTTCCTCCTATTTTTGTAATTAGAGCATAGTACAAAACCTGTTTATAATCCCAGGGGACCAGAATGAGTGGAGGACAGGAAGTGCCTTTGGGGGTTGAGAGTTGAGTTTTAGCTTGTTGTGGGTTGGGGTTGCAACAGTCGCCTGTGTTACTACTTCTACTACTATTATTATTATTATTATTATTATTGTGCTATTATCATTGTTTATTATTGTGCTATTATCATTGTTTATTATTGTGCTGTATTATCAGTACCAATTATTATTGTGCTATATTATCATTGTTGTGGCATAAATTAAACCTGCAATAAAAGCCTGTTGTTCTGGTGATCAAGTTTGGTGCTTGGGGTAATACAGTTTGAAAATTAATAAAGTGATAAACTGACAGAGTGAAGCCAGGAAATTTGAAATGGATGACTCTACTTCGCTTTGTGTGAGTCAGTCGATACGTTTGGGAACATGGTCCATTTCCAGCCCGCTTGGTTTGTCTTCAAGCAAGAATTCAAATGTAAAAAAAAAAAAAAAAACATTAGCAACTGTATTTAACTAAAGGAATTTATTTACATAGGCTCCAGCATGCCCGCGACCTCCTTGAGGAGAATATTCAAGTCTTTTGTACTTTGACATTCATGAAGTGTACCTTCTTTCCACAGACCCGTGTTCAATTCCATCCAGCCATCTCTGTGTGGAGTTTGCATGTTCTCCCCGTGCATGCGTGGGTTTTCTCCGGGTACTCCGGTTTCCTCCCACATTCCAAAAACATGCTAGGTTAATTAGCCACTCCAAATTGTCCATAGGTATGAATGTGAGTGTGAATGGTTGTTTGTCTATATGTGCCTTGTGATTGGCTGGCCACCAGTCCAGGGTGTACCCCGCGTCTCGCCCAAAGACAGCTGGGATAGGTTGAATAATCAACTTTGCATTTTGTGCTGCTGTGAGTGCATGACCCAAACAACAGCACAGGACCACTTTGTGTTCATGGGTTCATGTGTCACACTCACAACAAATTCAGGTAGTTTCCAGCTAAGGTTATGTTGGCCAGCAATACTTTGGTGTACTGTACTGCATCGCAAAAACTCTTATCTATTCAATCCATAACAATTATCAAAGAAAAAGTCTATTTCCTCCTGCACCTTACATAGCCCCCCCCCCCCCCCCCCCCCCTTACTGCCAGGATCAAACAGCGACAACTGGCAGCCTCCCGCCTGAGAAATGAAAGCGAGGGCGAGACTATGAATCAAACCCAGGAGATTATTTTTGATACATTGTCAGAGTTTGTAATGCCACAGCAGGGAAGCTACTTTGCAGAGAAGTCTTTTGGTATGGAATATGGTGTTCTCACAGCAGATGTTGACTTGGGCCTTTATGTGGAGTACTTGCATGTTTTTCTTATACTTATGTTTGTTTTCTACAATTTCCTCTCCGGTTTTAAAAGCATATAATGTAATGTATTGACTATACAGCGCATGAGTACAGTATACAAGTACAGTATTTAAAGAGAATAGTTATTCAGCCATCACTTTATGAGTGGATGGATAACTCAGTAGCTCAGTATATACATACTATATATATATATATATATATATATATATATATATATATATATATATATATATATATATATATATATATATATAAAGTCTTGTTATATCGATATTGTCGGGAGTCGGAAAAAATATCGATATAACCGGTCGATATATCCGATCCTGCGCCGAACTGCATTAAAAGTGGGCAATAATGCACTCGACATTGTTCTATAGTATAGAACAATGTCGAGCAGCTTAAATCAATCTTTGATCGTTGACTGGAAGCAGCCATTCGCCGTGTTCTTTTTTGGTATTGAAATCCTTAAGCAAAGATTGATTTAAGCTGCTTTTGTATCGATATAAGCAGACCAAATTGGCTGGCGGGAGATGAAAAGGGCATCGTAGTAACCGGATTATCATAATAACCGGGTATCGTACTAACAGAACTAATTATATCATAAAAGACTAGAAATTTGCCAGGAAATAAAAATAGTATCGTAATAAGCAGTAATTCGTTATAACCGATATCATTTTCTGTTCCCTATTTATTTCAGGTGTGTGATCCTTCCCCTTCCTTTGTCAGTTCATTGTCTATCATTTGTTTGGTCTGCCATGTTTTTAGTTTCCTGCCACTGTACAGCGAGATTATTATTAAAAATAAATTTTTACCTGCATTTCATACACTGACATGCTGCACCGTGACTGTTAGAAAGCCCATAATTTACATTGCATTGTATGTTCGGCTTAGAGTGCTGTTTGTCCTACGGTGTTCAGCGGTCAGTAAAAGCACCACAATGCGGGACGTTTTTTCGGTTGAACAATTCATAGATCTCTGAGCCTTATGGCGCCCCATACATCATATCACCAGGCTGATGCTGTGCGTGAATGCATAGACGTGAGTTTTTGGCTTTATTGTGGGAGCTGTGGAGTAGTTTGGGCACCCTTTTCACAAAGTTAGACTCCCTTGTTCATCGGTGCTAATATCAGTATATCAGTATTTAAGCTAGCTATGATTAACGGTTATTCTAGTGAGTGTCATGTTTGCTTGGTTTCTTTGGTGAATTTCTGTGTGTAGCGTGCCTTTAGCTCAGAGTTACATTACGTTACTTATCATTTATTGTGTACTTGTCTTTGTATGTATGTCTCATCAGTACCACATCATAACCTAAATAAAATCACCAAATTCTTTGATTTGAACAACACCCCCTATACCTTTGACCGCTCCAAACTAGTGCATCCTGGGAGACGATCTCACAACCCGAGAAGCCTCTCCGCTACAGTGACGATGAAAGTTTCATTAACAGCAACTGGAATGTTAATTAATTAGTTACATTAATTACCCGGTTTCACAGCACTTTTAAGATAAAAAAAAAAAAAGGTTAAAATCTTCGAGCATGCCTGCTTTTGGAATTCCTCCTCTTTTCTCTCTTTGGATGTATCGTGTTGATTCCTTTCATGATGCAGATTCAAAACTGTGTTTGGACTAAGAAGGATACAACTGTGCTAGCTAAGCAGTGACAGTTGCAGTCATAGCCTCAAAAAGGCCACTTTGGCGTAAAAGAAACACGACGAATTGATTACTAGAATTAAATCAGAGCCTAAAGTGATTTATTCTCTGCTCATTAATTAGATATTGATTCATGACACAACCTGTTGGCCTAGTTATTGTATTGTGAGAACACTGGATGCGTTTAGAAAGATTAAATACTGAGAGATTTTTAACTCTGTTGATTACAAAGAGGTCATGTTTTCTTGACTCTCTGTTAATGTTTTTTTATACATATATATATATACTCTTATCAGTGTGGTCTTGTAACATTCAATACTTTGAACTTTGAGCACCTTTTGTATCCTTCCCCTTGACCATGATTATGAACAATCTTTGCTTTCAGGTCATGTTTCAGGACCTGAAACATGTTTTAAGTTTGAACCTTATGTTTTGAGGTTACCATGGTGCTATTTTTCAGAAAAGATACAACTTGCCACTAATTTTGGCCACTTTAAATACTTTCTGTAAATTCTTCATTTCACTTCCCATACATTAGTGTGTTTGTCTGCTATATGATAAATTTAACTGAAATGGCTGATCCAAAGAACTATCATCAAGGAAAATCTTGAAAATTACCCGGGGTGCCCAAACTTTTTCATGCCACTGTGTCCAATAATTGGAAAGTTTGGACACCCGTGGTGTCAGGCCTAACGATGACTCGATTAATCGGAACAACAAGCTTCAGATTAATTGACTCTGAAAATAATCATCATTTGCAGACCGCGTTGTTAAATTAATTCATAGTATTCTGAAAGTGAGTCAAAAGTTTAAAAAAATGATTATTTTGATTTGATTATTATTAAGCCAAGAGAATATATCATAACATGGTGAATTAAACATTGCATTTTTATACGTATTTCCCAGGTAACAGAACTTTCTGGGCTTTGGAGTCGAGTTAAATATTTCAGTCGACTGGAAACGCCAGCTTTCAATCGAGTTCAAGTGTCTGCAGCGACATTTAAGAGCAAATACATGCTTATTTACTCTCAATGTATTTGATGTTTTATGTCCGGGCCAATCTAATGACGCTAAGCTAATACATTAGCAGCCGCATCTTAACTCCCATAACCCGTCAGGCTGGAAAGTGAACCGTGAGAGAAAGATGAAGCTCAAAACTGTCCTGGTTTGCTCTCTTTGTCTTTATCTCTCCCTCTTAGACGTGCGGGATTATCAAGAGCAGAGACGAGAAACAAGCTTAGTGTGCTTGACGCTGCCTCCGACCGTGAAAAGTGAGAATTAAGATTTCCAAAAGGGAAAAGGCAAAAGACAGAAAGGTAAACTAAAAGCCCCGTGTAAGCATGAGAGGATTTAATTAAGCCGTAAGTTGCACTGCAGTCCCACGTAGGTCGCTGAATGCTGACTTGAGGGCACTTAACATGCAAGCGGATATTCTCTCTGCTCAGCCATTTAATGCTTTGACATGTCTTTCCCCAATAGACGTCGTAACGGAGTGCGAGAGCGACTGATGACAGACTGCCAGAATATCATTGTCTACCGCGTGAATTACTGATTTCTAAAGCATTTCCGTCGGACTTATGTGGTTCTCAGTCGCCTGTTAATTATGCTGTCATCATTGCTTCAGTCAATCATGGTTATGGCATCAATCTTGTGCGGGCAGCATTTGATCAAAGCCTAATTATTATTCTAGATAAAGGCTCTCAATCAAGGCCAGAAAAAAAGCTCCCTTCTAATGGCTCTGATTACATTATGGAAGAGCCAGCACAAAGTGATTGAGTTTGAAATGGAGTGAGTTTCAGAAGCAATGAATAAAATCCTAATGGTGGCATTTGGGATGTACAGTAAAGAGCTATGGGCGGCACACTCAATGTCTCTCCTAATGAGAGAAAAGAGTGGCACAGCACAGCGAGAGCGAGATCAAAAATTTATGGAAGGATGCCATGAAAGTGGCGTACTCTCCCTTGGCATGCTCTCTGCATGTTCCGCTTTTTGAATTTGTTCATGAAACGTTTTTTTTTTTTTCTTTCTCTCCCACCGTCCGCCTCATTGGTGCTGTGTCACCCTCTCTGTTGTCTGGTTAAGATCCTCAGAGATCTGAAACAGTGATTTGTCACTAGGTAGGTTAACGATATTTAGACTGTAGACGATGCCAAGGTCATACTCAGGGGCGTCACTAGGTTCTGAGGACGGGGGGGCTTAGCCCCCTGGAGATGCACAGGATATGAATGAATGTAGTAGACATTCAAAAAAATCCAAAAAACAAATAACGAACAAAAACATTCCCACTTTTGGACAGATTTAGTAGAGATACTCAATTGTTTTAGGCCACCATTAAATGTACACAAGTACACACAATCTACACTGCAAAACCGCTGCTCAAGCTCTGCAACCATTCTGTCCAGTGGACAGTGATCAATGATATAATAATCATTATTATATTAGTAATTAGCCTATTATTATTACTATCATAATTATTATTCTTCTGATTATTATTACTACTACTAGAAGTAGTTGGCTAGTATTAGCCTTGGCTTGCTTAGTAGCCTGCTTTTGCCCTATTATATGAAATTCAATTATTATTATTATTTTTTTAAATCATTAAAAAATATCAAATTATTCAGGGGGCCTAGGCACCCCTAAAATAGGCATAATGACGCCACTGCCCTACATAGCCGTAATGCAAGTCAATGACGGTGCCACGTTCCACCTTGTCTTGAACTACAAAATCGAATCGATGTAACAATGTCACATCGAATGCATCAGTCAGAATAAGACGCGACAGACTAACAAACGGGTCTCTCTCATTTACTCGTATTTAGTTGCGTTTTATTCAAGATGAGACTGAGATCAGCAAGAAAATGGGCTGCTGCAGCAAAGTGGAGACTGTGGAGTACAGTAATCCCTTGCATCGCTTTGAATTTCTTCCAGATCCGACTGTGACAAGTGAATGTTCCATGAAATACAATTCCTAATAATATATTTTTGTCATTAGAGCATAGAAAACCTGTTTATATGTAACCTTCCAAACTTTATTAGAGCCTTCTAGACTTGAAACAACACCCCTATAGTCACATTTCTACTCGTATTATCCAATATAGTGAGAAAATAGTGAGATATTTTGTGTGTCTTTCAATAACAAAGACATATTTATACATTTTTATGAACCCGAATGCCTGATCCAAAAGACATATTTGATTTTTTTTGTGTGTGTGCGAGAGGTAAAAACAGGCGATGACGCTGCTGCACTTTTAGAGCAGTTTCAAGACACACAAACAGCCACAAGGTGGCGGAAGTGCATTTGCTTTTTCTATTGATTATATTATAAGAGCAGATGTTTTCCTGAAACTTACCTATGTTCTACTGCTGATTACTAAAGAATGGAAACAGACAGAGACAAACTTTTTCTGATTCATGTAGGTCACATGTTTATATAGCCATAAAACACAATATTTTGTGTATTCTAAAATGGAAGGATACTTAAGGGGTTGTCTTTTGTAAAATGGCTGGGATTGAATGGGTTAACAAGGGATGAAAAAATCCTCATGTGACAAATAAGGCAGCGCTATTAGAGTCTTAAAGGTTGATTTTCTAAATACAGTAGTCGTATTCATTCTTTTTTGAAGTCTTACTGGATAAAATTCAATTTCATGATGAAAGCACATCTAATTTTTTTTTCCTGTCCTGTTTGAAGATGATGTTTCATTTAATATTCTGAAATATTAAACATTCCTTTTTGCCCTGGTGGAGTAGTGGCACACATGTGACAGACGTGGGTTTGAGAACCCAGCCACCCAGTGTCGATCCCAAATGCAAAGGTTACATCAGAAAAGGGCATAAAAACTAAAAATGGGAAGATCCAAAGAAAATAATTAATTATCAATAAAAACAACATTCCTTTTGCAATTTTATAATTTAAACGTTCAAACCTTTGAAGCCCAAAACGAGTTTAAACAGAATGTTTAAATACTTGACTAATACTGGACTGCCTTATATTGAGTAGTTTCTAATTTTTCTTTCCTTAATTGATAAAATGAAAGGGAGATCAGATCAGATCTCTACACCAATGTAAATTACAGCCTCTCGTTAAGTTCATTAAATTCATTACCCACCTTTTACCTTTTACATACAATAGCAACTGGTTGATATCAATTGCTGAGATTTATAGCAAGTGCCTTGATTGCGACAGCAACCTTATAAGACTTGGGTCCTGACTTTGGCAATCAGGTGTGTGGTAAAATGAAGCCAGAAGCAGCCACAAAGTGATGAGAATTTTATTGAACAAGGTGTCTGGCCTTCTGGAGCCGGCGAGGTCCTGCTGAGTGCCTGTGACGCTTGATGTCTACACACAAGAGTAGCTAAGGGGATGATTGATGTCAGTAGTGGACACCGAGTTTCATCAAACTTTTTTCCCAGACTTGATATTCAGCGGCTCATCACAGCCGTGCAACTCGTATACGTAACACCGCAATATCTTTCCCTTGAGTGACATTGACTGCTATATGGAAGCCATATTGGGACATAACTTTTAATCCCTGCATTATAAACAAATAATTTGACATCAAGCAGGTGTGATGAACTACCAGGAATGGGCACAGTAATTGATTAATCGGTTATTAAAGATGAATTGCATGATAAATCAACTGCTTGCTTAGGCTCAACTTGTTTGCTGTCTGAAGAAGTGCAACACGGCCTTAACTGCAGCATAACACCTCCAACCCCCACCAAGATGTGCAAACTCGTTTACTACAGTAAAGTCTCGTTATATCGATATCGGTTATAACGAATTACTGCTTATTACGATACTATTTTCATTTCCCGGCAAATTTCTAGTTTTTTATGATATAATTAGTTCCGTTAGTACGATACCCGGTTATTATGATAATCCGGTTACTACGATGCCCTTTTCATCTCCCGCCAGCCAATTTGGTCTGCTTATATCGATACAAAAGCAGCTTAAATCAATCTTTGCTTAAGGATTTCAATACCAAAAAAGAACACGGCGAACGGCTGCTTCCAGTCAACTTTATTTTTCACACTTCCACCACCAAAGCGCAGCACACACACCGATTCCCGCACTTCCTGCTTCACAGGTCATTCTCAACCCGCCCCACATAGCTGGCCAAACACATGCCTGCAACAGAAGAACCAACTGACATAGCATACACACCTATTCCAACGAAGACACAAGCGTACAAATACATGTATTTAATTGTGTTGTATTCAGATATCTTTTTATCGCTTGCAATAATCACTGTTTTTCATATGTACATGCTGGCGTTCGTGGTTTCTCTCGTGTGTATAGATTCTATACACACGAGAGAAACCACAAACGCAGTTGGTTCTTCTGTTGCAGGCATGTGTTTGGCCAGCTATGTGGGGTGGGTTGAGCATGACCTGTGAACCAGGAAGTGCGGGAATCGGTGTGTGTGCTGTGCTCTGGTGGTGGAAGTGTGGAAAAATAAAGTTGACTGGAAGCAGCCGTTCGCCGTGTTCTTTTTTGGTATTGAAATCCTTAAGCAAAGATTGATTTAAGCTGCTCGACATTGTTCTATACTATAGAACAATGTCGAGTGCATTATTGCCCACTTTTAATGCAGTTCGGCGCAGGATCGGATATATCGACAGTCCGGTTATATCGATATTTTTTCCGACTCCCGACAATATCAATATAACGAGACTTTACTGTATTTCCAAGGTTGACTCACTCACCATTGCTAGTGGCACGATGCCACCAAGGTCCTGCGGTGCCAGGCGGATGAGGGTCTGCACCTCACTGGTCAGGGTGCGGGTGAGCGGATACTCCACCTGCCAAGTCACCTCTCTTCCACCCTCAGGCGCCATCAGCCCGTTCACCTCCAGATCCACCTGCAACACTCGCTGGTAGCCCACCGACTCCCCCCTGGAAATGTGCAGATGAAAAAAAAATAAAAAGCCAGAAGTCAGTAGTGGATTTAGATTAAAATAAAGGGTGGGCAATGAGTAGAAATGGGGGTGACAACGGAAAATAGGTATTAAATGTAAAGGCAAAAGTGAAAAAGGATAATGAGGTAGAAATAAGGTGAGAATCAAAATGGGCAGAGGAAATAACAAGGAAATAGATGAGGTGAACAGTGGGGCAAAAATATGATAACGGATTAAGTGGAACGCAACGAGAAAGATAAGAAAAAGAGGTTAGCTGAATAAATGAAACAAGGGAAATTGAGTGGAAAGCTAAGAGAAAGACATAAGGGAAGGGGAAGGACAAAAATAATTGGTTTAAATATGAATATTGTAAAAAAAAAAAAGATGAGACCTTGGGCATAATGATTCTGATTGTCCTCTAAAGTCAACAACAGCATCAATTGTGACAAAAAAACGCTTGCTAATGACAAAGTGACATAGGCAAATCCCCCTAGTGGCCATTTTCGTAGTAGCACAAATCCACATTTAGTTTGTTTGAGTGACTTAGGTTCCATTGTACAGTGGATTTAGACTAATTTACACTAATTTAGTACAGTGGAACCTTGGTTAGCATCATTAATCCTTTCCAAAAGGACCTAAATGTACTCTAACCAAAACCAATTTTCCCTGAAGAAATAATGCCAAAAATGTTAACAGAAAACACATGCATAGTTTACATGCAGAAAACTATTAAAAATGCATATAAATGATGAACTGAAAAGATACGTTCACATTAAACGTTCAGAATAACATCTTAATATAACATATTGTACACTAACCAAAATATGTGTTTTGCTTTACAATCAATTGCAGAGATTATTAAAGCAAAACAAAGAAATGCAAGCAGAAAAACAATGAATATAAATTGAATTGAGCCGCCCATCAGGTGTCGTTTACAATCCCACGCCGATTTGCTGTAACTGTTGAAAAGCACAACGGCATCAAAGTAGGTCACAGTGACTGCACTCAAAACACTCGGATGAAAGATGTTTTAAGGACAGACCTTTTTGAAAATAAATGAAATCTTTGCCTTGATTAAAGAGTCGCTATATTTTGACTTAATGCGCATGTCTGTCCCAAGATATTTGTTATAGTTGTCCCAAAATGAAACAAGGCTGGAGAGAACCCAAGTGAAGTTAGGTGGGGGGATGGGGATGGGGATGGGGGGGTGATCCAAGGTTTTCCTTGAACATGTTTTTGTCCAAGCCTGCATTTTAATCCCCCACTACTCCACAGACTGTTTTTACACACTTCAGATGCAAGCCTCACTTCAAAGTGTCTGGTTTACGGTTCCACTCTCATTCTGGTAGGGGGGGGGGGGCAAGACAAACCAGCTGCAGAGGCTGACAACAATACAATTTAAATTAGCGGCGGGCATCATAATACAGTGGGTGTATTGATTGTTAAAAATGGAGTTGATTGATCCTGACTAATCATAATTGTGCGTTAATCGTGTGAGTGGGCGTGGGAGGAGGACAGCTGGGTTTGCTGATGTTGTTTTGACACGGTGAGTCTTGTGTTGTTTATCGACCAAGTTTAAGTTTATAATTCATTTATGGGGACGCATCAAAGCAACACCGAATACCGCAAACTACGGACCACGGGTATTTACTTCTGACCTCCAGAAAGCCTGAGATCGTTACACTTAAATGCCGCATATCATTTAAGGTTTTATCTCTAATATTTAAGTCTTAAAAAGCAAAAATAGTCCCTCGGGATCAGAGATGGAATTTGACACTTTCTAATGGTAAAAGTTCAAGAGATTAAGTTTTATAATAGAAAGCCTCTAAGAAAAGTGGAATTATAATCCCTTTGAGGCAAAATTCTCTCAGGGCTTTCCTGCCTTGTTCTCCGTTACACAACACACGCAACGGCCATTTCAATGGGGTACTGCATAAATTCACTAGTGCAGAAATACAAGAGTTGTATGAAATCCACCTGAATAGCCCTCAGTAGAGCGGAGACCTCTGCACCAAGGTTGAATCGCTAACAAAAACAATTTGTGTTGCTGAGCGTATGATAGCATGCATCCAACATTAGATAACAAAAATGAGATACGATGGCGGGGAGATACCAAGGTGGGGATGTTTCCATTGTGTGTGCAACAGCAAAAACAAGTGTTGTGCCATTATTGTGTTTATCCGTTTGTGGACAACTAGGGTATCACAGGGATCAGCCTTTTACTAAATTTCCTTTATTGACAATGTAAAAAAATTAAGATCAGTTCATCAATGAATTCATATTCTGTCAATTCTTCTTTATTTTGTTTTTATTTCAATAGATATTTTTCTTTGCTTCTTTTGAAAATGAAACATTAAATGCTATGGTTGAGATGGAATCAAAAGCGCCGGTATTGCACTCCATTTTGCCTGAATTGCTGGAGGACACGATGAATCAACAATCAATTTCATGCATTTACAAAATGTAAAAGAATCAATGAATCACCAAATCAATTATTATGCTCATCCCTAATTCAACAGGCTTGTTTCCGATTCATTAGGAAGCCTGCAAGTCCATTCCTGGGCAGACGGGACCCTTTGCTTTGCAGGGCAGGGGTCGGCAACCTTTACCATGTAAAGGGTCATTTTGTCTCCTCTTCCAGTAAATAAAAATAGTCTGGAGCTGCAAAATATTATCCAGCTAATAAAGCTTTTACAGTTTTCACCTATTCTTATAACGGTTCCACATCTGTGTTGAAAAAAATATTAAAAAATCACAGAGCTCGGCGTGGGAGCCGCAACAAGGAAGCGACTCCGGAGACGTGGGTTGCTGAGACTTGTTCTTGAACAAGGGCCACACCCCTTAGTGAATCATAACATAACAACAACTGAAATATTAAACTCTAATTTTATAGGTTCCTCCCCAAAATAACTTCACAGATAGTCATGTGGTTTTCTAACGTTTTCATATGACTGTAAATGTGTGAAGCCATGCTAGCATACAAGTAGGAAAGATACCCTCAAATGACTGATGTCCACTTAGTTGCTAAGGCAACTAATAATAAAATGTAGGCAGCTAATGCATCAAAGATGCCGGCAATGCCTCCCCATGAGGTGTCCTTTTTTTTTCTTCACATACATGTATTACTAAGTTAACACCACCTCGGCAGTGTCAATCAAAAATGAGCATTATCATCTTTGTAAATGTGTTTAACTCCGTGCAAGTGTGCCTAAGGCTTCTTTGAGATTACACACGTGTGGACAGTGTGGACAAGTCCAAATCACTTTTTCTTTTTTTTTTACCATTCTCTGGGGCAGAAACTTGAATTGATGGAGAGCTGCAGTAGGACCGCAACATTCTGTGTTCAAAGGCAGTGACTGCAGTGATTATGTAGTTTACTGTCATGATGTGCAATTAAAGGCAAGTCAATTATCTGTGAGAGACAGCCTGACAAAAGACACGACTCGCAACTTTCTATTTATCCCCCAAATCAATCTTTTTTTTCTGTTTATTTTACCACTAGGACTTTTCATTTATACATTTTGTCCACCACTTGTTTCTACTTCTCTTCTTGCTGTGTCATGTGACCCCAACAGACAACAGTAGTTTCAGCCTATGTCCACACATCCAACGATTTGATTACAATATCAGCGCGCAGATATTTGCTACTAAAAACAAAGGTTTTCAAAACCTCCAGCCAAAGTGTTATTTGGAGAAAAATCTGATCATGTGTTTGGTTATTGTAGAAATCCTCCCCCTGAAGACTCTAAGTGGGTTTCGTAAAGAGGATATGGGAATCTTATAGAACCAAATCATAGAATGAGAACCAGATCGTTTATTCTTGACAATAATCCCCAATACAGACGTCCGGGCTTATCTGCAGTCCCTGTATGCCTACAAGTAAGTGGGTCTTATTACAGCGCCGCTGCAAAAAAGCACCCTTCCTTTCCCCGCCCAGCCTTTTATACACTCAAGATTGTGTAAGAGGCTGAAGTCCCGGACCAATCAGCTTTCGCCACTGCCCTTGCTTCAACCGCTTCGTCTTTCATGGTGTTTCTGCTTTCCTTTGTTCGCAGGGGCATCAAGGAGTCTGGAACATTCTACGGTTTCCTTTGTTGCAAAGCAAGCTGTCTTAAGCGTACCGGATGTTTCCACCTTAACTCTCAGTTGTCACATTCGTCCTTTTTCGTGTGGATGCTTGTATCTTAAGTAGTATCTTAAGCTTTTGTCTGTATTTGTGAGACTATGTGTTTGTAGTAAACAGAGTTCAAAACCTTAAGACTATGTGCTTGTTTTAGCTTTTATCTTTAACTAGCAAAAATGAGCAAATACCTTCATTATGGACGTCAATAACCAGAGTTTTACATTTCCCACCGACAACGTATGCTGTGACATCACACACGTGACCCGTGTTTCCATCACAACCAACATGGATGCCCTCAGGACTGTTTTGGTTGTATCTTGGTTGTATTTGCAAGCCCAAATATTGCTTCACTTTAAAGAGCGGAGGCGAAGAAACACTTCGAGGTCGGCCATCTTCGCTTTCATAAACGGAGAGGGGGAAATATGCAGTTTTAAAAAAACAATTGTGGGACACAGCCTCAGTCTCCTGCCTTGTTGTCAACCTGTGCATCGGATGTGTGCAGCTCAAAGGTTTTAGAGGTCAGCCTGCTTCTCCCATGTCTCCCTGGAAACAAACTATGGCCTTTCCCAGCACAATTACCATAAAATACAATACATTCACCGGGCCCCAAGCTCCAGGAACGGGCGGCAGCCAAAATGGACGACGGTTAAGAAGGGTTATGCGGTGAAAAAGCTATGCAGTCAGCCATGGGGGGGGATCATAGGTGCTTTTGTCGATGTCGAAATGTTTTGGCGGTTCGTGAGGTGTTACAGCACAAACAAACAGGGTAAAGGAATCCTTTCAAAAAGAAAAAGACCCCCATTCAATTACTGTATGATACATTTGAAACTGTCATACCAAAATAAATCCAGCGCCTGACTGCAAGACAGACAAAAGGAAGATAAAAGAGAGGCAGCCCTGTTGAACTAAACACAATGTCTCTTCTCACTCTTAACATCTTAGTGAGGAAGGGAGTGAAAAGAAAAGACGCCTGAATCGTATTTATTTATTTTTTGGAGACCCAAGGGGAGGTTTTCCTTTCATTCTGCTGTGATTTTGTGAGCACCGACAACAATGATACATCAAAAGACCTAAACATATTCCAAGAGAGTGAATCAACCTGCGAGTGGTGAGAGGTGTGTTTGTTTGGCCAAAATCTCAAAAGGTGGATACTTTTTGAACTTCATATGTACTGTAGTATAATAAATAGTATTATAATATATACCATATTTTCTGGACTATAAGTCACCCCGGAGTATAAGTGGCACAAGGCCAAAAATGCTAAATTAGGTAGAAAAAAAACAGACTGGAGTATAAGTCACATTTTTTGTGGGTAATTTATTTGACAAACTACTACTACCAAAACAGACATTATCATATAGTACAACATTATTTGGCCCTATACCCTAGAAACCGCCCATGAATGATACGGGAAAAGGCCAAAATGATACTGTGTTAACCATGTCCAGTATCAGCCCCCATAGCTGTCCACTCAACGTGCGCTGCTCTGGTATCAGGCCCGTGAAACAACCAATCAGTGAACGCTACAAAACTCCTCGGTCATAAGGTGGGCTCCTGGGCTTAACTTTCTGAACTCCACTCATGTGACAGGAAATATCACTTTTAATATAAACATTCCTAATGCTTGTCCAGTAGCCGAAAAAACAAAACTTGATTAATAGAACTTTAATTGTAAGACATATTGATAAGACTGATAAATTGTTGAAATATTGTTGAAATTATTGTGTTACACTGTTCACATATACATGCAATACATGAAATAAAATGTTTTTTTGTTTAAATAGTATGTGATAATAAGATCCTCCCATGGTTTGTCCAGTATTGGGTCCAGTATCATGCCCCCAAGTGCCAGTATCAGCCCGAGACCGAAGGTCGAGGATCTATCAAACCAAACCCAAATCCATTGGTTCTATCAAACCATGTGATAACCTATAATTACGTCATCTTGGAAGGCAAGTTCTAACAATAAAAGAATAGAGAACAGGCTGAATAGGTGTAAGATATGCTAACACAATGTTTATTCAGCTACATAAAAAATAAACATGAACAGAAAAGGTGTCCAGAATTTAACAGTTTTAAGTACATAACTGTTGAGTAGCCTCCGCTTTACGTCGGTCCCTAACACATTTCTCAATTACTCCAAACTTTCGATTACTGTTTTCAGCTACAAATGTCACTACTTGCAGATTGAAGTCCGCAGAATATGATTTTCTCAGTTGTCTTTGTAAGTTAAACTGTTTAAATATTGAATTGTTAAGGAGTAGGAGATATCAATGCAAAAGTCTAGAGTGCCCTCTTGTGGCTGTCTGTGAAATTATATATATATTTTTTTCATTTATAAGTTGCTCTGGAGTATAAGTGTCAGGAACAGCCAACCCATGAAAATACGGTATATATATAATATAATAGTGAAGACGCTTCAATGTTTCGGCTCAAGACATGAGTTATGGGAAATACACACATACACAGTTCCAGCTTCATAGAAAACTGGCTTCGAAAAAGGAGCTTGGAATATTTATTCAATTACATGGACATCATGATGTTTGGCTCATGGAGTTCTTCCATGGCATAACGTGATTTATGTGATATTATTGTGTTATGAGTTACTCTGCGATGCCCGTGCCTACTTGTACACACCACACACGTGTCCTGAAGCAGGTCAGACAGAAACAAAGACAATCAGAGCATCTGTCTGAAAATGTGTTCCAAGAAGGGAAACATGCTTAATTATATAAGCTGCATGAAGGCATCATGCATGGATTATGTAACCAACCAACAGCTGCTTCATCTACAAACTTGACAGCAGTCTTTGCACCATAACTTATGTTCCCACTGAACAAATAATATAAGTCTTTTGTACTTTGACATTCATAAAGTGGACCTTCTTTCCACAGACCGGGTTCAATTCCACCCTCGGCCATCTCTGTGTGGAGTTTGCATGTTCTCCCCGTGCATGCGTGGGTTTTCTCCGGGTACTCCGGTTTCCTCCCACATTCCAAAAACATGCTAGGTTAATTAGCCACTCCAAATTGTCCATAGGTATGAATGTGAGTGTGAATGGTTGTTTGTCTATATGTGCCTCTTGCCCGAAGACAGCTGGGATAGGCTCCAGCACCAGAAAATGAATGAATGAATGAATGACCTTCTTTCCACGACACAATTATTTCATGTCCAAAGACGCTTGAAATGGTACATTCATAATGATCATTTTCTTTTAACCCTGCTCTCAACGACATTTGAAATAATCACGCAATCACGCATTGGAATTGTAATGATAGCAATTTGCTGAGGTACAAAACTGCTTCTAAAAAGACAAAAATATTGGAGGCACACAGGAGGTAGTTTGCTCAAGTGCTTCAGATGCGAAAAAGGTAGACGTGACTGTGGATGTGGTCTAATTCATTCTGGAAGAGAGGAGTGGGTGGCACTCATTGCACATGAGTTTGGCCAATAGTATATGCTTCAAAGTGGAAAACACTGGATGTTTGCGGTCTTCATGGTGATTTATTCTGATTGACTTGCAGCTTTATCTTAGCAAAGACCATGGTTAACTGTCTACTGAATATTTGATGCTTTTTTAGAATGCAATCACTGTTTTTTTTGCTTTCTGGGTGCCCCTCTGTGATTATAGGCATAATTTACATTTGCAATTGCCGCTATTTGTAGTTCACTTTGTCCAGCTGTGACAACCTCTGAATTAAAATCTCTTTTGGAACATTTCTGTGTGGAGTTTTGTCCAGGTAGTCAAGCTTCCTCCAACATCCCCAAAACAAGCACGGTACCGTAAAACGGAGTTATAAGGGACGGCGGGGTAATAAGGGACAATTTTTGGGAAAATGTTTTTTGAACAATTTGTTCAAGAATATATGCTTCTTTGAATTATATTATAAATAAAATAAAACAATACCAAGCAGATTCCTGTTTAACATGAAAAGGCAGAATTACATGTAAAATATTTTCCCAAAAATTGTCCCTTATTGCTGCGAAAATTGTCCCTTTTATTACCCCGTAAATTGTCCCTTATTACCACCAGATAGAGAAATGGATAAATAGATAGATATAATAAATAGATGACATCAACATATGACATATGAAGGACAATGTACAGCGTAAACAGTAAATTGCACAAATTTAAATAATTTTGAATAAATAATAATTTAAAGTTTTGCGTGTGCGTGTCGGCAGGTAGAGGGGCTTATTTCTTTACGGTCACATTCTAATGTTATGAGCTCTTGATGATATTATACAATCAATAATTTTACAATAGCTGTAATGTGGTTCTAGCAAAAGAAACCTTCTTTGGTGACATTATTAAGGTGCTCGAGCACAGCCATTCACTCATTGATTTTGCAATAGACACGTTTAAGCCTTTGCTACCACGACACTCCTGACAGGGCCAACACGGCAAGACCGGGCTCAGGTGCTGCTCTAGTGAGGACGGGTCAAACGGAGAAGATTCATTCATTGCCTACTTGTTAAGTGGCAGATATGGCGGTCGCTGCACATTAATCGTGGAGTTCAACAGTCGCTGACCTGACCGTGCGTATGTAATGAGTTCATGATGGAGAAAGGGTCATTATAATGTAATGATTAAGAAATTGCAAACCGGTGGAGCAGAAGCCTTGTGTGTGTGTGTGTGTGTGTGTGTGTGTGTGTGTGTGTGTGCTTTCCGTGAGAATCTACACTGTGATCTAATGAGTTTCGCCATATCAGGTCTAATATCGGTCGACCCCCACTGGTGATTTTGATGAAACTCTATGAGAACTAGGAGAAGGAAACAAAACACTACTTCTGTATAGCCTGAGATTGTTCTGCATTGGCTTTTTAATGAAGGCCTTTAGACTACCTTGTGGGCTTTTGGGACACAAAGTCATGCCCAAAACTCATTGGTATCCATCCTGAAATATTCGAATACAGCAAAGAACCAAATGACAGTTGCTCCTAATAAAAGAAAAATGCCTCAAATAGTCTTAACCTTGTGTTTATCACAGGGAAATGTATTTCCTTTTTTTCTTTTTTTTTCTTTTTCTTCCTTTTTTCCTCTTAAAAAAGGAGGGAAATGTATTTCCATCATTCGCGGTCCTGTTCCCTCTCAGTGGAACGGTCGTGTTTACAACGCTGATGTGTGACAGACAGATAATGAAGAGTTCATTAAAGTGAAATCTTGTCAAGAGACATATGACATGTAGAATAACCAAATTATTAATTTAGATTAATTCATTTAGATTTCCCATTGGCTCTATCAAAGCCATGTATATCACTGTCCCTGTCAGTGTAGATTAGCGTACATAGACCTGCACTCAACAATGATGTATGATGTAGAAGAGATTTTGCTCACATTAAGATCACATCATCAACTCGGCAAAAATGTATCTACAGTGTTTGGGGGAAAATACCATAAAAATCTTCTTGACAGAAGAAAAAAACAAACAAAAAAACTAAACGTTATGTTTTGAACCACCAGTGAATGGCAAAAATTGCTTGATGTTGATGTTCTCCAACTTTGGATCAAAAGAACCCTCCCTTTTTCCCTTCAATAGCCATTTTTCTCGACACAATCCAGATTTATGCCCTAAATACACCTCACATACTTCCTGAAATAAAATGCATCCTGTAGGTAAGATGCTCAATAAATAAATGGAATCAGAGTCTCAGTGTAGCCTTTAGCGTGGTCATCACGCTTGCGGCAGAGAAGGCATTTCTCCAAGCTGCGTTTACATAATCCACACACCTTGACCATTATAATTCCAGTAAAGATTTACAATCCTACACTGTACTAAAATGTGTTCAGGATTCTCTGTCAAAACTACTGCTTCTATTCATCGGCAAACATTTCACAGCACAAAACTACGGTCCGTTCAAGGTCGGTCAAAAGAAGTGTGAAATGTCAATGCTTGGCAACAAAACACATACAAAAGACATAAAGAAATAAAGAAAGAATATATAGGACTCATCAACCACTCTTTCCCCTCTTCATCCATCATCACCTCCCCCTTGTTAACCCATAGAATTGTTGTTGTCTTTCTTCGCGATGCCATATTTTCACAATAGAGCTCTCAAACGGTCTGTGAAATGACTGAATTAGGCCCTCCTGTATGAAACAGATGTGTCAACCAATCCAAAGGCAACGTGACCACTCAACACTATAGGCTACAGAAGTGTACAAACAGCCAGTCGCTTAAACAGCAAAAACACAATGGAAATGTTTATGGCAAAAGTCAGACCCTAAAAAAACAAATGTTAGCATATTGTATTTGTATAGGTATTTTAATTAGTTTGTTTGAGGCAAAACAAGATATTCAATTTGACGTTGGAAAACGGTGATCAACAGATATACTGCGGTCCAAACCACTAACGGTTTCTGTTTGGTTCATATTGATTTGTTCCGTCGAGGGCCTAACCCATTACTCGATTAATCGAAACAACAAGCTTCAGATTAAGCGAGTAGGAAAATAATCGTTAGTTGCAGTCCTATTTGACTGCATAGCAGCAGCCGGCTCAACTTCTTCTGCTTCCCTTGCACTTCTTTCCTCGATTGAGAAGTCTTCTGCTTCCAGCTGATATGGAAGTCTCCCTAACAGCTTTTCTGTTCTTCACACAGTCCAGCATTTCAAATGGATGTGATCTAGCAAAGCAAATTCACTATTTGCACCGGTGCACTAGGAATTTCACTTATTTATTTCATTGTAGATGTTTTTTTTAAGTACACACTCAATGCTTTACTCAATGTTTATAAAAATAAAAATAGCTACATAAAAAAAAAAAAAATGGAATGCCACTGGATGTGGCTCTGACCCTGTCGTTACCAAGGGAAGGGCAGCTTTTGATGCCACTAAGATACATTTTAACACATTCCCTCTGAGAAAGTGCTAACAAAAATGTAAGGGAGACGGAGGACTTTGTAGTATGAAATATATGCACAAAGTAAAATGATATTCCTTTGGTACAATGTCTGCTGCCACGGTTCATATTGTCACACTCATAATGCCGTTGTCAGTCAAGGGAGAAAAGGAAAAAAAAAAAAAATATATATATATATATATATCCAAAGCCAGCAAAGCCTTTCAAACACTGGCCTTTATGCTTAAGAAAGTGATTACAATAGCCGGAACACAATCAATCACTGTATAAACACTGCTTATACCCCCTTATTGATTTCTGTGAGCCGTCAAGAGTGTTAGCAAAATTCTGGAGAGCTGCTCATCCTCTTATCCTGGACAATAAGATTAAGCAGTGTAACTGGCTAATCTCCCTTCTTGGAGCGTTAACTCTCCACCACAAATGTCACGTCCCCCCCCCCCCCCCCTTGTAGCTCACACACAAACATATAGATGACGAAGGATTAGATTAGCATGTTCTCTGCCTTTTTTCCCTCGCAGTTGTTGCCTGCTGCTATTAATCCCACACTTTGAAGCCACGTCTGCTGCAGCCCCACTTTGCTTCTATCATCTCCATTACATTTAGCATCATATCCATAAAAGTACATCTACTTTCTATTTGCTTTTGATAAAACATCAACAGTTGTGCCGTGAATAATCGTCTGCCAAAGGGTAGGTGAATGGACAAACGGGGCTATTTCACCCTGACGAGGATACTAATATTCCAGCATTGCTTTATGGAGTGTGTCTTGAATGCAGGCGACGGCTCAAGGGTCTGATTAGGTTGCATACCACATAACTGAAATATTATCAGTTCAATACCTGGGCTGGAAATTTGACCCTGTATCAAATGGAGCTGTCTCCTTCCTTCAATGGGCCTCAGCAGCGTATCTTCTCTTGGATCGAGGCAAGATGCCAAAATAAATAGTAAACACATTGCGTTCTCATGAGGATTTAGTCGCATTTTCAGTCTATAGGACTTCCTGCGAGTATTGACTTATTTGTGACGTTTATAGCACTTAGTTGTGACTGAACGCTACCTACCCAAAGTACTTGTCATCATTTCATTCGTATTGTGTACAAAATGTACAATTTGCACTCCGAAGAGAACACAGTGACTGACTACCGTGTCACATCCGGTGTGTCTGCCATGGGGTGAAATATTCACCATCAGTTGTAGTCATATTTTTTTTCTTTTGTCAATGATATCTAAAAAAACAAAATGAAATAAAATGCTGCATCGCTACACCTAATTGTCTGATGTGATTTGACTGAACATTTTTCAATTTTCAATTTACTGGTCCATCTATGTTCCTACCCTCACCTCTGGTCGTGAGCTTTGGGTCGTGACCGAAAGAATGGGGCCGCGGATACAAGCAGCTGAAATGAGTTTCCTTCGTGGAGAAGATACGGTGAGGAGCTCGGTCATCCGGCAGGAGCTCAGAAGTGAGCTGCTGCTCCTTCGCATCAAGACGAGCCAGTTGAAGTGGCTCAGGGATCTAATATGGATGCCTCCCGGACACGCATCTCTGGTGAGGTGTTCGGACACACTGGAGGGACTGGCATGGCGACGCCTCATTGTACTCCTGGTGGGACTGGGAGAGCTGGCCAGGAACTGGGAAGCCTGCTCTGCTCTTCCGACTCGTACTCATGTAAGCGGAAGAAAATGGATGGATGGGCTTTTCAAGTTGTATAAAAAAATACAATAAATAACTTAGCAAAGAATAATATACATATTTATGACTAAGTCTTGGTGTACAAAACAAAGAAGAAAAAAGTCAAACTCCATACAAATGGTACCGAGATGGCACTAAAAATACAAATCAATTTGCACCAAATTTGTCATGACTGAAGATCAATACTTTGGTTATGCACTTTTCGACCAAACATAAAACAAGGTTTGACCAGCTGAAACAAAATATCTGACTTTTGGATTATATGTCAGATCTAAATATTGCTTTCAATCAGTTGAATGACAATGCAGTCCATAATCCAAAACATATTTTTTTCCGGCGGATTGCAACAGGATCTTTAGCCAGTTCACAGTTATTGCTGTTTTCCTTGTGAGGATGTTCCAGAGAGCACCGTAGATCATGTCCCCCCCCATATACGTACACTGAGGCACAATTAGATATAAGAGCAGGCAACATGCCTGTGCACGCCCCGACATAACCCCGAATGAACCCGCTCTGGGTTGTGTATATTAAACCTGTGTATCAGGACAGGGTTAATAAGAATGCTGAACACATCATGACCCCTTGCTGACCTGAACTCTTACTTCTCCTTTGCCTCATTAATCTGTCAAGTAAACAACAGCCAACCATCTTCACTGGAGAGAAAGAAGCACACTAGGCCCTAGTCATTAACAGCATTTTTTTAAATAAATTTGGGGTTATGTGACAATGGTGCCTTGGTTATGGGCATCGTGACCTGCAACCACAGCCAAACATTTTCCAATATATTGGGAGACAAAGTCATGCTGAAAGACATCTGTATTTGAAAGGACAGCATACACCTGGAAATGTGTTGGTACATTGTGAAAAGTTGGCTAGTCCAGTTCCATACTGGCCCATGTTCACAAAATAATCCAGTATTGACAGATTAAAATGCATTTCTTTTGCTGGTAGGGAATGGCGAACCCCCGTATGAGGCATTGCTAGCAAGTAAACAGAAGAGCAGAACTTGGGGGAGAGCAGAGATTCGCCATCTTACATATAAGCCCTTATAAGGAAGTCTGCACCTCTGTGACATCACAAAGGCACAGTTTTGCCACGCCTTTTGAAAACGAGCATTTTGAGCCATCCCAAACTTCTTTTCGGGCTCACCTCCAAGTGTGCAAACCTCATTATCTAAAACTTTTGCATCGTTTAACACAAGAATATTTTTTATTTTAGGTCAATAAAGTAGAAAAAACATAATAGGAGTAAAAAATCTACTAATAATCACAATAATAACAATAAAAAACACAGAGTGATGTCTTTAAAATGTAAGCCCATGTCCCTGAACACAGTGTAAACAAGTTGGCCTACAGAATCACAATCTCAATTTCATCCATCCATTTTTGGACGGGTTGCCGGGGCAGCGGTCTCATGTAGGGAAGACCAGACTTTGCGGTCTCCAATCACCTCTTCCAGCTCATGGGTGTTCCAAAGCCAGCTGTGAGACATAATCCCTCCAGCGTGTCCCAGGTCTGCCCTGGAGCCTCCTCCCAGCTGGACATGCCAGGAGGAGTTGTTTGCCTCGACCTCAAATAGACAACCTGTCTCTTTTCAAACTTTCTCCTCTTCCTCCTCTGTCTTGTGTTTGGGTCAATACGGTTATTTCTGTAACTCCAATATGTGCATGTGAACATAGCATAAGCTTTGTTGCCCTGGGTTACTATTTTCCAACTCCAATTTCTAAGAGTAAAATTCAACACCACACAGAAAATATGAGAATTGTAGGTGGACATCTGAGAGCTGAAAATTCCGTGACAAGTTGTCAAAGTATAAAGTGCACCTCAAAGAAACCTGTGAAACATGAACTGTAGCCCTGTGATTCAGGGCTTGATTTATCAGTAAGATGAAGTGGATCAGAGGATCTGAAGTCTAAGGTTCCAGGGGCAATAGACCCGCCTTATCAAACAACACCAGACTCCCTGGCCAATCGCCACTTTGTCTCTGGGCAAGTCCCCACCAGCGCTGGCTTTGGCTGCTGATAAAGCGTAAGCGAGGAGCCACAGAGCAGCTTCGATGGGCTTTGATATGACTTTAAAAATGGCCAGTTCCAGGATAAATACCCAGAGACACGAGACAATCACTGCTGCATACTTATAAAGACTTTGCTTTTCTAAACACAACCCCTTCCCATCTGATTGATGGTTTCTGCTTGAGTCAATATTGGACATCAAAAGATCGTTCTATAAATACAGCGGAGAATAATAACAAGATGGAAAGGATAAATCCAGAAATTGACGTCCTGGCTTTACACTTTAGCATCTTTGGTGCATTACCAGGATTATCCAGCCAGAGTCCTGAAGGGCTCAATCAGGGATGTTTTCCTTCACACGGACACATGCACCCGTTCACTGATAACCCACGGGTCAAGAATATGATAGAAACCGCAGTAAATATCTTATTTCTGTTCTGTGCTCTGCTGTTTAGAGGAATAGTTCCATGGAACATAATTATCAACGCACAGAGTATCTGACTAGGAGGATGTGAAAGCAAGCTTTGGATGAATTTCATTTCGTTATTGGAAGTTTGAGCTGCATGAGTGGTTAGCACTCAGGCCTCACAGCTAGAAGACCTGAGTTAAATTCCTCCCTCGGCCATCTCTGTGTGGAGTTTGCATGTTCTCCCCGTGCATGCGTGGGTTTTCTCCGGTTTTACTCCAGTTTCCTCCCACATTCCAAAAACATGCTAGGTTAATTGGCGACTCCAAATTGTTTAAATCTGTTTTTAATGACTAACTTTTTATACCTGACTGCTGTGCCCCACACCGCATTTAGCATTGTTTTTAGCTCTGAATGAATGTATGAATGTTGTATTTTAATGCTTCTTTTACTGTTTTTTACTCAACTCTATTTTTTATTTATGTTTTCTTCACTGTAAAGCGTCTTTGAGTACTCTGAAAAGTGCTATACAAATAATAATAATATGTATTATTATTATTATTATTATTATTATTATTATAGGTATGAATGTGAGTGTGAATGGTTGTTTGTCTATATGAAGAGCTTGCAACCAAAAGGCGCTAAATCCATTTTGACTGATTTCGAGAACATCAATGATTTTTAATTACGCACATATCAATCTATTTGGTCATCAAGTCTATATTGCAAATGAAAGAGCTATCAATATAGGTCATAAAAATGCATGCTATAAAAATCCTGCACACACCATGTATTTTATATATATATTTTTTAATTAATTTTTTTTCGGATTTAGCGCCTTTTGGCTGAAATGATGGATTTAGCGCCTTTTGGCTGAAATAAATTTGAAGTCACCTTTAACTTCTTCAATGGCATTGTTGTAAAAGAATGTAAGGTGCTTTAATGTGCTATGCTAATAAAACAATTACAACACAGAAGCCATTCTCAACATACAGTGCAAAATAATTATTATTAATTAAATTAATAAAAATTTGATTAAGAGCAGTGCTCATATTTGACTGCACCATGAAGGTGACAGTGACAAAAATCATCTCATTACAAACTCTTTACATTGTATGTTTTTTAGTACAAGTAAAATAATGTTTCTCATGAAAGTTGGAGGTGTCAAGGTAGAGACATGCCTTTTATGGCGTAAAAAAAAACTTCCATGTTACAGAATACTGTAAAAACACAATTTGTGTTCTCCTGAATTGCATAACATACTGTAACTATCATACGTGTACTTAATGTACACAAACAAAACAGGACGCGCACTGATACTGGCTTTCTGTATGTGCAGTGCCAATTGTATTCTTCTCTCTGATTGGTCAGATTATCAATAGATGGGAAACTTGGCCCAATCAGAATAAAGAATAAAGAAAGGGATTTAGCACCTTTTGGTTGAAATCTGAAATGGAAATAGCGCCTTTTGGTTGAAAGCATAAATTTCATATCACTTTTTTTCATATTTTTTAAAATGATTTCAAGACCAAAATGTGTGATTTGGATACACATGACAGAGGTCTATTAAACTCATGAAAAACATGCAACTTAGTGAAAATTGGATTTAGCGCCTTTTGGTTGCAAGCTCTTCATATGTGCTCTGTGATTGGCTGGCAACCAGTCCAGCGTGTACCTTGCCTCTCGCCTGAAGACAGCTGGGATAGGCTCCAGCACCCCCGTGACCCTCGTGAGGATAGCCATTAAAGATGTTGATATTTTCTTTTTTGGTACAAAATGGAGCCTGACTGCTTTTGCATTTGTAGAGTCCTGGATGGATGATGAAGCACAGCAATGTCACACAGGCCTTTCCTTCAAATGAAATTAAACATGATCAATACTGCCGGTCCGTCACATAGTTGCAAGCATGGACGGAAAGGGTGGGGGTTGGGATTCTTTTCAAATTGAACAGAGGCAGTCAGCGGAGAGCAATTCAGAATGCATTAGCGGCCTTACCAATAAATATAAGAAAATAATACATTACGGATGATTGCCTTAAAGAGAATCTATTCAAATATTTCTTAGCCAAATTGTATGCTACCCAAAGCTGTGCTAAGAAAACATCTGTTCATATATGCAAATTACACTAGCTGAAAGGGTAATTGCTTTGTCTCTTCTATCTAGCATATGAAATATTGTATTAAAAGAAAAAAAAGGCTATCATCGCTTTCAAGGACATGCACAAAATGCTGTATGTGCACAATCACAAGTCATCTGCATACATGTACTGCATATTCTATAAGATAAAATATTGTCGTATATATCGCAACTCGTACTAAAAACATGCGCAGTTGTGCATTTAATGAATGAGTTTCACTTTCTATTAGCATATCCGGGTTCTGTCAACATGATACATACGTAGATGAATGAAAACATGTTTCATCGTGTCCTGTTGGGCTACCCGGCTACTTTCATGCTACTGTTAATAATAGAAATGATGCTCATTTTTATTATTACTAAATAAACTATTAATTACGGCTGGTGACTAGTCCAGGGTGTAGCCCGCCTCATTTAAAAGGATCAGCTCCTATGAAATAGACAGTGATAACTAAGCGGTGTAGTGGTCTCATTATTGACACGTCCTCCTCCCACTAAGGCTGTCTCTCTCTTTTGCAACAACCTTTCCAGTAGGCAAGCCAAACACAACAAAGAGTTCTGTGATTTTAATTAAGTAGCCATATGAACTAAAGTCAGAAAGCAAATATGATAATAGTTCACATCTGACATCTGTGTTTGGTATGTTAATGATATAAATCACAAAAGAGCCACTTTGCTCAAAGTCATTACTGGGGGATGTGGTATTTACTTTGCCTGCTTGATCAATAAAGAAATCTAGGTGCATATGTGTTATGGTGCATTGGTAGACAGGAACAGCAGGAAGGTAATTAACATTCACGTGTTCATGCAGGGTCTTGGCGAGTTTCCTTGATTTGCGTACGATTGCACCGGAGGGACCTTTGATTTAACCGGAGCTGTAAAAGCGGTCCCTCTGGTCTTGCTCAGCTTTGCCATTGATTGCACGCGGCCGTTTGCCATTTGTGAGTTAAGTTCGCTGCAATCAGAAAGAACAGCACGAGGCTCTCTGACCTCGCTAGCCAACCGGAGAGGACTGCGTATCGAACTCCTTTCTTGTTCAATCTTCACTCATCATTGTTCTGTCAATGACTCCAGTTCCTAATTACTCTCGGGCATGAAATAAAGCTGCCTTGCAGACACATACTCACCAACTGAAACAATGCATGTTTGCATGGGCTTGCATCTCATTGCCTGTCAGCGGCGAATAAACATCTTTTTTTTTTTTAATTTGAATATTTGACTGTATCTCTGCAGTCATAGATTCTCAAGTTACACAAGAGTAGCGCATTTGTAGGATATAATCACATTATCCGTTGTAGGCTGACAGCATTTCACATGATAATACATTAATGTGTGACTGAAAATATCTCCAAAGGCTGGATTTTGATAAGTGAAGCCACAAAATAACTTGCATTTGATATGAAGGGAGGAGAAAGTCAATTGAAACGGGTCGGAGTAGTGATGAGAATATTTCCCCCACACATACACAAAAGGCCTTGGGCTATTATTACCATATCATGAGAAAAATCTATCAAATACGGTGAACATCCACATGATGATTCACTGCAACATTCATAATGAGAATATACTCCCAGTTGTGTTACATAAACACCCTAAAATAGTTTACATGGGACTGAATGCATGCATCGCATCCTCCGTGCTCAAGTTCTGGTTCCGCTTATTGATTTTTGATTGTTGAGAATTTTGTTAATCATGTTGCAATCTGATCGTTGAAAAGTTTGTATCGAAAGAGTCTTAATAGATTTTAGTGCCTGGCAGCAGATGGTGCATTTATTTCAAGTCCAAATAGTTTGCTGCCTAAAGGGGCAGTCAAATGCAATAAAACAAGGCACCCAGGAATATACAGTGGGACCTCGGTGAGTGTCATTAATGTTCCAGAAGGTGCAATTCCAACCGAAAGGGACACTAACCCCAAAGTAAGACACCATGTAAAGCCAATCTGGGCATGTTCTCCCTGTGTATGCGTGTGTTTCATTCATTCATTACATCCAAAAAACATGCATGTTCTAAATTGTCCATAGGCGTGGATGTGAGTGCGACTGCCCTGTGACTAGTCCAGGATGTACCCTGCCCGCGACCATAATAAATACATACAAATATGAATGAAAGGGACGAATTAACATATTGGGCTCTCATTTTGTGGCGTAGGCTGGCGGAGTGTGGCAATTTGGTCCAGCGCACCATTGTGCGCATACAATTTGGTCGACTGGACTGCAGTGAGATGGGCGTGGTGGCGCACCAGGGGAGGTGTCCACATTTTTAGCTTGGCATAGTGACAATTTCATGACAAAATTCACCAGCTCCTACCTGGTTTATTCTTGGCGCAGGTGAAGCGCAGCCTGCGTAATGGTAAATTGGCTGACGGGCGCACATTGCAGACCAAAACCTCACAGGCAGGTTTTTCAGCGTGTCAGGCAGATGATGCATTGTGGCTTCTGATTTTAAAGACGTTCATTTGATTGGTTAAGATTACACTGTGTTAAACCCTCTCGGTATGTTTTGGTTAGAGTCGGCCCTTCTGGAATGGATTAATGACATTAAACAAGGTACCACCTTATACATTACTTTGAAGCGTTCGAAGAATAAGCGCCAAGCTACTTTGATTTAATGTACATTTGCATAACTGCTTCCAACGGGATTCCAAGTTATTAAATATACCATATATGGGTTTTTATATTTTGCCAAACTAAAATGAAACCATTTAAATGTTTTCCCCTAAGACACATTTGGCTGGTAACGAGAGATAGATGAATAAAACAGTTTAAAAGTTAAAACAAGACGGAGCTTATGTATTTATGAAGGATTTGCAGCTCTAAACTGTGTTTCTCCATATGCATTAGGTAGTACACTACAAGGTGCTGCTGTAGATAGACACATGAAGAATGGTGTTGCTGCTCAAAATTACATCTTGGGTTCATGCAATATGTATTGGGAGGCGCTCAGAGCTGCAAAAGTGGGAGGGGAAAATGGAAATTCATACAAATTTGACTCCTTTAAAGCAGCCCTACTGAATGAAGTGTGGGGGGGGGGGGGGGGTCAAAATTAGTTCAGAACTTACACTAAAGACAACAAAGTATGGAGAGATGTCGGCACTTTGTTTTTAGTATTTATAGAACGCATTTGTCGGGTGGTCAAAATAGCGATAGTTTGTTTTGCGTTTATTGCTACGAGTACTTTTAATGCATACAAAGCAGGCTTCCCTAAATGGATTCAGCACAAGACACAAATTTGAAATTTGGTTCCCCCACCCAAGATTGGAATCTCCATATTTGTGTCCAATGATGTATACGTAAAGATCAGGGATGTCCCAAGTCGTATAGCAGGGGTGGGGAAACTTTTTGACTCGAGGGCGCATTGATTTAACAAATCATTTATTTGATGTAACATGCGTTATAAATAAAATTATTATTATTATTATTATTATTATTATTATTATTATATTGTTATTATTATTATTATTAATATTATTATTATTATTAATATTATTATTATTATTATTATTCATTCATTCATTCATTTTCTACCGCTTTTTCCTCACGAGGGTTGCGGGGGTGCTGGAGCCTATCCCGTCAAGAGTATTATTATTATTATTATTATTATTATTATTATTATTATTATTATTATTATTATTATTATTATTATTATTATTATTATTATTATTATCATTATTATTATTATTATTATTATTATTATTATTATTATTATTATGTGCTTGTGTCCCTTTTTCAGGAGCATTTTGGAAACAACAGACCACATCAAATAAGAAATTGATAAAAAAAAATCAAATGGTTGGCTCAATCCATGATGCCAGGTTGTATGTTGAGTTTAAATGAAATATTGTGGAAAGAAAAGGCGGGCCATATTCAAACACTTGGCGGGCCAGACGTTGTCCCCGGGCCGTAGTTTGCCTACCCCTGTCGTATGGCATATTTTCGGCAAGTCTTTAATTTTCTCAAACTTTCCAGCCTTGATTTTATAGATCTGCTTGATGTTTTCTCACGTTCTTTTTTTCTTCAACTGTTTAATTACATCAAAACATTTTTTTTTGTAAACATTCGACATTCAATTTTACTGTTCAAAGAAAAATACCTTGGGATAGATTTAGATTTTAATCACTATAATTGGCTTTGGGTATTGGAAAAGAAGGCAAGAATGACAGTACACTCATTTCAGCTATGTTCCATTAAAAATAATAATAGTGAGCGCACAAGTTCTGTCTGAGCTTTTCATTGATGTACAAGCATACCTAATGGGCAGACGTGTGCTGCAAGGATCTTTAAAGGAATTGTGCCTTTCTTCTGTCAGAGTATGCTAAATATTTCAGTCCAACAGAAGCCTCCAATCTATCCCAGTGATAGTTACTTCCTGTGTTTCACCCAAAGATCCACCGAGGTGCATGTCACCTCTCTCAACAGATGGCTGGGGCCGACGCGGAGCCTCGGCTTCACTTCACTTGCTGCTTTCAAGAAAGCTCCAGTCCACTGCCGGAATGTTAAATCTGTTTTCACAGCAGGGTTTGCAGCTAGTGTTTTCTTTTTTTTGGGTGTGTTTGTCCACCACACTTGATTTTCAATCTCTGACACTCACAAATCAGCACCAAAAGATACAATACTGTCAATACTGAGGATGAAATCAGAAGAGATTTGAACATCACTTTTAAGAAAGGTACAATGCCATCCATCTATATAAATAGCTCCCTAGACAGTCATGTGATATAAACAATACCGTATTTTCTGGACTATAAGTCACACTTTTTTTTCATCGGTTGGCTGTTCCTGCGACTTATACTTCAGAGCGACTTATAAAAGAAAAAACTGTTTATGTTCCATAAACACTGGACACCTTTTCTGTTCATGTTTATTTTTTGTGTAGCTGAATAAGCATTGTGTTAGCATATCTTACATCTATTCAGCCTGTTCTCTATTCTTTTATTGTTAGAACTTGCCCTCCAAGATGACATAATGTCTGTTTTGGTCAAGTAGTTGTAAAATAAATTACCCGCAAAAAAATGCAACTTATACTCCACGTATGTATGTTTTTTTCTACCTAATTATGCATTTTTGGCCTTGTGCGACTTATACTCCAGAGCGACTTACAGTCCAGAAAATACGGTCCAATACAATGTATTGCAACCTACTGATATAATTTCCTCTACATTACATACTTATGGATATAACATTGTTTTATTACAAAATTAAATTGTCCATAGGTATGAATGTGAGTGTGAATGGTTGTTTGTCTAAATGTGCCCTGTGATTGGCTGGCCACCAGTCCAGGGTGTATCCCGCCTCACGCCCGAAGACAGCTGGGATAGGCTCCAGCACCCCCCGCGACCCTTGTGAGGAAAAAGCGGTAGAAAATGAATGAATGAATGAATGAATGTGTAATCTCTTGAACGCTACCGTACCTTTCACTTCCTGGTTGCTGTGCAGCGAATAAAATGTACTTCTGTCACCTTGTGTCATTTTTTTTTCACCATAAAACCTCACCAGTCATGCCCTCTTCTATTGTAGAGTTGCATCATCACCTCTTTGTGCCTCTTGCACACACACAAAAAAAGCATAAAGGACGTATACATGTGTCTTTGTGAGCGAGTGGTCGGGTTGAAAACCATATAAATATGTCTTTGGTAGTGAATGAGTCAAGGAGCACTTCAAGCTTCTGGTGGTTGCGTCGCATCAGTGAATAGTCTGCATTGCCATTGGAACAGATAAAAAAAAACAAAAAACTGAAGGTTCCGTCTCCTATCACACGAAACTAAGGAGCAACTCACATGTTATGACAGATTTTTACAGGTTTTAAGTGAATAAGAGAACAAGGATGTGCATGATTAAAACATACTGTGTATATATAATATAACTATATTTACTATAAAAAAGGTTGTTTTACATGAAAATAATATATTAGTGATAATAGTGGATGAGTGATTAGCACACATGCCACAAAACTAAAAGACATAGGTTTGATTCCCCGCTCAGGCATCTCTGTGTGCAGTTTGCATGTTCTCCCTGTAGATTTTCTCCGGTTCCCAATAATCACTATCAACATGAATAATGGGACTGTGGCGACCATAACTTTGCTTCATACAAGGATGAGATCCTCAAAAGTCCTCAAAGAAAACTTTAAAATCTAGCCGATTAGATAGATGAGGCAAGTTCATGGCATCAATTTCAGGGATTTGGGCAGTTATGAGGGGGTGCCTCCCAGACGGTGGCACCCATGACCACCTTAATCAGACACCGCCCAAAGCAAATTTGGAAGCAACTTCAATTTAATGCAGAAAATCCTATTTAACATGTTTGTCCTTGGTGCAGCCGTGCATGCTAGTCAGTCTTTTAAGCCGAGCTCGACTGTGACTTGCTCACAATAGGCGACCCGTCTTCTCACAGCAGGTTCTTTAAATGCGGTGGCACGCTTGCGGACTTTGAAGGAGTAAACGATGCAATGGCGCTTCTATTTGTTCACTTGTTTGTTTCAGGCAGACAGCGCAACGCCGCGATGTGCATGAACACAGATGGGACTTAGTCCATATTTACTGTACGAAGAAAACATCTGAGCGCCACTTCCTCTTCCTGCCAAGCACTCGCTTGCATAATTGCACAGTCAATTTCTACATATCTGAATAAGCACTGGGGTAGTGGGAGGAGGTGCGACCTGAGGCAAACCATAATGATCACTCTCCTTCGCTAACTTTTCAACCTACATACATCCTTATTGCTTCTTCCCCTGCTGCTCTGAGCAAGAACTTACTGTATGGATGACTTATTATTTTTTTTTCCAGCGAGGCATTTGTGAAGAAACCGTGCAATGATCAGCTAATACATACACTGAAATGTATGAATAATGTAAATCATCGTTATTACAGATAATTTGTGTCACTGTTGTTTTGCAATGTAGTAAAACATATTGTAGATTTATCCATAATGGTCTCGTACAAAACTGTGTGAATGTTTGTGAGGGTGAGCAGACAGAAAAATCTTGACAATTTCATTTACATGAAGTCCCGATCGAGGATGGAAAAGAAATAAAATCAGACTTTTTTTTTTTTGTTAATTGCGCAATTTTTCCAGCTGGGGCTGCACGGCGGACAAGTGGTTAGCGCACACAGCTAACCACACAGCTAGGAGTACAGAGTTCAATTCCACCCTCGGCCATCTCTGTGTGGAGTTTGCATGTTCTCCTCATGCATGCGTGGGTTTTTTCCGAGTACTCCGGTTTCCTCCCACATTCCAAAAACATGCTAGGTTAATTGGCCACTCCAAATTGTCCATAGGTATGAATGTGAGTGTGAATGGTTGTTTGTCTATATGTGCCCTGTGATTGGCTGGCGACCAGTCCAGGGTGTACCCCGCCTCTCACCCCAGTGAGGATAAGCGGTAGAAAATGAATGACTGTTAAAAATCTTATGAAAGCACAGGCGTCATGTCAAATAGTGGTGGGCAAAATCGCTAATTTCAGTGGACCGGATCATTCCGGTTCATTCAGTAAAAAAATCTGTTCATTTCGGTCAATTGGTCATTAGCCTGTGCATAGACCCGGTCAGCCGTGTCGAGTCAGTCCGTTCGCTCATGTTCACGTTCGTTCCGACTCAACAGCACAACAACACGTGATGACTCGTGGTGTGTCGGTCATGAACGAGCGGGTCAAAAGAAATAGTTCTTTTGTGTGAACGGAATGAACGAGGTCACCGACAGTGTCGGTCAATCTCTCGGTCTCGGCCTTTCAGTCAGCTAACTCCTGCCACACACCGAGTGAGGCGCGACGATAGGATAAGACAGGCAAGTACAGTAAAGTCTCGTTATATCGATATTCTCGGGAGTCGGAAAAAATACCGATATAACCGGACTATCCATATATCCGATCCTGGGCTGAACTGCATTAAAAGTGGGCAATAATGCACTCGACATTGTTCTATAGTATAGAACAATGTCGAGCAGCTTAAATCAATCTTTGCTTAAGGATTTCAATACCAAAAAAGAACACGGCGAACGGCTGCTTCCAGTCAACTTTATTTTTCACACTTCCACCACCAGAGCACAGCACACACACCGATTCCCGCACTTCCTGGTTCACAGGTCATGCTCAACCCGCCCCACATAGCTGGCCAAACACATGCCTGCAACAGAAACCACGAACGCCAGCATGTACATATGAAAAACAGTGATTATTGCAAGCGATAAAAAGATATCTGAATACAACACAATTAAATACATGTATTTGTACGCTTGTGTCTTCGTTGGAATAGGTGTGTATGCTATGTCAGTTGGTTCTTCTGTTGCAGGCATGTGTTTGGCCAGCTATGTGGGGCGGGTTGAGCATGACCTGTGAACCAGGAAGTGCGGGAATCGGTGTGTGTGCTGCGCTCTGGTGGTGGAAGTGTGAAAAATAAAGTTGACTGGAAGCAGCCGTTCGCCGTGTTCTTTTTTGGTATTGAAATCCTTAAGCAAAGATTGATTTAAACTGCTTTTGTATCGATATAAGCAGACCAAATTGGCTGGCGGGAGATGAAAAGGGCATCGTAGTAACCGGATTATCATAATAACCGGGTATCGTACTAACAGAACTAATTATATCATAAAAGACTAGAAATTTGCCGGGAAATGAAAATAGTATCGTAATAAGTAGTAATTCGTTATAACCGATATCGATATAACGAGACTTTACTGTACGCAGATAGGTCCCGCCCTGCAAAAGGAACGGTGAACTGACTCTCCAGCCAATCAAAAAAAAAAGCATATGTAAATGAACGTACTGAACGGGTATTTTAGGGGCGTTCGTTCATGACCGACACGCCACTAATGTCAAGCCACCTCTCTCTGTGATGACAGCAGACAGAGCCACAATGGCGTCCCCATAGAGTCACACAGAATCTTCCACCCGTTAATAACGTCGTCCTGACCGGACCACATCGACAGCGGTGCAGTCCCATCACCGTATCCATGTCTCCAACTCACAACCACGTCTCTCATCAGCTTGACATGGGAACATCTTCACAAGATGACAACAAGAGTTCAATGGACAATTTCTTTTATTTTGCATCATGACAGTGGAGGCATCACTGATTATTATTATAATTATTATCTTATGTAAAAACGACCGCACCCGTTGCTAACAGGGAACACGGCGGTTTAATCGGCCTATTTAATCTTCCTAACTGAGCAGGCACTTTTTGTCTGATGACCAAAGGTGCTGCTTTCATAATGCATCAGCCTGCTTTTATTATCGCCTGGAGACTTAACCAGTCATGCAGCTCGCTGCTTGGAGATAGATCTGTTTGAAATGGAACCCTCTGGAGAGAGCTAAACACTGACATAACTTATTCTTGATCAGGGTTGTGATTTGTTGCCACAGTGTGATGCACATTATGTTGTGTGCAGAATTTGAATAGCGATTAATACACCGTGATGTTTAAAGAGTGTGGTTTAAAGTTGTTATTTTGTATAAACAGCACCGGCAACGAATGGAAGTATTTAAATACTTACACATATGGACACAGCCTGAGTCCAAGTATTTGTAGAGCCATCTGAGACGATAGAATAAGCATTGCTGCGATCTTTGCTGTCTGCATACAGATGCCCTTAAACAAAACTGCTGACCACAAAACTTTTGTGATACCGATCGGAGCTCCTGGCTGAAAAATGCTGGATTGGCTTCTAAGGAGCCTCTATGGGCACAGTGAATTCAGAACCCTAAGACTATAAATGCACTTTTGCTTTGCATGTCTTATAAAATACTAGAGTTTAACTCGATTTGCTTGACACATGCTTTTGACATCCTTTCATTTAAAAGCTACAAACATTAGTCTCAGATATCATTTAGACATAAACCATTTAACAGGAAGCTATTTTGAGAGCCTCTGATAGTTATGGTTCCATAGACTGGCCGCAGACAAATCCACTGGGTATTTATTACACATGCATGGATTCCTCACAATGATAAATGACCATCCCACCCTTTAATACTAAAGACAGGTTTGTCTTTGTGACGCATGTTCTTGGATACATGACAGATGAAGTTCCCCAATGCGCCAATGGTCATTCATTCATTTTCTACCGCTTGTCTTCATAAGGGTGCTGGAGCCTATTCCAGCTGTCTTCCGGCAAGAGGCGGGGTACACCCTGGACTGGTGGCCAGCCAATCACAGGGCACATATAGACAAACAACCATTCACACTCACATTCATACCTATGGACAATTTGGAGTTGCCAATTAACCTAGCATGTTTTTGGAATGTGGGAGGAAACCGGAGTACCCGGAGAAAACCCACGCATGCACGAGCAGAACACACAAACGGAATTGAACTCTGGTCTTCTAGCTGTGAGGCCTGCGTGCTAACCACTCGACCACCGCACAGCCCTTGCTCCAATGTTGAGCAAGGAAAACAGTACATGTGGTCCTAATCTGAATTGTACATCTCCCTTTATTAAGTGTAACAATTGAAGTCATCAAGCCTGTCCGTCTGGTTGAAGGTGCCAACGTCACTGGCGTCACTGGCGTCACTCTCACCTCACAGATTCTGGCACGTCTTGGACCTTTTACGGTTAAGAAAATGAGCTTCAAATGACACGAGCTATTTGATGTTCTGCAGCGCCTGTCTTTTCGGCTTCATTCTGCACTCATTTTCAACAAGTGCCGGCTAATTTGAATCTTTTTTTATGCTTAACCTGAATAATGGTCTTTGACTACTGAGCATGAAATGACTCTCCGAGGTTGGACTTACTGCTGGAGAGTTGAGGAGCTGTCACATGGAATATGTTTTATGTAGCGTACAGGCTAAGAGGAACAAATTCACTGTTGGTTGAGCTCAAAGTTCATTATTTTTTGGTGCAGCGGTTGTTCAATCTATTAGGACTAAAGCTGCATTCACACTCCAGTGTGAAAAGAATATGACAATTATTTTGAAAATCCGTGTAAGTGGAGCAGCTCACGACAATGTCCCACCACTCCTGCGATGACATCCACCTCCTTGCACCTCAAAACAAAAACCTTGCCCTCTTTTTAATCTTCTGCGCAAAATATTTTGTTTTGGAAAATGTTGTGGATGGCTGCACAGCGGTCAAGTGGTTAGCCCGCAGACATCACAGCTAGGAGACCCAAGTTCAATCCCACCCTCAGCCATCTCTGTGTGGAGTTTGCATGTTATCCCCGTGGGTTTTCGGGTACTCCAGTTTCCTCCCACATTCCAAAAACATGCTAGGTTAATTGGCCACTCCAAATTGTCCATAGGTATGAATGTGAGTGTGAATGGTTGTTTGTCTGTATGTGCCCTGTGATTGGCTGGCCACCAGTCCAGGGTGTACTCCGCCTCTCTCCTGAAGACAGCTGGGATAGGCTCCAGCACACCCGCGACCCTTGTCGCCCTAGGATAATCAGTAGAAAATGAATGAATGCTGAATTGAATTTGTTCTGAAGAAACCTAAAAGCGGAGGCTTTTGTTGGCGTCACATTATCATATCAATGTTTGAGGAAGTCTTTTGTTGCGAGGATAATGTCAAGACTAAATCCCAGGTTCAACGTGATATGACCTTCATCCCAACAGTCCTGTACTGTGTGACTCGTTTGGTGTCCCCGCAGGGTCGGTGAGGCAGATGCAAAAAAAAAAAAAAAATGACAGACTACCTATCATTCATCACTGTCGTCAACCGGAAACCCCGGAGAGCATCGGAGCAGTCAGGTTGCGCTACTTCCTGTGCATATTTCCCATTAATAACAAACCATACAGAAGTTATTGAATGTGAAGTTGAAGAGAAAAAACCATGGGTCATGGCTGATCAGGTGTTTGCCCCGCCTACACCGTCATTCTTTCTATTTGGGTATATAGTAGTTTTCTTCTGTCATTTACACACATTTTGGTTAATACTTTAGTTATATTACATTTGTTTGCCAATGAATCCGTTAATTGCCACTTTAGTTAGTTACCATCAGTTTATCCTCTCTTTGAGGTGATTGGTTGCGGCACAATCATGGAGGCGTGGCCATGTGAGTGCAGACCAAATGCATGTCATCACCTTGATTGGACTCTCCCAAGTGTCACCTGGAGGAGGGAGGGGATTTAACTGTGTAGTTTATGTTTGTAAATGTAGGTAAATGTAATGTAGGGGTTAAAATATACAGACATTTAAACCTAAATGAAGAATACTGAAAAAAAGGAAGTGTTTTGAAGATGTAAATAGAGATGTACCTTTTTATAGGAATTGACTCACCCTCTCATTGGGCATTTATGGTTGGGCTCGGACTAGGAAAAGGGACCTGGGAGAATTGTTTGGGGGTGGGAAAATGCTGTCTGACTGTAAAATAAATCTGGTGTACATCCAGATGCTAAGGCTTTCCTGGGCTAGTAAACAAACAAAAAAATTTCCAGTTGGGGTATCGAGATTCATACATGCAAAACAGAAGGTGTTGCCAGATGACTTCTAGTTGGGTTATCTAGTGGACCGACTGACCAATGACCATGTGTGCAGGAAAACTAGGTGATACTTTGGGTACAAAACGATGACAAGTCATATTTTCATCATCAGGCCATAGAATTAAAGCCGAGCTCGTTCTCTTGCAAACTGAGCAACCTGCTTTGTCGTCATTCAGCAAGATGTTCTCTTGGCATTTCGGTATCTCATATCGATTATTTTGGTAGTTCAGTCAGACGTACCTTTGACCAAAGCTGTTCTCCTTCCTTCGACAGTGCAGAGTGACAACTCTGTGACCTTCACTTCTGACATCCTGACTCACTGTCCACACCACGGGGTTACTGGCTCTGGCCCCCAGGAATGCCACTCCGTCCTTCAGCTTCACCCTGGAAAACACAGCAGTTCACCGCGTCAAGACAAAATGCATTAAAAGAGACATCTCATTCCACCGAGAGGCCTCCTGTGACATCGTCTCTCAGAGTCTTTAGTTCTTCACCTTCCTGAAGCTGAGCATTGTGTCAGAATAATGCTTTTAGTGGACACTGCTTGAATGAGAGCACAACTCTGCATCACACACACACACACGCACACACACACTAACTAAGCGAGGTAGACATTAAGTCAGCAGTTACACATACATTTGATCCAAAAAAACCCTTGGTTCCTTCAAAAAAAGTTGCAAACTGCAGCCAAAAATTTCTACTCTTGGATGAAATCCATTTTTGAGAACATGACTGAACAAATCTCAAATGCTTTTATGAAGCCTTTATGTAATGTTAATTAGGTTATTCATTCAGTAAAAGGAAAGCTGGCTGATATAATATGAAAGAAAAAACACTCAGGCCATAATGACAGTGGATCATAACTATAATTTTGGTTTGGACATGTTATGTTTAAAAAACTAATTATTGGCTAATGCAGCAATAGACCATATTATTGCATTTCTTTATTTTGTGGGTGATTATTATGCACTTTTTAAGTTACATGTAAGTTGATTTCTGAAAAAGGTATCATGGTGTCTTGGTTTTCGTACACTGTGTTAAGTTATTGTACGGCTAAACAGCACACTTGTAAATATAATTCTTTATAAAACGTCCTTTGTGTTAATATTTTGGGGTGTCTGGAATGGATTAATTTGATTTCCACTAGTTCTTATAGGAGGAATATTCAGTTTAAGTATGTTTCGGGTTCTGGTTTGCTTTTGTAAAAAGGATTAATGATGAAAACCAAGGTTCCGTTGTAAATGACAACATAATTAAAGTTGAATGCTTAACCTTAGGCCAAGTGGTTGGGAGACCCCAGTTCGATTCCACCCTCTGCCATCTCTGTGTGGAGTTTGCATGTTTCTCTGAGTACTCCGGTTTCCTCCCACATTCCAAAAACATGCTAGGTTAATTGGCGACTCCAAATTGTCCATAGGTATGAATGTGAGTGTGAATGGTTGTTTGTCTATATGTGCCCTGTGATTGGCTGGCCACCAGTCCAGGGTGTACCCCGCCTCTCGCCTGAAGACAGCTGGGATAGGCTCCTGCACCCCCTTGAGCCTCGTGAGGATAAGCGGTAGAAAATGAATGAATGATTGAATCATGTATAACCTTACAGACCCATTTCATTTCCATAGCATAAGAACCCTGCCTGGATTCATAAATCCAAACAACATCAAATTTCAGTTAGCTTGTTGTGAAACAATCTAAGTTTGCATCATGTCATTTCTACTTTCTTTTACTTGCAATTCCACATTGCTCGTGTTTAGACTGCTGCCACGAAAGGGCAGGATATGCGGGCAAAAGATGGAAGAGACAGGTGAGGCAGACATGATGGAGGATAGCCGCAATGTACGGAGAATGAAGATAGAGTGTTGTTTTCAGCAAAAAACAATGGTGGGTATTTCCCCCGCTATAATTGGAGTCTGTCCTTATTCGGAAAGAGCATAAGGCCTGTAAAAGTCGAATAACAACCTTAGCGTAAACAGAGCATAATGATATACTGTACATATATATATATATATATGTACATGTGTACCGTTTATACAAAGTTGTACGGCCGCCTTTAGACGACCACAGTCCCCACATTCTCTGTGTGAAACCTGGTTTCTTTGATGCTATCCGGGCGACGGCGGCCGTAATAACTGATGTGCCGCTCACCGCTCCTGACGGACGAGATAAAACGTTGTTGCTGTGGAAGAGGGCGAAAGCGCTGATTGCCGTCTAGCCTCTTCTTTCTTTTCCCCTTCCTGAGTCGAAAGAGCAAAGTAATCACAGACTCACAAAAGTAGCTTTGACCAAGGACTACAAAGCGGCCGATAATCTAAAGATCTAAAGTGCTCTTTTAACTAAATCTTTTGGAGTCAGATGCATTCTGACTTCTTATGCACATCAGATGTGTTGATGGTGAAAGTGGTTGGCGTGAGAGCACAAGTATCTGCTGTAGGGATGTGCAAAACAACCAATTAGTCCATTAAGGGTGTGCTCGCACGAGGCCATTAGTACCCTGTTGGACTTTGGTGCGGGTTCTCCATCCTGTTGGCTTGTGTTTTATTATTTCCACTATTATTTCCAATCTTATTTCAGATTGTTTTGATTGATTAAGTGTTTACTTCCATGAACTGCAAAACGAAAAAGTGTAGTGCACTAATTGGTTGCAACCAGCAGAGGTGCTGTCAACTTGTTTGCCATCTAAAGAAGAAGAAGAACATGAGGTCAGTTATTGGAAGCTGAGTGCCTGTGAGAAGTTGGAACTCTGGTGAAATACTCAATCATTTGTACTTTGTAATAAGCTTCATATCTAAAAAAAAATAACAGCACAAAAAAGAAAACAAATAGACTACTTTCTTTTCATTCCGAGCATGTTGGGGCACTGATTATGTTCACGCTGAACGGAAAGAACAAACTACCATTGTAATTGCATAAAACCAACATAGCACAAGCGATTGCAATTATTTTTGTTAATTGTGGACAAAATGTTGGACTCGGCTGGGCCGAATTGATGAATCAAATAATCTTTAATCATTCAAAAACAAAAAAAAAAAACAGCGCAAACAATCATTTTAATGGCACAAAACAGCACACAATCTATTTTGGTTGGATTTGGAGCAAATGGGGTAGGTTGACTTTGGAATATGAATACCAAAAACACAAAATCTATCATTTTTACAGCACAAAACAGCACATACAAAGCAGAAAATAATGACATTACTTTGGTTTAATTTTGAGTATTTTGCGGGGCAGATTACGCTCTTAAATATTTAATAACCTCAACTGTATGACAGTGCAAACAATCATTTTTATTTGCACAAAAGCACACAAACTATTGTGACTATTTTGTTTATTTGAGAGAAAATAAGGGACTATCACTTGCTGTAATCTGGCACAGTGGAAGCGTAAATAGTGTGAGTTTACCAAGGCTAGAAAAATTAGCACATAGGGAAACCAGTAAGCTGTCAGTGCTTTATTTTGTTTACTTCAGTATTTTTATTTCAACCTCAATCTTAACTGCCAACGTTTGTGGTTACCTAGCATTTATTGTTTAAGGATGCATTTTGCATGACCAGTGAAGCTAAAATGGGAACAGGAGGGGCAAAGCCCAAATGAGGAACAACTTTGAAAAGATGCTGAATGTGAATGGTCTTTGCCAAAATATCCCAAAACCGGGTAAATAGCCAAGAGATTGACGTCGGTGAGCAAGTGGTGTGTGACAGGCTGCCTCATTGTACGCCTGTGAAGTGAGAGATATTGAAAGACGAGCAGGAAAAAAACACTCGTATGAAAAATGGATATCCATGTCAGTGTCATCTACAGGCAAAAACAACATTTCTCTATTGTGACAGAACAAGCCAAGCATGGGCAGCCAATGATCATAAGCTCTAAATTACCAAATGGCACGTCGTAATGAGATTGGCCGCTCTAATATGATTATTGGCGAGGGCGGGCGGAGGCAGCGGCAATAAAGGGGACGGAATTTGAAGGGGGGGGGGCGTGCTTTTCACACATATCAGCACCCGAGGTCGCTTGATTAATTTCATGAAAAGCTGCATCAGTGGGATGAGTATTTACAGACGAGATGAGCTTGTCAGAAAAGACAGTTTCCGCCATCTTCCCCAGTAATGACACACGAGGATGGCAGCTGCCCAAATAATAAGACAAGTCACCTTGCTCTCAGGCATGGTTCTCACACGCCGAATGAAATACCTGCGCACATTAATATTAATGCACCGTACACAGCAGGAAATGAAATGGAATATAAACAATTACTTATAAAGTGAAAGACAGACAAGGGATCTTGCATGCAAATAGCAACATGTACAGGTTTTGCCTCATTTGAAGCACTTGTACATGTTAAAACGGTCTTTAATACTAACAATTATCAATATTCTGCAACTCTTGACAAATAATTTTCTTGCGATATGTGAAAAAAAACATTTGCATTGTTATGATTACTTTGGTAAAATAGCATTAGGGGCTCTCAGCATTCACGCAAGGATCAGAAATACAGTAAACCTCGGATATATCGGACTCGGATATATCGGAAATTCGCTCACAACGGACCAATTTTTCTGTAATGCATTTCCAATAAAAAATCATTGCATATATCGGATTTTTTATAACGGATTTCGCCTATTTCGGACAAAATCTCCAGTCCCGTTCTAATTTCCCTCGCATATATCGGATGGCCGCATCGTGTCTTTCTCCTGGCTCCAGATTTAGGACAAATATAAAAGTGAGTGACGTCAATAATACTAGCACAGCAGTGAATGAGATCTTAACCTCACTATTGGAAATAACGTAGGCCTGACGGGCGTAACAGGGCCTAGCTTAATTAACAATTTGTTATGCTCAGAGTCCAATAAAGTTAAATTCTCATTACCTTACGTCTCTTTTCATTGCCCAGTCCAGGTACATTGGAAACATAGTCAAGGAAGTGCCTTTTTATAACAGACAAAAATCCGATATATGCGTAAAACGGACATTTTCCGGTATACGCATATAACGGATTTCGCTTATATCGGACAAAACCAGTGGGAAAAATTGAATCCGATATATCCGAGGTTTACTGTAGAAGCATAACGGTTTCCACATGATAACATATCATTACACAAAGCAATACTGGAGACCAGAGAGAACCAGATATCTTCAAAGCACTCACAAACATCCTCAAACACAAACCTCGCCCGGTGTCTCTATCTGATATAAAGTTAACACACTGGCACGGACTAGGTCGGCAGATCTAGCTGCCCTTTAGTAGAGATAAATGGAAGTGAGAACAATTGCTCTCATATCTGCTCGGCCACAAAGAAACCACTTTCGGTTCCTACATCAGCGGGTGACTCCGGAAAAACGTAGAGATGAATGAGGGCACAACTGCTGCCTCTAGCATGTAGCGATATAGACCGGCTGCAGCACATCCGCATACAATATGATTTTATTCATGGACATCTTTACCTAAGCAGCTCCCTCGGAAATGAGGTGAAATGACAAAATAACACACTATAACGTTTATTTGATTGAAATATAATCCATCCAATGTTGAGGAGAAAAAAAAACACACATACTCTACCGCTCAAAAGTTTGGGATCACTTGCAAATTTCTTTGTTTTCCAAAGAAAAAAAAAAATTCATGCATTTCACAAACAATTAAAATGAATCATGATGATTTTCAAAGAAGGATGTAGATTTTTGCATAGAGGCCTACTATCAACAACTGTCAGTCCTCTGCATCAATCTCCTGGTATGGCTGCTAATCCAAGTTCATCATTTTATAAGGCTGATAGATTATTAAAAAACCCATCTAAAAATCTAAACTAAAACTAAGATATCTTACCATGCTGTTAACTACTCCCTTCAGAGAGCAGCATAAACTGGGTCTAACAAGGACAGAAAAACGATGCACAACTGTGCAAGAAGACAAACATCTGAGAGTGTGTACTTTAAGACAAAGACGCCTCACAGGTCGTCACCTGGCAGCTGTACTAAATAGTAGCCGTCAAACACCAGGGTCAGTATCAACAGTGAAGCGGCCACTTCAAGATTCTGGACTTCATGGCGGGACTGCCAAGAAAAAGCCAAACAGTGAAATCAGAGCTAAAATGGCATTGGGAATTGAAAATGCTCATGACAATGGGCAATGCAGAAATGTCAACCATGTCATCGCCATGGTTGCATACAACAGTCAAGCAAATGAGTAAAAGCGTCGATATGATTGAAACCATTTGTTAGTCAATTAGTAGTTATAGGCTGGGAGTATTTCAGGCTGACACAAACAGATGCAGAGATAAAGACCGGGCTAATCCAATTAATGAGTCTCGGGCTCGTCCTCCCATTATCAAGGGTAGTTAAAAGTGCTGGTGCGTAGCAATGCAACCACAAAAAACCAAGGACAAGATTAACACTATCAGATTGAAGAGAGCACACCGGGCAAAACACCTACGTATGCTTGTTGTACTTCAGAGTGGAGGTTCCAAGCTTTTGTCTGCTTCCCTTCCATGATTCTTCAACTCATCTGTCAATCTCTGACAATCAACGGAGCAACTGTCCTTCATGCGGTCGACATGCCAACCGCAGCTCTCCAGGGGTCCGTCGCAGGACCCGATGAAGTGAAGGGTATTTGGTGAAAAATAAACAGACCACGCTATGGCAACCCGTGATGGGCGAAACTGAAAGATTGTACCCGTTCTTATGAAACTGAATTTTCAAAAATAACATCTTTCATCATAAAAAAAATACATATTTCATATGATGACTGTACTAGAAGTGATATTTGGTCGCAGCCGAACTCTCCAATGATGATTGAAGCTGGAAAGGGTCAAGAGCGACTCTTCTAGCCAAGGACAAAGACCATATTAAATGAAGTCCCAAAAGTCCGGCTTTTACTCCAATGTGGAATGGAGAGAGACGGTCTCATCACAGAGGCACCAAACACTCGACAAAATTACAAGTGGCTGGATAAGAACAGTAGTCTCAAATGAACTTTTGCCAGGCAGTACATTTGATTGGGATATTTTGCTGCCTAAAAGCCTGATGCTTCATTTCCATCAAACAGTATACGTGGATATGCATCTTTGGTCGTAACAAGGCTCCAGGTACGCATGCTGAAACCCTGTGTTATGTTGCATAGGGGTTGGCAACCCGCAGGTCTGAAGCCAAATGCGCCTCTTAAGCCTCCTTTTGTGGTTGTTCTTGCAACCACAAAATGGGGGGAATGTTAGTGTTTAGTGTCGGCCGATCAAACGGAACATCCCCAGATTTAATATGAATTAGTTCAATTGAGCTTTTCTGCAAAAACACAAATGCATGTAGGACATAGACATAGACTTTCTTTATTGTCATTGCACAATAACACAGCAGTGAAATTGGCAACGAAATGTTGTGCCTGGCTCCCGTGTAATAATAAATAATAAATAATAATGTGGAGAATAAATAGATGACATCAAATACAGTAAACCTCGGATATATCGGATTCAATTGTTCCCACTGGTTTTGTCCAATATAAGCGAAATCCGTTATATGCGTATACCGGAAAATGTCCATTTTACGCATATATCGGATTTTTATCCGTTATAAAAAGGCACTTCCTTGACTATGTTTCCAATGTACCTGGACTGGGCAATGAAAAGAGACGGAAGGTAATGAGAATTTAACTTTATTGGACTCTGAGCATAACAAATTGTTAATTAAGCTCGGCCCTGTTACGCCCGTCAGGCCTACGTTATTTCCAATAGTGAGGTTAAGATCTCATTCACTGCTGTGCTAGTATTATTGACGTCACTCACTTTTATATTTGTCCTAAATCTGGACACGATGCGGCCATCCGATATATGCGAGGGAAATTGGAACGGGACTGGAGATTTTGTCCGAAATAGGCCAAATCCTTTATAAAAAATCAGATATATGCAATGAATTTTTATTGGAAATGCATTACAGAAAAATCGGTTCTTTTTTATCTGTCCGTTGTGAGCAAATTTCCGATATATCCGAGTCCGATATATCCGAGGTTTACTGTATGAACAACAATGTACAGCGTAAACAGTAATTTGTACAAATAATTTAAATAATTTACAATAAATCACAATAATTTTAAGTTTTGGCTGTGCGTGTAGGCAGGTAGAGGGGCTTATTTGGCACTGAGCAGTCTGATGGCCAGGGGGAAGTAGTTATCCTTATAATGTTTAATACATATCGTTGTTAGACAGTAACTGTATATCAAGGGGTCTCAAACTCAATTTACCTGAGGTTACCTGCTCAGGTTAAAAAAAAAAGATTTTTTTTTTTTCAGTGCTTTGTTTTCCAGTTTTCCACAAGAAAAGTTCTGATAAAACATTCCACTGTTCTCAAATAAGATGACAATATAATTAAATCAAAATAAAGAAAAAATCAATCAGTAATAAATAAATAAAACAAAAAAAAACGGCAAATAAGAAAAATTTAAGCAACCACAAATACTAGTTGGTGGGTAGAGAAAATATTTTTTTCCAGATTCAAATTAACAGTATTAACAGTTATTTAACCTTCAACATAAACATTAATGAAACATAACCATTTTACCCAATTAACAAGTTAGCATCGTTACATCTGGGGGCAGCGTCGAAACTTGCAAAATCGCGTGAATTGTGTCCGGTGTGCACACAGCTTCAAGCTGTAATTTCTGGGTACATGATAGCATCCATATCAAACTTACGTGGGCCGCACTAACACTAAACTTTCATATCAAGGTGGGGGCTTAAAACTAGCGTCGGCTCGCGGGCCGTGTGTTTCAGACCCCTGCTGTATATTGTTTGCAAACAAGGTCATGTTGTATTGAAGAGACTGAGCAGATGACAGAGAAAAGTCCTCACCGGCGCTGACTAGCCTTGACTCCTCAGAAATCACTATTTTCCATTCTCGTGTGTTTGGATCCGATTGAACCGTGAAGCAAATGGATGTTTGAACACAGCACGGATGCGTGGAAATGCGTGTGATATTGAACGTTTCGTTCTAATGGATGAGAGGAACGTCATTATTTCAGCAGTGAGTTTTCATTAAGTGAAATGGTATTTGACAAAGACGATAGAATGAGCTGACGTATACTAGAATATCTAGTCTAACTAACGTTATATCATGATAAATATTGATGCAATTAGGTTAGTAGTAGAAATGATCAGTAAAGGTTTACTCACCAGTAGTCACCTCCTTTGGATATTTCAGACTTTTATAAATGAAATCAAGGTCAAAGTAATTTGGCTTTTTGGCAACTATTACGAATATATAACAAGTGTTTGCTTCAACCCCTTGAACGTGACCTAATTCAGCAGAGATCCGACTAGATGATCCCTGTAGTGTCATTGTTAGTGAAATGGAGTTGATCTGAGTGCAGTTAATGTGTGTCAAGTGATTGTAGTATGCAAACATCTGTGTCTGGGGGAGGATCAGTTTCTTGATTGTTGGCGTCCCTGCTACAATACAACATGAAGACGAAAAGGAATTGAACAGTTCAAGACGGAAGATTGCCACGGAAGGTTCAGTTAAACCCATTCACGTTAATCGATGGTGGAAAGGACCATCAACAGATCTGTATCCGGACCGAGGTCTGTTATTCTGGCTGGATGAAACACTAGCCACGTTTACATGAGGAGTTTTTCTCTTTCCAAATGGAATCTTTCCAAATGACCTTTCCAAAAGCAATGGTATACATGGAAAGGAATAATCCGATCTCTTGTCTACATGCGCCGCTATAATCAAACAGAATAGTCAACGGGGCATGCCCAGTAAAACATAAACATCAACATCACGTGATACCGACTTCCCCGAGTTTTTCTTTAACTAGTTGGAATAACTCCGTATCGCCAGTTTTTTGTCCGTCCAGTCTGGAAATTTGTTTGGATCGAATCCAAATCCAGTGCCGATTGCTCGCCTCCATTTTTAAAACTGAAGAATGTCTCAAGCTGCGTGTTACGTCATATCTAAGCATGCACTGAAAGAACGCATCCAGGATAAATGTAAACAGGAAAAGATCAAATTCAATTTTGCTAATATTTTATAATTAAACTCTGGACATGTTTTATATAGATATATATTTTCTTTTTTAATAAAACTGGATTTGTGAATGGCGTATAGAAGTGTTTCTGTTCCACAGATGGCGGTAATGCACACAAAATCTGCTTGCCAACCGCCAATAAACAACAGAAGAAGAAGAACGCACCCTGACAACTTTCCGTTTGAGCGGGTACAAGATACCTCAATCGGATTGGGGAAAGGAATATTCCACCCCCGTGAATCCGATTATATATTCATTCGGATGAACATGTTTCTTTCAGAATGAGGCATATACAAAGGTTACATTCTTGCCATTTGAGCAAATAAACCAAATGCAATTGGACCATTTGGGTCCATGTATACGTGGCTATTGTGTAACACCAAAGACCAAACAAGACAACTTGCCCAAACATTCAGCAAACCTACACGCAACCTGTTCAAAGCCAACAAGGCAAAGGTTCTAGAGTGGCCAAATCAAAGACCAGAATTCAATCCAATTGATAATTTGTAGCTGGACTTGCTCTCACCCGTCCCAGCAAGGAACCTGACAAAGTCTGAGCTGTTTTGCAAGGAGGAATTGGGGGGGAAATCGCATTGTCCATATCTGTCAGCACATTCCCAAAGACTCAGTGTTGTGGTCCATGGACTAAACACAGACCTGAAGGGGGTGAATACTTACTGTCATTTACTCAACATTATATATTTGTCATTTATTGACACACTTTTCCAACATGAAATTGCCTTTTTTTTCAAAATTTTCATCAAAAAAAGCCAAACTACATTGACCTTGGTTTCATTTATAAAAGAAATAAAAGGCTGAAACATCAAACGAGTGTGAATACGTTTGCAAGGCACCGTCTGCGTCTGTGTTCATCATCATCACTTTCAAAAACGGATCTTTAAAGCAAAGTGAATACCGCACTGACAATGTTATGCTTGCCGCTTTAAACCAACGATATTTATGCTATGAAATAGTACTACACAGCGTTGTTGACACTTCAATAAAGGTTTTATGATAATGTATAATTTATAATGGAACCAATTCATTCACTTCATAGCATTCGCCTGTTTGAAATTAGAACACCTTATAAATCAACCAGCCTCACAAAACGGATTGTGTCTGACTTTGGACCGCCCTAGAAGACGTGAATATTGTTTCTATTCTGCACAAGTAGCCATATATATATATATATATATATATATATATATATATATATATATATATATATATATTGTAATGACATTGACATATTAGCAGAAATGGTAGATTGAAGAAAACAAATGACTGGAAATGAAGTATTCAAAGACGGTACACGGAAAATTCAAGTATATTGTTGTTTTAATGTCCTAAAGCAATCTGTCTCCAAATGAAAACTTAAAATAGTCCAGGCCAAACTTTGGCAAAAAAAAACATTTTCCAGTGAAGAAACAAACAGATGGCTATTGACTGAGATGACAAGGAGATTTATGTGTGTGCGTGGATGCTCAGAATGAGAGCGGCCCAACGGGATGATGACACAGTGGGGTGTGACAGTGAACACCCCCTCCCTCCCAGCTTGGCTCTACAGATATATACTGTATATATATGGCCTATATCCCCCCCCCCCCCCCCCCCCCCCCCACACACACACATACACATTTTCAGCATCTATTTGAAAAAGCATGAAATAACATTATCAGTCCAGCAGTCTAGTGGCCAACATGTAGGATGCTGATCCTATTTAACATTATAGGATTTGGAGGCCATGCCGAGGATTTCAGATTATGTCATACAAATTTTGGAAATGTGTGTCAATATGACTTTTTTTTGGTTCGAAATGTGCTCCAGCAGTTGACTCCAAACTTTTTAAATTCACTTTAATGCCGGGTATCATGAACTTCCTCTCCATGCTGCCGTGGATTAGTGGAAGGAATGAGGTCACGTCACTGGCAGACATGCTTTTAGCAACTGTACAAATCATTAGGTACACCAGTGATCCATTACAAGACCTATATTTAAAAAAAAATATGACGACAACACGGCTGCACGGTTGTTGAGTGGTTAGCGTGCAGGCCCGAGTTAAATCCCACCCTCTGCCATCTTTTTGTGGAGTTTGCATGTTCTCCTCGTGCATGCGTGGGTACTCCGGTTTCCTCCTACATCCACAAAATTAAATTGTCCATATGTATGAATGTGAGTGTGAATGGTTGTTTGTCTACATGTGCCCTGTGATTGGCTGGCCACCAGTCCAGGGTGTATCCCGTCTCTCGCCCGAAGACAGCTGGGATAGGCTCCAGCACCCCGGCGACCCTCGTGAGGATAAGTAATAAATAAATGAATGACGACAAGAAGTGACACATTCATTAGTATTCATAGTAGTGTGCAGTGCAGCCGACTACAAAAAACTACAATATTTTCACCCACCAACTCAGTATTTAATTAGTTATTGCAAAGAATGATTAATTGTGTTATATTTGGACTTTTCTGACTGACAACTGACTAGTATGATGTGTAACGGCAGATTTTTCTATAGCTCTCATCCAATGTTGGGAAAACTACAAAGTGATTGCAACACAGGAACAATACATGTCGGATGAAGGGAAAGAATCACAGAATACCTTAACCGGGACCTATTATGTTTTTTCCACTTTTCTGACCTATAAATGTAGTTAGAATGTTGTATTCTCATGTTAAACAATGCCTAAATTTCAGAAGTTTAAGATGGCTCAAAATACTCGGTTTCAAAAGGCGTGGTGAAACTGCCCTTTGTGATGTCACAGAGGGCAGACTTCCTTATATGGATGTGTCTCCAAGCTCTGCTACTACTCTGCTGTTTACTTGCTAGCAAAGCCACACTTGTTCACAATTGCAAAACGCCACCATCAGGCCCATTATAAGATGTAATACTGACAGTGTTTTGTTGTATTTGACCATTTTAAGCATTATTTCCTTCTTGTGTGTGCGGCGCTGTGATCTAGACTCAGTGTCACTGCACCAAAAAAATTGTTTTTCGGTGTTAGCTCTTGAAATAACAAAGTCGCTGTTTGGTTAATATGCAGGTCCTGTTATGCAAATGGAACATAGTTAGTATTTTTTTTACCATTATGTGCCTTGTTAGCTGCCTCATGCTGTTTTTGCTTTCCACTTTTGTTGTATATATTTATTTACATTTCCCTCATTTACATTACCTTAAATAATGCATGATTGAAATGGGCACTTTTGGGGTTATTTAGCCTTGGGGGGCTCGGTTCTTTACTTATTTGAGAATGATTGATACCAAAGTAGAATATGTTTTATGCTACTTATTGTAGTTTTCCCACTTCCAGATTTTGGCCCTTTTGTGACACTTTGTGGGTGGACATTGTCGATAGTATTGTTTTTGTATTTGCCATCTTAGTTGTCACACTGTCGACCATTGGATGTCTTTGGCACAAATGTCACAACATGGAGGTACACAACACATCAAAGTGAGACCTGGAAGCTTTCTAGCTTCACTCGCAATTCATCAGGACCACTGAATGACTTATGGTAACATTTGACCCCTGAACCTGAGGGCCAGGCGGGACCCCTGCAGGTTCGTAACACCCATCAGCAATTCTGTCAGTGAGACAATAAATCACTTGGAGATGCTATCAGGACTGAGCAAGCATCCTCGGTGATATTTATTTAACTTGCACTTAATCATCTGCCCTGATAATGAAGAAGCATAATGAATAAGCAACCATTTCCAATTTTGAGATCGTAATGTTAAAATTGTTCCGAAAGCTCAATTAAAGCACACAGTGTTGTAATCAAAAATGTGCAGCACCTTTTAAACTGATTTGTTTAAACATATTTAACATAGAAAGGGAGGTCTTCTGGCTAATAGATGTGTTTTAGGAAATTATCAGACACACAGGCCCCCCCCCCCCCCCCCCCCACACACACACACACACACACTCATAAATGGGCTGCAGCAATGACTATATTAAGTTGTTTGATTTTTTTTCCCCCCTCAGATTAAATGATCTAAAAATAATGCACAAATTAATAAAGCCCTTTAAGGCATCTTTATAATTGGGCTAAACATTTGAATTTGACTGGATAACTCTCTGTGGTGCAGTTGTATGGGCCACACAGTCGGAACAACTGACAGCATCATTACTAATCCACGTGTCTCATCCAACTTTGGGTTTACAACATTTGCTACAATTCGTCCCCCTCCCATTCTCAGCTTAGACCGTTTGGCCCCCTTCTGCGTCCGTCCAAATATAGGATCAGAACCAGATTATCTGTTCAACCTAAATTTGCAACATGAGTTTCCACAAAATGTCTTCAATTTGGCATTTTTTTTTAAGCAAACAGCACAAATAAGGAGTTCCTACATGTGTCACCATTCCACATGAAAAATGATTGTTTTGCTTAAACTGGAATTGGTTCACATCAGGATTGGGAATGATGGGCGACATTCCAAAAAACGTGTAGTTCCCCTTTACGTCTTCTAAACACAAGACATAAAACCTTTTGGTAGAGATAGTAAAGTATGTATTTGACATGCACACACACACACAAGCAGTCTGGGTAGTTTATTGAGGAACACTGAGGTGCATTTGCAGCTAAAACTGTTCAGGTGTGATCCGTAAAATATATCTACCAGTGCATTAGCCTCATTTGGACTTCATTATGTGCATCAGTGGGCTCCAATACTTACAGGAGATGGGGGGCAATGGACCTGAGTCGTAAGTTGTGTGGCAGGTAAAATGTGGTTGTGAGTGAGTGTGTGTGATGAGGAGGGTGGGGAGGGGGGGGGGCGCTAAGGATGACTTGAGGTTTAAATAACAGACTCAGATCAGGGTGCAGTGAAATACTATTTCCTAGCTACAATAAAGCTGTATGTTTGTTTTCAAAATCACACAATAGGTTAGCGCACAGACCTGAGTTCAATTCCACCCTCGGCCATCTCTGTTTCCTCCGGGTACTCCGGTTTCGTCCACATTCCAAAAACATGCTAGGTTAATTGGCCACTCCAAATTGTCCATAGGTATGAATGTGAGTGTGAATGGTTGTTTGTCTATATGTGCCCTGTGATTGGCTGGCGACCAGTCCAGGGTGTACCCCGCCTCTTGCTTGATGACAGCTGGGATAGGCTCCAGCACCCCTGCGACCCTCGTGAGGATAAGCAGTACAAATTGAATGAATGAATGAAAAATTTTAAATTTATTTCAAAGTGGAATTAGTAAGACGTTTTGTTATCCTTGGAAAGAAACTAAAGTCGGTATGTGAGCAAATAATTTATTTGTATGCAAGTTGTTTGGACTGAATCAAACCAGTGCTTAAGTCTTAAGTCTGCACTTTACCCTACCCTTGGGCTGCTGTAGATCTTCTAAACTAAACCAAATATTTCCCCTTCATTTGCAACCTGTGTCAGCAAATACATTTAAGAATCTCATGCTATTTTTTTTAATACAAGAATCTAACGCATGCTGTGACTGTCATTGGTGCCATCATAGTGCAAACAGGCAGCCTGCAATTTAGCAATCACCGTGCATGATGGTATGCTAATAGCGCCTCAAATTGAATTGTCATGCTGCAGATGACATACGGACAAAAGGATCACTCAGTCATTTACTTTGTGAATATTTTTCTTTTAATAAGGCCGGCAGTCCCCATCCATCAATTGTCTATATGTCTATAACTTCACGCAGAACATGCTAACCACTTGACCACCGTGTGCCCTGGTTAATCACGGAAGACCAGTTCAACAAGCCCCAACATCCAGGATTAAATCAGTGATCAGGGAAATATAAATAAAGATCTGTGATCTGAACATCTCATATTGTAAATCACTATGGAGGCAATTGAACACTACCACAGCCGTTGTGTTTCAGGTTGTTTTCTTGCTTTACCTTAGAGGAAAAACCTTGCAAATGCTTGAAAAATCAATTGAAAAATGAGCCCAATAGAGTCCCGAAAAGAAACCTTTATCTATGAATCTGCCAGTTGACCTCCGATACATCAGCCACTGTGATTCCGGTGTGCTTGAACATGAACAGGTTTCGTATTTTCATTAAGAATAAAAGCGCCTGTACTCTTGAAGAACAAATCAATTTGAAACTCTAACCTCCTACCCACTGCCAAGTTGCTGTCGGATTGCACCCAAACTTTGTCCTCCATTTCAAAAAAATCCATTTACAATTCTGAGAGACCAAAAGAGTATTTTGACCAGTAACACGATAACAAGAAAACACTACAGTCATGCAAGACATAACAAAAAAACTCATAGGTCTTTCAACGAAACAACTAAACAACTAAAAACCCACCTCTTTAAATCTGTTTTTAATGTCTAACTTTTTATACCTGAGTGCTGTGCCCTGCCCCGCTTTTACTCGTGTTTTAACTGTGTATTAACGAATGAATGTTATATTTTAATGTATCTTTTACTGTTTACTTGCTTTTATTCAACTCCATTCTTCTGTAAAGTGTCTGAGTATTTTGAAAAGCGCTATACAAATAATATACAAATTCTTCATTAACGGAGGACTGCTTCCACCGCACTCAGCCGGACTATCACCACATGGACTGTCACTGGCAGTTTGCACTGATCCTTTCATAGAGTGCTCCCTTAGGTGGCGTCATGTGTCCGTGTTCCTGCAGGACCCCCTGTGGACCTGCAAAAAAGCCTTTTTACTGCACTGCACAGTGACCATGCTGAGGCTGTTTGTGCACTGCGTGCCAGGAATGACAGCAAACTCAGACAGAGGCTAAGAGTATGCAAACAGCACAGGGGTGCACACTACAACATCAGATTTTAGCCTTGATTTATATTAATATAAGGGCTAGCATGACAGTGGACAGGGGCTCCACCAGTGAGTTCTTCCAACCTTAACACATTAACTCCAGTGCCCAATTACAACACTACGTATATATACAATATGTACTGTATCTACAACAGTGGTAGTGTAAAAATGAATAATATGACCGTAAAGGTGACTATAGGGGTGCTATTTCATGTCTACAGGGCTCTGATAATTGTAGAAAACAGTGTTTAGAAGTCATGAACACATCTTCTAAGCTCCAACTGAAATATTCTTATTAATACTGAATCGTACTTCAGGGAAATCTACTTGAAAATGGGTATATGTCAGTGTGTCACAGTGCAAATGGTGATTAATCATGATTAATCCGGTTACAATGTATACCGTATTTTCTGAACTATAAGTCGCCCCGGAGTATAAGTGGCACAAGGCCGAAAATGCATAATTAGGTCGAAAAAAAACATACATAAGTCGCAATGCAGTATAAGTCGTATTTTTTGCGGGTAATTTATTTTCCAAACTACTTGACCAAAACCGACATTACATCCTCTTGGAAGGCAAGTTCTAACAATAAAAGAATAGAGAACAGGCTGAATAGGTGTAAGATGTAAGATAGGTGTGAACAGAAAAGGTGTCCAGTGTTTATGTAACATAAACAGTTTTTTTTTATTTATAAGTCGCTCTGGAGTATAAGTCAACCTATGAAAAAAAGTGTGACTTATAGTCCTGAAAATACGGTACTTTGCTATTTAATACTAACAACTGTTTAATCATGTGTAAATGTAATAAATGCTAACAATGAAGACAATACTGGAGAGGCTAAACCAACAACTGTAAACAATGTTTGCTTGTGACATAGACACAGAGTATTTCCAGCTGGTTGAAGACTGCACAGAGCCGTAAGTAAACAGCCTGACATGTTGACCCTGCTTTTGGAGGAACATGGTCGCCGGCAAAAGGCCAACGCAAAAGCAGCCACAAAAGAAACTATCGTAAAAAGGCTAAACTACTGCACTGTTGCATTTGTGTCACTTTACATGCTTGAAAAGTGAAACAAAGAGAATTAGACGGAGTCCTTGAGGCCATAACACAGCTTGTGCCCACTCAGAGTGCAAAATATAGAGCGATTGCCAACCATCCCCTACTTTGCTCCATCTTCAGGGCCAAACAGCCTTCAACGAGAGGGTGAAAAAGGTGAAATAGTGGTCCAAGAACTCTCAAGCCTTTACAGAAGTATCAAAACTCCAGAGGAGCGCCGCTACATTTAGGTGAGACCCCTGCTGGGCTTTCTGAGCACCATTTGAACCTCAAGTGTTTTTGACGCCGATGGAAGAAGAGCCTTAAAAGGTGCTTCACTCCAGAGTAAAAGCATCACCCCTTGTTCCAACTGCACTTTTTAGTACACGGAAACAAAGTCAATGAGTCACTTATCATGTGTATTTAATACCGACCCAAAACCAACTAAAGTGTTTTTAAACACTTGGAATTGATCGCCATGCGCTGACACCATCCATCCTTCTCAAGTGGTAGCTTCAACGACACTTAAGCAAAGTAAGATTATGACATATTTGTCACACTGAAAATTATTGTCGGTTATGGTCGTTCCTCGGTTTTCTGCATGAATTTGACGGAAAAAAACTGAAATGTTAGAAAACCCTGACAATTTTACCCGAGGACTGTGCGGTATGCGTACCCCCCCGGGGTACATCAATTGCCTTAGGGCAGGGGTGGGCAATGTACAGTCTGGGGGCCACATGCGGACCACCAAGCGTTTGAATCCGGCCAGTCAGTTGTATTCTAAATACCGTATTTTCCAGACTATAATTTGCACTTTTTTTCATAGGTTGGCTGTTCCTGCCACTTATACCCCAGAGCGACTTATAAATGAAAAAATTGTTTATGTTACATAAACACTGGACACCTTTTCTGTTCATGTTTATTTTTTGTGTAGCTGAATAAGCATTGTGTTAGCATATCTTACACCTATTCAGCCTGTTCTCTATTCTTTTATTGCTAGAACTTGCCTTCCAAGAGGATGTAATGTCTGTTTTGGTCAAGTAGTTTGGAAAAGAAATTACCCGCAAAAAATGCAACTTATACTCCAGTGTGACTTATGTATGTTTTTTTTCTACCTAATTATGCATTTTTGGCCTTGTGCGACTTATACCCCAGAGCGACTTATCGTCCAGAAAATACGGTATTTCAACTTTTAACGTGTCTTATTTAGCAAAAAAAAATAAAACTGTCAAATTAAATGACATGGTTTGATGTGGTCTGATATTGAAAGTGCTCCTGAAAAAAGGGACATGTGAACATACAGCAGATAGTATAACACTTTTACAGACAAAATTTGACAAATAGATAATTCAAGGAAAATTATAAGCATAAATTTGTGTGTGTGTATTAAACATATGTTCTGGCCCCCCAAACAATTTGGTTAACTCAAGTCAAAATATTTGCCCACCCCTGCCATAGGGGGTACGTGAATAACCAAAATTGAAATTGCGGAATTGTAATGTAAATTCAATTAATCAGTTTCAGACACCCAAAAATATTAACAATATTGTAAAAAAAAACAATTTGCAACAATTTGGCAAGATTGTTGCCAACCACTACATTTATTATCTGTGGTGCCGAGTGTAAGAGCTCAATCAGTGTGGAAAAAGTGTGCTACAGTATTTTGCACTTTTGGTCATTCTAAGCATTATCAGAACTTCCTTCCTGGGCGCACTGATTGCTACATGAACCAACGCTACACTTAATGTTACACTTAATGTTTTTCAAGCTCAACTCAAAAGGCAGAACTTTGAAAAGCCCATTACGACATCATAAGAGACGCCAGAGTGGCTACACAGGAGCATAAACCAGCTCAAGAACTGGTCTAGGGCATAACCCAGGGGTGGGCAAACTACGGCTCGGGGGCCACATGCGGCCCACCAAGTGTTTGAATGTTTGAATGCGTTTGAATGAGTATTTCAACTTTTAACATAAAAACTGGCAACATGACTTGCAAGTCGGATGTCTTATTTAGTAAAAAAAAACAAAAACAATTAAATTACATAGTTTGATGGTCTGATGTTTAAAGTGCTCCTGAAAAAAAGTTACATTAAAACATACAGCTGATAGTATACAGATAAAATTTGACAAACAATTTGCAAGATTTTCGATGAAAACCGAGTCATACCATTGACTGTATTATTTTTCCTTTACAAAGATAAAGATTGAGTTCATGATTTTAGCACTCTCTTCAAAAGGTTTTTGTCCAGTAGTTTGAGTTCCTTCATGGGATTATGACTAGGTTGGCGGCAGCCCAGAGTCCCTAAAGACTTGGCTCGGGGCTATGAAGGTCAAAGGTTGAAAACAAAACACGTAAGTTGGGAGAGATGCAAGTCTTGAGCAGCGTTGAATTACAAGGGACTGAATCCCTAAATCGCTCAGGGGCACAATGCCATTAACAAACACACGAGCAGCCACTTGCTTCTTTCTCTAAATGGGCATCCACTGTACACACAGATACACACACTCCAGCAGATCAAGGTTTATCCTCCTACATTGATATCAGGCCCATATGATGAAGACTTGGATCCAAAGTACCAGCTTATATCTCTAGATCAATGGCTGACCTCCCAACCATCAACACACACACACACTGACCAGCACCGCACAGCTTAAAACCTTGCCAGAGGCACCGCTCCAAACCACGTGCTCAACACCACATCGGTCTAATGATCCTTCCCACAGGACTCGCCCAGCTTGTCCCATTTCTCAGCTTCTCATTGTACGTTCCGTGTGTGTTTGTTTCTCCCTGCGTGTGCAAATGAGGAGGCCGCCATGTTAAAGGTTCTAACATTCTGATCTGTTTATTGAGATCTACAAAAAATACGTTTATTTCCGACTTTTCAATGTAAGGATGAAGGTTATAGTACATTTACTGTTTCTTTCACTTTCCTCTCAAAGAATGCTGGATGTATTTGAAAATTGTCATTGACTTAGAATGTTGGCGCTTTTCAAGATCGGTCGATAGATTCCCTCTGTTCTCATCAATCCAGCTTTGTTGCAATCTTAATGACATATTCAGACTCCTGATGAGCATTTGATACAGATTTCCTTGACTGGCGACATCATATAACCCAGGGCGAGGTACGTGAAGAATAATACTAATATTCTATTCTAGTTTATGGCACAAGCAAACGGAAGGGGGGGAGGGGGGAATGCACCAAATCCAGCATAGTACGACTGGCCTAGTTTGAGTGCGCTCTAATATTTGGGTCAATAGGGTAACGACTGATTGATCTATATATGTATATATTCATTCATCCATTTTCTACCGCTTATCCTCACGAGGGTCGCGGGGGTGCTGGAGCCTATCCCAGCTGTCTTTGGGCGATAGGACTGGTCGCCAGCCAATCACAGGGCACATATAGACAAACAACCATACACACTCACATTCATACCTATGGACAATTTGGAGTGGCCAATTAACCTAGCATGTTTTTGGAATGTGGGAGGAAACCGGAGTACCCGGAGAAAACCCACACATGCACGGGGAGAACATGCAAACTCCACACAGAGATGGCCGAGGGTGGAATTGAACTGGGATCTCCTACCACTAACCACTTGTCCGTCGTGCAGCCTTGTTTGGAGATGTTTTTCAATATTATTTTTGAGTTGTGTCGGCTGTTTCAATATCTGTGTAAGTTTCTTACTACGTGGGTGAAGCAAGTTGGGATGATTTACTGCATATTGTCTGTTTTCAGGATTAACGTCAGTCCAAAAATATATATGAGGAAAGAAAGTCCATATGACGAGCACAACATTTCATGGTTTTCTTCTCTCGCCCTCTCCCTACTCCTTTGCCTCAAGTCTTGCATTAAAATATGCATGATTTTGGAGTTGGCGTAACAGCTGTCAAGTTGGCGTGATCAAACTAATCAAAGTAAATCCGTAAGAGAAACATGGAGGATAAACAAGTGATTAGAGGGACAAGCTTGTGATTGTCTGGAGGAGAGACAGAGGCAACTCGCTGTTCGCTGTTGGAGCTTATGCTGCCAGGACTGCTTCACAACATAATCCATGTTCGTCAGCCCCTCCACCACCACTACATTTATTATCTGTGGTGTCGAGTGTAAGAGCTCAATCAGTGTGGAAAAAAGTGTGCTACAGTATTTTGCACTTTTGGTCATTCTAAGCATTATCAGAACTTCCTTCCTGGGCGCACTGATTGCTACATGAACCAACGCTACACTTAATGTTACACTTAATGTTTTTCAAGCTCAACTCAAAAGGCAGAGCTTTGAAAGGCCCATTACGACATCAGAAGAGACGCCAGAGTGACTACACAGGAGCATAAACCAGCTCAAGAACTGGTCTAGGGCATAACCCAGGGGTGGGCAAACTACAGCTCGGGGGCCACATGCGGCCCACCAAGTGTTTGAATGAGGCCCGCCAGTGGCTTTCTAAGTATTTCAACTTTTAACATAAAAACTGGCAACATGACTTGCAAGTCAGATGTCTTATTTAGTAAAAAAAACAAACAACAAAATTAAATTAGATAGTTTGATGGTTTGATGTTTAAAGTGCTCCTGAAAAAAAGGTAAATTAAAATATACAGCTGATAGTATACAGATAAAATTTGACAAATAATTGAAGGAAAATTATAAGCATATACAATAAAGTCTCGTTATATCGATATCGGTTAAAACGAATTACTACTTATTACGATACTATTTTCATTTCCCAGCAAATTTCTAGTCTTTTATGATATAATTAGCTCCATTAGTACGATACCCGGTTATTATGATAATCCGGTTACTACGATGCCCTTTTCATCTCCCACCAGCCAATTTGGTCTGTTTATATCGATACAAAAGCAGCTTAAATCAATCTTTGCTTAAGGATTTCAATACCAAAAAAGAACACGGCGAACAGCTGCTTCCAGTCAACTTTTTCACACTTCCACCACCAGAGTGCAGCACACACAGCGGAAAACACCCGTCCCTCGCGCCTACCCCTCCGGGTGGCAACACCTTCCCTATCGATAGTTCCGGGGTGAATTATGTCCCGGTAACCGGTAATCACTACAGCGTAAGTTTATTTTTATTTACTGTAGTACAAAATTTATTGTAGTACTAAAGCATGCTAGATACGCAATCCATGAACTCAAGGAGAAAATTACATGCCATATCAAAGATCCGCCCACTTTTAATGAAGTTCGGCGCAGGATCGGATATATGGATAGTCCGGTTATATCGGTATTTTTTCCGACTCCTGAGAATATCGATATAACGAGACTTTACTGTTTACTTTTTGTTAACGCAATGCGGCCCACAAGTCCAAATATTTGCCCACCCTTGGTATAACCGATCATTTGATTCATTGAAAGAACAAAGCTTCAGATTAATCAACAAAGAAAATAATCATGAGTTGCAGCCCTAATTGCTAGGGCGATTTAAGAAACAAAATGGAGTGTACAACTTGCTGTAACCAGCAGAGATACTACTGATTCAATTCCTTTAAAAAAGTATCAGTATCAGTATTTTTCGCCGCTTTTGCTGGTGGTACCGTAAAGTGTGTCTTTACTATAAAAAAAAAGTTCCCTAAGTCACGATGTGACAGCTCGTTTAGTTTCTTTCTATGCCTTAGTTCTTGTTTCCATGCCCTTATTTTGTAGCCACACTCGTTTCACGCACCTGCCTCTAATTTTCTGTTCCCTATTTAGTTCAGGTGTGTGCTCCTACCTTTGTCGGTTAATTGTTTATCATTTGCTTGGTTTAAATGGCCAGTTGCTTTTTCTCTGCCACTGCATCGCACAATTATCATTAAAAACACTTTTTCATCTGTGTTTTGGTCCTGCTGTCTGCATCCTGGGGTCGCAACGCAATGACGACACCCTAGTTGCCATTCCTCAACAACCCTCCATAATAAAGTGTAATTTCCATCATGTTTAGTCATCCCAATTTATAATGAAGACTGCTTTGTTGTTGAACCGCATGGCTGACTAAAGAGTACATAAAAAATGCTGCATTGGTGTTGTCCTCAAGACAGGATTAGATTATTCTTGCCCAAAATCAGTGCTTTTGGAAGAGTTTTTTTTTATTGCAAATGAGAAATGGCCGAGATGTATTTATTTGGCTCCAAGCTCAAGTCCGAGTCATCTTCCTCTTTGAGCAACAGTAAACAAACATTATTGCTTTCAGAGAAAAACTCTCCCACAGCTGCCAGACAAGGGCAGGTGATCTGTGTAAAAGGCAAAGGTGGGTCTTACCTGGCCTGGTCATTTTAGCAGGATCTCTGTGGCTGCTGAACAGCGCCCAGAGCTATACAAGACTTTCTGACATGAAACAAAAAAACAAACAAGAATGACACTGTGGATGGAAATTAAACACGTTGTTATGGGAACAGAATGGTCTTTTGTGCATTGGAGGATATGCTGGCCAGGTCTGCGACTGGCATAACTTATAAAACACTCCGGTGGGTCAAATTAGAGGCTGGGAGCATCATTTACGGTCAATTGGTTGGAGGATATGGGAGTTTGAGTCATCACAACTAGAATACATAGCCCCAGGATTAGATAACACAACCTAACATGAATTTGTTTCAGAAGATAAACCTGAGTAGAACAGAATAATGGATTTCAATAGTTAGAATTATATCATTAATACTATGTATAATATTTATTAGGACTTACAATTACAGTAAAGTCTCGTTATATCGATATTGTCGGGAGTCGGAAAAAATATCGATATAACCGGACTGTCGATATATCCGATCCTGCGCTGAACTGCATTAAAAGTGGGCAATAATGCACTCGACATTGTTCTATAGTATAGAACAATGTCAAGCAGCTTAAATCAATCTTTGCTTAAGGATTTAAATACAAAAAAAGAACACGGCGAACGGCTGCTTCCAGTCAACTTTATTTTTCACACTTCCACCACCAGAGCGCAGCACACACACCGATTCCCGCACTTCCTGGTTCACAGGTCATGCTCAACCCGCCCCACATAGCTGGCCAAACACATGCCACGAACGCCAGCATGTACATATGAAAAACTGTGATTATTGCAAGCGATAAAAAGATATCTGAATACAACACAATTAAATACATGTATTTGTACGCTTGTGTCTTCGTTGGAATAGGTGTGTATGCTATGTCAGTTGGTTCTTCTGTTGCAGGCATGTGTTTGGCCAGCTATGTGGGGCGGGTTGAGCATGACCTGTGAACCAGGAAGTGCGGGAATCGGTGTGTGTGCTGCGCTCTGGTGGTGGAAGTGTGAAAAATAAAGTTGACTGGAAGCAGCCGTTCGTCGTGTTCTTTTTTGGTATTGAAATCCTTAAGCAAAGATTGATTTAAGCTGCTTTTGTATCGATATAAGCAGACCAAATTGGCTGGCGGGAGATGAAAAGGGCATCGTAGTAACCGGATTATCATAATAACCGGGTATCTACTAACGGAACTAATTATATCATAAAAGACTAGAAATTTGCCGGGAAATGAAAATAGTATCGTAATAAGTAGTAATTCGTTATAACCGATATCGATATAACGAGACTTTACTGTATTGTGTTGATTGATTTCCAGGATGAATGGAGACATGTGCGACTTGGTGATGTTGGAACTGGGCACTGCTGTTAATGTGTTAAGGTAGGAATACAGTTTCAACTTTTAACGCAATTAAAAACATTTGTTACATCTATAACGTGTTATTTTTGACAACCCCGATATTAATTTTGATTTAATTGTGGCTCAGGCTTCTCCCATTTCTAACGCAGCCCAGGCGAAAGTGCAAAGATAAGCGTCGGAAGCCATCAAAAAAAATTGATGTAGTTAACCACATTTCCACAAATCTGAGTTTGATCAAACGTGCAGTCAGAAGGAAAGCTAGTTTCATCCCTACATGCTGGACACGCTTCAGTAATCCTTCCACAGGTCTAAAATAGGAATGGAGCCAATGCCGGCCTCTGTATTTCTCTACGCTGCCCTTATAAGGAGCATCAAACACTTTCACAAGTTCAAAGCCAAAAAATAAAAAATAAAAAAGTAACCTCTGACTGTGTCGATATTCCTAGTCTTCGAGGCAGCAGGTCTGTAACTGAATGCTACGACACATTTGTATGACCCTCTGTCGAGCTGCATCCCTCAGGGATATGCAGCTTTTTCTGAAGACGGGGGACAGAGCAAGTTGAGAAAAAAAACAACAAAAAAAAAACAAAGAAAAGACAGCAGGGAAATGGCAAAGCAATACATTCTGTCCTTCCGATGTCCAATGCATTCATCAATTTGAAACCGAATTCAAGAAGGGAAATGTGATAGAAAATCATTAAGGTAGAAAATACACGGATTCAAATGACTTGCTTGAGGCAACGGGTGATTGCTTTGGTGGCGGCGGGGTCCAGCAGTGAGTTGGAGCTACATAGTGAGCATTCTCTGCAGGCTGCAAACTGCTAATTACTTATTAATGAGTAGAAGAGGAAAGTCTATGCTTTCACAGTAAACACTAGTAAATAGGCCAAGTGAGTAAAAAGGGGCTGAAAAAAAGAGTAATGATAAATCGGGTAAAAGGGAGGGCGAGTTGACTGTCGTGGCAATTTAGACAATGATGGACATCTGAGAAAATAGTCTTCCGAGATTTGGACAGCGAGGAAGATAAAACACAGCAGATGTTATTTTGGTCTTGCTATAGAGAGCAGCGTTTCTCAGAGACGACCTGAAGAATTTGGGAGTACAAAGAATGGAGTGATCTACCAACACTCCTGACCTCAACCAATACGGGATCAGCTCGTTACGTATTTCCGGACTATAAGTCGCACTTTTTTTCATAGGTTGGCTGTTCCTGCGACTTATACTCCAGAGCGACTTATAAATGAAAAAAAACTGTATATGTTACATAAACGGGCTGCACGGCGACCGAGTGGTTAGCGCACAGGCCATACAGCAAGGAGACCTGGGTTCAATCCCACCCTCGGCCATCTCTGTGTGGAGTTTGCATGTTCTCCCCGTGCATGCGTGGGTTTTCTCCGGGTACTCCGGTTTCCTCCCACATTCCAAAAACATGCTAGGTTAATTAGCGACTCCAAATTGTCCATAGGTATGAATGTGAGTGTGAATGGTTGTTTGTCTATATGTGCCCTGTGATTGGCTGGCCACCAGTGCAGGTTGAACCCCGCCTCTCGCCCGAAGACAGCTGGGATAGGCTCCAGGACCCACGTGACCCTCGTGAGGGTAAGCGGATAAGAGGATAGAACTTGCCTTCCAAGAAAGTAGTTTGTAAAATAAATCACCCGCAAAAAATGCGACTTTTCATCCAGAAAATCCGGTATGTAGTCCAGCATCGGCGGTGATGATTTGGCATGTTAATAAATACCTCCGGGTAGCTGCTTGTGTCAAAGGAAACGAGCAAAATACACTTTCAGCCCAAACCTTTCCTGTAAACCATATTTTTGTGAAGGAAAAGTACACAAGAAGCACTATGTCTTGTTTACATACTGTATCATTTTAACACCAAGTACCCTCAGCTATTTCAATCTTTACAGCCAACCCACTCATACAGAAGCCCTGTTCACCTGAAGTCTACTCAAAAGTGCAACACCTGATGCTGAGATGCTTCCAGGCTGAGCCAGCCAGACACAGGCTACCTCATACCTTCAGCGCTGCGATATTAGATATTCATTTGCATTCATCAGCAAAACCCTCCGCTCCCCAGGGGAATCTGCGGGAACATGTAGGATTGTTTAGTCAAAAAATTGCAGTACAGCTGGGGAAATTTATCGTTTGAAAAGCCAGTTAATTTGTTCAGTAGGAAATGGTGTTTTCATTTGCATGTTGAATGAGGAATAGCTTGGAGAACCCTTTCCAACCTGTTACGCCATTCTCTCCGAAGCTAATGAGGCAGGGAGTAGGGAATTACAGATTCCGGAGGGAGCCTTTAGCATGATAAACACAGCGTGACATTACAGTTGGCATAGAGCAGGTCCAGGCGTGTCATGAATCCCAGTCTCACTATACTGTATGTGCACACACCAGCCTGCAAATTTCAGTTGCATGTGTGTGGGCATGCCCCCCCCTCACCCCTGACGGAAACCAAAGCCCATAATTATATTCCCAATAATTACATTTGTTTGTATTAGATCAAATACAGCCAATTAACCACAAAGCCGGAGAGAAAATTGCTAATGGGCTAACCTTTGGCCAACTATGATGATTTTCCAGTGTAAATACCGACTGGCTATTCATAAGCAATTGCAGTCTCGGTTTTTTTATGGTATTACCCTATAACTGATTTCCAAGAATTATGATTGTGTTATAATTGTGTCTTGATGCAACAGAGGCAAATATGAGTGTGCTCAACTATAGGTTGGTTTCTTGGTATGAAACTCATGCACGTTATATTTGCCAGATTGTTGCCATGATGCATTTTTTTTATTTATATCACAAAATTCAAGACAAAAGTCAAGTTATTCAATTTACAACAGGATAGCACAGAGAACAAGGCTAAATACCTGACTGCAAGACTTTAACAGTTATTCAGCGATACACAATAGCATAAAGGACATACCTGGGAGGCTGGCTAGGCTAAATTACCACAACAAGACAGTGAATCCGACAAGCAAGTTATCGGAGACTGAGTTTACCAATGCCCCCGCCTTGGTTTATGACAGTCAGTATGAATTAACACTTAAAAACATGTTATATTCTATAGGTAAATATTTTTTTAATATATGAGTAACACCTGAGGGCCACACAGTCAAAAGATCTGGATGACCTGGGGTCGAATCCCTGTTGTGCGTGTAGTTCTCCTCATGCATGTGTGGGTTTTCTCTTCCTCCCACATTCCAAAAGCATGTATGTTCGGTTATCCATTCATTCATTTTCTACTGTTTCTCCTCACAAGGGTTGCGGGGGTTGTTGGAGCCTATCCCAGCTGTCTTCGGGCGAGAGGCGGTGTACACCCTGGAACCAATCACACCAATCACATATAGACAAACAACCATTCACACTCACATTCATACCTATGGACAATTTGGAGTCGCCAATTAACATAGCATGTTTTTGGAATGTGGGAGGAAACCGGAGTACCCGGAGAAAACCCACGCATGCACGGGGAGAACATGCAAACTCCACACAGAGATGGCCGAGGGTGGGATTGAACTCGGGTTTCCTTGCTGTGAGGTCTGCGCGCTAACCACTCGACCGCCGTGCAGCCCATGTTCGGTTAATTTATTTTTATTTTATTTTCCCCATAGACGATCATATGAATCTGAAGAAACAACTATTAATTCTCATCACGACGAAAAAAAATAAGAAGACGAGGTCGATAATTGTGGCTGACTTGATGGGCAGAGACCAGAGGCCATTAATTCAGCTCGACCATCTCAGTCTTCATTTGTCACCAGTAACACAGAGGAGGAGAAGGAGATGCATCAGTGGGAGTGAAAAGACAATTGAGATGGGATGGGAGTGGCTCCAAACAACATACTGTAAATAGTTAATGATGCCTTCACTGCTGGGAAAACAAACAAACAAAAAAAACATCCAGCACAGCCACTTGCAAAGTAAGCTGTCAATGGTCACAGCCTCTCCAGTCACACTCCGGAAAAGGGAATGAAGTAAAATAAAACTCAAAGTCCCTTCCGTTGGACGGAGAACATCATGTATGAGTACACACGAGTGCACCCCCACCTCCTGTGATACTGCGTATGAAGCAGTGCCAACATTCAGATCATCCCAGGGATTCAGGCCACGTATACAGTTAAACCCGAAAGATTCATGACCTGATCAGATTTGGAGATTCAGACAACTGGAACCACTGTACCAGTTTGGTAAGCTTGCCGGATGCTAATGAAATACAGTAGTTCTGGTTGGGTTTTAAGGCTGTGCTCTGCCAAGGGACCTTCTAAATGGCTTTTGGGTGCCACGGACATGGCTGTAGCGAAAATACGACCATCTAAGCTCCCATGGCAGGGACTGTGATAAACACACTCCGAACGGTAGGACTTCATGGGAGTTCATCATCACTCGAGTGAGAGAAACAGCAATGAGGCTTTTTTTTTGGCAGATTTCCTGCTCATCCAGGGTTGACAAATTGCAGTGGCACTGTGTCACAGCCCCACTTTGAGGACACTTACAGTTTCATCTCCCATGATTCAGATCTCAGGCAAACAGGAAGCCCAGCAGAAATAGGCCTTACGCCTCTATTTGCATCAAACAACACACGGCAATTAAAGTCTCGCTGAATAATGTTTCATGCGAGGCATTTCTCCATGAATCAATGACTTGACACTTTTGTGTGGAATCACTTCAAATAGACTTGTACTCAGACTGGAAAAATGCAAAGTGAGTCGGGATGCGTACCGCAACTTGGTATCATAATCGGACTGAAAAACTAAGTGGTGCTCTGTGCCTCATTTCCGTGCTTAATTTGACTCAGCCAGCTGCAACAAGTGCTTGAAGGTGATATTCTTCAGGTAACATCTTGTAGCAATGCAACAGAACACAGTCTGACGCTCCTTATAAAATACACCGCCGACGTTAACGCACCAACAGCAGCGTTCACTGCAAACACGGTAAACACAACACTTCCTCATTATCCACTAATGGTGACTGAGGTGGATTCACGACCATGGGAATTCTGATCAACATGACAACACAGCATGTCACCAGACTGACGTATCAACTATCAACTTCTGCTGGAATTGAGCAGAATGTATGCAGTTCTAGAACTATGAAAACATGCGCCGTTCTTGCACATTCCCTATGTTCTCTGTCACTGCTAGTTTTTTCCCGTGATAATTATGACAAATTGTTGTGTTTTCTTTTTTATTTCATATCATTGAAATCATTACTTTAGCTCCATTATTGAAATACAGTCACCCCCCGCTGAATTTCATGGCTTCGAAAATATATGAATAAATCGTCCTACTTTGCGGTTCAATTTGGCCTATTAGTGAAAATATTGAAGCAAATTGTATTTTTTGCCTAAATTGGGCCTTTTCAAGCATAAAAATGACTTAAAGGGGACCTATTATGCTCATTTTTCGACCCTTTGTATTGAGTTGTGGTCTCCTATAGAGCAGCGAAACACAATAACCCGCACAAAAACTCCAACTGTATTTCCTTTGATTTGTACTTCCTCCCACTGTTTTAATTTGTTCCACCCACTGCGCTGTGATTGGTCCCATGCCTAAAGTGGTTCCTAAGCATGAACAATGAAAGGAAGTCCACCCCTTTGTGATCTCACAAAGGAACGGTTATACCACACCTTTTCAAACCGAGCATTTTGAGCTATCCTAAACTTCTTTTAGGGCTGACTTCCAAATGCGTGTAGTCTTGTGTATGTCCTAAAATACTTATTTACTCTTATTATGTCTACTATATTGGGTATAAGTTGGCTATGCTGGAACTACAAAAATGTTTAATCTGTGAATAAGGAATCCTGCTCATTACCCATCCACTCATTACAGTTGGGTACAGGGCCAATTAACCACAATAAAAGACCAATTATTGTATTTCAATTACTATTGTGTTCAACTTGCAAGTTATATAATTCTGTCAAAATAAAAAGATATTGTTGTTTAACAAAATTGGTGTGTTTTGGATTTTTAAAGTACGGGTTCGAAGGTCACTTAAGCATCTGCACCGTTTCAAAAGTACTCTTGTTTAGACTTCATTTGCAACACTACTTAAATTGCTTCAGTCGCTAAATGACCCAAATAAACAAACGGCGCTGGACAAGTGGTGTCATGGAAAGGTTTCCTGCAATCGAGAGCGTTCTGTGGCAAATCAAAGGCTTAACATGCATACATATTCTAATCTCTAAAGCCACATACTAATCCATGAATTTGCCCACTGCTGATAAAACGGATGAAATGTACTGCAGTATTTTTAAATTAAAACATCCTGTGGTAAAAAAAAGCTACGAAGCAGACGTTTGATTCATTTCCGTATGTTTGACCAGTTAAGTTTTCATAGTAAAGGATTAGCAAAATAACCAGATGATTACCAACCCCAGAGCTGCAAGGCCATACCGCTCGTAGAAAGGAGTAAATACACAACCTCAACACTGACAACTTTCCTGTATGCCAGTGTACAACCTGATTAGTTTCACTGTTGCTGAGTCATTTTACATGAGTAATAGCAATATCATTCAGCGCATCAGTGATTCTCTTCTCTCGGAAATGAGTTGCAACCACACAATTTCACCCACTGATGACAGTTTGAAGACTGTAAATGTCACTAGGCTGGGCTAGTGACACACATTTGTTTTTCCCCCTACTGCTCAACTATTTTTTTAATTGTGTGATTTATGATTTGTTTTGTAAATGGGTTTGAAGGAAGCATTGTTAAGGTGGGCATACACTTTACGATTAAAGTGTTTTGTTTTGGGTTTTTTTCCCCCTCACACCGGACGACTTAATGATCCAAAAAGGAAACAAACTGAACCTTTGGCTAGCTGCTGTTTCACTTCCTGTTGTGTGTGTTGGTGACAGGAGTGTGAGTTGAAAAATGCTGTTAACTGTCAAAACTAGTAAAGAAGAAGACAAGCTTCCGGCTACGAACAACGCTCCCTGTGCTGAAAACTCAAACAAAGAGACCGTCCAACATAGTCTTAGTCATCACTTTTACCTCGATTGTAGTGTACCTCGAAACTCGGATGCCCCAAAGGAGGACATTAGCATTTTGTACAACCACATTCATCATGTGTCACATTAAACAAGAACTTTTTTGTGATGCCTTAAAAAAAAGGAACCATAAAGCAGCAGTGAGGTTTCACTGTACATTGCAGCACGAATGATTCAGCTCAAAAGGGAGTCGGACTTGGGATCGGACTTGAAACAGGCTTAATTGAAACAGCTTGTCAGAATTGCTCACCTAAGGGTGAAGATCTGCACAGAAGAAAGTGTGGACAGAGCCAGAAACGCTGAGACGGTTTCTCTCTGACGGATGGGTTTGGAGGGCACCATGACCAAAAAGTTGCTGTCAAGCTTCAGCTCCGATAGCGGCTGGAAGAGCCTGACGCTCCCGATGCGTTGCATGGCTGTGTGCCCGGCAGAGTACCCCATCGGGCCGTGCTGCTCCGTGCGAATGGTGCTGCCTTTCCTGGAGTCCTCGGCATTACAGTCCCCACTGTTGGTGGTTTGAACCATGTAATAGAGCTCCACAGGGGTTCCCTGGGCCTGCTCGGACACTCTCTGCCGACCTGGCCTGACAGTGGGTGGGCTGAACCAGCTGGCAAGAGGCTCCAGTTCCGCAACACAAATCCCGAGTTCACCTTTCAGCCTACATGTCCCCCGCACCTCTTGGGTCTCGTGGAAGGCGAACATCCTGATGCAGGGCAGCTTTTGGATGGCGCTGTAGTCATCCCAGTCCCGCCCTCCTATGTAGAACAACACTTGGACCTTGGGCCAGCTGGGCTGGATTCTCTCATTGATGATATAAGTGTGAACCTTCCAGTTGAATGTAAAGAGAGGAGACAGTGACGCCGATGTTGGCTCTGATGGTGAATTGAAAGTGTGCTGGTTGAACGGCCCAGGCTGCGTTTGCAGCATCTCCAGCGGGACGGGCTGTTGGACCGATAGCGGCCCATAGCTAGCATTGACAAAGGGCGTGTGGCGAGCCTGGTGGATGAAGAAGGACTCAGTGCGGGCCTGCAGGCTGGAATTCCTCATTAAATCCTGGTTTGCCTCCTGTAGGAAAAAAGCTGACTCAGCATTAAGGATCCGGTAGCTGACAGGCAGATAGATTGGCATCGGGGTGTACCTCTGCAGACCCTCCAGGATCACCTTGCTGTCTACCACTGAAACACAAAGACACACAAACACAACAGAGGTTATCTATTGTTCCTTTTTTCCTAGGAAGAGAAAAAGATGATGCAAGACATCCTTTTTACGGCGATTTTACCTAAAACAGTCGTTTTCTAATCTTATCAGCAAAGCCCCAGCCAGCCATGAAATTACAGCGTAATGTGAGAATAAGAGAAACTAACTAACTTCAGTTTGAATCTGACCCTCTAGAACGGATTACTGACCCAAACCGAGGTTCCAGTGTACAACCGTCTGTGAGGGAGTTTGGCGAAGATTCTAAAAAAAAAAGCTCAAATCAGTAGTCTAGTTTGTGGGAGCTGCTGTTTTGGTTAGCAACAGCATTCAACTGATTCAATACATCACATGTAACAGAACAAAGGCCACCGTTTGAGGTATTTGATGAAGTACAATGCAAGAAATCACAAGAGCTTCAAGGGAGTGTCTCACGGCTTGTGAATTGTTAATTTGTTGCTCCGGTCCTGCAATAACTGGGTTACCTTAACACACCGGACACCTAGTTTGCCTGTTGGTCTGCGTGCTGCTGTGCTCTTGAACAACTTTGCTGACGAAATCTCTCTTCTTAGTCTTACATTTTCGGAAATACAGTAAAGTCTCGTTATATCGATATTGTCGGGAGTCGGAAAAAATATCGATATAACCGGACTGTCGATATATCCGATCCTGCACCGAACTGCATTAAAAGTGGGCAATAATGCACTCGACATTGTTCTATAGTAAGAACATTGTTCTATAGTATAGAACAATGTCGAGCAGCTTAAATCAATCTTTGCTTAAGGATTTCAATACCAAAAAAGAACACGGCGAACGGCTGCTTCCAGTCAACTTTATTTTTCACACTTCCACCACCAGAGCACAGCACACACCGATTCCCGCACTTCCTGGTTCACAGGTCATGCTCAACCCGCCCCACATAGCTGGCCAAACACATGCCTGCAACAGAAGAACCAACTGCGTTCGTGGTTTCTCTCGTGTGTATAGAATCTATACACACGAGAGAAACCACGAACGCCAGCATGTACATATGAAAAACAGTGATTATTGCAAGCGATAAAAAGATATCTGAATACAACACAATTAAATACATGTATTTGTACGCTTGTGTCTTCGTTGGAATAGGTGTGTATGCTATGTCAGTTGGTTCTTCTGTTGCAGGCATGTGTTTGGCCAGCTATGTGGGGCGGGTTGAGCGTGACCTGTGAACCAGGAAGTGTGGGAATTGGTGTGTGTGCTGTGCTCTGGTGGTGGAAGTGTGAAAAATAAAGTTGACTGGAAGCAGCCGTTCGCCGTGTTCTTTTTTGGTATTGAAATCCTTAAGCAAAGATTGATTTAAGCTGCTTTTGTATCGATATAAGCAGACCAAATTGGCTGGCGGGAGATGAAAAGGGCATCGTAGTAACCGGATTATCATAATAACCGGGTATCGTACTAACGGAACTAATTATATCATAAAAGACTAGAAATTTGCCGGGAAATGAAAATAGTATCGTAATAAGCAGTACTTCGATATAACCGATATCGATATAACGAGACTTTACTGTAAATGGTTTGACTTCGATATTTTCATCTCATTTCAAATTATCTGCAAACTGTATTTGTATATAACTCTGGGTAAAATTGTTGATTTGTTAATACTTGGGTTGTTTATATTGTTTATTTTTTATATTGTGTATTTTGTACTGCTTAACTGATTCTGTACTGCAAATTTCCCCACTGAGGGACGAATAAAGGCATATCTTATCTTATCTTATTTTATATGTTTTGTTCGTCTTCATGACACTTTTTTTTTTTTTTTTTTTACCAATGTGACTTATACTCCAGAGTCCACAAACAACTGACATGATTTCACGGGACTCCTTCCGCCGTATTCTGCAGCTGGATCAATATCTGAACTTTCTGCGTTTGCTTCAAACTTTCAATTTAGGGTGTAATGAATCAGCCAAGCCTTTTTTGGGGGTGGGGGGGGTGAATTATTACACAGGACGGGGTTCTGATTGAAGGAGCAAGAAAAGCTTCAATTTATTGCCAAATAAATGCACAAATAATGACAATACGGCCTTTGTTTCAGTCACAGCTTTGAAAAGTGTTGGCTTTCAGCATGATAAACAGGCCCAGAGCTGAACCTAATTACAGACCTCCAATTCAATAAAAGAATATGCATCAGTAACACAAGTCTGGCGCGAGTGACAAAGCCATGGAAATAATAAGCATGAGTCATAAACACAAATTAGCTGAACTCATTCGGAACCTTCACATTTGCATTCATGGCGGTGCTCTTTCTTCCAGGTTCCCCTGGTATTAAAGTCCATCCCTGATGGGTGGGAGCACCTGCCGATAAAAAAGACCTTCAGTCAGACAGAACGCGGTGAGTGATGTCTGTTTGGAGTTTGATGCCCCTGATTTGAAAATGACAAAATGGGGCTCGATGTCAAGGGAGCGGGCAGGTCTGGTTGGTGCTGGATCGTGCTTGTGGTGTTGGGAGATGATTTCCCCATCGCTCCGTTTCTCCAGGGGTATGTGACACACTGTCCTACTTACTATGGCACACATGAAAGTAAATACCTCTTTAGAACTCGAAAAAAAAGTCACATTTTGCAACTCCAGATTTTGCCCCCTTCATGACACCGGTGGAGTTGTTGTAAATAACACACGGGCAAAGCCGGTGTGATTTGCAGTCGCGAGTTATCCTTGGATTTCGTGTCAGCAGCTACTGTACTTGTAAATCATGTATGCTGCCGGACTGCTTCTGCAAATGAAAAAGGAAATGATTTGTGGAGATAAGTTAACCCCCTGCTGTAAATCTGGGCTGTAAAACTCTTGCAAGGAGAGGATTGCTGGGTACCGACAGCGCTTGTCACGATGCGGGCAGAGGTGGGTGATCACATATAAAACATGCGCGTGACCTGGTCTGACTGCGTAGTTTGTCAGATGTTGCTAATCTTGGTTAGCATCATTAATCCGTTCCGCAAGGTTGAACTATAAACAAAACAATAAGTTTCTATTTGAAATAATGCAAATCATTTATTCATTTTCTACTGGAGCCTACCCCAGCTGTCTTTGGGCGAGAGGCGGGGTACGCCCTGGGCTGGTGGCCAGCCAATCACAGGGCACATATAGACAAACAACCATTCACACTCACATTCATACCTATGGACAATTTGGAGTGCGCGGAGAAAACCCACCTAACATGATTCGACTCAAACAAACTCACTTTCATTCATTCATTCATTTAATTCAGACGTGTGCCATATTGTACATATGTTGTACACGTATCTTTGCAAACCAAGGCAAAATTGTGGTTCACTAACCAGAGCGAACTCTAACTGAGGTTCCACTGTATCTCTTAGCTTATTCATTCATTCATTCATTTTCTACCGCTTATCCTCAAAAGGGGTGCGGGGGGTGCTGGGGGGTACACCCTGGACTGGTGGCCAGCCAATCACAGGGCACATATAGACAAACAACCATTCACACTCACATTCATACCTATGGACAATTTGGAGTTGCCAATTAACCTAGCAAACCCGAGTACCCGGAGAACACCCACGCATGCACGGGGGGAACATGCATACTCCACAAAGAGATGGCGAAGGGTGGAATTGAACCCTGGTCTCCTAGCTGCACGCTAACCACAGGACCGCCTTGCAGCCTCATGCAAATCAAATTTCAGAAAACCAAAAATGTGACCGCATAGTTTTCTAATTACAGCTTCACTCGCAGAAAATAATTTGAAATGCATAGAAATCCAGAAACTGTGGATTCGCACTTCAACTTCTGCAGTTGCATTGCAGCTCTCCCCAAGAGAGCGGTGTTTGACTTCAAATCCAGTCACCTGTTCTCCTCCCTGGAGACGGAGGTAGAAATATAATCCCTTCATCTCACCCAGCCTCTCCTCATCTCATCCTGTTGTTATCCCTCCACCATGTGTGCGTCTTACAACCACTCCCTGATCAAATATTTTAAGTTGGCCCAACTTTCTTCACCGTATTCTCTAAACAGGTTTGATATGCCGGGAGACGTGATCAAGGTAAAAGCACGGAGGCGACCGGTGACAGCAGACGGGGATAAAAGGAGTTTAAAAGTTGTTAGAATTGGATGGTGTGAAGACTTGACGCGAGACGCATCAACAGATGATGTGCGCATCGCTCACGCCTCCAGCGATGGCGGATCACTCAACAATTAAGACTTGTTTTCTTGTGGAGACAATGCAGCCTTGGCAGCCATTGCTCAGTTCACCGCTTGTGAGTCAGAGGCGGATAGTGATGTCTGTAATCTTCTCCTGGTAATAATCACACCAGGTTGGACACATTTAAAAGCCAATATAGCATTTTTCAGCAACAACAAGAGCAAATAAAAGATGTTGCATTATTTGCACGGTGATTGTTTTGGTCTATACGAAAACTATTCACCTCAATTGCTCCGTTTTGTGGGCCAGACGTTACTGTTGTTGTTATTTATGTATTTAGATTTAAAACAAGGCTACTAGAAATTAGCATGACAACCTTATTTGGGGGATGCACGGCGGTCAAGTGGTTAGCGTGCAGACCTCACAGCTATAGGAGACCCGAGTTTAATCCCACCCTCGGCCATTTCTGTGTGGAGTTTTCACCGTGCATGCGTGGGTTTTCTCCGGGTACTCCGGTTTCCTCCCACATTCCAAAAACATGCTAGGTTAATTGGCCACTCCAAATTGTCCATAGGTATGAATGTGAGTGTGAATGGTTGTTTGTCTATATGTGCCCTGTGATTGGCTGGCCACCAGTCCAGACAGCTGGGATAGGCTCCAGCACCCCCGCGACCCTCGTGAGGATAAGTGGTAGAAAATGAATAAATGACACCAGTTTCAGTAGGATCTCAAACACATCTAAAGTTGGACAATAAACGCATCATCTCACCGACGTTTCCTCAGCCTTCTATGAGGCTTCCTACCATTGATGTGTCCTCCCCATAGAGCAGGTGTCTCAAACTCAATTTACCTGGGGGCCACTGGAGCTAGGGTCTGGGCAAGGCTGGGCCACATTTATTAAAAACAGAAAAATATACAAACTTTTTCAGTGCTTTGGTTCCAATTTTCTGCAATAAAAGCTCTGATAAAACATTCCACTGTTCTCAAATATCTTAGTTTTTTATTTTTCTGCACAAAATAAGATGAAAAAATAAATAAACAAATCAAGAAAGAATAAGGAAAATCAATCAATCAGTAATAAATAAATATAATAATAATAATAAAACTGCAAATAATAAAAACTTAAGAAAGCACATATAGTTGGTGGGTAGACAAATAATTTTTTTCAGATTAAAATGAACAAAGCATTATTAGAGCCCTGTAGACATGACAAAACACGACTATAGTCACATTTATACTCTTTTTATTTACAACATATTGCGCAACTGCAGGGTCTTGAGACACATGCTAACTCGCAAACTAGAGAGCTAGCGACCTAAACGGTAGCCTTCAAGTTATTTCCTTTAAACTTAAATAGCCAAAAACTTACCACTTCCACACAGATAGGGAGGATAACTATTAACAGTTATTTAACCTTTAACATGAACATTAATCAAACGGAATCATTTTTTCTGGGTACATGATACCATACAGCATCCATATCAAACTTCCGCGGGTCGCACTAACATTAAACTTTCATATCAAGCGGGGGCCTCAAACTAGTGTCCTGCGGGCCACATTTGGCATAGAGGCATCCTGTCCAGATGCCCAAACCACCTCAGCGGATCTGCTCTGAGTTTCTCCTGGATGACAGTGCTTCTCAACTTTATCTCAAAGAGAGAGCCCAGCCACCCTACGAAAAAACTCATTGTACAATCTTATCCTTAGTCAATCACAACCCAAAGGTCCCTCTTCACTTCAAAGGACCGATGTAGAGTCTGCATCACTGCAACAGATGGGTGTCATTTTCAGTGATCATTGAAAAGCCTTTGGTATGGTCGACTAGTATCTTCTCCTGGATGGACTCCATAATATTGGACTGGATCAAAACATATTTATTTTCACAGTCAGTTGTCAGCTGATGGCACAGGGTTCTATATTAGGTCAACTTCTTTTGTCTCTTTGAATAAATGATTTAGCATCCTAACACGGATGTAGTACAAATCCAGCAAGATTTTAATACTGCCCAACACTGCTTCAATAACAGCAGCCAGTTCTTAATATGAAAAAGTCATACAAAATATGCTTCTGCTCACTCACCTGAGTCACTTATTAATTTCAGTAATAAAACTATACTAGAGAGTGTCAATGTGTTTGAAATACATAGAGCTTTGGATTGACCCTGAGCTTACTTTCAAACTCCATATTGATTGCATTTGTCAGAGAATGTACGCTTATCTGGGCTCTCTACCAATCAATGTTTTTTCATTTCATGTCAGGAAAAAAAATCCTTTCATTACTGCTACTTCCATACTTAGCAAAATACCACCGACTTTTTCCTCAAATATCTCAATATTTTCCATAACACTTTATGCAAATGTGTCTTTTTTGTGTAATATTTTGTATATTATGTATCTGTGTCGGGACACCCTCCAAACCAAGACGCTGCATGTCAAGCGGCTACTCTAAATAAATGAAAATCAACCTCAAAGTTGAGGGAGCATCTTCCCCACGTACAATGTCAATGCCGTCTTTTCATCCCTTCCTATTTAATAATCTAGCTTCTAATATTACATATAGAAGGCACAGTTGCCTTGGTTTCAGACATGGTCATGGCCACCGTCGCAACCGAATGGAACGTTAGAGAGGATGATACCGTACAAACGACAGCCATGCTCCATTGTATCTTAACGATCGCAATGAAGTGAAACCATTCTTGTCTGGATATCTCCGTACATTTAGAGGATAAGTGCTTTGGATCTTGCATGAATGCCTCCTTCCTAGTCAGACTCGGGCTGTCCTACCCAGTCATGGACCGAGAGGTACAACATCTTGAGCTATCCAGTTGTAATGCCCTGAGAATATAATGATGAAAACATCATACTAATAATCTGTCACCTTTAAGAGGGTTTATTTTATTTTTGCTCTCAATGGTAGCCGTCATTCTTGTTCACAAACACTTAAGGGACCTTGTGGTCACTCTTAGCGGCAACACTGTCACGCATACAAGGCAACTATCACATATTCAGCCTTGGACAACTTGAAAAGGGTATGGTTGGAGCTCATGGAAAATTTAAAACATATACAGACCTTTCTGCAATGCAAATACAAAATTCATAGCACCTGACTTCAGGAAGCATCGATCGATGGTGAGCGGTATACTCTGCTTTGTCCTCCACACAAATAAAATCACACAGACACACTAATCACTCTAAGAGCTGATCAAATACACCCCGACACGGCCAGAGATCAGTGGCAGAGCAGAGCGTCCAATCCCAGCAGGAGGTTAATCAGATCCCATAAAAGCAAGGCACACCTCATCTTTCATCACTAGGCAACACATTTATGCAGAGATCAATAGACAGAATCATATTTTGCCTTTCAGAGAAATGAGGCCAAATGAAGTGATGTGACCTGACCAACATGGATGAAGCATGCTTCATCCTATCCCACCAATAAATCTTGGCCGTGTGTCAGTGCTGTTGGTTTTAGCCCAGAGATGGAACGCTGCCATTTTCTATAGATCAGCATCCGTGGGTCCGTGACAAAAAGTGACTTTTGATATTATTGTGATTTCTGCACAATTCATTCATGGTCATGATGAATGAATATTTATTGTCTATGATAAGGACTGACTGGTTTAAAAATGAAGCCCATAAAACGCTAAACATGATCTCTCAATAGCCACGTATACATGGAGCCAAATATTCCAATTGCATTCGCTTTATTTGCTCAAACGGAAAGAATGTAACACACCTCATTCCGAAAGAAACATGTTAATCCCAATGAATATATAATCGGATTCACAGGGGTGGAATATTCCTTTCCCCAATCCGATTGAGGTATCTTGTACCCGCTCAAACGGAAAGTTATCAGGGTGCGTTCTTCTTTGTCGTGTTTTTCTTCTTCTGTTGTTTATTGGCGGTTGGCAAGCAGCTTTGGTGTGCATTAGCGCCATCTGTGGAACAGAATCTAAACACTTCTAGTTTTATTAAAAAAGAAAATATATATCTATATAAAACATGTCCCGATTTTAATTATAAAATATTAGCAAGATTGAATTTGATCTTTTAAATTGATCCCGGGTGCGTTCTTTCAGCGCATGCTCTGATATGACGTAACACGCAGCTCAAGATGTTCTTCAGTTTTAAAAATGGAGGTGAGCAATCGGCACTGGACTGCTAAGGAAAGTTTGTTTTTGATCCAAACTAATTTCAAGACTGGACGAAGGAAAAACTGGCAATACGGAGTTATTCCAACAAGTGAAAGAAAAACTCGGGGAAGTCGGTATCATGTGATGTTGATGTTTACGTTTTACTGGGCATGCCCCATCGACTATTCTGTTTGATTATAGCGGCGCATGTAGACAAGAGATTGGATTATTCCTTTCCATGTATACCATTGTTTTCGGAAAGGCTACTTTCTGAAGAAAAAATGTTCTCCCTCAAAGTCAGCTGAGATAGGCACCAGTTTACCTGTAACCCTATTGAAGATAAGCAGACTAGAAAATGTATGGAGGCATGTTTTCTGTTTTGTTTTTTTTTTGTTATTTTTTTTTATTTTGTGGTTGTGATTGAATGCTGCATAAATTGTTTTTAGTCAGCAGGCAAAGAGAATGTGTTTAATTGTAAAAACAGCACAAGGTGTTCAAAGGAATGGAACAAATTGAAAAAATCCACTTCATAAATAAAGACACACTAGAGAGCCCATTTTTTTTTCCATTTAGCTCGTTGCAGATGGTTGGTCCAATATGCGGGGTTAAAGTCTACCCTGAAAATGAGACACTGCTAAAGTTCCATTATTCCATCATATCAGTACTACAGAAAGACAGAGTGGAATATAAAAAAGAAAATATACTCCCCACTGGGCATTAGTTATGGAAGACCAGGGAAAACCTGCAGCATCTTCCAACCATGCATTTGCCACCATGAAGCGCCACTCATTCTGCATCATGCTACCCCGGTGGGAGTTACCCAGCAACAGTGCGTGCAAAGGAAAGCTTTCTCCCTTAAAGACACATTTGGGACATGAATAGCCTTTTTATATCAGCTCTTCCCATCGCCTGTGGCCGCATTGCTTGTGCGTTATACAGTGTCAGGGTGACAGGAGGTGAATGGCGGCGTGGGGAGTCACTATAGAGCCATAGGTTGTTTAGACAGGATGAGCTATGAGACGAGGGCTCTTGAAGGAAACGCTGCTAAATGTGCTGAGCCGAGCAGAGCAGCAGTTTGGCTGGCAATCAGAGCACCCACAGGGCTAATCGAAGTATACACTTTTAACTATGCAAACCCATTTAACAGCTCAGATTACCTTGGAGAACTTATCAATGCGGCTGGCTCTTTCCTTCCCCCGGTTACTACCCTTTAAAATGACTCAAATAAACAGTGTGACAGTGATGGACGATGCAGGGGAACTGCTTCGATGGAAGGAGACCTGTGTCATAAATAATAATGACTCACTGTGCACCAAATTCCCAGTGAATCCGGTTCACCTGTAGCATACACCAGGGGTGGTTTTGTGTGCAAATGTATGTAATCCAGCTGAAGCTGGTGAATGTAATGCAATGAGTTGGCAAAAGGGAGAAAGGTGAGAAATGGCCTGGCATTTCTAGCAATGTTAGTAGAGACTCCAGGACACCGGGTCCTTCAGATCAACCGTAGTTCAATTTGATTCTGTACTATGTTAAATGGACTTTCACTTTTATACCTTTAATGTACTCAAAGTACTTTGACATTGTACATCCTGATGACCTACCGATGACCTCCTGATCAGCAGCAACTGGAAGTTCGGTATCTTTTCCAAGGATACCTCAGCACAGTCAGGGGAGAAGGGAGGATCGAACCAGCAACAATCAGACAATCACTCAGCAATGCCATCCGCTTAATTTGCTTCAAAATAATCCAATATTTTAGCAACACTCTTCTTTATTGATGATTGATGAGCCAAACAGATCCATAAAAGTTTACCGTGATAATCATGAGGCTCAATTTTGCATTTAATCAGACACTCGTCAATAATGAGAAAGTCCTTCACACTCCTCATCATGTAATTTCTCAGCAGAAATTCAGAGCATATGCTGTGAACTAGCATTGCTTCGTCAGAAATGTATGCACCACAACCCAAATAGGACGATAGAAATGGACAAGGGGCTTTGATTGGGTGTGTCAATTGATTGATTGATTAATTCATTAATTTTCTACCGCTTATCCTCGCGAGGGTCGCGCAGGGTGCTGGAGCCTATCCCAGCTGTCTTCAGGCGAGAGGCAGGGTACACTCAGGATGCCTCTATGAGGAGGTGTTTAGGACACATGAATGGTAGGAAGCCTCGTAGACGTCGGAGTGTGTTTATTGTCCAACTTTAGATGTGTTTGAGATTCTACTGAAACTGAGGGTTGCGGGGGTGCTGGAGCCTATCCCAGCTCTCTTCGGGCAAGAGGCACCCAGGACTGGTTGCCAGCCAATCACTGGGCACATACAGACAAACAACCATTCACACTCACATTCATACCTATGGACAATTTGGAGTGGCCAATTAACCTAGCATGTTTTTGGAATGTGGGAGGAAACCAGAGTACCCGGAGAAAACCCACGCATGCACGGGGAGCAATTGAACTCAGGTCTCCTAGCTGCGAGGTGCTCTAACCACTCGACTGCTGTGCAGTGACTGTTGTGTCCAATTGATTGATAAACAAACAAAGAAGAGGAAAGAAGAAGAGTAGAAAACGGCCAAAGATTATCACATTATGGACCAAATAAGTTAACGTTACTTGGTGGCTATACGCTAATCGGTCGGCCCGTTCGAGGCGTCATTCAAGCCAGGACCGCCCCAGATGTCAGACCAATGCATAATCGTCAAATCAGTATCAGAGTTAAATGGCGAATTTCCACACACCAATTTCCGACCTGCATGCATTAATCACAACTTAATTAGGGAAAAACTATTTAGGGGAAATTAGAACTTTTATTGTCAATCAGCTCTGAATATTACATTCATTATCCAAGGCTGACGACAAAGTCACGATGATCAGCTCTTGTCTTGGCGGTGTTATGAACCCAGCAACGAGTACCCGAGCAGTTGAGGATTTGAAACATATTGTAATAAAAAATACTTTCATCAGTTAGTCCCGTTACAACGTTTGTTTTCCTCTGTCAACAAATGACCCTAAATGGTAAATAAATAAAGGGTCACTCAACGCACAGAATCTGAAATATTCCCATCCATATTTTCCCATCTCAGACATTTTGTCTGAGAATGTGATAGTGACTATTATGTTTATAAAGTAGATACGTCAAGCCAGTGCATCCCCTGCAGTAGACAGTGAGAACCCTGGGACAGCAACGTAGCCACAAAAACATAAAGTACTACCCTCAAAGACTCGTTGTGGTGTTGTTGTCCTTGTGCTCGGCAGACCGTTTCTCTGTTTCTGTCCATACACCTTTAAAATGGCAGCGTTGTCTGCTACTGGTGGCGAGCCATCAGGACCCTGACACGACCCCATCTCAAAGCAGCTCAACTCGCACAATAACATCCACACAACTGCTGATTGGGATGTGACTACATTTGAAGTAATATCTCTACATCCAAACAGGTTGTAATTTTAGACTACACATAACTAAACCACAGAAGGACATTTACCTATTATTATTTCATTGTATCAGTGTTAGACCAGGGTTCAATTCCACCCTCGGCCATCTCTGCGTGGAGTTTGCATGTTCTCCCCGTGCATGCGTGGGTTTTCTCCGGGTACTCCGGTTTCCTCCCACATTCCAAAAACATGCTAGGTTAATTGGCCACTCCAAATTGTCCATAGGTATGAATGTGAGTGTGAATGGTTGTTTGTCTATATGTGCCCTCCAGCACCCCCCGCGACCCTCGTGAGGAAAAAGCGGTAGAAAATGAATGAATGAATGTATCAGTGTTAAGTATTACCATATTTTCTGGACTATAAGTCCCTCCGGAGTATAAGTCGCATAAGGCCAAAAATGCATCATTAGGTAAAAAAAAAAACATAAGTCGCATTTTTTTTTTACATATTATTTGACATTAGGTCCTCTTGGAAGGCAAGTTCTAACATTAATAAAAGAATAGAGAACAGGCTGAATAGGTGTAAGATATGCTAACACAATGCTTATTCAGCTACATAAAAAATAAACATGAACAGAAAAGGTGTCCAGTGTTTATGTAACATAAACAGTTTTTTTTTTTTTTTTCATTTATAAGTCGCTCTGGAGTATAAGTCGCAGGAACAGCCAACCTATGAAAACAAGTGTGACTTATAGTCCGGAAAAAACGATACTTAACTTATCTCTAAGCTGGGTTTACCAGGTTGCTAGTTCAGTCTCTCTTACACTGTATTATACAGCTGATGTCCTTCTTGACCTTGAAGCAAAACTTATCTCTTAAATGTGGCCTTGCCTTGGCGTTTTCTTCCAGTTCAGCTACAGCAGAAGTCGACGGGGTTTCGGTTTTAGCTGGGTCGGCACCGCTGGTGTCTGACATGTCTGTTTTCATCTTTAGTGTGATTGTAGCGCTAGCCCGGTTCTCCTACCCAGCAGTCTGTGTTTTTGTTTGCCTACTTCCATTTAGTTTTGGGGTTTTTTTTACTCAATAATGGACACAAGTTAAAATGGCCGAGTGTCCCTACTCCTGAGTCATCTATTGGCTGATTTTTTTTTATTATTACAGGCTAAAATTGGGATTGTACAGCATAGCCGAAGGCTTTATAAGTGGGCGAGGACAAAGGCGCAAGTGCAGCTGAGCTAGCATGGAGCTAGCGCTAGTGAGCTCGATGGTGAGATGGAAGTGAGTTGTTTGTGTAAAAAAAGTGTATTAGCATTTGTGCTTAAACAGCTGCTGTTGTCCAAGAGGAAACAATATTAACAATAAAAATAATAATACAAATAATGTGATGTTTCCCCCAAATTGTATTTTTAAAATTGTCACTGCATACTTAGGTCAAAGTACAATTGCCAATGCTGAAAACTGGAACCAATTAACCGCAATAAACGAGGGACAACAAAGGGGCGTAAACAAAATACTAATCACAGTAAAAATGCCCCCCAAAATTTGGATTGCATGTGAAGCTTAATGGAACTGGATGAGGGATTTGCACCAGCAAGCGCAGCGAGGCACTAAATAGCACAGAGCAAAAGACAAAAGAAGCAAAACAAGGAGTCATTTGGCTGTTGCTGAGAAAACTCTGAAATGAGATGAACTCTGAGATCTGCTCTTGCAACAGGCGATGCTCACAGAATGTTTTTTTTTTTTTTTTAATCTACATCATACTCCCCTCAAAAGTGCCACACAGAATTTGATCTGAGTGAGCTTTCCAGCTGGGGAATAGGCAGACAATGGAAAAGGAAGGCTGTCGATCATTCTGTTGCAATGCTCGGATGCCAGATTTTATGACAAAAATTGCATGAGAAGTTAAGTCAGACAGGTACATCATGATCAATTTGGGTTTCGCAGCTCTTTCTTGGATTTTTTTCAGGCCACGGCACAGTTTGAAAAGCTCGTCGTAGACAATGTGGACCAAAGTAACCCTTCATTTTTTTTACAGAACAGTAATATAAATGCACTAAAGCCAGGTAGCAGTGTTGTTTGATTCCATCTTCTCCTGGGTAGAGCCGCTATGATAATTGACCTCCTTGTCCCAAGTTCACCCCATCTAAAGGACCACGATGCCAGTTGTTCAAAATAACAGGTGGTGGAAAATAATAGAGAGAAGAAGGACAGTGAGGTACCAGACAGTTCAGTTGAGACTCCAGTTGCAATAATGAGCTGTTGGAAGGCACACTGAAGCGGAAGATGTTCATTTTCTTGAAGGAAAAAGTGGCCTATCCATGAAATGAGGACAGAAGAAAGGAATGTCAGAGAGCTCAGTTGTTGATCCCTTTATCAAATATAAAAAGCTCTGCAGCGTCACTGATTCCTTCTGTTCATCAATCATCTTACATTATGGTGAATTAGTGGTGAGCACCTACAGTTGTACTTTAAATGCATTAAATAAATCTGTGAGACAGGGCTGGATCTAATAATTAGAGTGGTAGTCCCGGAACGAAAAGGCGGACTTTAATGTATAACTTAATATATGACAGCAAAATGTTCAAGTACAAAGGGTTCAGTCCTCCAAATTTGTATTATTTGTAATGTTGGTGGTCCAAAAGTATTCAAAAAGTCTATAAATTACATTGTCACATTGCATTATGTATTCCTGTACTCTGTACCATTGTATTACATACGTAGGTGCGCTGTATTAAGTTGATCCTCTTTTCCTTGGTTGCTTGGTAGTTGCAAGTATTGGTATTTGTGTACGTGTACTCAAGGGACGGTATGTATGCTTGTCAGTATGTTGGCTTTTGTGTTCGTACATTGGTCCTCGATTTCCTAGTATTTTTCTCGCAAATACGGCAATGTAAGTGATTACACCATAGCAAGAGTATATATCCGTTTGTGGGCTTCTGTGTTTGTACATTGGTCAACATCCATCCATACACCCAATCGTTTTCTCCTATCCGGATCCGGGATGCAGGGGCAGCAGCAATAGAGAAGCCCAGACTTGACACCCAAGTCAACTGTGAGACATAATCACTCCAGCGTGTCCTAGGTTGACCCTAGAGCAGGGGTCTCAAACACGCGGCCCGCGGGCCAAATGTGGCCCGCAGGACACTAGTTTGAGGCCCCCGCCTTGATATGAAAGTTTAATGTTAGTGCGGCTCGCGCAAGTTTGATATGGATGCTGTATGGTATCATGTACCCAGAAAAAATTATTACGTTTGATTAATGTTCATGTTAAAGGTTAAATAACTGTTAATAGTTATCCTCCCTATCCGTGTGGAAGTGGTAAGTTTTTGGCTATTTAAGTTTAAAGGAAATAACTTGAAGGCTGCCGTTTAGGTCGCTAGCTCTCTAGTTTGCGAGTTAGCATGTGTCTCAAGACCCTGCAGTTGCGCAATATGTTGTAAATAAAAAAAGTATAAATGTGACTATAGTCGTGTTTTGTCATGTCTACAGGGCTCTAATAATGCTTTGTTCATTTTATTCTGAAAAAAATCATTTGTCTACCCACCAACTATATGTGGTTTCTTAAGTTTTTATTATTTGCTGTTTTATTATTATTATTATATTTATTTATTACTGATTGATTGATTTTATTTATTCTTGATTTGTTTATTTATTTTTCATCTTATTTTGTGCAGAAAAATAAAAATCAAGATATTTGAGAACAGTGGAATGTTTTATCAGAGCTTTTATTGTAGAAAATCGGAACCAAAGCACTGAAAAAGTTTGTATATTTTTCTGTTTTTAATAAATGTGTTTTGTTTTTTGGAAAACCTGATGCGGCCCAGCCTTGCCCAGACCCTAGCTCCAGTGGCCCCCAGGTAAATTGAGACCCCTGCCCTAGAGCTTCCTCCCTGTCGGGCACGCCCAGAACACCTCACCATGAGGCATCTGGACCCCAACTGGTTCCTCCAGTGCCTTCACCCACTGATCAAGAAAGTTCTCTTGCTCCACTTTGAAGTTTAAGCAAGCATCTTGTTCCACTACATGGCAACTGGGGAATTAAACCTGCAACCTTCAGGTTCCCACGCAAGCACACTGGCTTCCATCACTGGCTTGCTGAACCCTTCTTAAAATGGCCTCTCGTTAACTCCAACACTAAGTGTTTATGTTCTCAATCCCTAGTTACAAGTGTTTTTCCCTTCCTATGAAATAAATCAAGGCTCTATTTGGTGTGAAATAGACAATAAACCCTGGCATGCTTTAGGCCATGGTTTAGCATGGGATTGATGCTGATGCTGCATAAAGATGGAGGCAGCATCTCTCTCTCTCTCTCTCTCTCTCACCCCATACGACCATGTCCAGTTCCCAAAGGCCAACATGGCAGCTGACAAAATGCCAACTGTCAGACTTGTAAAGGGTCCACCATGTTGCTTCTGTGTAAAAGGTGACATGATCGGCGCTATGGGATATTAAAGCACCAAATAAGCGCAGCATGGAAATGTAGTGACGCTGTCAGCATCCGATACGTTGCGTGAAGGTATTCCAGCACCTTTTATAAACGCTGTCACAGGCATTTTTACATTTCCGTGTTTGTTCTCTTGTAAAGGCCACAGAAAGTTGAGCTGTTTACCACAAGAGACTAATTTCATGTTTAACGCTGAGACCGGGTGGATTTTTGAATATACGATTTAATCTAAAACACATAAAGTTTTGTGAGTTTGTTTGCTTGAGTGATGATGCTGGTGGTTTGTTTTGGTTTCTGCTGACCATTTATTTCCAAGTCCAATTTGAACTCTGTAACTGGTTTGTGTGCCTGCTGTTAATCATCCAGATGCCATCTCATTTGCCCTTTGCCTCTTCTCAGTATTAGAACTATTTTATCTCCTGGAGTCGACCAGGGGTGAACTGTTGTGTGTGTTAAGATTACAAAAACACAAATTGAATTAAAATGCCAGTATAGTAGTTGCCAAGTAAGTAGAAAAGATGTATTGGCTTGTGGTTGACGAAGACGACTAATGAGCAGAGGCGGACGGTTGGTCGGACTTCTTTCACCCTTTAACCCGTGGACATAAAAACTTGCCCGTTGAGGCGGTCTAGTATTATACGCATTAACTAACTAACGCTACTCTTATTTTGCATGCATTTCTTTTTGTTTGTGGTAAATATCAGTTTGAATGGTCCTAAAATAGTAGTTGTTGATTTGTAATTAAAATGCATTTATTGATTCATGTTTTTGGAATTTGGGAGGAAGTACCCAAAGTACTTTAAAATAATTTGTAACTGCCATAAGTGCCAACAGTCCTACTAAAAAAATAAAAAATATAAGAAAATGAAGTAGATATAAAATAAATATATATACACAATATTATAATGGACAAAAGTATATATTTAATATGAATTAAAAATGGCAGCACGGCGATCGAGTGGTTAGCACACAGGCGACCGGAGTTCAATTCCACCCTGGGTTTTCTCCGGGTACTCCGGTTTCCTCCCACATTCCAAAAACATGCTAGGTTAATGGGCCACTCCAAATTGTCCATAGGTATGAATGTGAGTGTGAATGGTTGTTTGTCTATATGTGTCCTGTGATTGGCTGGCTTGCCCGAAGACAGCTGGGATAAACTCCAGCGTATCCCGCAACCCTCGTGAGGATAAATGAATGAATGAATGAATGAATTAAAAATAAATGTCCCTTGTAAGTGAAAGCATTGAAACCATTCCCCGCCATTTTTGTCAAAAGCTGTCCTTATCGGTAACAGCCATTTTTGATGATTTTGACGGCTTTCTCCAGGCTAAATAAACACAAAAAAGTTTGTTTCTTTTTTTTCCGTTTTCTAGTACATTGGTAAATTTCAGCAAAATATCAGTTCTCAACCAAAAAAGGGAAAAAAAAGCTTTTTTTGAAGACATATTTCAAGCATTACTTTCACTTTGACACAAATTCAGCCATTTAAATTTAGCCAACATATCTAAACAATGAATGAATGTGAGTGTGAATGGTTGTTTGTCTATATGTGCCCTGTGATTGGCTGGCGACCAGTCCAGGGTGTACCCCACCTCTGGCTTGAACACAGCTGGGATAGGCTCCAGCATACCCCCGCGATCCTAATAAGGATAAACGGCATTGAAAATGGATGGAAACAAGGATACCACAACATAAACACCACAAAAAAATGGTTGGTTTCCATGAATATTATTTTTTTACAAATACAGAATAACACCATGAACTTTTTACAATTTTTACATTTGCAACTGAACTGTGTGTGTATTTCCTTTCAATGCCTCACCTCCTTAGCGCAGCACGGCGAGATGCCTGATTGTTGTGGAGCATGTACGCATTTCAATGGTAAAGATGCAGGCCAAACTCTTCAAATAAAAGTGCCTGCCACTTTGTTATTCATTATTTCAGCTTAAAACGGCACCGAATGTGCTCTCTTTTTTAAAAGACGAATGAATGAATTTCAGAGCTCCTCTTCTCAACCTTTATTGCATCACCATTTGTTTCCAATTTAGCAAAATGAGGGTCTGTTAGTCTTTGACTGCAGTTTATGCCAAAATATCTTATCTTAAATATCTTAATCTTCCCCAAGAGGCTCTTGCTCCTGATTCCCCCTCAACACCGTGCCACTGCTAATGAGCATACTTATTCTTCCACTCTTGATTTTCTTCTATTAGCAGGTGCACGGGCACTTTTGTTCCAACGTGCATTGATATTCAGATCACATGTTTGGGTGTCCGACAAGCGGAGCAGGCTCTTAAGAGAAAAGCACTCTGTTGATGAGAAACAGATCGATATCTAAGCAGCCTATTATCGTCTACATCCAAAGCGGCAACCCGGCAAGGGTCTCCCTGCAAAGAAAACGACCTCTCTTAAACACCGACACGTGAGAGGTCGTGTTTAAGTACAGTAAGTGGAAACGTTTATTGTGCTCATTTTCAAATATTCACACGGCAAATAGGATACTTTGGAATAAAAAGCACAGAAGCCGTTTGACACTCCAGACAAAGGTTGAATGGCGACTTGTAATTTAACAACCCAGCTGAGCACACGAGCGCCACGCCAGGCATCACTTCCCTGACCGCTACCGGGCTCCTGTTGTTTTTATATCCTCACTCGAGCTGCAAGAGCCATCAAAGATAAAGGCACAGTTGGTCTTTGTCACACACCGATACAACGGTCATGAAATGTTAACAGCTTGAAGCGCCGATTTCACACCGGAGAAGAAGAACGAGTCCCAGAGCACGACTCACATTCAGCTATTTGAGCAAATGAAATGCAGAAGTCAACCTGCTCGTGGAACCGTGTTGTGTTCACATGCCTTTGTAGAAAAATATTTACAGGGCGTTAAGACAGCGGCTGCATGCTATCCATGCAAGCCAGTCTGTTTATTGATGGTTTTTCTTGTGGTGGTGTTAAAAATGCATCAAGGCAACATTTGGATGACAAATAATAGCATAGATAAGGACCAGAATGTTTTAGTAATGTCAAATTTAGAATTACTTCAAAAGTACTACACGGTCAGGCATCGGTACATCTTGAAGAGCTTCCAGTGTCTTATCTTATTTACAATTAGAGAGACTTTAGTTGTCCACTTTTTGGCTAAAGCATATAATTGAAGGTTGCCCCTGATATGCTGATATGCATCAGACACACTCCTTTATGTTCCTTGGACTAAGATAAACCACTCCTGTTTTCTGTCTTGATCTACCATCTGTCCCTCTACTCGGGTTTTCTACCTCAACCCTACTGGTCGAGACAGACGGCTGCCCCACGGAGCCTGGGTTCTGTTCAAGGCTTCTTCCCCTGAGGGAGTTTTCCTTGCCTCCGTCGCCAAGTGTTTGCTCATGTGGGGTTTCAGTTGGTTCTCTTTTTTCAATTGAACCTTCAAGTGTAAAGCTCCAGGAGATAATGGTAGTTGTGATTTGGCCTTATATAAATAAATTCAACAGAAAATTGAATGAAAATACCAAATTACAGAAGCAAGTGAAAGCATCATCGATGGTTAATCGGTCTCACTTTACAATAAGGTACAAAAGGTACAGCAGTTACTGAGGAACTCGTGGAGAACTAATGAGGAAGGCACATACATTTAGAGTAGTTACTGAGGAACTCATGAGAAACTAATGAGTAGTTACTAAGGAACTTGTGAAGAACTAAAGAGGAACTAATGAGTAGTTACTGAGGAACTCATGAAGAACTAATGAGTAGTTACCGAGGACCTTGTGAAGAAGTAATGAAGAACTAATGAGTAGATACTGAAGAATGAAGGCATATCAATTTATAGTAGTTACTGAGGAACTAATGGAAAACGAATGACCAAGGCACATACAATTAGAGTAGTTACTGAGGGAGTAATGAAGAACTCATGAGTAGCTACTGAGGAATGAAGGCGCATAAATGTAGAGTAGTTCCTGAGTAACTAATGGCGAACTAATGACGAAGGCACATACATTTAGAGTAGTTACTGAGGGACTCATGATAAACCAATGAGGAACTAATGAGTAGTTACTGAGGAATTACGGCACATAAATTTATAGTAGTTACTCAGTAACTAATGAGAAAATAATGAGTAGTTACTGAGGAATGAAGGCACATAAATGTATAGTAGTTACTGAGTAACTAATGAAGAATTAATGAGTAGTTCCTGAGTAACTAACGAGGAACTAATGAGTAGTTACTGAGGAATGAAAGCACATAAATGTATAATAGTTAGTGAGTAACTAATGAAAAACTAATGAGTAGTTACTGAGGAATGATGGAACATAAATGTATAGTATTTCCTGAGTAACTAGTGAAGAACTAATGAGTTGTTCCTGAGTAACTAACGAGGAACTAATGAGTAGTTACTGAGGAATGATGGAACATAAATGTATAGTAGTTCCTGAGTAACTAGTGAAGAACTAATGAGTGGTTCCTGAGTAACTAACGAGGAACTAATGAGTAGTTACTGAGGAATGATGGAACATAAATGTATAGTAGTTCCTCAGTAACTAATGAAGAACTAATGAACAAAGAAGAAAAAGTAAACAAGTGTTTTTTTAAAAGTGAACTTCTGCTGATTTCAATCATGCATTCCGCTTCCCAACCAGCCGTCCATCTCGGCAGATGACAGTTTGTCAACGGATCCACAACTCTGGCCCGGAATCTCGGGAAGGACAGCGTTCCCAGCTGTGTAATCTCTCCAAGGCTCTCATTCTGAACTCGGCAACAGCATGAACTCATTCCTCTGCCACATCTTCTGGCTCCTTGTACAGGCTGAGATGAGATGCCTTCAAATATCAGTGACGAAGAGCCCCGTGTGTTTGTGTGTGTTTGTGTGTAAACAGGCTAGTGTGTGTTTGCGTGTGCATGAAACATGGATCATGGAGTTGCAGCGGTTGTGTACACATGGATGGCAGAAAATACCTCAGAACATAAGAAGGTCCTGCTTTATAGGATTTGTGAGTGTGTGTTCCAGATCTGAGCTCAGGCCCCCTGCAGAGCGCAGCGGGGCATGTTGGGGTAGGGGGGTGGGGGGTGAATGGAGTCTTCGCGGCACACACCGCTGCACACATTGCTCAGTGGTTGGGCGATAAAACAAAAACAGTGGGCAGATGAAGGCACAGGAGAGGTAGGTCGCAATATTGAAAAATACTTTTGAATCTAAATTGGCAAATTTCAATTTGACAAAAGTATATTTATATCACATGAGGAACAATCGAGCACAGTTGCTAGACTGATGTAGAATTCTTACAAGTAAGTCGAAGTAAGTCACATACAAAATAAAATTATGTTGGTGATTGGCCGTTGTGTCTATAGAAACAACTGACTTTATTGACGTTAAAATTTGATGTTATACAATATAGTATACAATTGATATACAATAATCCCTTGTTCATCACCTTTCACTGGTCCCATAACTGAATTTCCGCAAAGTAGAATTCCTTATTTATAAATGGAATACAGTAAAGTCTCGTTATATCGATATCGGTTATAATGAATTACTGCTTATTACGATACTATTTTCATTTCCCGGCAAATTTCTAGTCTTTTATGATATAATTAGTTCTGTTAGTACGATACCCGGTTATTATGATAATCCGGTTACTACGATGCCCTTTTCATCTCCCGCCAGCCAATTTGGTCTGCTTATATCGATACAAAAGCAGCTTAAATCAATCTTTGCTTAAGGATTTCAATACCAAAAAAGAACACGGCGAACGGCTGCTTCCAGTCAACTTTATTTTTCACACTTCCACCACCAGAGCACAGCACACACACCGATTCCCGCACTTCCTGGTTCACAGGTCATGCTCAACCCGCCCCACATAGCTGGCCAAACACATGCCTGCAACAGAAGAACCAACTGCGTTCGTGGTTTCTCTCGTGTGTATAGAATCTATACACACGAGAGAAACCACGAACGCCAGCATGTACATATGAAAAACAGTGATTATTGCAAGCGATAAAAAGATATCTGAATACAACACAATTAAATACATGTATTTGTACGCTTGTGTCTTCGTTGGAATAGGTGTGTATGCTATGTCAGTTGGTTCTTCTGTTGCAGGCATGTGTTTGGCCAGCTATGTGGGGCGGGTTGAGCATGACCTGTGAACCAGGAAGTGCGGGAATCGGTGTGTGTGCTGCGCTCTGGTGGTGGAAGTGTGAAAAATAAAATTGACTGGAAGCAGCCGTTCGCCGTGTTCTTTTTTGGTATTGAAATCCTTAAGCAAAGATTGATTTAAGGTGCTCGACATTGTTCTATGCTATAGAACAATGTCGAGTGCATTATTGCCCACTTTTAATGCAGTTCGGCGCAGGATCGGATATATCGACAGTCCGGTTATAACGATATTTTTTCCGACTCCCGACAATATCGATATAACGAGACTTTACTGTATTTTGATAAATTGAGCAAAGAAACCTTCTAAATACGGTTTTTAACATTATTAGAGCCCTCTAGACATAAGATGAGACGCATATCATCACATGTGTAGAACCCAAGTATTTATCCTCTACTGCCCACCCCCAAAAAGAATGTTTTTACTCTATCGGGATGCGAAATGATAAGATACATTGTGGTCTCACTCCTTGTAAGACAACCTGAACAGTGCATTTGAGATCCATTCAGTGCCCTGAGAATACAATCTTTACGGACGTGCACTAAAACAGACAGAAGTAGTTCTGTTTATTAATTTTCCACACATTTGTGTGAAGTCCAAATTTACATGCGGTTTCTAATTCCATGCTGCAGTGCACCTCCAATACACTAGAGGGCAATTGTGGTCATTTTAGCTTATTAGAAGTCTAGAAATGTGTGTTTCAAATGAAAGTACAGGACTGTACAAGGTTAACCAAGTATTTTTCATATTTCGATGTTTGCGTTCTTTCCCCCGTCCATCCATCCATCCATCAATTTTCTATTCCGCTTACTCTCACCAGGGTCACAGGGGTACAACCTGGATAGACAAACAACCCCACCCCCTCCACATCATGGATTTATACTGGGATAAGTTCCATTTGCAGACAAATAAATAAACTACATAAACAAACAACAAACTGATTTTCATTGCTTTATGGAATGCAGTGCATCGAAAAAGCAAATTTGTCATCTAAATATTAAATCAACTTATTCCAATTTGGATTTGGAGATTGATGAGGATAAGTTGCCCCCCGCCCCGCTTCCCCCAGAGACATTTACAAATGAGTATGATTTGAGTTTCATTGCCACTTTCAAAAGAATGTTTGAAACGTTCCACCTCACCAGTTGCGGAGCTGACACTTAATTATAGCCGTTTCTATTCATTTTCCGTCAGTATATTTCTTTTTGCAATCAGTCTTCAAAATAAAATGTCTTGGTATTAAAATAAAGGTCATTCATGGAGTTCATGCAGTGTTGATCGAACAACGTCCTTCTTTATGATTTGAACTATTTTTTTTTGTAAACTTTCCTCCTGCAGCTGTCTCCTCAGCTATTTCTTTTTCCTGTGCAGAAACAGGAAGTCGACTCCCTCAGCACGACATCACAGAGACTTTGTGACACTGCAGTTCAAATCACACAGAAGAAAAAAAAAACACATTAAATGCCCTATAGTCACTTTTTCTTTGTTTTTCTAAGGCATCACAGGGTTAACTGTACAATCAGTAGGTAAACATACAAACACAAAGACGATGGCACACGCCGACACGGCGGATCAGCGGGTGTGTTCAAACACATCGTTGGATGGCAAGCTGAGAGGAAGCGTACAGCGGCTGTCTCAGTTACTGTCACGGTCAGCTGCCTTCCCCGCTGAGCTCCCAATCTACAAGCGTCAATATTTACAGCCCGCCGGAGAAGATGCTCCCCTCCCACTCGCCTCCAAAGACAACCATCACCCTGCACCTGCTGCCTGGCTAATTAGACACATTTGTCTTTCATTTAGCCAGGCTTCAAGGTATCAAAGGCACGAGCGCGGCATCTTTCATTTGCAGATCCAGTCAACCTCGCGCATGCCGCCGCGAGAACGGTGGCTTGTTTCATCACATTGGTGGAGATCAGACGTAAACACGGCACAGGTCTTGTTAATGTGCACTTTATGTTTGGATTAACCGAGAGATGTTAGGCTTTCACCGACATACAGTGTTTGACAATCCGTGTGATGAACGTTACACTGACACAACAACAGTTCACAGTTAAGTTGTCGTTACGGACGGCGGAACCTCGGTTTTCGTCACTAAGCCATTTCAATAAAAAACGAAATGTACAAAAACTAAAATAATCCACCGGTATGTAAGGCACACCCAATCAATTTAAAGAGAAAAAAAAACATGTACACAAGCTGCTGCTGCCTGCAGAAAAATGCGACACAAATATTTTAAGTTTTGATGAAATAAATGATTTTTTTCAAAATAGTGCCCAGCCTACCAGAAAAGTTATTCAATTCATCACCGTCCTCCTCTTCCTCTTCTTCAGCATCACAAGTGAACACCATCATAATTTCTTTGTCACACACTTTGTCGGCCACTCTTTCCTTTGTTTTTGCAACTGGAGTCACTTTTGTCTCGAGGCAAATTAGCCATTTTAGCTTCAACTACGCTCTCCATCACACAGTTGCCCAGCCTTTCGAGACCCGAAGCTGCAGAAATTCTACACTTGATCAAACCTAAAGTGGGTCAAGAGACTTTAAAATGTCTTGTTAGCTTCCACTTTACTCGTCCATGTCACTACTTTCTGAAGCTACAGTTTAATTACGATTTATAAAAATAAATGAACATTAAATAAATTCATATGTACACAACCACTAAAAAGTTTGGGATCACTTGGAACATTTTTTGGCCATGAGATATGGCTTTTTCTTGGCAATCCTGCTATGAAGTCCAGCATCCTGAAGTCGCCGTTTCACTGTTGATACTGACCCTGGTGTTTGACGGGTACTATTTAGTACAGCTGCCAGGTGACAACATGTGAGGCGTCTTTGTCTTAAACTACACACTCTCAGATATTTGTCTTCTTGCACAGTTGTGCAGCGTTTTTCTGTCCTTGTTAGACCCAGTTTGTGCTGCTCTCCGAAGGGAGTAGTTTTATTATTATTTATTATTTTAGTTTTAGATTAGATTTTTAGATGGGTTTTCTAATAATCTATTAGCCTTATAAAATGATGAACTCGGATTAGCAACCATACCAGGAGATTGATGCAGAGGACTGACAGTTGTTGATAGTAGGCCTCATCTGATCTCATCATCTGATTCATTTTAATTGTTTGTGAAATGGATGAAAATGTTTTTCTTTGGAAAACAAAGAGATTTGCAAGTGATCCCAAACTTTTGAGCGGTAGTGTAGATATCATTCATTTATTCATTCATTCATTCATTTTCTACCGCTTATCCTCACGAGGGTCGCGGGGGTGCTGGAGCCTATCCCAGCTGGACTGGTCGCCAATCCCAGGGCACATATAGACAAACAACCATTCACACTCACATTCATACCTATGGACAATTTGGAGTGGCCAATTAACCTAGCATGTTTTTGGAATGTGGGAGGAAACCGGAGTACCCGGAGAAAACCCACGCATGCACGGGGAGAACATGCAAACTCCACACAGAGATGGCTGAGGGTGGAATTGTACCCTGGTCTCCTGTGAGGTCTGCGCAATAACCACTCGAGTGCCGTGCAGCCCTGTAGATATCATACATAAATATTTTTCAAAAGTACAAAAATATTAATAGATATTAATTGTTAAAATTAATTTCCTGTTTCTGCTGTATCATTTTTTAAAAATCAAATCAAATCATCTTTAAAAAATATATCAATTAAAGACTCATGGGAATCCCTTGTGGCCCATAACATTTTGCATCCAAGCGACATGCCAAAATGTCCTTGAGAAAAGAAGAAAATGTAAAACTCCAGGGCACTGTTCTTCAAGATGTACCATGTGCTTTTCAATGCATTTGTAAGCAGATATATATCGTAAGCTGTCCGCCTGAACGAGCTCGCTTGTCAACACACATTGCTTTCGCTTTCATTCATATCACCTGCATTGACACGCAAGGGTTTTTCGTGTGGGTGCTCTCAAAGCTCCGTTTGTTTTTTGCTGTGTGCAAAGCTGCAAGAACAAGATCCAATTTGACATGTTTCAAAACATCTTGTCGGCGTGCAGCACCCCACGGGTTAAGACAAGTGGGCAATCAGAAAGTAGTTTGGCTTTGACTCGGATTGGACTGTTCTTGTGTTCGTAATGATCCAAACACTAATTACCGTATCGAGCCAAATATAAGACAACCAAGAAGCATTTTGACAAAATCAAACAAGACACGGCTGCGTCTCTCCGTGTATGTGCGTGTGAGTGACAGGAAGACAAGCTCAAACACGCTGAGGGAGACGTCATCTGTGCATAGGTGACAGGTGTTGAGCAAGAACCCAACTGTCGGAACCAATTTCAGCTCTTCGGGCCAGCCGCGAAGCAACTTCCTCATTATCAAAGATCAATGTGTCACAATAAAACAATTAGCAGAGGCTACCTGATTGCTGCAAGCAATTAAAAATGTGAAATTGCATGTTCAAATGGAGCTGGGCACTGGGATTAAACTGGGAACATGATGTCATTTAATTGCTCATTAGTGGGCAAATTATCTGATGCCTCTCAGGGTTAATATATATGCAGGTAGGGATGAATCCCATTTGACCACTACTCGGAACCAACATTAACTTTGTTTAGATTCGCTTGCTTTGTTTGCTTTTAGATCTTATGCTGATTAATTATAAGTAACTTTTTAAGAGATTTCTTTGGAAAAACTAGTTTCTTGCAAGAATACTAATGACAACGCAAATCTTACACACTTCCCGCAGTAAAGCCACACCACCGGGCTTGATATTAACGAAAGTGCTTGTAAAAAGCAAGGAGAGAGCACAATTAAGCCATAAGTCTTCAAGCTAGGGCTCGGGCAGTGGAGAAGGTAAAAGACACCAAGCATACATGGCTTATAGATGAAGAAATTCAGAAATATTATTATGATGAAAGACACACACACACCTACTTTGATCACCGATGTCATCTAAATTCCCTTGACTGATTAATTGGAAAATGAAAATCGATCAATGATGGCCCATGCAGCTGGCATCTGCATTACATTAATCCACCTCTTAATACCATCACTAACATGTCATAGTTATACAAAGCATATAGCAATAATGTACAAAAATATAACACAGTAAGCACTTGTTTATCACAGTTCATTGATTCCAGACCCCGCCATGATTCCTTATTTATAAGAAAACCTTCTACATACAAGTTTTGACATTGTTAGAGTCCTCTAAACATGAAATAACAACCCTATAGTCACCTTTATACTACTATTATTCTATTATTTACACCACATTGCTCAGTCGCGAGCTACGGCTTTAAGCTTAGTATGCTAGCAAGCTAACTACTGATCATAATAATTAATTAATTTAATTTAATTAACTAATTTATTTATTCTAAACTTAAATAGCACCTATTATGCTTTTCCACTTTTCTGACCTAAAAGTAGTTACAATGTTGTATTCTCGTGTTAAACGATGCCAAAGTTGCAGTTCAATTTATGATAACTATACCCAGCAGGGGAATACATTAAAACAGACCATTTTAAGAAGCACAAATGGTAATGGTAATGGTTTAATTTCATTTGAACATGCATCAGATTACAATTGAGTGCATCCCATAATCAGTTCCCAGTTCCACATGTCCAAAAGGAGTAGGAAGAAGCAAAGCTTATTAAATCCTACCCCTCCATCTGGTACTTTTACAATCAGTAACTGTTACATTTGTTCACTTCCTGCTTTCCTAATATAGTTTAAGCTTTTTTTTATTATTATTTTATTTTTGTCACGTACCAAAGTAGGAGGTGATATGACCATACAATGACATAATGGGTACCATAGTAACCGTCAATATAGATATATATATAGCACATCAGACTCTTCATCCTTGTATTTAGCAAGCATCAACTGCTTGTATTGTTTCTTGAATTGGCTCATCGTTGTGCATTGTTTGAGGGTCTTACGCAATCCATTCCATAGTTCGATTCCACATACTGAAATGTATGTCCAAAGAAATACAGCTGGAATTGGTGCAGATTCTGCCAAATCTAAGTTTTCTGTGCGGGTTATTGAGTGTAGCTGCTCTATGGGAGTCCACAACTCAATACAAAGGGTTGAAAAATGAGCATTATAGTAGGTCCCCTTGAAGTCATTCATTTTTGGATGACTGTGCAGTGATATGACGATTTAGGTCTGTCGACTATGCTAATCAAATTAGAGTGGTTCATACCCATGTGAGCCAAAGTGACCTGTGCAACTGTCCAAGTACCATCTGCTATTTTTTTCCTGACCAAGTCTACAACTAATTCAGGTATGATGTGTATTAGCGTGTAGGCCACTATTTGACTGAATACGGCATTATTATTATTTGTTGTGTTGCAAGGGTTAAACTATCACAACCTGGGTAGACGGCACAGAGTTAATTAAGATGAATCGATTCAATTCCGGAGAGACTGAGGCTGTGATCGAGGGCACTCGGCACACGTGGCGACCATTCTGATTAGCAGCTTGGCACCGCCTTCCTCGACACTTTTGATGCGGGACAATCTCAGGCGTTTTCAATTACACACTCCAACAGGCTTCTAACTACCAAAACCAAGCTCATTTGCATGATTGAAATATAATTACGCTGTGTTCTGTTGCAATGCCACAGCGCCCCACCCTCAAGTCGAAATCAATCATCAGTAAGCAGTGCATGCAGCTTCTTTAAAAAAAAACAAAAAACTTATTTTGACAGGCTATCGCAACCATCCATTGCAACAGATAAGATCAACTATACAATTTTAATGTGGGAAAAACCTTTAAAATACGCAGATTTGTGCACTTGCACCAGTGTGGCACAGTCGAAAAACTTCAAAATGTTTCAATTCAAAACCCACAGAAGCCTCAGGGGAAGAGACACATCCTGACTGCACAAACGTACTGTAGAGCGATTATGAGACAAGTGACTGGATTTCTCCACAAAAGCGCCTCAAGGGTTTGGAAGGTTTATCCAACATTTCACAACTGTAGAACTTCTGCTACCTATGCCAGCAAACATCTGACTTCAGCACTTCGGGACATCTTGTGAGGCCAGACCCAATGACTTTTGATGCAACAGTTGCTCGACACGGCAGAACACTTTCTTTGCGAACTCTTTTAGAAATGGCCTCGGGTAAGCTCCTCTCATGAGGTTGACATGCACACTCCGAGGTCTTGTTGGTGTGTTGTCCCTACAAATGCAAGCGGGCAGGAGATCACACCTGATGGTCACTAGCTTAGTGTGCTGGGAAGAGAACGGGTCACTGATCAATCAGCACTGCAAATGTTCAAAGCAGATGATAGCCATGCTTGATGATGACCGTGATGACAATTACTGATGTGACCAATGACAAATATTTTGTTAATGATAGTTTATATATATTTTTTTACACTATGTTAACATTTTCCCATAATGCATTTCATCTGAGCAAATAATTTCATTGGTTAAGTCTGCTAGGGTGCTGCAATGACGTCAGCCTCCCTCTGGGCTTCTTTGATTCAGAATTGCAGCATTTCGGGAGCGAGTTTCTATGCAGTTTGTGATCCAATGAAATGCTTTGCTGGTATGAAATGCATGATGGGAAAACGTTTTTTCTTTTTTTTTCTTTTCTTTTTTTAAACTCATATTGGGACTCCGGTTTACTCCCACATTCCAAAAACATGCTAGGATAATTGGCGACTCCAAATTGTCCATAGGTATGAATGTGAGTGTGAATGGTTGTTTGTCTATATGTGCCCTGGGATTGGCTGGCCACCAGTCCACGGTGTACCCCGCCTCTCGTCCGAAAACAGCTGGGATAGGCTCCAGCACCCCCGTGGCCCTCGTGAGGATAATCGGTATAAAATTAATGAATATTGGGACTGTATACTGTATATTCCCAAGCTACCTTTTGAGTGTTAAGTTGATGTGTGATGATTTAACCCTTCTTTGTAAGATGACATCAGTCATTGACGATTAATCTAATCTAATTAATTTAATAAATTCATTCAAGAATATGATTTTATGTACGTGTGTGCGCCATAGATTGTCATATGATAAGTGTCGTTAACCTGTAAATTTTTTCTGTTTAGTTGGTTTATTGCAAGTTTATACAGTAAAGTCTCGTTATATCGATATCGGTTATAACGAATTACTACTTATTACGATACTATTTTCATTTCCCGGCAAATTTCTAGTCTTTTATGATATAATTAGTTCCGTTAGTACGATACCCGGTTATTATGATAATCCGGTTACTACGATGCCCTTTTCATCTCCCGCCAGCCAATTTGGTCTGCTTATATCGATACAAAAGCAGCTTAAATCAATCTTTGCTTAAGGATTTCAATACCAAAAATAACACGGCGAACAGCTGCTTCCAGTCAACTTTATTTTTCACACTTCCACCACCACAGTGCAGCACACACACCGAATTCCGCACTTCCTGGTTCACAGGTCATGCTCAACCCGCCCCACATAGCTGGCCAAACACATGCCTGCAACAGAAGAACCAACTGACATAGCATACACACCTATTCCAACGAAGACACAAGCGTACAAATACATGTATTTAATTGTGTTGTATTCAGATATCTTTTTATCGCTTGCAATAATCACTGTTTTTCATATGTACATGCTGGCGTTCGTTGGTTCTTCTGTTGCAGGCATGTGTTTGGCCAGCTATGTGGGGCGGTTTGAGCATGACCTGTGAACCAGGAAGTGCGGGAATCGGTGTGTGTGCTGTGCTCTGGTGGTGGAAGTGTGAAAAATAAAGTTGACTGGAAGCAGCCGTTCGCCGTGTTCTTTTTTGGTATTGAAATCCTTAAGCAAAGATTGATTTAAGCTGCTCGACATTGTTCTATACTATAGAACAATGTCGAGTGCATTATTGCCCACTTTTAATGCAGTTCGGCGCAGGATCGGATATATGGATAGTCCGGTTATATCGGTATTTTTTCCGACTCCCGAGAATATCGATATAACGAGACTTTACTGTAATCACAATGAAGGATCATTCTGTGTGCCACTGTACTTTGCAAAGGTTACGTACATCTCCTTCCTACCAGTGTACTAACAGAACTTAAAAGAGCCATGCCAGATGGCTGCGATGATGATGATACAGTCATGCTTTCACAGGTCAATGAGCAGCACTCGGACATTAGTCGGCTTGCCTGTTAGCAGCATGCTGGTCACTTCCCTGCACCACACACTTATGTAAAGGTGACATTTTTCCACCTGACACACAGATGGTATTTACCCATCCACTCAATTATCAGCAGCTGGGAGCATCGTAGTTGTAATCATTCAGCAAGTGGCCTCTTAATTACCTGTGTGTATATTTGTGTGTGTGCGCAGGGGTCATCCAATACGTATTAGCGTATTTTTCATGTTGCAGTTTAGTTGACATCATCGTAAGTCACTGTTGTCCAGTCATACTGAATGTGGGAGGGAAAAATTAATAGGAACTTCCGGACTATTTCCAATTTTTTTTGTAAGGACTGATTCCTCCTACACTAACCAAACATGAGGAAGTTTTCCAAAATAAAAAGCCCTACTGTATACACGAACTAGAACATGATTATGAATAAGAGCACTATTATAGATTAGGCTTTCATAGAATTCTGCTGACTCATACTTTGATTGTGTGGCCATCTGTGCAAAGCCAACCAGTTCTCTCCAAGGGCTGCAATGAAAAACAATACAGTGACCAACTTATTTCTGCAAGCTTTTATTGCCAGCTTCAATTATGTCATTAAAATTAACAAAAATATTCAAAGTATGTTCCCTCTGCATTCACAAAACTAAAAACTATTGTAAATATGTCCACTCCAGCTACTTTCTTGAAAAAAAAAATGTGTTAGAATGTCTCCGTCTTTTCCCTCTCTCTAAGGAAAAGGGACTGGTAAATAATAAAAATGCAATGCAGTATGCCACCTGCTCCACAAGTGCAAGCAAACAAACCTGAGCCATGTGGAACCAGAAGGGGCCTCGGAGTAAGAAAATGTAAAAAGACTGGCCAAAAACAACAGTATTAAAACTTGATCAGGTGTGGAACCTTGTTTAGTCACAAATATTAATATGAGGCACTAAAACATGATTTCTCCAAGCAGAGCCAAAGCTAAAGTGTCATATAGTATAAATACACTAAAGCACAAAATAACTACACATAATAACGAAATGCAAAAGCTATACAAAATAACTATATACAACTAAATCCAATATGTGGCTATGTACAAAAATATTTAACTCTAGCATCGGTGGTGTCCCAAAAGCCTACAAAGACGCAGGTGCCCTGAGGCCAGCCTCATAGAAAGGCCCGGAGCTGCTCCCATCACCGCAGCATCCTCCACTATCGCAAAGACACCCGTTGGCCAGCCCACCCCTCCGAGCCAAAGTTTGGACTGCTGATTGTAGTGATGTCATGATATTTAGTCATGGAAGTGGCGCCAACCAACCAAGTTTGGTTGTTTGTTGTGTGCAATGACAATAAATATTTTATAATATATTTAATAATATTTTTATTGTATTTGTTTAGGACAAATCCAATGTTATCACCGAACATGACAGTCATGTTACTGACACCTGGTGACCAATGTAGAGTATGACATATCATCATGGTCATCTGATTGCCTTAGTTCATTTAACCATTCATATGCTTGAAATTGCTTAATTTAGGCAAAAACTACATAAAGTCTGCTAAATATGCATTTATTTTTATTAACAATTACCTATTAAATGAAAACATTTCAATTAACATAATATAAGAAGTGCAAAAAATGGTTCCAGTATGCTTTTTCTGTTAATTCCATTTTTTTTTTCTAATTTATTACAGCCAACGGACTGAAAAATCAAGGGTACCTAAAACACAACTTCCTCTGCCGAGGTAATAGGCTGCCTGCTACGTGTGCGATGGCCGTAACTTCCAACTTTCCGCCACGTTTCCCAAAAGCCCCCGTGCAAAATCTTCCTGGAGAGAAATGTGTTTGGCAGAGCAGACAGCGGGGTCTCTTTGTGCTCTGCTGTGAGGCTGCCTTCACAGCTCGCTGAGAAATAGTTGCTTGAATGCGCTCGGCATCTCAACTGGTCCCGAACTCTGCCATGCTGCGGCAAAGCCATGATACGTATTAATGCCTTTGCTTAATGATTGCCTTGTTTGCTTTTCTGCTCGTCTCTGCAGCAAAGATCACTTTCAGTGTCAGCTATTGATCTATTTAATTCTGTTTTTCCAATTGGCTTTTAGAACCCAGAAGGAGGCCCGCGAGCACTGTGGAGATGGGAGCTGGAAGGAGGTACTTATCATGGACAAACACAGCTAAAATCATTGATGCTATGTTGAGCAGTAAGTTTTACTTTAACAACGCTGTAAGAAAATAAGACAAATAAAAATGGAGAGGTGTTTTAAATATTATGTATGGAAAGTGTCCATGATTAATATGGACATGCATACTGTTTATTAATTGCATGAGGACCAATATATTTATTCCTGTCCTCACTGTTTGCAAATTCCTCAGAATAATCATATAAACTGATAATAAAAAAATTTAGAAAATATGATTGCATATATGATGCTGGCCAATTTGAGATTTAAAAAGTCTTAATTTAAAAAAATTGGAAAATATCAGCTCCCAACTAAAACAAAAAACAGCTTTTTGTGAGAAAGCTTGAATTTTGACTTTTACATGTTTAATTAACTATGATATGTAAATAAAATAACAATTTACAAATATAAAAAAAACACCATAAACTGTGTGATTCTTTCATTGAAATGACCCTGACGAGCTCTTATCAAATGCATATCAAATGATCAAATGCATTGTTGGAATTGGGCTTTCACGATTCTAAAAACATATAAATAGAACTTTGGTATTGAATGCGTTAACATCTACTCAGAAACATGTGAAGCGATCCAAAGTCACATTAATCTTAACTCATTCTGAGTAAGCTCGGTCCATGATGAACTTATTTCACATTTCACAGCACGCAGAATCTGCCGGGGGCCTTTCAACGTTCCACCTCCTCAACACTTACCATTCTTTTTCATTATGCCACAACACCAGAAATATACAGTATGACCTGCACTCATAAAAGGTTCATTCCTTTTTTTTTTTTAAATCAGGGTCTGGAATAGCTTTTCCTGCGATCCCACTGCTGAGACAGGCTTTTGGCACCGTGTTACCGTTCTAGCCTAAATTATCATACAATAGAAATAAAGAATTAGATTTCGTTATTTCACGCAGCCCCTCATCAGACACTTGTGGACACAACAGAGCAGCATCAAAGCAGGAAGAAAATCAATTATTTTCCGCTCTGCCTTCTTCAGTCATCGCATCCAGTCCCCTAAGTTTATGAAGGCACAAATTATAATTAGTCTACAAAGACTCGCTGAATATTCAGTGGTCCACATCCGCTGTGTCTTTTCACCACAATGTACAATGAAAATAGACGGGTACACAACACATGTTGGGGGCAGATTTTTGATTAGCCCGGGCTGCACAAAAATAGATTAGTATACATTATGGAAATAGATTCATTTCCACTTTCATTGCAGAGCTTTGAAGGATGCACTCTAAAGTTACTCATATAATAAAAATAATGAGCATGTTAAATAATGCCAAAGTATATTTACTGGAATATTGATATTAGCCAAACAGATCTTGGGGGGTCGGTACAGCGGAACCTCGGTTAGCATCACTAATCCGTTCCGGAACGTCCCATTCTAACGAAATGTTCTTTAACTGAATGTATTTTTCCCATAAAATAATAATAATAAAATAATTTCTTGAAGTGCCAGCATTTTGGAGGTGAGTAACACGATTGACTTCAAGAAATAACTCACGGCAAAACACTGAGGTGGTGTCTGTGTTGATCTCGCTGCCACATTGCGTCTTTGCCAATGATCACATCTTCAATGAAGGTCAACATAACCTTGAATTGCTATTTATATACACTTCAAATTATTTTCTGAATAGTTAGCAAACAACGACAGAGTCAACCACTGATGACGTTGTAGATAGAGCCGACGTCTGATTCCTGTATGCACAAAAGAAGCCCAAAAATGCTCTAACTGGGGCGTACACTAACCAAGGTACTACTGCAAATGCACCTAAATGACCAATGGATGGGATAAATGACATTTTAACATCACTCTACCCTGGATTGAAGACTTGATTGTTGACAAGGACGGCTGTGAGGGCGTAAGATCCACAGGGACAGCTTTCTGTTTTGCCATGAGTTATTTCTTGAACCATATAGTTCTTATCACTTTCTTTATCGAAGCGCTGGAAACTATCTTTAGCTCCATGTTGGGTTATTTTGCAGCCGTACTCAATATTCTCACAGAAGGGCAATGGGGCCTGGGGACTAAGGACTTCCGGTTCCAGTTTCCAGTTCAGAGCATGCTAACAGCCTCAGGTTACCAACATGGACATTTTTCGATAAAACGGTTTAGAGCGTGTTTAACAGCATTAAAAACAATGTGAAACAATTTCACCCGCTGTTCCGCAAATGGGACATGCAATCGGTGTAAAGAGACAATTAACATAATGTCCATTAGGGTGAAAATGGTTTTCAGGTGGCGGTCACAGACCATTTCCCTCGCCTCATTCTTTCTGGTTGATTCCTGGCTAGTTTGTCATTTTCCGAGTACCCTTGCCGCAAAAGTTGCTGAAGTAGTGCAAATGATCCAGGATGGCACAACCACGCACGTTGTGTTTGTGTCTCCGAGCACAATGTCAAGAAGAGGAGGAGATACCAGGAGACAGGCCAGTCAACCAGGAGAGGAGGGCCCGAGTACTGGATGCTTGGTGCCACCCCGACACATTAACCTTCACTGGCCCTTTTGTGCATATTCCTTCCCAAACTGTCAGAAACAGACTCCATAAGCGCCGCATGTACGTTCCACATGAAGCTTGAGGTCAGCGTTCACAACCTTATTTGCATTTACCAGAGAACACCACAACTGGTAGATTCACCATCGGCGGACATTGAACACATGGAACAGTTGTGAGAGTCCGGAGTTATGGGAACTTCTAATTCCTGCAACATCCTCCAGCTTACTGTGTTGGCGGTAGGTCAGAGATAGCTCGTCCTTGCATGACCACGCAGACCTCCACATGCTAGACAGGTGTACCTGGCGGGTATTGGTGTTGTGGAAAAAAAGCTATCCAAAGTAAGATAGAGAAGCCTGAAATAAAGACATAGTATAAGCAGCTTATTAGCTTGGATTACTGCATTGCTGTCTGCAGATATTATCAGGCCAGGAGTTGCTCTCTGACTGAAATTCGTATACCTTATTACATGCAAATTCATTTAATCACTAAAAAAGCAAACGCCACCAGGTCCTGTGGTGCAGATCGGTCAGCAGGTGTGTAGACGTCCTTGGATGCTTTGGTGTCAGCATATGTTTTCTGCCCCATACCCCCCCCCCACCATACTGGTTCTCACTATGGGGTATGAAGGTATATTTTGGCTAGCTAACAAGTTAAAATCAAGCACATAGCGAATTAAGATGTTTTTAGTACGCGATGCAGCATATAGCTTAAACACAGTTAAATACAAACACATAGTTTCACAAGTACTGACAAACTTAGTGTGACCTTTGACACCACACACACACACACACACACACACGAGAACTAGAGTGATGACCAAGGCAGGAGATACAGTAAACCTCAAATATATCGGACTCGGATATATCGGAAATTCGCTCACAACGGACAGATAAAAAAGAACCAATTTTTCTGTAATGCATTTCCAATAAAAATTCATTGCATATATCGGATTTTTTATAACGGATTTCGCCTATTTCGGACAAAATCTCCGGTCCCGTTCCAATTTCCCTCGCATATATCGGATGGCCGCATCGTGGCCTTTGATCCATCTTTGATCCATGTTCACAGCCAAAGCTGAAGATTATAACATCTTTGTATGAATTACAGACATGTACATGAGCATGTACAATGAAATAAAAAAAAAAATTCTCAAATCTGTAGAAATGCCTTCTTGTTGCTATTAGCGAGGCTTAGAAACCAAACGATAAACGTAAACGCAAACGATAATGACGTCACAGACTATTGACAAGTCGGCAAGTTCCCATACATTTCAATAGCCTGTGACGTCATTATCGTTTGTAATTCATACAAAGATGTTATAATCTTCAGCTTTGGCTGTGAACATGGATCAAAGAAAGTTCCCCCATGGCATTGCGCGTCCGTGTAATGAATGTGGCGGACATTTTCCGGTATACGCATATAACGGATTTCGCTTATATCGGACAAAACCAGTGGGAACAATTGAATCCAATATATCCGAGGTTTACTGTATCTGGTATGTATGATATGGCTTGTTTACAAGAAATCGCAGAACGTTCCAGACGTCCTGGCACCGTCCTTGCTGACAAGAAAGACAGAGATGGGCTGGTGATGCTGAAACCAGGGCGACGACGCGTGCTGATTGGTCCACGTCTTGCACAATCTTGAAATGTATAAAAAGCCGGGCAGGGAAAGAAAGGGTGCGCTGTACTAAGACCCAACTTCCTGTTGGCATACAGGGAAAGCAACTAAGCCCGGACGTCTGTATTAGATATTGTTTGTATCAGGAATAAATACTGGTTTTCATATACCGGTTTGGTTATTTAGTCTGCCCGTATCCTCAATTCGACACCCGCAAGGAGATCGCCTCGAAGTAAGGGAGGTTGAGATTTCCTTCAGGTAGCATTTAGAAAGACACTACCCTGCTGCAGCTCATCAAATGCTTGGGCAAACATTGAACTGAAAGTTGAATCAGCCACTTTGATTATAATTGAGTATAATTCTGAATCCAGTCCTTCTGACCTTGACGCAAGATGTTGCGGACCACATGGAATACTTCGAATACCTCCTCAATCCCACAGTCACGTCGTCCAGTGCTTTTACGTTCCAGTGAGTGACTGGGGACTCTCCAGTGGTTGGGAAGCTTCTTGGTGGTGGTGCCCTGGGGGTGAACGAGGTCTCGTCGGAGTTCCACTGGGATCAGGATGATGTGGGGCTGTCTAGCGTGACAAGATTCTGGAATTTATACGGACATCAGGGGCAGTGCTTCTGAATTGGCAGACAGGGGTAATGGCTCCCCTTTTATAGAAGGGGGGACTGGAGCTTTACTAGGATGACGTTCCTAGTTTTATACAGGGTACTGGAGAAGATGGTCTGCCCGATAGTTGGACCTGGTTGCAGGTCCCGTCCTGGTCTTGGAACTGTGGGCCATCTCAAAACTCTGGGAAGGGTCCTTAAGGGTCCATGGGAGTCAGTCCAACCAGTCTACATTTGTTGTGTAGCTTTAGACCAGGAGTGGGCAAATATTTTGACTCGTGGGCCGCATTGAGTTAACAAAATTGTCCAGGGGACCAGAACATATACATAGTATAGTATTTTATACTTATAATTTAGCTTGAATTATTTGTCTAATTTTATATTTATTTTATTAATTTGTATTTTGTTCTCATGTCCCTTTTTTCAGGAGCACTTTAAACATCAGACCACATCAAACTCTGTAATTTAATTTTACAATTTTTTTTTTTTTTTTTTACTAAACAAGACACCCGACTTGCAATTCTTGTTGCTCGTTTGTATGTTAAAAGTTGAAATACAGTAAAGTCTCGTTATATCGATATTGTCGGGAGTCGAAAAAAATATCGATATAACCGGACTGTCGATATATCCGATCCGAACATCGAATATCCGAACAGAAGAACCAACTGCGTTCGTGGTTTCTCTCGTGTGTATAGATTCTAAACCACGAACGCCAGCATGCACATATGATTTGCACATGTGATTATTGCAAGCGATAAAAAGATATCTGAATACAACACAATTAAATACATGTATTTGTACGCTTGTGTCTTCATTGGAATAGGTGTGTATGCTATGTCAGTTGGTTCTTCTGTTGCAGGCATGTGTTTGGCCAGCTATGTGGGGCGGGTTGAGCATGACCTGTGAACCAGGAAGCGCGGGAATCGGTGTGTGTGCTGTGCTCTGGTGGTGGAAGTGTGAAAAATAAAGTTGACTGGAAGCAGCCGTTCGCCGTGTTCTTTTTTGGTATTGAAATCCTTAAGCAAAGATTGATTTAAGCTGCTTTTGTATCGATATAAGCAGACCAAATTGGCTGGCGGGAGATGAAAAGGGCATCGTAGTAACCGAATTATCATAATAACCGGGTATCGTACTAACGGAACTAATTATATCATAAAAGACTAGAAATTTGCCGGGAAATGAAAATAGTATCGTAATAAGCAGTACTTCGATATAACCGATATCAATATAACGAGACTTTACTGTACTTAGAAAGATTTAAACGCTTGGTGGGCCACATCTGGCCCCTAGGCCGTAGTTTGCACACCCCTGCATTAAACCGTCTAAATGTGAGATGTGTGATTTATTAAATGTTGTACTTTTTTCACAAGTAGTTCTCAATTTTACCTCCAGGTACAGTTCTGACCGTGCACATCACATTTAAGCAGATATCTGCACGGTGGCGTGACACCACACTAGCATCACAAAGCTGCTGCCAGTATTGAGAAAATACACAATGCCTGGGGAGCATTCACTCACTCACTCACTCTCTCACTCACTCACTCTCTCACTCCCACCGCAAGTCAGATTCTCAATGAGAAGCCTGTAATACCAAACCTGCAGAGTTAGATTAGCCTCCAACCAGCTCATTTTTTGCCCTTTTCCTCATAATATCCTATTAACAAAAACGGAGGGAAATCATAATAAAAGAAGACTCGCTGGCAAATGGAAAAACAGCGACAAATGTTTCACATTAATATTCATGCACATACCTTATCTGGTATAGTTTGCATGCTGAATGTTCTGCCGCTCAGTCATCCCTTGATGATGAATAGTGGAAAAGAATGAGCTTAAAGGAATGCTGTGATCGTCATCAACTAACTGGCGACAACGGCTGATAGCTGAAGACTTATTCAGCCGTACAATTCAGAGGTGTAATACAAGTCGACATACGGAAACGGCGGGGTTCATGACTGATGGCGATATGTCTTTATTTTAAACTCGAGCTAACCTAAAACAGTCAGTCATTGTGCAGGTTTAGCAATGCAGAGATCTGCTCAAAGCCCCAAGCTAAATAATGGAGGATATTTTCTTTGTGTAGAAGTAACACTGAATATTGTGGGGACTGAAACAATAGTATATTGAAATTTACTGAAGTTTACTTTAAAATGTAACATTATAGACAGCAAATTAAGACTGCAAGGAATATTAGTGTGCAACATTTTTTTTTACCAGTAAACTAGTACTTATATGACTGCTTCATTTAACAAATTATTATAGGACATTCTGACAAAAGAAACGTGTGACTTTGAAACAAATTGCTTCTACTTTGAAAACATGACATTCAGTGCAAAATAAACTAATTTTATTCAACACTGTCCTGCCATTTTTTTCTTCATATTTCTTGCCTTCAATGACATTAATGCAGTCGGTCAATTAACATTTTATTAAGCAAATTATCAACAAAAATCGATGACTATTTCGATTACGTCGATGAAGTCCTTCAGAAACTGTAAGAATTGAATCGGACCGTACCATTTGTATTTTGAGGCAATCAATCAATCAATGGTCTAAGCGCATTTTATATGGATCTGTGCCTAAATTTAACAGTAGTTTGCATAGTTTTTTGCATAGTCCTGCTAACAGTGTAAATTTTGATTATAATAACAATAATTTCTGGCAGTTTTTGTCTGCAATTTTTTTTCCCCTGCCAAAAAACAAAACGGAAAAAATGACCAATGGATGGGATAAATGACATTTTAACGTCACTCTACCCTGGATTGAAGACTTGATTGTTGACAAGGACGGCTGTGAGGGCGTAAGATCCACGGGGACAGCTTTCTGTTTTGCCATGAGTTATTTCTTGAACCCAATAGTTCTTATCACTTTCTTTATCAAAGCGCTGGAAATCTTTGGCTCCATGTTGGGTTATTTTGCAGCCGTACTCAATATCCTTAGCACAGAACGACAGAGTCAAACGCTGATGACATTACAGACGGGCAATGGAGCTGGCGGACTAAGGACTTCCGGATCCAGTTTCCAGTTCAGAGCATGCTAACAGCCTCAGGTTACCAACATGGACATTTTTTGATAAAACAGTTTGTAAAACGAGACGGTATCCAATCAAAACAAATTAATGTTGACAAAGCTATGAAAAGCTGAATTGACAGATTCATCTACAAATAGAAACGAGTCAAAAATAATAAACCACGATTCATCGTGTATGTCATTTTAAAGGTGTGGGGGTGAGTTACTTTTTAACTCACTTGGGCTCTTGGATATTCCATGCAAAAAGATTATTTATTATATTATATTTCCTGTAATATTGTATTTCCTTCGCCTGGGAGAAATAGAAGCGGAGACACATTTCACGTTTGACACCATGCAGAACACGGCACTCTATACTGTCAACCATAACACAGTCATCCTGACAAGTGCAGCAAAATGTGCAAAATAATAATAATAATTGATATTTACTGCTGTTTTTATTGCCAAGAAAGAGCCGAGTTGCATCATAGACGCCTCGACTAAAACAGCATCAATATAGATGACTAAAGTACGGCTAAATCAGTACATTAAACACTGCCGTCAAAATTAACACCGCTTGCTGATAGTAATCACAGCAATTAGCCCCCAAAATCCAAGTGTGCTAATGGAAGCATCCTGGCCAACTGTAACACCCGTTATCAAACTGGGGGCTTCCCAAATGATACGTGATTAACTGGGTGACCCAGCCAGACCCATGACAAAAAAAGCCATTTGCCATATTAAAAAGGTTTAATACGGCAAAGTGAACCATGAATCTAAAGCAGCAACGACTTCTGGAGCTGCGACATTAGGAAACCCAATGAAAGTCGGGTCATCACAACCCTGTGATTGCAGCCGAACACGCGTTGGGGGGGTTGAGGTGGGGAGGGGGGCAGAGCACAAAAGCATCTCTAAATGTAAATGGAGTTCTAATGAGCTCAGCAGAGCATAATTTAATAACATCTACATATAAAAGAATCTCTGTCCTGTACAATATTTTTATGATGGAAGTAGTCATAATTAGCTTTACAGGTACAACGCCATTTGTGACGGAACCTACGCCATTTGTTTTGACACATTAAACCAACCAAACCATCTAAACTGTGCACGTCTTTCAGTCTGTAGAGTCTGGGTTCCCAAAGTGGGGTACACATAAGACTATGGGTTTGCTATAGAGCAGGGTTCTCAAACACACGGCCCGCGGGCCCCTAGTTTGAAGCCCCCGCCTTGATATGAAAGTTTAATGTTAGTGCGGCCCGCGCAAGTTTGATATGGATGCTGTATGGTATCATGTACCCAGAAAAAATGATTACGTTTGATTAATGTTCATGTTAAAGGTTAAATAACTGTTAATAGTTATCCTCCCTATCCGTGTGGAAGTGGTAAGTTTTTGGCTATTTAAGTTTAAAGGAAATAACTTGAAGGCTACCGTTTAGGTCGCTAGTTCTCTAGTTTGCAAGTTAGCATGTGTCTCAAGACCCTGCAGTTGCGCAATATGTTGTAAATAAAAAGAGTATAAATGTGACTATAGTCGTGTTTTGTCATGTCTACAGGGCTCTAATAATGCTTTGTTCATTTTAATCTGAAAAAAATCATTTGTCTACCCACCAACTATATGTGGTTTCTTAAGTTTTTATTATTTTATTATTATTATTATTATATTTATTTATCTATTACTGATTGATTGATTTTCTTTATTCTTGATTTGTTTATTTTTCATCTTATTTTGTGCAGAAAAATAAAAAGTAAGATATTAGAGAACAGTGGAATGTTTTATCAGAGCTTTTATTGTAGAAAATCGAAACCAAAGCAAAGTTTATTCATTTTTCTGTTTTTAATAAATGCGTTTTTGTTTTTTTTTGAAAACCTGATGCGGCCCATTCTCGCCCAGACCCTAGCTCCAGTGGCCCCCAGGTAAATTGAGTTTGAGACCCCTGCTATAAAGCATCTTGTACACTTTGCTGGCAAAAGCTGTGAATAATCAAAGTGTAAAAGTGACTATAGGCGTGTTTTAAATAGGTTTTCTATACTCCGACTACCAAAATATTCAATTTATTCTATATTGTCAAATTAATTTGTTCCCCGGTCAGGTCTGTAAGCGAGGGACGATTGAATATAAATGTAATTCTATCATCTTAAAGTCCAAAGAAATGAAGAAGAGAAGATTCTGGAAGCAATCTGAGCACTCCTTTTTCCAATGCTGTGCCCAATACTATATTTGTGTGTAATCAAGATGGCAATTCCTTTCTGACACATGCGGTTTAGCAAAAGCACATCTCTTGGTGCAGAGGACTGCGTCGGGTAGGAAAGTCAATGCATAGAAAGAAGCTGGTGCATTCAGTTTCCAGGGAGAAATTGAGAAATTGTGCGGCAACACGAAGGCACATATGCAACGTGCTGTGTCGCACTATATATGATTGTATTTATACCCTTGAGATGATGTTCTTTTTCTGCTAAAATCCTCAGCAATTAAAGCATTCTCGACACGCCAGGTGAAATTGAACATCCATCCAACTCTCGTCTAGGAAGAATAGAATAGAATATATGGTCTTACTGACTCATTAAAATACCAAATCAATACTACGCAGATGGTCTCCAGGGAGGCAGACTCACGTAGGTACAGAAGCAGCAAGGATGAGGAAAAGAAAATGAATCTGCTGATGGAAATCGCACCTCACACAGTGAGCCAAAAGACGTGAGGGGGACCGCATCTGTCCAGCGGGCCACCTCATCTGTTAGTTGAAATCACGGTGGCATGTGTCTCCCCGTGCTTACGTGAGACAGGAGGCGCATGGAGCCGCAGTCCAGTCGCTAGCGCTGCAGAAAATCCTGCCACCCCAAGAGGCCACCCACCGCTCCTTGAGCCCTCACAGTGCTCGCTCACTCAGCTTCAAGTCCACAGTGAAACCAAATGGATTTCATGTCTCTGTTTAATGCCTTCAGCTTTGGATCCCCCCCTTGGTGCCCCCCTCCTAATACAAAACCCAGCAGTGGTGAATTGGCCAATTGGGGAAAACGGTGAAAAACAAACAAGGGTGACGACCGTAATGTATCCCGGGCCACTTTGCCTTCCAATTGCAATTCCGATTGAGTCCTGCATGGGGTCGTGTACCCGGAGGCGGATCACCATTAATACTAACTGTACGACAACAGACTATTAATATTTGAATCCTCCCTGCGGCATCTGAATTGATTATGAGGGAGAATGTAGTCGCTCTTCCCTTCTTAGTAAGGAAGGTAAACTGCAGCAACGGTCCCTTCAACTTCGGACATATATTTGACAAAGTTGATCAAGATTTGTCGCAAATCTGAAATATTTTTTTATTATCATAGCTTCCATTTATCTGTTTATCTTTTTCAAAGCTTTCAAATAAATATTTAATTCACATTACTGACACAGCCTCGTACAACTCATTTTTATTCATATTATTACATTACGTATAATATATATTAGATATTATTATATCATATATTATTATTCATATTAATTTTTATCATTTATGTTCGTTCTAATTCATTTATTTTGAAGTAGAACCCTTTGTTTATGTTATTTATGTGGTTGAAAGGCTCTATCAATAGCATGGTATAATATATTATTATAAAGTAATTATCGCATTGAATTACAGCTTTTTTTCTCTTCATATTTTGACTTTATTCTTGTAAAATTGTTTAAGTTTCCATTTTTGCAGTTTTGTGTGTTTCCTTGTTAAATTTTAGAATGTACCGTGGGCCAATCAAAAAACTGCCGTGGGGCGCAAGCTGCCCCCGGACCACACTTTGGACACCTCGGCTATGCTGTGTGCATTTGAGCCCAAGCATGGGTGGGTAGTAGTACATATATACGCTCATAACTATTGCTATCAGCAGGTTTGGAGTAGGACCCCGGAAAAAAAAAATATTGCAGTATATTGGCAAATATGGATAATGCTATGTATTATGAAATATATTTCCATATATGGGATCTTATGTTTATATTTTCCAATATATTGCAATACATGCATAGCTCATATATGTGTAGATATTGATACATATAAAAAATATCTTGCGATCAAGACCAAAAAAGGACTATATTTTTACATATATAAAATTGCATATAATTTGGGATATATAAACTCATATATTATATATTTGGATTTAATATATTTCAATATATTGAAAGCGGTAATCATTTGTATATTGTGCAATATATTGCCATATATTATATGACTATATAATATATCGTATAATATATGTACAAAAATATATTATTCCACGTATTTATAATATATAATGTATTGGAAAATATAATGGAAAAATAATATATTATAATATAATACAAAATATTTAAAGTAATATATTTTTATAAGGGGAACTCCAACTACAAACAAAACTTCTATGGTGAAAATATCCTGCTCCCCAGTTTTGGTTTGGAAAGGATCCAGGCAAGGATTTATCACGGATGAAATGTCTGAAAACAGATATTATGGCCTACAAATGATTCGATATTGAGGGTAATCTGATCAGTCAGTTTTCCAAAGTCTTTAAATCTCTGCATGTTTACAAAAATGATTGACTAGTATCCAGATTTTAGCATGAAAATTGGAGTGGATGTCGTGTAAGTGTAGCTAAGCAGCTCCCTGCTCGATGCCGGACGGGAAGGGAAGGGAATGCACAGCAACGCTCGCTTTGCCTTCTTCACTTTGCCACTCATTTGAGTGCATGCGAGCGGGCGCTAGATTGGCCATTCCTTTTCCATTTGGATTGATTCTGGTGACAATGAATGTGCGCTGGTGTGGTAATTAAATTCAATAGGAGAAGAAAGGCCAACGATATCTGAGGATTCAAAGTAATGGGATGGAGGGAGACGGGATGGAGGATGCAATGGACAAAGTAGAAATGTAGATAAAGAATCCCATCCAGGATAAATGGCACAAAGCACGACAGCCAGGTCAGTACAGCCCACTAAGCATCGGGCCAACATCTTGTTGTGGATTGCAGGATGCTAACAATGAAACCATATAGTACCGTATTTTCCGGACTATAAGTCACACTTTTTTTCATAGGTTGGCTGTTCCTGCGACTTATACTCCAGAGCGACTTATAAATGACAAAACTGTTTATGTTCCATAAACACTGGACACCTTTTCTGTTCATGTTTATTTTTTGTGTAGATGAAAAACCATTGTGTTAGCATTGTGCTAACCTATTCAGACTGTTCTCTATTCTTTTATTGTTACAACTTGCCTTCCAAGAGGACGTAATGTCTGTTTTGGTCAAGTTTGTAAAATAAATTACCCGCAAAAAATGCGACTTATACTCCAGTATGTTGTTTTCTACCTAATTATGCATTTTTGGCCTTGTGCGACTTATACTCCAGTGCTACTTATGTATGTTTTTTTTCTATCTAATTATGCATTTTTGGCCTTGTGCGACTTATACTCCAGTGCTACTTATGTATGTTTTTTTTTTTCTACCTAATTATGTATTTTTGGCCTGGTGCAACTTATACTCCAGTGCGACTTATGTATGTTGTTTTCTACCTAATTATGCATTTTTGGCTTTGTGCAACTTATACTCCAGTGCTACTTATGTATGTTTTTTCTACCTAATTATGTATTTTTGGCCTGGTGCGACTTATACTCCGGAGCGACTTATGGATGTTGTTTTCTACCTAATTATGTATTTTTGGCCTGGTGTGACTTATAATCCGGAGCGACTTATGTATGTTGTTTTCTACCTAGTTATGCATTTTTGGCCTTGTGCGACTTATACTCCAGTGTGACTTATGTATGTTTTTTCTACCTAATTATGGATTTTTGGCCTGGTGCGACTTATACTCCGGAGCGACTTATGGATGTTGTTTTCTACCTAATTATGCATTTTTGGCCTGGTGTGAATTATACTCCAGTGCGACTTATGTATGTTTTTTCTACCTACCTAATTATGGATTTTTGGCCTTGTGCGACTTATAATCCGGAGCGACTTGTAGTACAGAAATAGAATAGAAGTTTGAGCAATTCGGAATTTGTGAATGGTGTAATGCAGATAAAGCTGCACAAAACCGTCATGAGCCAACGACTAACTTCAGCAATTATAATAAAAAGTAAAAACAAACAAAAAACAGTAAAAATGTGGAGTGGAAAAACACACATCCACACATATACTCACACCTACACACACTTAATCTAAAAAATGATTTTTCCTCATTCGTTTGACGACATCTGTTCCACCGCTGCACAGATTGCAATTTCTGGGACCTAATAAGGCCGAGCAACTGGCCCATCGGAACACTTCATTCTAACTAGAAATTGTCAAATGGCTGTTTTCGAGGCTCTTCGCATTTTTTAGCTCATATTTGGCCTCCAGCCTACAATATGAATCAATATGTGTGTGTCTCCTTTTCCTGGCCACCATATCCCTCCGCTGAGGAAATACACTGACACACACACACACACACACATCTGCTGAGAAGCAATATACATATGGCACTCTAACCTGTTCCCACACAAAGTTCATGCTCTGCAAGTAGCACTATACCGTCCATACTTCAAACAATAAGTAGCAAATTGTTCGAAAATGTCTTTCTGGTCTTTCCCCTTTTCACATTCTTGTACAAGATGTCCAATATTTCAGCATTGTTGACATAGGGGAGAAAAAATATCCCATCAGTCCCAGGCAGAATATTTCAGCATGATTGTGTTTACATACAGAGGATCCTCGGTTAGCGCACACCCCGGTTAGCGTGTTTTTTTTTTTTCCATTTTGGGTGATTTTGTGACCGTGATCAACACGAAAAGCAGAGACATGAGGTGAGAAACACTATTGAATTGAATAACTAACTCATGGCAAAACAAGAAGGTGGTTGTCCATGTTAATTGTGTCGTCGTCTCACATCTTCAATGAAGGTAAACGTAACAGAAAAATGCAGTTTAAATCATTTTGCGCAACCAACCGGATATTTTTATTTTTTTTTTAACGGTTTAATTTGATTTTCTCAATTTTTCAACCTCGATTCAAACAATATGATGAATTAATGACGCTAAACAAGGTTCTACTATATTTACTTTATGGATGATGATAATAGTCCTGAACCATCCTATTGTGAGGTGATGCATTAGAGGGAAAGTGCGTCAACCCAGCTATTTTCCCCAGACACGATGTTGAGGAAATCGAACCCAAATCTTTGAGGGCTCCGTTGCTGCTTGTATATCATGCGGACATATGTTTTTTACATGTTCAAGATACAGCAACCTGAAAAAAACAAACAATGAAGGGTATTTTGTTGGTAAGCCTTCTGTGCAAAATGAAGGAAATCAGAATTGATCGCGTTCCAAAATTTTAATTGAAACATCAATGCGGGGAAGAAAATCTTTTGGTTTTTTTTTCAAAAGTATTCCATGTCAGACAAGTTGGACAAATAATTCTGACAGCCAGATTTGTTTGCTTAATTGAAGACGCTCTGGTTGAGAAAGCATCTGGGAGGAAAGGCTGATGTTAGCAAACATCTGTTCCCGTACAACTTCAGTCTGCTCGTAGTTAACCCGATATGACAGACTCGTCTGTCTCGGCTGGCCCGTAGCTAGTTTTAATGACACTTTCATTTAAGCCGTCAGCTAAAACTCATAGATTCCCGTCAGAGTCTTCACTTGAACCACCCACAAGTGCCTCATTGCAGAAATGCCAACTTCTGACAATCAAAATCAGGGAGGTTTCTTTTTTGCTTTTTTTTATGTTTCCCCAGCGGGGCCTGTATCACATGACAAAAGACATTTTGTTAACAGTTAAGAAGATTGATGAACGCAGCAACAGCATCTACAGTACAACCATCAGTTGCTCAACTAAATAGCACCATTCTAGCTTATCTGGCAATTAAACGTCCCCTGTTACGCTAAAATGACTTTTTAATGATGCAATAACAGGAATATGCGTTCCTAGAGCCCGTTTATGAGCACCAAACGTGAGAAAAATATATGATCTCCCTCAACTTGTTGGCTCTAGTTTGGAGAGGAGCTGGTCGGTTTCGAAGTTCAATGTCCCGAAAAGCCTTCTTCCTTTCTTACGGGCCAATCCCGTGATTCTGTTCACATGGAAACAAATCACAGGGCCCTCCAAACACAGCTCACTGGCATTTTGGGCCCTTTGTATTGACTTGTGGACCGCTATAGAGAAAGCTTTCTAGATCTTACAGAATCTGCACCTATTCCAGCTGTATTTCCTTGGATTTCCACAACAGTCTGTTTTATTTTATTCCACCCACGGCCCGCCTGTGATTGGTCCATTTGTGCCCAGGCATGCCCATATATGGAAGTCACTGGCTGAATGGAGCCAGGCTCATTGTGACATCACATAGAGCCAGTGATGGAAAAAATCTCAGAAGCCAAGCGTTCAAAGCCATGCCAAAGTTCTTTCAGTGCTCATTTCCAAATGCGCAAACCTAATTTTCTGAACTGTTGGCATCTTTTAACACGATTAATACAACAGGACTAATTCCATAGACATAGTAAAATCTCACAGTCTTCCTTTCCCACCTTTTGATGAAGTGGGACGACAGATCAATAGTCTCTGAAAAGTTGTTATGGCTGTGGAGCCCCAAAGAAGCAGGAACAGACTTTATGACAGCACAGCCCACTGGGACTGTTTCAATGGAATCAATCATGTTGCCCTGATGGACCAAACAACACTAAAGCAATAGCTTCTTGCTCATAAAGACAACCTCTTATCAATTCTATATGTGCCTCTTCTTCAGTCGAGAGTGCATTGACTCACACAAGAAAAAAGTGGAAAAAAAACATGTCTGACAACTTTGTAAGATGCCTGAAAGGTGATTTAAGTGACAGGATTGTGAAAGATGTGCTGTACCTCCAACGTCTTGTGGGACAAGAGCTGGTGATGCGAGATAAATGTGATGTCTCCCTGCATCAGCTCTCCGTACACGAAGTGACTGTGTTATAGTCTTCCTTTTCTCCGATTGCATAGGTTCGCTTTCTATTTGATTTGTCGGGTTTGTGGGTAGCATGCACATAGCCTTCCGTTAGTTATGCTAATAGTCACCAGACCTCCAACTGAGTGCGATCCCTTCTCAGTGGGGGGCGTGTGATGTTGTTTGCCTGCAAAGACGCTTGCGTGTGCGCCTTGGTGTCACTGTCAATGTTTACAGTTGGTAGTTACTACGAAAGGTTGTCACGGTGGCGCACGTGTGCAGAATTGTGCGACAAAGCCGGTGCCTCTGCTTTGATATTAAAGACACCAACAACAACGTTCTGCACAAGCCAAAGCGATCCTGAGAAACATTTCATCTTAACACTGCCATACATCTGCTATTGTTTTTTTTTATATAATTAGGAAAGCAAAACCTTGGAGGAAAAAGAATGACGGAACCGGGGAATTTCAACAAGACCAACCCCATCGCCCTTTTGAAATGACTGCACAAAAAACACAAGAATTTTCACAGGAGCACAAAAATGACATTGATGACATCTTTGAATTATACGTAAGTACAGTAAAGTCTCGTTATATCGATATTGTCGGGAGTCGGAAAAAATATCGATATAACCGGACTGTCGATATATCCGATCCTGCGCCGAATGAGTATTAAAAGTGGGCAATAATGCACTCGACATTGTTCTATAGTATAGAACAATGTCGAGCAGCTTAAATCAATCTTTGCTTAAGGATTTCAATACCAAAAAAGAACACGGCGAACGGCTGCTTCCAGTCAACTTTATTTTTCACACTTCCACCACCAGAGCACAGCACACACACCGATTCCCGCACTTCCTGGTTCACAGGTCATGCTCAACCCGCCCCACATAGCTGGCCAAACACATGCCTGCAACAGAAGAACCAACTGCGTTCGTGGTTTCTCTCGTGGGTATAGAATCTATACACACGAGAGAAACCACGAACGCCAGCATGTACATATGAAAAACAGTGATTATTGCAAGCGATAAAAAGATATCTGAATACAACACAATTAAATACATGTATTTGTACGCTTGTGTCTTCGTTGGAATAGGTGTGTATGCTATGTCAGTTGGTTCTTCTGTTGCAGGCATGTGTTTGGCCAGCTATGTGGGGCGGGTTGAGCATAACCTGTGAACCAGGAAGTGCGGGAATCGGTGTGTGTGCTGTGCTCTGGTGGTGGAAGTGTGAAAAATAAAGTTGACTGGAAGCAGCCGTTGGCCGTGTTCTTTTTTGGTATTGAAATCCTTAAGCAAAGATTGATTTAAGCTGCTTTTGTATCGATATAAGCAGACCAAATTGGCTGGCGGGAGATGAAAAGGGCATCGTAGTAACCGGATTATCATAATAACCGGGTATCGTACTAACAGAACTAATTATATCATAAAAGACTAGAAATTTGCCGGGAAATGAAAATAGTATCGTAATAAGCAGTACTTCGATATAACCGATATCGATATAACGAGACTTTACTGTACGAAAGAGGCCTGAGTCAAATTTGACACTGGCATGGAAAAATAATAATCAAAATAGACACGGGTCTCAGGTGCCATCTCTCCTGGTCACCGGTGTATGTGAGTGACAAGGAGAAAACTTCCGGCTCACTTCCCTGTCTGGAAAACCTCTACACTCCAAATTTAAGACATAAATAGAATATTTTTATTGTGGGCGCATAGAAAACCTGTTTACAACCTTCTAAATATATTGGTAACATTATTGGAGCCCTCTCGACATGGAATAACACCCCTATAGTTGCCTTTACGCTCCTACTAACGCAGACTACAAGGTCACGGCAGAAACTTAAGAGACAGTCACCGCATCACAGCATATATCAAGCTACCAAGCTAACGATTTAGCCTCTAATGTATAAATAATGAAAAATACACAGAAAATAAGACAACATAAGACATCATTGTGGCACTTGTCTCATCAACATGTAACATTACTGCCAACTAGTGACCAGTGTGGAATACTACATCTCACATCTTTGTATCTTCTGAATACCTTATATTTGTATTTTGTTAATTCAGCCATTGTTATGCTTGAATATGCTTCATTTCAACCAATAATACATAACTTTTAAGGGGTAATCTAATTAATTTACTGTAAATTGCTGTCAGTGAAACAGACAAATAAAATTGAAATGTTCATTGGGTTAAACAGAGATGAATCAATGAATACAAAAATACAGTTCCTCATTTTATATCAATGAAGCTGCTAGCAGTGCGACTGTAATCAGCTAACATGCATAGCTAATTAAAGCACTTCATTTTCCGCCCACGAACTGATGCGGTTTAGCTTTACGACTCCCTGAAAAACGTTGCTTCTGCACCACAAATATTTCAATATATAAATCCAGCAACGTCTGCACTGGATACGTGGAAACAATTTCACCCCCAATAATTGCAAACAGCTTTGGGTAGGAGCTATATATTTATTATTCTTATTATTATTACTATTATACATTGCTATTGTTTACTATTTTTAGTGCTTCCACAAATATTGAAGTTGGGGTGCATCATTAATGCCAACACTCCCAAGAAGAAGTGTTTATCTGGGTCAAGCACACACACACGGCGTAACTTTTCATTTGAAAAGTGCACCATTTTTAAAACAATTTATTCTTGAAATCCCAAGCTCAAGAAAGATTTTTACTTGTATGGAAATGTGCAGTATTCTCCATTACCAGACATGCGATAATACTAGCTACCATGGGGGAAAAAATCTCGATATGAACCTTATACTGTACAGTTAGATTACACTATTATGAATGTATCTTCTTTCTGCCATACATAAATTTTTCTTATATAAACTAAAGTATGTCTGCCTTTAACTCATAATACATGTACTGTATTTACGGTGTTTATCCCAAGGGACAGTCCAAACTGTCAGAATATGACGTGCTATATTTGTAACATGTTATATTGGATTTTGGTCATAATGAAACAACAATATAGGCATATTTTCAGTTCCTCAATTAAAAATAGCCGTGTCCAAATTGTAGCTCAACGGTTGTCAGGTCCCGCTGCTGCGCTAATCGATATTTATATCAACAAAGCTTTAAATGGCTGCGTGTAATGAGAAGTGTGTCCATCACGGAGGGGAAAAAAACAGCACCAATTCTGATCGCATCCAAGTGTGTACATTTCTAGTTATGACATTATGTTGAATTAGTTACTCAACTGTTATTATCAGCCTTTAGTATTAGCATTGGAGCTATTTTGTTGTAGCATTTCAATAAGGGGGTGGGCATAATAATTGACGACTTGATGAATCAACTCTCCAGGGCTGATTGCTGATTGCGTCTTGAAGCAATTGAGGCCGAGTCTAGCCTACTTCACTCCACTCCTGAAGGCAAGATTACTCGGCTCACGGTGTGAATGCTGAGAAGCACTGTCCATCTTGAGGTGGCGGATTTGGTGCCTCCCGACCCAATGGCTGCTGGTTCAATTCTCTGTCATTGGGTAATTCTTCAACATATATATATATATATATATATACTTCAGCTTTTTCACTTCACATAATGCTATTTTTGGTCCGCTAACTACTCCCACATTCCTCACATTCCTTCAAATGTTTCCAAAAATGCTCACATTTTCCAAAATTCAACATTTGTTGTGACATTTTTCCCATTTGGAATGAATGAACAATTCCGGAAGTTGATTTTAAATGTGCTATTACAGGTAATATTCCGTTTATTCCGTGCATGGCGGTATGGCACAGGTCCACTCTCATAAAAACCGTAGAAACAGGAGTTCAGAACATTCACATATATCTTTTCCTATTCCATTAAGAGTATTATAATCAGTGATAAGAATATTCATTCATTCATTTTCTACCACTTTTTCCTCACAAGGGTCGCAGGGGGTGCTGGAGCCTATCCCAGCTGTCTTCAGGCAAGAGGCGGGGTACACCCTGGACTGGTGGCCAGCCAATCACAGGGCACATATAGACAAACAACCATTCACACTCACATTCATACCTATGGACAATTTGGAGTGGCTAATTAACCTAGCATGTTTTTGGATTGTGGGAGGAAACCGGAGTACCCGGAGAAAACCCACGCATGCACGGGGAGAACATGCAAACTCCACACAGAGATGGCTGAGGGTGGGATTGAACTCGGGTCTCCTAGCTGTGAGGTCAGCGCGCTAACCACACGGTCCACCGTTCAGCCCTGAATGTACATTATGTCCCCGAAAAAAAACCCCGGGGGAGATAGTTACTTTTACTGGTAACTAGTGTTGGGCACGTCACTTTAACAAAGTAATTAGTTATAGTTACTAGTTACTTCTCCGAAAAGTAACTTACTCCTCTACAAAAGTAACTAGTTACCAGTAAAAATACTCGCCTCTGCTGCAGTAACTCAGTTACTTTTTGGGAGAAGTAACTAGTAACTATAACTAATTACATATTTAAAATAATGTGCCCAATCCTGATTAATTAATTAATTAATTGATTAATTGATTGTTAATTTTTTCCCATAATTGAACAAAGAACATAATAAAACGTTAAATGCGGCTGTGCTAATGAATCCCAACACATCCAGACATGGTACTTCCTGTAAGTACTGTCTCTATGATATTATTATTATCGTATGAGCCCTACAGTATGACATATGGCTCCCTGGTGCAGTGTTTGCTTGTGCTGCTCCCTGGAGCCTGGCGCACAATACACTCGTGCACATAGGGGAAGCCAGCCTTCATCCATCACTGCACGCTACAGTACTTGCACTGGAGTTTGGAAATTGCTACAGAAAAGTTACTTTCCAGCGCTAAAATGACATGATGTATTAATGAACAGAAAATGAGGCATCAAGTATTGTAATGGGGATTTAGTTTGGGGAATATATGGACATATTTTTGGGGAATAGCTAATGAGCTGTACGGACATAAAAATGGTAATGAATGTTTAACACCACATGTTTCATAGAACTGCAATAATTAATTGATGGTAAATCAATGACCTAATTAATCAACAACTAGTTTGGTAATCGCCGCTCAAATGTGAATATTTTTGAATTTCCTTACTCATTCATGAAAGCAGACTTATTATCTTTAGGTTTTATTTGGTTTTATTTGTCATGCTCTTATTTTGGTGTGCTACACTTCCTGTTGTGGGGGAAGTTGCAGCAGCTTGACCCCAGTGTAATTGTACATGGCTGTGGGGTTTAAAAGCTCAGCGTCAAGTTTTTGTACCTGTTGTCGCTGCCATTTTGTTTTGTCTTCGCAAAGCCTTTTTCCTGTTTATATATATATATATATAAAACAAAATATTCAACCAGCAACCTGGTATTTGTGTACTTGCTGTATTTCTTCTGCCAGTTAAAATCTTTTATTTTGAATAAAGAGGCTGTAATTAAAGTTTTTGTTAATCTGAAAATAATTGGCTGATTATTCAGTTATTAATCTGCCATTTTTGACAATTTTGATAGATTTTTCAGGGCACACAGAATATTGTGTCCTAGGGCTACAGTGAAGAAAATAAGTATTTGAACACCCTGCTATTTTGCTATTTCTCCCACTTAGAAATCATGGAGGGGTCTGAAATTTTCATCGTAGGTGCATGTCCACTGTGAGAGAGATAAACTAAAAAGAAAAATCCAGAAATCACAATGCATGATTTTTTAACAATTTATTTGTGTGATACAGCTGCAAATAAGTATTTGAACACCTGTGTATCATCTAGAATTCTGACCCTGAAAGACCTGTTAGTCTGCCCATTAGAAGTCCACCTGCACTCCATGTATCATCCTGAATCAGATGCACCTGTTTGAGGTCGTTAGCTGCATAAAGACACCTGTCCACCCCATACAATCAGTAAGACTTTAACTTGTAACATGGCGAAGACCAAAGAGCTGTCCAAAGACACCAGAGACAAAATTGTACACCTCCACAAGGCTGGAAAGGGCTACGGAGCAATTACCAAGCAGCTTGGTGAAAAAAGGTCCACTGTTGGAGCTATCATTAGAAAATGGAAGAAGCTAAACATGACGGTCAATCTCAATCGGAGTGGAGCCCCATGCAAGATATCACCTCGTGGGGTCTCAATGATTCTAAGAAAGGTGAGGAATCAGCCCAGAACTACACGACAGGACTTGGTCAATGACCTGAAAAGAGCTGGGACCACCGTTTCCAAGGTTACTGTAGGTAATACACTAAGACGTCATGATGTGAAATCATGCATGGCACGAAAGGTTCCCCTGCTTAAACCAGCACATGTCAAGGCCCGTCTTAAGTTTGCATATGACCATTTGGATGATACAGAGGAGTCATGGGAGAAAGTTTTATGGTCAGATGAGACCAAAATAGAACTTTTTGGTCATAATTCCAATAAGCGTGTTTGGAGGAAGAAGAATGAAGAGTACAATCCGAAGAACACCATCCCTACTGTGAAGCATGGGGGTGGTAGCATCATGCTTTGGGGGTGTTTTTCTGCACATGGGACAGGACGAGTGCACTGCATTAAAGAGAGGATGACTGGGGCCGTGTATTGTGAGATTTTGGGGAACAACCTCCTTCCCTCTGTCAGAGCATTGAAGATGGGTCGTGGCTGGGTCTTCCAACACGACAACGACCCGAAGCACACAGCCAGGAAAACCAAGGAGTGGCTCCGTAAGAAGCATATCAAGGTTCTAGCATGGCCCAGCCAGTCTCCAGACCTGAACCCAATCGAAAATCTTTGGAGGGAGCTCAAACTCCGTGTTTCTCAGCGACAGCCCAGAAACCTGACTGATCTAGAGAAGATCTGTGTGGAGGAGTGGGCCAAGATCCCTCCTGCAGTGTGTGCAAACCTGGTGAAAAACTACAGGAAACGTTTGACCTCTGTAATAGCAAACAAAGGCTACTGTACCAAATATTAACATTCATTTTCTCAGGTGTTCAAATACTTATTAGCAGCTGTATCACACAAATAAATTGTTAAAAAATCATGCATTGTGATTTCTGGATTTTTCTTTTTAGTTTATCTCTCTCACAGTGGACATGCACCTACGATGAAAATTTCAGACCCCTCTATGATTTCTAAGTGGGAGAAATAGCAAAATAGCAGGGTGTTCAAATACTTATTTTCTTCACTGTATATAAACATGGTACCTACCAAAACAAATATTAGACTCTCATCTTTCATCGGGGAAGAAAATGTGTTTTTCTACCATTTTCCGTTCTTTAGAAATCAGCTGTAAAACATAGGTATGTTTTCAGAAAAATGTCAGTTTTCTTTTAGGGAGGTAAACGGATTCATTTCAAGCATAACAATAACTATGTATATATATATATATGTAGCCAAACTACGGCCCAGGGGCCACATCCGGCCCGCCAAGTGTTTGAATACGGCCCTTCTTTCCAAAGTATTTAATTTAAAATTAACATACAACCTGGCATCATTTTTTTTTAATCAATTTGGTTATTTGATGTAGTCTGCTGTTTACAAAGTGCTCCTGAAAAAAGGGACACAAGCACATATAGCATGGATTAGCATATAGCATAGAACATATAGATTGCATGACACTTTTACAGATACAATAAATCCAGGTGGACTGTTGCGTGTAAAATATGTAGTCTGGACCCCCCGTCAATTTTGTTAAATCAAGGCGGCTCGCGAGTCAAAAAGTTTGCCCATCCCTGATCTAAACAACTATGCACCAACATAATAACACAAACAAATTTTGTTTAACATGAAAATAATGAATTTACAAATCTAAAAACACCCTGACCTCCGGTGCGTAACCTGACGCTATTTTTAAACTTCATTGCAAACCTTAACACGCCAACAGCAGCGCTTAATTCCAACACGTATCCACACCAACGCATAACACTTCCTCTTCATCCAACCCCACAGTTGAATAATTATGGTACATTTCAAAAAAGATATTAAACCCCAAAGTATAACATAGGTATGAATAGTTGTCATATTTAGTAACCACCAAAATATGTATATATATATATATATATATATATATATATATATACAGTAAAGTCTTGTTATATCGATATTCTCGGGAGTCGGAAAAAATATCGATATAACCGGACTATCGATATATCCGATCCTGCGCCGAACTGCATTAAAATACACACGAGAGAAACCACGAACGCCAGCATGTACATATGAAAAACAGTGATTATTGCAAGCGATAAAAAGATATCTGAATACAACACAATTAAATACATGTATTTGTACGCTTGTGTCTTCGTTGGAATAGGTGTGTATGCTATGTCAGTTGGTTCTTCTGTTGCAGGCATGTGTTTGGCCAGCTATGTGGGGCGGGTTGAGCATGACCTGTGAACCAGGAAGTGCGGGAATCGGTGTGTGTGCTGCGCTCTGGTGGTGGAAGTGTGAAAAATAAAGTTGACTGGAAGCAGCCGTTCGCTGTGTTTTTTTTTTGGTATTGAAATCCTTAAGCAAAGATTGATTTAAGCTGCTTTTGTATCGATATAAGCAGACCAAATTGGCTGGCGGGAGATGAAAAGGGCATCGTAGTAACCGGATTATCATAATAACCGGGTATCGTACTAACCGGAACTAATTATATCATAAAAGACTAGAAATTTGCAGGGAAATGAAAATAGTATCATAATAAGCAGTACTTCGATATAACCGATATCGATATAACGAGACTTTACTGTATATTTAGTAACCACCAAATTGTCATTGTTGCTTTGATGCCACGGTATACCTTTTGTATGCAGATAAAAAGTGTATTTATTGTGGCTATATCTCTGAAATGAAAAACAAATGAAACAAATGTATGTATTAACTAATCCAAATATGAATCAATAGAAAAATATGATTAATTGTAACCCTGGCAATGGAAATAGAAAAAATCACAAGAGACTCCATTAAGAATGCTGCTCCTTTATGCTAATAAGCATTTCAGCTCATCACTATGCCCTTTGAACATACAAGTGACAAGGGAGCAACCGAGGGAATCTGATTTTTTTTTTCTTTTGCACCAAATAAGAACATTTTCCAAAATGAGCTGATGCTGCAGGCAAGTACAATCGCTGCCCAATAGCAATGACTTGTCAAGTAGCCAATCCCCCTGCTTCCTTTTAAAGGCGAGGGGATGTTCAAGCAATATCCCCCAAGACTTTGCTCTCCAGAGTTTACATTTCACAGCTGTAATGTTGGCATAAGATCATCGCTTTTAAATCTCCAGCTTTCCTCCTCTTTCGTCAGTCTCCCACTGTGCTAACTGAGATAAAGCAGCCTGGAATAAGCATAATCCACAAAAATCCTCTCTAGCCTTTATATATACATAAAAAAAATTGTTAAAAAAGGGGCGACTGCTTTTTTTGGAGGTTATAACTGCAACTGCAAATGCTCATTGAATAATAACAAATATTCAAAAGCCTGCAAAGCAAAGAAGCACGGGCGTTGAACCGAGAGCGTGAAGCCAAGCAAAGCACATTAGCGAGAAACAAAAGCTGAACAGACAAAATTCTTAATGTAGATGTAATGTAAGAAAGCACAGTGAAGCTTACTAAGCTCCATTATAACAAGGTTGATTAGACTGCGGGCTCGTTGGAAACTTGTTAATTGGGGCTCATTAAAGCCTTTTAATTCAAGAACTACCCATCAAGCATAAATGGCCTCCTGTTATTGCACGAGACACAATTGTTCAGGTGTTGCAAGGAAGACCCTCTGTGGTCTTCAAGTTCTCTTTGGTCTCGGAATTAATACCGAATTAGACTTTTTTTTTTCAATGCAAAGAGTTGGCTAGTGGCTCTGCCTTGAAGTCATGTGAATTCAAGAGAGACGAGGAGTGTTTCTATATTAACAGTGGTGGGCAACAACATTTTTGACCATTATTAGAGCTCTCTCAACATAAAATAACACCCCTATAGTCACATTTATACTATTATTCTACATAATAATGGAAAACAAGCCATCTTAGATATAAATTGACAGCGTACTTCCTGGTTGCGCTGGTCTCATCAATATAATGTTACTGAAACCTACAGACCAGTGTAGAATAATACTCGGAAACTCACAATACACTTCAATCTCTCCTTTACACTTGCAGTGAACATTCTCACAGGAGCTGCTGTCGGCCACTCTCTACACCAGAGGTCTCAAACTCAATTTACTTGGGGGCCACTGGAGCTAGGGTCTGGGCGAGACTGGGCCGCATCAGGTTTTCCAAAAAAAAACAAAAAAAAACGCATTTATTAAAAACAGAAAAATGAATTAACTTTGCTTTGGTTTCGATTTTCTATAATAAAAGCTCTGATAAAACATTCCACTGTTCTCAAATATCTTACTTTTTATTTTTCTACACAAAATAAGATGAAAAATAAATAAACAAATCAAGAATAAAGAAAATCAATCAATCAGTAATAAATAAATATAATAATAATAAAACGGCAAATAATAAAAACTTAAGAAACCACATATAGTTGGTGGGTAGACAAATGATTTTTTCAGATTAAAATGAACAAAGCATTATTAGAGCCCTGTAGACATGACAAAACACGACTATAGTCACATTTATACTCTTTTTATTTACAACATATTGCGCAACTGCAGGGTCTTGAGACACATGCTAACTCGCAAACTAGAGAGCTAGCGACCTAAACGGTAGCCTCCAAGTTATTTCCTTTAAACTTAAATAGCCAAAAACTTACCACTTCCACACAGATAGGGAGGATAACTATTAACAGTTATTTAACCTTTAGCCTTTAAGGACATTAATCAAACGTAATATTTTTTTCTGGGTACATGATACCATACAGCATCCATATCAAACTTGCGCGGGCCGCACTAACATTAAACTTTCATATCAAGGCGGGGGCCTCAAACTAGTGTCCTGCGGGCCACATTTGGCCACATGTGTAATTTTCCAAATCTATGGTTTCTTATATAGACAATACAGTATGCCATCCCTCCACTCATTATACTGTATAATAGAATCGGTATCAATTCTGTAACAGTTTGGGTCCTGTTTAAGCACTGGCACCAGATAATAAGTGAACCGCACCCAACCCTAAAGCTGTCACCATCATAATACCGTCTAAATCGTACTGCTATGAACATGAGCGTTGTTAAGGTAGGTCCTGGTTCATGAAAAACAGCAACTAACTGTTGGGTTCCGCTCTTAATGCACAGTCACCATTAAATAAAGTCACAAGCAATCACCCACTTAATGCAATATGCAGATAGTGGATTAGAAACTCTTTGATTGAGCCCCCAGTTTGCGGGTTTGTACGTATCAGCATTCTTTTTGAGCTTCATCGATTGTTGACACAACACCAACAGACCCATCATTAAATGACAGCCCGCTTCTTTCCATTCTAGTTTGGAGCAATGCCCTTTAAACCAAGGCAGTTTAAGGATTAATGATGCTGCATTCAGCGAAAGCCAGAGACCATTTAAAGTTACTTTTAAAAAGCACACCGAGCTATGGTGAGCGAATAATCCTTCCATTATTTCAACCGATTTTGTGAAATTGCAAAAAAAAAAAAAAACGAGGCAAAATAGAGTGCACTGCATGGCTGCAACCAGAAGGGGCGCTGTTGTTTCAAATCTAGAGAAAAACTACACAAGGTCTGCTCATTCTGCTCATTATGTCTCCGGAACAGGAGTTCAGAACATACAGCTCATTTATAAAGAAAACAAAATGCAGCACGGCGAGCCATCCCCTCATTAATAAAATATCCTTCAACTTTTGCTGAACATAAATCCCAACTTGGCACACATCTCCCCGGAGACCTTTTCTACTGACCAACCTGCCAAACTGTCACACATCTGCCTCTACGGCATCCTATATGGAATAATTCCTCATGCACTGATGGTCGGTGTGACAGCATGCTTGAAATAATCCCTACCAAGATGTGCCTGTCAGTGTGTACACCTCATGGAGAAAGCCACAATATGTCACTTGGTTGCAGAGTTACAATATGGCTGACTGACTGGATGGATGTATTATTACCTGCAGGGGCCCAAAGGAGTTCCGGATCAATATTCCGTCTACTACTGTGTTTTACTGCTCTGCAAAATTTGTGTTTATCATAGTTTCTGCCGACGCATTAAATACGTACATTAGAAAGTACAAGTCTGGCCAACATTATGAAAACATAACATGGCTTTAAAGTGTGAAACTGAATGTTTCAGTATCTTTTTAATCACTCCGACAGGAAAGCAGCCATGTTGAAAAGGTTTGCTTTTTTTTTTTTTTATTAGCCACACACCTCACCTCGCCGTGCATTATTAGCTGTTCAGTTTCGGTGTCACTGCAATTAATTACAGGCATTAATTATACACCAAAAATTAACAGAATTAATTAGATAAATTAGTGAATGCATTTTTTGACAGCTCTAATATTTTAGTTTTTAAAAATGCCATTTGGAGCAAGTTCCATACACGTCCTTCTCAACACACACACACACACACACACACGTTTTATGGTTTTACATCCATGCTGGGACCATGTAGTAACAGGTACATTCATGATGACAAGTAATACCGACAGTTTTACATTCATTCATTCATTCATTTTCTACCACTTATCCTCACGAGGGTCGCGGGGGTGCTGGAGCCTATCCCAGCTGTCTTCGTGCAAGTGGTACACCCTGGACTGGTTGCCAGCCAATCACAGGGCACATATAGACAAACAACCATTCACACTCACATTCATACCTATGGACAATTTGGAGTGGCCAATTAACCTAGCATGTTTTTGGAATGTGGGAGGAAACCGGAGTAAAACCGGAGAAAACCCACGCATGCACGGGGAGAACATGCAAACTCCACACAGAGATGGCCGAGGGTGGAATCGAACCCTGGTCCTCCTAGCTGTGAGGTCTGCGCGCTAACCACGCGGTCCGCCGTTCAGCCCTGAATGTACATTATGTACCCGAAAAAAAACTCCAGGGAAGATAGTTACTTTTACTGCATGGTAACTAGTGTTGGGCACGTTACTTTAACAAAGTAATTAGTTATAGTTACTTCTCCGAAAAGTAACTTACTCCTCTACAAAAGTAACTAGTTACCAGTAAAAATAACTATTGCATTACTGGCCTCTGCTGCAGTAACTCAGTTACTTTTTGGGAGAAGTAACTAGTAACTGTAACTAATTACTTTTTAAAATAACGTTCCCAATGCTGATTATAATTGATTGTTAATTTCTTCCCATAATTGAGCAAAGAACATAATAAAACGTTAAATGCGGCTGTGCTAATGAATCCCAACACATCCAGACATGGTACTTCCTGTAAGTACTGTCTCTATGATATTATTATTATCGTATGAGCCCTACAGTATGACATATGGCTCCCTGATGCAGTGTTTGCATCTCTCTACACAGAGATGGCCGAGGGTGGGATTGAACCCTGGTCTCCTAGCTGTGAGGTCTGCGCGCTAACCACCAGTATTTTCACATACTTTGGTAATTTTAAGCATACCGGAGTGTACTTCCTGGGTACGTTGATTTCACAAATGCTACACTAGCGTTAAGTTTTCCAACTACACGGTGAAGGAGCCGCACGGTGGACGAGTGGTTAGCATGTTGGCGAAACATTCAGGAAATCGGGAAGATCTGGGTTCGAATCCGTGTGGAGTTTGCATTTTCTGGGTGGATTTTCTCCGGGTACTCCGGTTTCCTGTCACATTCCAAAAAAACGTTGGACTCTAAATTGTCCATAGTTTGTCTATATGTGCCCTGCGATTGTCCAGGGTGGACCCCGAAGTCAGCATACCCCCGCAACCCTGATGAGGATAAGTGGTATAGCAAATTGGATGGTGAAGCTAGTCGCTAGCCGGCTAAACGAGGTGTCACTATGCCAGTAATCTAGTTCTTAGGCATAAAAATGTTAATATGCTGGCCTCATTATGTAAATGGGACATTTTTGGGGGGTGTGGAGTTTTTTTTTATTTTTTATTTTTTTGCAGAAGGCTTTGTAGGCGGAATAGGTTTGTCCCATTTGTCCCAGCTGTCTCTTTTTATATCTTTAGAACACACAGAAAAGAGAAAGATGTGTCTTATATTAGTGTTATATTAGTGTTGTGGATGATGGGCGGTTTTTCTTTACCACCACAAATACGCCAACTATGGGCACCCAAGTGATATCGCCCACTACTGGCCTGGCATGTACATAAATATCGGTCTGGTCATGTGAAGCTTTGACTGCAAAGTGACTCAAAAAATGTCACACATAAAACCCCAGAAAGTGTGCAGGAACCACACAAACTTTATATTTCCACGTCTCGTGTTGCAGCCTGCATCACATTTTTCACACACACACACACACACATAGACACAGACACACTCCAGGCTACTGTCACAACCCATTCATGTTAATATTACAAGTCATTTTGTATTCTGCCACAACAGCTTACAGCTAATTATGAGGCTCATAAATTATATATGTCCTCTTGGCTGAAAGGGAATCATTTGCATTTCATGATTGTTAAATAAATAATAAAAATCACTCCATAAAAGTTGAATCACGTGAATCGCTCCTCATAAGATGTCCATATATCCTTAACAGCGCATCTCCATCATGCTTAGCGAGCCAAATGATGCGCACACAAGTGTCCATGCTGCGCCCTTACCTGTGCACAAAAGTGCTGCGAGTCTCACGCACCGAAGCGGCTCCATGTCTCGCCGTGTTCTCGTCTTTTTTAACTCGGGCAGAGCCGCAGGATCCCTGCCAAAAGCACCGAGCGTCACTACTTGGCACGCAAGTGCTCCTCTCCTGGAGCTGGTCTCCGTTTAGAAGTGAGCGGCTCTACTCGGCGTGCCATGTCATTACGAGAAAAGAAGAAGTGACACCCGGCGTTCCCCGCCACCTAAAACCAAAATAAAACACACATGCTGAGAATGAGCATCGTCATTAAGCATATAGATTGTACATGTTTACTAATAAATCGGAATGCAGGTGACTAAATGTTGTCTGGCTGTGCGTAAAAGCGCATTGTCGTTTCCTACCTTTTACTTGTGTACTCAGTTCCCTCCTGTCCTCAAAAAAGTATTCAGTGTCACCCAAAACGTGTCATCCCTGCTCGTCCAAAGGCACCTTCATGCGGGGTGGGAAGCGTCAGAACTTTCCACTCCGGGAACAAAGAAATCGTGTACAGATCCCAATGTTTGGATCCTCCCTGCCTGCACCCTGTGGCTCCGGACTGGAGAGTGCTGCTGCTGCTGCTGCACAAAACTGAAGGGTTGAACACAGCCAGGATTGGCAAAGCTCAGCGTCACGTCATTGGGCCGTTTAATTCCCGGCTAATGTGAAATTGGATTTTTTTTTTCTTTTTGTCCTTTTTCACACTTGATTATTTTACTCCTGAAATACATTTAAAGGAAACTCAGACGTCTAAGGTGATTTATTTTTTTTTTTTACGATATGCAATTACAAATGCAAGTTACAAATTATTAAAACAGTTTTACGGACATCATAACAATTTTCATATAATCATTTAAAAAGAAACCACAGTTGAAATAACAATTGTTATTTATTTATTTTACATCATCACAAAATGTATTGCATTACTTCCGCAGATTATAATAAAACACTAACTTGAATAGAAGACAATGACTAAAAAATAAAAGATCATAACAAACAATTAATGCTCCCATAAATGTATGATTGGTCATCATTCTGCCTGGAAGCTGCAACTTGTTGGGCCCAATGTTGGGTCATGAGAAGCAACACTGCCCCCTGGAGGGCATCCATGGCAGCAAGCAGCTGTCCTCTATTTGCTCCAGTGACTCATGCTATTGACGGCACTGCAAGCCACTAGAATGTGAGTCTGCTTTGGAAGAAACATTAGCACAAACAAGGTGCCACATCGCGCCAAGCATATTGCTTTTGCTTCCAATGAGTCATTTGTGACAACGTGTTGGTCTGCTGTACCTGTGATGTCGCTATGTTTTTATACAGTGACTCACAATAGGTGTTCTCTAAAGAAGAATGTCTCTGTGTTAAGTTTGTGGAGGAAAACTATAGTATATACTGTCGGTATCATATCCCGCCCAAGTTGGATATGCTGGCAAATAGTGCTCATCGTAAGAGCTTTTTGTTGGGCTAATTACTTTCAGACACTCACAAGTAGGCAAAACGTAGTTTTCCACACTGCGGTACTTGTCCTGATGTAACAGGTGTGTTCCAGCAATAGCGTTATAATTCACCAAAAGTCCATCCTCAGTATTTATTTTCATTTTTTTCATATCATTTTCATGTTGAATTATTTATTTTACGTATATTGTCATTTTATTTTGAAATTTGTTTTATTTTGGTGACTTCCTGTAAGGAAGGCACTCCCTGTAGTTTCGCGGTACTCTCCTCAGACGGCGCGAGATCCCGCTGAGGAGAGGTAAGTTCATATAGTCGCTCTTGTCTTCAGAGCTAAAACACAGTAAAAAAAAAAAAAAAAACATTCATGAGTTGTATAAATTTGTATTGTTAAGCTCACATGCATTGTATGAAAAAAAGGTGTGCTTTGTGTTGACTTTTTGAGGCACTTTATGTAACGTACAGTAGCGGTATCCACATGCTAGTTACCGATGTTAAGCTAGGCTAAGAGAAGAGCATGTGCGGGGTTTCTCATGCACTCTGCATGTTTCTCGTCTTTCTTTTAGAGGTGTGCCTGTTGAAATCCAGACAAGTTGCTGTACTGATTTTATTTTATTCACACAGATATTTGAGCTCATGTTTTTTTGTTCATTTATGTTATAATGTTCATGATAAAACATAAAAATTGCCACTGTTGAATGTAAAAATGTATTTTAAGGAACCTTGTTGCCAGAATGCACAAACAAAAAATTTGAACTATACGATCAGACAAACATTGAAAGGTATTTGTGTTTCCAAATCTTACGTTGAATGAATTATGCGAATTTATAGAAACGTGCATTAACTGAGACGGCGCGAGATCCCGCTGAGGAGAGCTGGTTTCAGATGGGTCCTGCTCCAGTGGCAAAGCAGCGGTGGTCCCCGTCTCATCTGTTCGCACAGCACAACGCGGAGTTTTGTCCCGGTGAGACAAGAGAGGCTCGGCTAGACTGGCTACACTAGTCAGCGCTTGTTCTTGCATTAACACAACTAGAATGTCAAAATGCAATAACACACACTATTACTGTAACTTTATTATTCATTCATTAATTCATTTTCTACCGCTTTTCCTCACGAGGGTCGCGGGGGGTGCTGGAACCTATTTCAGCTGTCTTCAGGTGAGAGGCGGGGTACACTTTGGACTGGTGGCCAGCCAATCACAGGGCACATATAGACAAACAACCATTCACACTCACATTCATACCTATGGACAATTTGGAGTGGCCAATTAACCTAGCATGTTTTTGGAATGTTGGAGGAAACCGGAGTACCTGGAGAAAACCCACGCATGCACGGGGCGAACATGCAAACTCCACACAGAGATGGCTGAGGGTGGAATTGAACCCTGGTCTCCTTGCTGTGCTAACCACTCGATCGCTGTGCCGCCCGTGTGGTGCAAAATGCATTCATTCATTATTTATTACCGCTTGTCCTCATGAAGGTCGTGGGGGTGCTGGAGCCTATCCCAGCTGTCTTCGGGGACTGGTGGCCAGCCAATCACATTTATACAAAGAACCATTCACACTCACATTCATACCTATAGACAATTTGGAGTCGCTAATTAAACTAGCATGTTTTTGGTACCCGGAGAAAACCCACACATGCACGGGGAGAACATGCAAACTCCACACAGAGGGTGGAATTGAACTCGGGTCTCCTAGCTGTGTGGCCTGCGTGCTAACCACTCGACTACCATGCAGCCTTGGTACAAAATGCTACCCAAAATATTTAGAAGTCTTAGGATGGTGATAGCGTCATTATCTCTTTGTTTAAAGTGCAAAGAACAACAACACAATGAAAGGACTCGCTTAATAAAACATTTTTGTCATACTACTTCTTCTGCTTGAGCAAAAAATTTGTCACACAACAGAATCAGAATCAGAATCGCCTTTATTGTCATTGTATTGCATACAACGAAATTTGAGTGCAACTCCACGGTGCATTTTGTAGAAAGTAAAAATAAAAATAAGGAAAAAAATACAAATAAAATAAGGAATAAGAATATAAATATAAACAGTGGCACGTGCTGTTCAGAATAAATATAAATATTTTCTGGACTATAAGTTGCTCTGGAGTGTAAGTCGCACATGGCCAAAAATGCATAATTAGGTAGAAAAAAAAGTCAAATTTTTTTAGGATAATTTATTTTACAAACAACTTAACCAAAACAGACATTACGTCCTCTTGGAAGGCAAGTTTTAAAAATAAAAGAATAGAGAACAGGCTGAATAGGTGTAAGATATGCTAACACAATGCTTTTTCAGCTACCCAAAAAATAAACATGAACAGAAAAGGTGTCCAGTGTTTATGTAACATAAACAGTTTTTTTATGTATAAGTCGCTCTGGAGTATAAGTTCCAGGAACAGCCAACCAATGAAAAAAAGCGACTTATAGTCCGGAAAATACGGTATATGTATAATCAAAAACAATAACCTATACAGTAAACAAAATGTAGAATTGCAGTAAACAAAAGGTAGTATTGCACATATTGTACCTGAATTTCACTTGAATGAATGAATCTATTACACATAAGTCCCGTATTGCACATTTATAAGCTTATAACACCCGGGCAGAATCTAAAAACATGATGCAAACAGCAACACAATTGTGGGGGCGTCCCAGGTGTGACCTCACTTTTCTGCCCCAGACTTGGGAAAGAGATGTTTTTGTGACTAAACCTTTACAAAAGTCAACACTCAAGCACACTTCTAACAAAGAAAATATGCAATTTAATATAAAGGAGGCAATGAGACTTCACGTACGTATGAAACCGGAACATATGTGCAAAATGTGCAAACATACACACAAAATGTATGAGAAGAGGAAACCATTCCAGATCTCATACAGAATATGGAAATACTCTTAAACAGGTAGGGGAGAGGGGAAGGGATGCAACCAATAGGCAGGGACTTTTAAATCACCATTTTTTCTATATGTAGCGACAGGCCCAAACCGCAATGCAGACTGTTGAGTAAACAAACCATAACAGGTCACCCAGCCACCATGACAGGCAGCCACCCAGCCGCTGAGGCTTGGCAACAGCCGTGCAAAACAGCGGTTAAAGGCCATCAGAGGAGCAGCGGGACTCTGCGGACCTGGGAGGAAAAGGGAGCTCTAACTTCATCCTTCCCCTCAAACTTGCAGCACGCTACCCCGTACAAGTAGAATGAGATATCAAATGAAGAGCAAATTCAGAATTCCCCTCTCGGAGGACATCACTCGAAGAAGTTTTTTTTTGTAACACGCGAGTCAAGCGGAAGAGTGGATGTAAAATATGAATTGTGGATTTGACTGCTGCTCTTTGATATACTGACACACTTTACCCGTGCACACGTTCACTCTCGCTATAATTACCACATTTCCTCCGTGCTCTGTTGGAATATTCATGTTTGACCACTGATCATTTAATACTGAAAGACTTATGAGCGATTGATGGTGGATGAAAACGTTCATGTTGAACAGGGCCGCTCTAAACTTCCAAGTGTTCCTTAGCGGTAACAACCGCAATCAAGCGTTTGCTATAACTTGCAATGAGTCTCTTAAAGCACTGTGGAGGAATTTTCTTTGGTCCACTCATCTTTGCAGAATTGTTGTCATTCGGTCACATTGGATGGTTTTCCAGCATGAAGCGATTTTAAGGTCATGGATACAAAGGTCTTTGTATCCATCCATGGAGAGGAAACACATGCTGTGATGGAGCAAATCACACCACAATGCCATTTATTCATAAGACACGGCTGCAATAACGTGTCGGGGACTCGTTTCAACGTATTGAAGTCGCAATGTCTGTGAAGATTCTTTGTCATATCCTCGGAGGGTTAAACTGAGGACAGGTGGTCTCGGGTGTTACACCTTTTTATCCAGGTTTGAACTGGTTGGCAGCGGTGTTTAGAGTCTTTCGGGAGTCATTTGAATCATTTTAATTTATCAATCTTTTTAAAAAACACTTCACAATACACCGGAACCTTCAAACATCCCAAAAAGTCGGGCGATTTGGGGATGTCAGAAGGACATTAGTGTACTAGAGTATATGTGTCCCACATAAGGCCCACATAACCATTTGACAAATGGCTTGAAATAGCCGATTTGTCACCCGAGCACTCCCGGGGACTTCTGGACAGCTGCCGATACCTTTTGTTTAATTACTTATTAAAATTTTTAATTTAAAAAAACACTTCACAATACACCAGAACCCTCAAACATCCCTAAAAGTCGGGCGATTTGGGGATCCATCCATTTTCTATGCCGCTTATCCTCAATAGGGTTGCAGGTAAGCTGGAGCCTATCCCAGCTGACCTGGGCGAAAGGTGGTGTAAAACCAGATTACCCAGAGAAAACCCACGCATTCAAAGAACATGCAAACAGAGATGCCCAAGCGGGGAATCGAACCCATTCTTCCTGATCATGCTCATTTTATATTTTCATTATGAAAACTTTATTAACTATATTATTATATTATGCTAATTTAATAAATGAACTATTGTGAAATCCTCCACCCGCCACTGAATGCACCATTTTCTCAGTGAGAGCCAACAGGATGCAACGTAATATGTGAACATCTGCGCGTAAAGCCTCAACAACCCTTGTCTGACTCTCTGCAGACGTATGAAACAAAATGTTGTTTCCTCTTTACAAGCCATCTGGTCTGGCCAAGTTCCATGGACAGCCATGTTACAGTTTAAGTGTTGGAATGACATCTTCATGGGAGCTTATCAGCTATCAAGGTGATGCTAATCCAGGAATCAGACACAAATTGACTTGGTGGAAGACTTCAGATCCAAACGTCTTCTGTCAGTTCCTGTTGTACCTGACTCCAATAGAGCGTCGCATGTGAGTCCTTTGCTACGAAATGCATCTGCTTAGTAAATGACTTGCATATCAATGAAGTTGTTGAAGGGCCTGACTGGAAACAAAAGGCTCGTTAGAGTCCACGGTGGGAGTTAAACTGCATTACACTGACAAACCCTGTGGTTAAAAAAAGCCTCCATCCATACCAATGGCATTAGAAATAGTCTCCCTCAATACAGAAACATATTTGCAGGCGGCCAAAACAGACATCAGTGGACAGAAAATAATTGAGAAGCACTGATATAATACAACACACTGCAAGTGACACATATTGTATGTATTTAAAATAAATAAAATGCAGCTTTCAGTCCCCAAAGCTTGTCAATCAAACATTCTTTACATGCATAATTTGAATACTGTTGTCTCCTTGAGATATCATCAGTTTGCCAGTCGTGCATCTCCTTGGTGAGGTTTGCTAAGTAGCTTGTCTGGACACAGCAGTGTCGTACGTATGATGTACAGTTCATGAATAGCTCATCCCTCTTGGAGCCGTTCATCCAAACTCAACACAAGGTGATATTCAGAATGTGTGAGCTATTAATCAAAGTGGCTTTTCTCCATACATTTTCAATTGGACAGATTTGCAGGAGGGTAGTTGCACTCTGCATTTTTTTAATGACAAAATATCCCTATTTTGTGTATAGCCACCTCGAAAGGGAGAAGGGGATAAATAATTCCGTCATACTCAAGCCCATTTATTAATTAGGGTTCATTGCCAGAGGGCCAGTTACTCATGAATTCTCATAAGGAAATGGCTTCATACCCTTCACATGGCAGAGGCATCACAAATGAAACAATATCGTAAAGCTTGATGAATGAGGTGATAGTGGCGGATGCGCAATAACAGCATTATGTGGTAAATAGATATAAAGTGTTCCACTCCAGCGCGTCTTTGCTGGCTACGTGGTGCACCTTTAGATAACATCTCGTTCACATAAAGGACCAAAGACGACCTAAGTGAGAAATAACAGCAGCTGGAGCGGAAACACATGCTGTGATGGAGCAAATCACACCACAATGCCATTTATTCATAAGACACGGCTGCAATAACGTGTCGAGGACTCGTTTCAACGTATTGAAGTCGCAATGTCTGTGAAGATTCTTTGTCATATCCTCGGAGGGTTAAACTGAGGACAGGTGGTCTCGGGTGTTACACCTTTTTATCCAGGTTTGAACTGGTTGGAAGCGGTGTTTAGAGTCTTTCGGGAGTCATTTGAATCATTTTAATTTATCAATGTTTTTAAAAAACACTTCACAATACACGGAACCTTCAAACATCCCGAAAAGTCGGGCGATTTGGGGATGTCAGAAGAACATTAGCGTACTAGAGTATATGTGTCCCACGTAAGGCCCACGTAACCATTTGAGAAATGGCTTGAAATAGCCGATTGGTCACCCGAGCACTCCCGGGGACTTCTGGACAGCTGCCGATACCTTTTGTTTAATTGCTTACAAAAAAATAAACAGTTACAACACTGATAAATTGTTACTTACAGCTCGTTCTTCTGATTCTTCAACAAAACCAAGTAATGTTGGTAAGGGGTTGGACTGTTTGGTGGATAGTCCAGTTTCACCTTGGCCCAGTGTCAGCAGATTCTTGCCATATGTGTTCAAGAATCACTGACAAAGTTGAAGTTGCGCTGGGGTTGAATACTTCCAACAAGACAATGACCCGAAACACTGCTCAAATTCTACTAAGGTATTCATGCAGAGGAACAAGTACAACGTTCTGGAATGGCCATCCCAGTCCCGAGACCTGAATTTTATTGAAAATCTGTGGTGCGGTTTAAAGCATTTAAAGATCTGTACATGCTCTGAAACCATCAAACCTGATTCACCTGGAGACCAGAATCCAGACCCTCATAGGAACCTATAGGAATAAAATGGCTGATCCCAGGGCTGCATAGTGGTCAAGTGGTTAGCACGTAGGCCTCACAGCTAGGATACCTGAGTTCAATTCCACCCTCGGCCATCTCTGTGCAGTTAGCATGTTATCCCTGTGCATGCGTGAGTTTTCTTCGAGTACTCCGGTTTCCTCCCACATTCCAAAAACATGCTAGGTTAATTGACCACTCCAAATTGTCCATAGGTATGAATGTGAGTGTGAATGGTTGTTTGTCTATATGTGCCCTGTGATTGGCTGGCCACCAGTCCAGGGTGTACCCCGCCTCTCGCCTGTAGACAGCTGGGATAGGCTCCAGCACCCCCGCAACCCTCGTGAGGATAATCGGTAGAAAATGAATGAATGAATGGCTGATCCCAACAACCAATCATTGGTCGTGATGTCCTGCAGCAACCAGCTAGTTAACGCCCCCACTTGTAGGTTTTGTCCCCAGAATACCAACGACTGCTGCCCAGTAAAAAAATAATTTGCAGTCATGAAATTGGTTTTGTCGGTAGGATGTCAAACCATAAAATGCTTGTCAGAAGACAAAACAACATTGTAAATAAACACAGGGGGGGGCACTTCTAAAGCAGTCCCAATGATAGAAGGATGTACACAAACTATTTTCTTCACCTGTCTGGTACTTTTGATAAAAATGCGTTGAACAATAAACATCAAATAAAAGCATAACGTTATCTCTTCCATGCATATATTAATATACACAAAAAAACAGTCAAGAAGCAAAACACACGATACTCATCAGTAATCTCTGAGTCGGCTCTTCTAGGTGCTAGGTTATGTTCTCTGGCTCATGTCAGAGTGGAGTAATTAACATTTATCAGTCTCCAGCAGAGACCTTTCCTAAAGAGGAGAGAATGATGTGTAAGCTGCAACGGTCTTTTCTCTCTCCCATTGCAACGCTCCCTCACCTCTTTTAGCCTTTGGAGGTGAGGGCTACCATCAAGGTCTATACGGCACTCCAGCAGGTAATACTGATTGACCGGCAAATGTATTATGATGTGCGCTACCTTCAAAGTTTACCATCCCGCTATTGATTTAACGGTCAACACAATGGGAGGTAATGGCGTCGTGTTTTAATTGGCTGCTCGTTAACATTTCAGAATAAATACCTGGCTTTGTGCACACACTGCTGTTAGCTTTTTAAAAGGGCTGGCACATTTGACTTGATTAACCTTTCAGGCGTATAAACGACTGTAATTCAAGTCTCCCTCAAAAATTATCACCTCGAGTAGGATCCAGGGGTGTCACAAGGTTCTGAGGACTTAGCCCCCTGGAGATGCATAGCATATGAATTCAATAAGACATTCCAAAAAATCCCCAAAAATCCTAAAATCACATAAGGAATAAGAACCGGGATATAACTTTCCCACTTTTGGACAGATTTAGTAGAGATACTCAATTGTTTTAGGCCACCATTAAATGTACACAAGTACACACAATCTACACTGCAAAACTGCTGCTCAAGCTCTGCAACCATTCTGATCAATGATATAATAATCATTATTATATTATTAATTAGCCTGTTATTATTACTATCATCATTATTCTTCTTCTGATTATTACTACTACTACTAGTAGTAGTAGTAGTAGGCTAGTACTATAAGCCTGCTTATTGGCTTGCTTATTCGCCTCCTTTTGCCCTATTATATGAAGATTTATGAAAATAATAAATAAAAAAAAGAAAAAATTAATAAAATGGTTGTTTGTCTATATGTGCCCTGTGATTGGCTGGCGACCAGTCCAGGGTGTACCCCGCCTCTCGCCCGAAGACAGCTGGGATAGGCTCCAGCACCCCCCGCGACCCTCGTGAGGAAAAGCGGTAGAAAATGAATGAATGAATGAATGAAAAATCAATAAAAATATCAAATTATTTATTATTAATTATTTTAGGTGGGACTTCAGCCCCCCTAGAATAGGCTTAATGACGCCACTGGTAGGATCTAAGCGCTGTAAAAAATGTTACCTCGGCATTGATGATTTATGTTTGTTGTTTATTTAAATCATTTAAACTGGGATTTGAGCAGTCTGTGTGTATCTCTCCGCAGGCTTTGAGTGATCGGTAGGGGTTTTTTTATGCCTGTGAATATTCTCAAATAAGGAAATGTCCAAAATGAGGTTACCAGTGGAGTCATGTCAATGTTATATTTTGTTATTATTAACTTAATTTTACCCATGTGTGTATTTCAGGTGTTCCATAAATCAGTGATATCGGCCATGGATCATTTGATAGCGGATATAAAAATACTTGCCAAGCTTATCAAAAGGCCAGATCATATAGTGCACTATATTTTACAATTTCTTAGACAAAGAAATATTACTTTTTAAAGGCCAAACATCAGCTGTGGCAAATATTCATTTCATTTTCTACCGCTTATCCTCATGTGGGTCGCGGGGGGTGCTGGAGCCTATCCCAGCTGTCTTGGGGCGAGAGGCGGGGTACACCCTGGACTGGTGGCCAGCCAATCACAGGGCACATATAGACAAACAACCATTCACACTCAGATTCATACCTATGGACAATTTGGAGTCACCAATTAACCTAGCATGTTTTTGGAATGTGGGAGGAAACCGGAGTACCCGGAGAAAACCCGGGATTGAGATGGGATTGAACTCGGGTCTCCTAGCTGTGAGGTCTGCGTGCTAACCACTCGACTGTGGCAAATAGTAAATATAAATGTTTTTAACAAGTGACTTGTGTGTGTGTGTGTGTTTGTGTGACTTTTTTTTATATTAAAAAAACAGTGCTGAAAATGTGCATCCATATTGTTGCTTTTTCAACATCCCTTTAAGTGGTAGAAAATGAATGAAAATAAGTAATATTAGTGACATCTTTGGATGAAATAATTAAAAACCTAAAGTTGGTAGAAGGTGGTGGGTGGTGGTGGTGGGGGGGGGTCTCCAGACCAGGACATCGTAGAAGTGTTGAAGTGCAGAAGCAGCATGTTTCCTAATGAGAAGCGAAGAGTGGTACAGCACAAAGCGGTACTGCAGCAGCATAAAGAAAGAACAGCTCTACTGCGCATTAACGTCTGGAGTGTTTTACGGAGCAGATGAAAGCCTTCGACTAATCACATTTGCCAGGAGCACACTATCTTTCAAGCCATAATATCACATCCGATCTAAGAGGTTTACCTACATAAACAGTATTTCCTCCATTGCCTGGCTAATCGGATACAAACATGTAAATTACTTTGATACAGTCACGCTTGATATGCAAAATCGGATATGTCGCTTTTGGGGAGCTTTTGTCACACTTGCAACAAGAGGAAATGTCATCAAACATTATATTGGTTATGTCTCAGGTGCATAAAAAAAAACCTCCATTTCTCATCCTATTTTGGGATTTTCATAGCTTTCTAACTCGAGCCGATGGAACACAATCTTGCATCTTTGTCACATTCATTACTTGCTACGTAACCCGCAGCAAGCCGATTGTTCAGTAAGCACTACAGTGACACAATAACACACACAAGTGTGTTTTGTGATTCATTTCACCCGGTTTCATCCACGGCAGTTAAGATTCTCATTAATTAGAAGGAGCGACTGAACGGTAAAGACGCTCTTGTTGAATGAACATGAGAAGATTCCTGCCGGAGAACGGCAATGAATCACAAATGGAAGTTTTAATCAGGTTATGCTCACCGAACGCACCTACGAGGCCAGCTTGTGTAACAAATTCACCTGCGTGTTTAATTCAAGAGGTGCGATTGACAAAACAGATGATTGCTTCAAATTTCCATTTGCATGCGTGTCAGTGTAGCTGTCATTCATTATGCAGCAGCGGTTACAGTCACTTTCAATGTGGTTGTTATTCAGCACTATATCTTACAGTAAGTCTAATTAAATCTGCATAAAACTACTCTGAATATGCACTTTGAATTGCAAAATATATTCCGTTGAATATGCAAGAGTACAGCGTTTGTCCTGCAAAATAAATGCAAAATGCTTGCTTCTCATTAAATAAGAGAAATCAGATGGTCCAAAGCAACATAAAGCATTTAGGTCGTTTATCTTTGTGGGAGCCGGAGGTTTGGACGCACGGTAAATATTCAAAAAATATTCATGTGTGCATTGTAAAGAGTGAGGGAGTTCAATGGGGAGAGGCAGCATCCGTATCATGTCAGAGTGAGCCATCTCCCCTGCAGCTATCATTAGACTACAAGCAAGCGTTTGCACCTTCCACCCAGCAAGGAACATGCGATGGCATCATATCATATGCACAACCTCGAACAAAAGGTTACCCGTCAGAGTAGATGTATGGAAAATAAAGCAGTGGAATTGGATGACATAACTTGGAACAAATAACACGGAAAAGTTAAGAAGTACAAAACAGCCATCCATAAATTTACGACATAAGAGGAGAGACTACTTGGATGCTTGGAAGAGAGTGTAAAGCTTAAATGACAAGGTGCTGCAACAAGAAAGGGAAAGCACGGGAGGATAATTGAGGGCACGGGGGTGTGAAAAGCTCCCTGACAAGATTTTTTTTTTTTTGGTTGTTGTTGTTGTTCATTTTAGCTCCATGGCTGTCTCCAGTCCTTACCAACCACACTGAAAAGATAGAGATGCAGTTGCAGCACCTGCAACGACATGTACACACAGGTACTACATTAGGTACTATAATTGGAGTCAGTACCTTGTACGTTACAGCTTGTTATTTTTGGTAGTTATAAAAATGACCAAAAAAAGAAAACCATGTGAAGAGTTCTTGATTGGACCAGAAAAGAAAGCAGTGAATTTCAGTCCTGGTCGTGATAGTAGATTCAGGATTTTATTGATTTACCTATGGTAGAAATTCAGATCTACCTCTGCATGTGCTTTAAATTGTTGGACTTGCCGTACTTGTGTTGACAATGAACACTTCAGCAGTAGCAATGTAAGGTTTCTTTGGAGTGGAAGAGTAGGCGATAAGTCCGGTTGCATGTAAGCACTTAAAAAGCAAACAGGCTCAAGGTAGAGACCGACAATAACTACAATTTATATTGAAATTATCATTCATGTCAAAGAAAAACTGCAATGTTACAATTCAAACAGATTGTTGTTGTTTTCATATCCTTGTTAAACTTCATATATGGAAAACAAATCATTCATTCATTTTCCACCGCTTATCCTCACAGGGGTCGCGAGGGGTACTGGAGCCTATCCCAGCTGTCTTCGGGCAAGAGGCGGATACACCTTGGGCTGGTGGCCAGCCAATCACAGGGCACATATAGACAAACAACCATTCACACTCACATTCATACCTATGGACAATTTGGAGTGGCCAATTAACCTAGCATGTTTTTGGAATGTGGGAGGAAACCGGAGTACCTGGAGAAAAGATGCAAACATGCAAACTCCATGGGTGGAATTGAACTCGGGTCTCCTAGCTGTGAGGCCTGTGTGCTAACCACTTCCGCACCACGCAGCCCACAACACAACATATTTTTACCAAAACAATCTTGTCCAAATCTTGTCCAATTCTGATCCATGCTAACCTCTTTGACATTGTTTACAAGTTTGCAGTTAACTTTGGTTTTGTAAAATCTTACAACACTAAAGACGTGCAATTCTGAAAAAAAATTAATGGCCTGGTTTTCGTATGTTTCATATTCTTCAAACCTGGGGAGAACATGCAAACTCCACACAGAGATGGCCGAGGGTGGGATTGAACTTGGGTTTTCTCGCTGTGCGGTCTGCGCGCTAACCGCTCGAACACCGTGTAGCCTGAAAACAAATCTTACATTGACAAAAAAGCAAATTATTGGAATTGGAATGACATTGCTTTCCATGCAACACATAAAAAAAAATATAAACATTTAGTACTGATACAGATTCTAAGGTACCAGGCATCAGTCCCGTATCGGTTCAAATGTGAAAGGTGCCCATACCTACTCCCAGTGTCACCCCCGCCCTGAGGCAAATCAGCCCTCGAGCCCCTGAAACAAGCTGACAACAGTGGACCTCCTGACACCGATCCATGTTGCCAAGATCCAGCGGCAAAGTCACTAGTTCGATCACCTTCATGAAAGCCAGGACTACAGTCGTAAAACCCCTTAAGTCCAAAGTCAAGTCATGTCAAGTCAGTCAAGACTGAGCTAGCACAGCCTTTGTATGTTCTATGACCTGCAGTACGTTAGCCAATAATTGCATCCTGTTTGGCTTTCACCGCGTCCTGCCACCTTTGCATCTGTAGTGTGTACAGTATCCCGTACGAGGCCTCCTCAAGGCCTCCGCGACAGAGCTGGGCCGCAGCCACAAGCTTCATCATTCTTCTCCAAGCCTGCCACTGCGGTCGTCTGATCAATGATAGCACTAATAATAACTGCCGTGCTGTCACCCCCGTCTCATCATCCCCATCGACACAGCCAGGGGCAGCTCTCTGCAGATTGCCTCTGAAGATTAGGACTCTATTAGACAGGCTATTTACCCACCTTTTACTCCCCTCGGGTCCCCTTCATTTTCTTTGCCTAACCAAAAACACCCCATGGAGGACATTATAACCTTTTTCAAAGGGAGAAATAAATGCTTCATGTATATTTCTCTTGGGGGCAACTGATAAAAACGGGCTCTCGGTTTGTGATTGGCGGTACCCCTGCAGTGAAGCTGGTCTTAGAGGTTTAAGCTTTTTCCACTTAGGGTGCACCATTCATTATCTTGCCAGCTTATACCCCTGTGGCATCATTGACACTTAGTTAAAGGTTAGCTTGGAACAAAACCACTTGCCCTTTTACACTCTGATAAATATGCAGCAGGACACCGCTGTCCAATTTCAGGTGCAAATATATATTTTACACATACTTGCAAAAGAATGGTGAAACTCCGCTTCTCTTCCATCCACCTCACTAGTGGTTCTCAATGGTGTGACAGAAGGAAAGAAGGCCCATTAATCACCTCGACTGGCACCCCGGTGTAGTGTAGCTCTCAGTTATAGCCATCATTAGAACAAGAATGCCTACTGCATCCCAGCCCGCCCCACCATTAGCGCTTCCACATTAATCACATACATGGCTTTGGATGGAGCAAAGGGAGGTCCTCATCCACTCCAGACCGACACAGCAGATGGACTCTACTGGATTCTTCGTAGGCATTGGTGGCTGCCGCATTTGAAATGGATTCTACGTATAGTGGTACCTCGGTTTTTGGTTTTAATTTGTTCCAAATGGTTTGATGAATGCTTTTCTCCGGGTAAAGTTAACTGCAAACTTGTAAACAATGTCAACCCCCGAAAAAGGTTAGCATGGATCAGAATTGGACAAGATTGTTTTGGTAAAAATACGTTGTGTTGTGGGCTGCATGGCGAACGAGTGGTTGGCACGCAGGCCTCACAGCTAGGAGACCCGAGTTCAATTCCACCCATGGAGTTTGCATGTTTGCATCTTTTCTCCGGGTACTCCGGTTTCCTCCCACATTCCAAAAACATGCTAGGTTAATTGGTGACTCCAAATTGTCCATAGATATGAATGTGAGTGTGAATGGTTGTTTGTCTATATGTGCCCTGTGATTGGCTGGCCACCAGTTCAGGGTGTACCCCGCCTCTCGCCCAAAAGACAGCTGGGATAGGCTCCAGCACCCCCGCAACCCTCGTGAGGATAAGCTGTAGAAAATGAATGAACGTTGTGTCGTACATAGCTAGCATCTTTAACACAAGTTCTCATGTCTAAGCTTTTGTGTCGGTAAACTAATAACGTTCAAATTCCTAAAGGGCTAGCTCTTTTGTAAAGAGTTTCTATCGCCTCTTTCTCCCGAAATCATCCATAACAAGCCAATATTCATGCATAGCTGGCTTAAGCACAGCATCCCATTCAATGCAACAATAGGTATTTATATACAAATGATCTATTATGATGATATAATTCCCCTGTCAGTCATATTTCGGAAATAGTGTTTGGAATTTCCAGCGCCAATCTGTCTGGGAGAGAGGAGAGAAATGACTCGGACGAATCTCGTCTCCGGCAGTCTATTATCGGGCCAGCTCTCTCCTGGAGATTTCACCGGTGTGTGACTAGTCCCGATAGACAGAATGGAAAAGCAAAATGTCATATTTCCTCCACCACTCTTTAATTCATGAGTCCTCTGCTTTATCAGACCACTGGAGTCTTGACCTGTTTTACTTTCTGCAGGCGTCCATTGTGTGTGGGTGTTCTTCCTCCCCAAAGACTTCTGTTTTTCCCTTACCTAACACTGTGCGGGCCAAGGGTCCCTCAGTTCTCCCGTGGGACTGATAACACCTCTCACATCCCGAGTCAAGGGGATGGGGTAGGATAAGGCTTTCAGAATTCCGAATTGGTTTTCTTAAATTTGATTAGCATTTCATGCTGTTCCATTTTCTTACTCCGCTCCAAGGGCAAGAAGTGGGATTACGCGGTCTACTTCACACGTGCCTGATGTGCGTAACAACAGTAAAAGTATTGAGCATTTCTTTTCGACTTTAACTCGGAGGAGCAGTACTGTGGGAGACGTTATTTTTCTCTTTGTGGTTTAGATGTGGCAAACCTGGGAGTGAAATACAGGACGTGTTTTTGTAGGCTACATTATACCCGGCAAGAAAAGACAAGAGTGTGTTTGAAATGGGCAGCTGATTGCATATCCAGCCAATTTCCTGGAATGTGAGCTGACTTTGGAGACAGTTGGGGGACGCTCACCCTGATTGCCAGGCAGTCACGAGGCAGCTGTGATGGCAATCAGTTGATTGTGCAAAAAGTTTGGAATTTTGTTCTTTTTCTCACTGAATTTCTCGACATCCTATGAAGGCTTGATGGATTGGGCAGCAGTCGTTGCCGTTTATGTAGTAACTGGTGGTCATTCACCAACAGTTACTACGTAGACTCTAGCACAGGGGTGGGCAAACTACGGCCCGGGGGCCACATGCGGCCCACCAATCGTTTGAATCCGGCCCGCGAGTTGCTTTCTAACTTTTAACATACGTGCATGCTGGCAACATGATGAAGTTGGATGTCTTATTCAGTAAAAAATAAATAATAATAAAAATGAAAATAATTAAAAAAAAAATGTTTTTTTATTTTTTTAAATGTAAAATTAAAGTTTGTAGTTTGATGTGGTCTGATGTTTAAAATGCTGTGGAAAAAAGGCATACGTATATATGGAATATATCTAATAGTCTGACACTTTTACAGATAAAATTATACAAATAAGTAAATTAATTAAATAAAAAATATATCATATAATTGGTATATATAATAAAAATTAATAATAATATAATTATAATATTATATACATATATATAGATTAAATATAATATATAATGTAATAAATAAAATTTGACAACTAATTCAAGGTGGACTGTTAGAATTAGAAGCAAATACAAATCTATACAAATATATATACAAATATACATATGTACAAATATAATATATTAAATATAATAGGTATAATATAATTAATAATTGATAATAATATAATAATATATATTAAATATATCATAAATAAATGAAATTAGACAAATAATTCAAGGTGGACTGTTAGAATTATAAGTGTAAAATAGTGTGTGTTATAAAAAATATATATTCTGGCCCCCCGGACAGTTTTGTTAACTCAGTGCGGCCCACGAGTCCAAAAGTTTGCCCACCCCTGCTCTAGCATCTGTTGCATATTATCTTCATTTTGCAGCACATCTATTGGCGGCACCGCTTCCAGCAGTGGCATCATTAGGCCTATTTTAGATGTTCTTAAGTCACCCTAAATAATTTGATATTTTTTTTATAATTTTTTTTTTTTACCAAAAAATATCTGACAAATTTCATATAATTGAGCAAAAGCAGCCTAATACCAGCCTACTAGTACTACTAGTAGTAGTAGTAATAATCAGAAGAAGAATATGATGATAGTAGTAATAATAGGCTAATTAATAATATAGTAATGATTATTATATGAAGAGCTTGCAACCAAAAGGCGCTAAATCCATTTTGACTGATTTCGAGAACATCAATGATTTTTAACTACGCACATATCAATCTATTTGGTCATCAAGTCTATATTGCAAATGAAAGAGCTATCAATATAGGTCATAAAAATGTATGCTATAAAAATCCTGCACACACCAGGTATTTTATATTTTTTTTTTATTTTTTTTTCGGATTTAGCGCCTTTTGGCTGAAATGATGGATTTAGCGCCTTTTGGCTGAAAAAAATTTGAAGTCACCTTTAACTTCTTCAATGGCATTGTTGTAAAAGAATGTAAGGTGCTTTAATGTGCTATGCTAATAAAATAATTACAACACAGAAGCCATTCTCAACATACAATACAAAATAATTATTATTAATTAAATTAATAAATTTTTTATTAAAAGCAGTGCTCATATTTGACTGCACCATGAAGGTGACAGTGACAAAAATCATCTCATTACAAACTCTTTACATTGTATGTTTTTTAGTACAAGTAAAATAATGTTTCTCATGAAAGTTGGAGGTGTCAAGGTAGAGACATGCCTTTTATGGCGTAAAAAAAACTTCCATGTTACAGAATACTGTAAAAACACAATTTGTGTTCTCCTGAATTGCATAACATACTGTAACTATCATACGTGTACTTAATGTACACAAACAAAACAGGATGCGCACTGATACTGGCTTTCTGTATGTGCAGTGCCAATTGTATTCTTCTCTCTGATTGGTCAGATTATCAATAGATAGGAAACTTGGGCCAATCAGAATAAAGAATAAAGAAAGGGATTTAGCGCCTTTTGGTTGAAATCTGAAATGGAAATAGCGCCTTTTGGTTGAAAGCATACATTTCATATCACTTTTTTTCATATTTTTAAAAATGATTTCAAGACCAAAATATGTGATTTGGATACACATGACAGAGGTCTATTAAACTCATGAAAAACATGCAACTGCCATGTTAATCCAATCTGCTTCCATGTTAATCCAATCCTTCAAAATCAGTAGTCCTGGCTGATGTCACGTTAGCGCTCTTAGTTCTTTCACCAAACAGATTTCAGATTTGCCTCCGATTTGTTGGCCTGCAAGAAGATCAGCATTTTCCCATCCACTGATTGGTTGATCAGAGCAAACAGAGCCAAGTCCAACAAGATGAAGAATCAATATAAACAATGGCTAGGAGACAAAGACTTGGTGTCGGACATTCTTAAAAATCCATCCAACCAAATGATTTAATATGTATGTACAGTATATTCCATTTAGAGACTTTAGAAGTTTTGCTGTATTTTTTAAATGATTAGGATTCAGGCGTGAAAAACAACACAAGGACGAAAAACCAGCTCGCGAGGGATGAGTGATTCGTGGGTCATGTGCATGTGTGCGTACATAACTGACTGCAAATGCAATATTTCTGCTCTATTAATAACTCGACAACATTGCATCACTTAAGGTCTGAATATGATAATGCACAATATGATTTAAGTTGCTCGTTTTGACAGCAGCATGCAGGAGGAATATGGCAGGCGTGAGCTATTATCCAAAACAGACTTCCAATCAATCACATTGAGCTGGGCTTTAAAACTGTAAGATGGTGAATCCATCTTGTCCTTCATTATTGCCTGTCTCCATTTGCCTTGATTGGCCTGGTAAAACTAATGTTGGAAAGAGCCGAGAAAGATTTAGGAATTGGCGGTGAGGAAGGGAAAAAGAGATGCATTGAGAGTCGGGAAACTCAAGGAGGGGAAAAGGTAACACAAAAGGACAGACATTTTTCAGGTCGGCTGATGGAGAATTAAACACTCGGGCAGTGATAATGATCCAGGTTGAGCGCAAGTTCGGCCCTCGTCCAGCCTCCCCTGGTCACCGGGAGGTCAAGCAGGCCACATCCATCAGCGGGGAAACAACGGAGCGACTCCTCGATGGTCTCTTCCCACCCCTTGCAGCCAGGACGGAATGATGACGGCCTTGTCGGGAGATAAAGCCCGATCCATTGGCTTGATTTGTGGGCAGTGGGGCAATTTCAATACCCGTCTGCGCCTTGATAGATGGGGCCCTTGGTTGATAAAGGGCCAATTTGCCATAGGGCCAATAGTGATGAAATTGCAGCAACCGGCATCCATTGCAAAACAAGGCTGAAAGAGAAAGGAGACCTCGTTATGCAAAGTAGAAACAGTCAAAACAAAGTAAGCTGAAGCAGAAGCAATGACTGTCTTTGATTACGACGCCGCATCCTGTTTGGTTAAAACGCTACATGAATAAAAACAACTCAGACGGTGCTGCAGACAGTACTTATGGAATATCAAGCACCCAAATCAATAGGCCCATTTTAACTCAAATAGGGCAATTCACTTCAGCTGCCAGACAGCTTAAATCTCGAGCGGAGTTCACACTGGATAACAGTTGACAACAAGGTGGAGATGCAATAATCTAAAAATCAGTAAACGGAACAGATTTGATGCCCGTTCCATTCTAGCTGTGCTCTGACGGATTGGAAAAACAAATCTGCCCTTTTCTGCCAAAGCACCTGGATCAATCTTTGCAATTGTAAATTACACCAAAAGCACCTGCACACTGGCTGGATTCCCCAGGGAAATGTATAGTCTTTCAGGCTGCATATATATTGTTTCAAATGTACCGAGTCCAGCGCCCAATATTGGATCAAGCCTCAGGGAGCGCCATCTTTCCTCGTTCATTCCCGGAGCGTCTTCATTGTAATTAGGAACGTATTTGCTTCACCTGGGAGGACAAGGAAGCGTAGCAAAACAATTGCGTGTCTCAAGTAAGGTATGCTATTGTGCAAAAGTCCAGAACATACTACATGTATGAATAGAACATCACTGAGGAGAGCATTGTCCACTACATTGTCCACAGAGTTATTCAGGATGTAGTGGCAATTTGACACAAAGTCATCTACTTCCCCAAAAGTAATCAAGACCTTCACTCAGTAACTCTAGGCTTTGCAAGGCTGGCAAGACACGGAGATTTCCTAAAAGCTGGTGGAGCAATTGATGGCAACCATGTCAGAATCAGCGTTATTATTATGTAAAATAAATTGTCCTACAGGCAGTTTCTGCCGCTGCATTGACACGGTCAGTACTTGACTCTGGGGTACTTCGATACAGCCCATCTACCCTCCTCCAGGGATTCCTAAAAGCTGGTGGAGCAATTGATGGCAACCATATCAGAATCAAGACACCAATTGGCTCTACTGATCAGTGCGACCAAAACGGGAAACTGTTTGTATAAATTGTCCTACAGGCAGTTTCTGCCGCTGCATTGACACGGTCAGTACATGACTCTGGGGTACTTCGATACAGCCCATCTACCCTCCTCTAGTGTATTTCATCCTCGCAGACGGACAGATACTCGTACATCCAATGCCCACTCCCTCTCATCACTCCCTATAAGCAGCCAGGGCAAGGTGTGGAAGCCCAACCCTTTAATCAGCATCATTCAAGGGCACACTCCATCAGCTGGAGCTCCACCACACCTCAAATATGTAAACTTTATAGTATCTAGTCACACTGTGACAAGTAATATACAAACAACAACTATATAATACACATTAATGATAGTATCTGGTGATGTAAACAAAGTTATTTTTTGTTTGCGGGTCATAGCAGCATGTGCCATCCTGCACAACATCTGCCGGAGTGCAGGTGACCTCATGGCCTCGGATGATGAGCTGCAGGACGGCATGTCAGAGGAGGAGGGAGAGATGGATTTGGAGGCCATCAGCGGTGCTCTGTGGAGGGACCAGCTGTCTGCGGAGGTATCAGCCCTGCAGGAGGTGCCCCATGATCACGGTCATTGTTGGCAAGTATAATACAGAAAGTAATACATTTTCATGTTATGTAATTAACTGCGATTGGCTGATAACCAGTCCAGGTTGTACCCCCTTTATCCAAAATAACTATTTATTTATAAATGTAACACCATGAAATAGTCACAATTTTTCCTATTTTGAACCTATCTTGTGTGTTTGCGTTAAAACGGCCCTTGAATGCGTAACCTCCTGCATGCTACACGCCACCATGCTGTTTGACTTCCTGTGTTCTTATTATACGGGGAAGATGCATGCCGAGCTCTTATAAAATACACTTCAAAATGCACTAAACATGACCTCTTCTCTTGTGCAGTTGCGTCATCACCCTTTTTTCTTTATCTGTTCAAAACACAACAAAGAATCGGGCGTTCCGGTTGAAAAAAAAACCCATAAATATTAGTATTTATTAATAGTATTTTTTGTTGCTGTGTGACTGTATGACTGACAGAGCCTTGAAAAAGAGGCACATCCCCCAGTGTTCCTAATTTACTGACCCCTTTTTGACTTTGCGCTTAAATAATGTCACCATGGTTACACAAAATATTATCAAATATAAATAGCGCTCTGCGCACCAACAGAACAAATCCAGCAATATAACATGCACGGGGGTTCTTTGCATGGTGTCTTCTGAATTCATTTGTAAAGAAAATTGTAATTGCAATTGACACTGCCAACTAGTGGCCTTCCATGCACAGTGCAGGATTATTTCTTGGCTTTGCATACAGCTAAACTAATACACAAAGACTGCCCGGATTGAATATCTTGTCAAGGAAAAAAAAAGACAAAAGCCAGACGAGAGATGGCAAAAAAAAAAAACAGGCGAGCAGAAGGTGGCAAATGAAAATATAAAACCTGTGATTTCTTTCATCAGATTTGTGCAGACCTCGAGAATATGTCGAGTGCCAAGGCGTATTGGCACGAGAGCCTAAATGTGATTAAGCTAACCCTTGTTCTGATTGCAACACCTGTGCTCATCATGTTGTCGAGTAATAACCCAAAATTCAACATCTCAGGCAGAGATTAGCAATAATCTTATTTCGGCTTCCTGAGTCTCGATTGTACTTGAAAATTGCCCGTGTGTGCACTCCAAAACTGTAAATTAATTTCCATGGATTCCTTTGGAGCAGGCAGCTATTTAGGGCATACACTGAATACTTTGGCACTGAGCAAAATTGGATGTCGTGGAATGATTAATACCCACTGAAACAAATCTCTTGCAGTGAGTTTAACAATATGTTATGTCATCTTCCCAATCATTAGCGGGGATTATTTGAGCCAAAACAGTTAAAGGAGAGAAAAAAGAAGCTGGACTTTTCAGTCCAAGGCTCTCAGTCGGTCGGTCCACATGGCTGACCCGTGTGACATGTTGCATTAACCAGGCCAATCGTGTTTTCATCCTGAAATCTTTCCGATCAATGTTGTTGTAGCTTTTTATGTGCGCACATAAACCGGAACACTAATAAACACGGAATGGCTCACATTCATGACCAGTCACTGCATCAGATGACAACAAGGGCATCTATTTCTGGTGCCAAGCCTGAGGGGGCCATATTTTATTTTACGATGTTCAGGACGGTTTTAGGTTTAAAATGAAGCAGACAGCATTGAGCTGGACTGAAATAGCCCTCGGAACGCACATCGATGTTTTACAGACACATTTCATTTACTTGATATTAAACATCAAACGGGACTCCTCAAGGTGGGATGTGAACATGGACTGTGAATGAGTTGTTAGTAATGTCATCTAGAAAGCGTTATACAGAAATACAGAAAAAAGGATCTCGGTGGATTTGAAAGAAATATTGTACCACGACAATAAATTTGGCAGCACGGTTGGAATTTCTCTGGCCCCCCTCCCCTCACATTCCAAAAGTTGGAGATTCCAAATTTCCCACAGGTGTGAATGTGAGTGTGAATGGTTGTTTGAAAATGCAATCATCCCTTGTTTATCGCAGTTAATCAGCTCCAGACCCAACCGTGATAAGTGAATTTTCAACGCCATTGCTAACCCCCCGCCCCCCCCCCCCTCGCCCCCCATATTGTGATTAGCACCAAAATAATAATCCAACATTTTCTTAATCAGTCTTTGATAATTTTGGTGGAGTTATACTCACAAATCCCAAAAATGGTCCTAGCTAGCAATTTTAATCAGCTCTTCCATTTCCGACAATTCTTGAAAATTAAAAAATAAAGTGTTTCCAACACAAATAAACAGATAAATTCCAACAAAAACATAACCTCCGCTACAAACTGTAAATCAGGGGTCCCAAACACGCGGCCCGTGGGCCAAATGTGGCCTGCAGGACACTAGTTTGAGGCACCTGCCTTGATATGAAAGTTTAATGTTAGTGCGGCCCACGCAAGTTTGATATGGATGCTGTATGGTATCATGTACCCAGAAAAAATGATTACGTTTGATTCATGTTCATGTTAAAGGTTAAATAACTGTTAATAGTTATCCTCCCTATCCGTGTGGAAGTGGTAAGTTTTTGGCTATTTAAGTTTAAAGGAAATAACTTGAAGGCTACCGTTTAGGTCGCTAGCTCTCTAGTTTGCGAGTTAGCATGTGTCTCAAGACCCTGCAGTTGCGCAATATGTTGTAAATAAAAAGAGTATAAATGTGACTATAGTCGTGTTTTGTCATGTCTACAGGGCTCTAATAATGCTTTGTTCATTTTAATCTGAAAAAAAATTGTCTACCCACCAACTATATGTGGTTTCTTAATTTTTATTATTTTTTTATTTTTTTTATTATTTATTATTATATTTATTTATTACTGATTGATTGATTTTCTTCATTTATTTGTAGTTAGATCATTGAAAAGCTGCTTATGGCATTGTAAACATGGGTCCTACCATTATTGGAGCTCCCTGCTTTTTATGTGCTTTATTACCTCTAAATGCAGTCTACACAGGCCAAACCTGTCCTACTGAATCTAAAACTGAGCGTTGACATTAAGTGCTATTGATTGACTGAATAATCAGCGCAATAGGACACACCTGCCAGTCACAATGTATTTAATTCATCACGGTGATTACATTATTGCTAACGCAACAAATCTAATAACAGGCAATATCTCAGTGTGTTATCTTAAAATGAAGCGTTATTATTATGTAAATAGGCGTGAGATGCTGACGTGAGGCCTGTTGGTTGTATAGCAACCAGAATCGGAGTGATTTACCAGCCACAGCATTTGTTCATCATTTTGGAGCGGCCTGCTAATTTCCGGACAGATCGTGGAACTCTAGTGATGTTTACATGGGAAGGGGCGGGTGAGTGAATTTAAATCAAAGCAGGATGTAATCAGCCTGGTAGGGGGGTTGCGCTGCCCCCCTCCAGGGGGTTTAATACTCCATTATTTAAATGAGGGCATATCGATGTGAAAATACGAGGTTAGACAGGGCAATCAAACAGAACATCAGATGGGGGGGGGGGTCATCAGATGTGCTTTATAATTTTCCCCAAATAATGACAATGCATCATGGCGGTGTCCAAACGTTTTCCAGCGAGGGCTGCCCACTGAAAAAGCAACACATGTAGATATGCTAAGCGGAAAAAAACTGCATCTCATCTTAAAGTAAAGTCTCGTTATATCGATATCGGTTAAAACGAATTAGTACTTATTACGATACTATTTTCATTTCCCGGTAAATTTCTAGTCTTTTATGATATAATTAGCTCCGTTAGTACGATACCCGGTTATTATGATAATCCGGTTACTACGATGCCCTTTTCATCTCCCGCCAGCCAATTTGGTCTGCTTATATCGATACAAAAGCAGCTTAAATCAATCTTTGCTTAAGGATTTCAATACCAAAAAAGAACACGGCGAACGGCTGCTTCCAGTCAACTTTATTTTTCACACTTCCACCACCAGAGTGCAGCACACACAGCGGAAAACACCCGTCCCTCGCGCCTACCCCTCCGGGTGGCAACACCTTCCCTATCGATAGTTCCGGAGTGAATTATGTCCCGGTAACCGGTAATCACTACAGCGTAAGTTTATTTTTATTTACTGTAGTACAAAATGTATTGTAGTACAAAAGCATGCTAGATACGCAATCCATGAACTCAAGGAGAAAATTACATGCCATATCAAAGATCCGCCCACTTTTAATGCAGTTCGGCGCAGGATCGGATATATGGATAGTCCGGTTATATCGGTATTTTTTCCGACTCCCGAGAATATCGATATAACGAGACTTTACTGTATTTCGATATTTGTTTGAAAATGGCACCAACCGAGTGCAAGCTAGTTATGGCAGCTCCGAATCTTCTGCTGCGATTTATTTGCGATTTTTATTTACTTTCTTATTGTTTTTTGTGCCATACAGACCCTTTAAGCAAGTGTGCAGCTTTGGAAGTTCATCTACTTACGTTTGTAGCTTGCGTCTTGCTCAATGTTAGCAGTTGCTAACTGAGTTAGCAGTTGCTAACATTGAGCACCCCTTTGCTACGCCGAGCAACTGGACATCCCCACGGACATACGGAGGATGAGATGCTGCATAGCGAGAGTAAATAGTGAAAAGACAGTATAAAGGTTGCTGGATAAAGACGGTATCAACCATGTGTACCGTCTGTTGTCATGGGGAACGTGAAAATGGAAGCGCTAACGGCGCTAACCCGGCTACAGAGAGATTACCGTGACTGCAGTATGAATACACTGATTGAACATTGGATTTAACATTTTCCACTTTTTCCATACTAGGATATACTAGGATACTACTATTTTATTCCATCAGCTGTTTACATTATAATAATGTATTAAAACATTATTATAAATGACTTTTGTGTAAACTCACTGTGTGGAAAAAATATCGGAATATATATCATATATCGATGATAAATCAATATTATATCTTTACTGTTTTTTCATCTCATCTTAACTTTTTCAAAATCTTCATAAATGTTAGATAAATAATTGTGAAATATTGAGACTTTATGCCGATAGTATTTTGGTGTCTTTAGGTTTTAATTTGCTATCTCTTTCTTGTAAAATTTCTTCTGGTATCCTAAAATATTCTTGTGACATAATTACTTTTTCCACAATTTTTAATACATTATGACTTTTTTAATAAATATTTTAATAAATTTTTAATATTTTTCAACTTCATTCTACTGAAATGATGTTCTTTTTCCTCCTAATATTATGACATTACTCTCATAATAATAAGACTTTTAGATTACAAAGAAAGAAACACCTACAGGGCGGAAATGGCCCCCGGGCCAAACTTTGGACACCCCTGATGTATCATCTTAAAACTGGAAGATTGTTGGTATCTTTGTTGATTTTGAGAGTGTGCATCCTGCCAGTGAGAAAATGAGCAGTGCAGGGTTTGCCGCTGCAGCCTCCCTAAAGATTATGTTGGCCACAGAAAGTGATGTTCTTATCTCCCATATTTACTTTACAGGGATAATGAAAAGTGGTGCAGCAGTTGTCCCTCCTGTGCGTTAGACCAGCACAAATGTATAGAAATGCTCAGCAGCCATGTTTAGATTGGGGGGGGGGGGTTCACAATATAAACCAAATCAGTTGCAGACTGTCATCTTGGCCGGGTTGGGGAGTCAGTGGGGCCTTCTGTTCAAAATCTGTGACACGCTGCCACCTATTGAATGCAGTCTACCCTGCAGGATATGCTGAAGAAATCTAATTTCTCTTGCATTTACAGAATGTGTTGTTTCCTGTTTGGAAAGGCGAAAATACACAGTTTAGCTCTGATTTATTACGTGATGCCAACACCCCTTCCCTGTATTTGTTATACTCATACTAATTGGCTTGATACCGTTACACAATTCAACTCCAGTCACTTATGGAACAATATACTGTACCGCAGTCCTGATTCATTAGTATGCTGTGTTAAAGTAGCCAAAGAGTGCAATTAATCTCCATCTATGGTGTAGAGTTGATATCTTCCTCTCTTCATCAGTAAGATGCAATGATTACATTTTTTTGCATGTGATAAGGGAGGTCCGCTTTCCTTCATTATTGAATTAAAAATATACCCGGTGTTGGCTGAAGTGTAATTAAGTTTAATTAGGTTTTCTTCCTAGATGATCATTTCAGATTAAAACATGCAATGCGTTGAATTGGAGTTAATTCATTTTAGGAGTAAATGCTTTAGTCCACTGTAGGGGTGTCCAAACTTTTCCTACCAAGGGCCACATATTGAAAAATGAAAGGATTTCTAGAATAAAACTGCATCTCAGCTCTGTATGGAAGCCTGTTTCCAATATTGGAAGAAAAAAAACAATGCAAAGCCATAATTATGAAGTTAAAAAATAAAATTACAAGATAAAAAGGCATAATTCTGACTATATTGTAAATCTTTTGACTATATCTCATAATTCCAATGGTAACACTTTACCTTTAAAAATCATAGAAGTTATTGAGGAACGAACCCTACCTGATCCTAACCACTACTCATTAGTTCATGAGTTTCTCAGTAACTAATTTAATTTTTACTTTTACCATTTTTACTTTGTAAAATTTTCCAAATATTTAAACTTTTTCCTAATTTTTTTCACAATATTATGACTTTATTCCCATAATATTATACATTTTCCTAACCTAATTCTCCCAAAAAAATTGTCTTTATTCTTGTTATTCTTTAACACTGAGATGCACTAAGTTTAAATTCCTATTGATTTAGGGAGGAGTAGTCGGTCGCAGGCTATGGATCACATTGACACTTTTTATAACTCTATCATATTCCCAGGAGCAAATCACCCGGCAAGTTGACTGTCGGGATTGATGAAGCGCCGCGTTAGTGACTTATCTGCTCCTTCCAGTCATTTTCAGCCACACAAAAACAGATAAATAAAAAAAGGATATCCTGTTCCTCGGATGCTTGGAAGTTTCACGGCTTTTCATGAATCATCATTTCAAGTCTGTGTGTGTGAATGACAGGAAGAAACACTCAGATCTCCTTGGCAAGGCATTGTTTTGGTGCCACTTTATGACTTGTTGGCTTGTTTCAAAAGCATGTCTGTGGATGCATGTGAAGAATTTTCTACACTTGTAATAATTTTTAGTAGAAGATAGGGATTTTCCTCGGAAAATACAGTAATAATACTTAATGAGACAAAACAATCAACATTGGGAACTTCAAACTTCCTGGCAATACTGCGTTCCAGACACGATTATATTTAATGCCACCCACATACACAATTTATAGGACAAGAAACTAGAAATCACAAGTTGTTAAAGCAATGATGATTAATGGCGGGGTACAAATGAACAACAGTCGGTGACCTTTGATGCAACCTTTAAAGAGGACTAACCTTTTCTTTCATGGAAAATTCTCATTCCCTGTTGTCTGCCCATGGAATAACAATAGTGCAAGGTTTTGCCCTCTGAACACCAATAAAGATGCTGATATTTAGTTATCGTCTCCCGATTAGCTTATTCGACAGACAGTCATCACTCAAAATGTGAAGGTTGCAAAATGTTTTGGTCTCACGGACACCACCTTCCTGTTTTGCCATGAGGTTTTTATTCAAGTCCATCGTTTCTCGCCTTCCTTATCAAAATCCTGGCACTTTTATTTTTCTTTGGCTTCATTCTGGGTTATTCTGCAGTGTGATCTAAACAGAAGACACAAAGACACAATGTAGCAGTGAGATCAACACCTTCATGTTTTGCCATGAGTTCATTCTTGAGTTCAATCGTGTTTCTCACCTCATGTTTCGACTTTTCTTTTGATCACAGCGGCAAAATAATCGCAACGATGTCACGTATGTACGTCTTCTTCAGCACATTAGTATTTATGACATGCAATTAAAGATTGCAACAGTAGTCAGAGGAAAAGCACTCGCATGGAGGTCAACAGGAAGCTCGTTAACTGTTGGGAGAACTCGCCGGATTGACACCAAAGCATGTCACGACAAAAAGCCAAAGCAAGGCTGCAAAAGGAGTATTTGCATGAGATTAAAGCGCAGCTGACGGCAAGAGATCACCCCTAAGGAGCAAGTAAAACGTTTTCTGGTATACTGTATATTTTATTAGAATGTTTGCCTTTTCCATGCATTCTTGATTGGATGCCTGCAGGGAGAAGAAAAAAAACAAGTGAAGGAAGCTCGTAGGTGAGCGAGATGAAGGAACCGAGAAGTTCCCTGGAAAGTCAAGAGGTTGTCATCTAGGCAACATCGTTTGTTAGGATGGAGAGAATATGTTCTGAATTAAGTTAACACTTATGATAGACTACTTAGTTCACAACAGATGCCTATAAGAAAATGAAATTGATTTATTTAGGGAAGTAAAAGTGTATCTGTTTGGCCTTTGGGGAGGTGTGATATTCGTAAAAAGAAAATTGAAAAAAGAGGATATGAATGCTATTTTTTAAAAGGGGATTCAATATGTGATGAATTACAAAAACGTTCTTATCCAACGGCTTTTCCTTGCAGGGATCAATACGAAGCCTAGGGGAAATCATTCAAGTAAGGAATTACTGTAGCGGAGACAAAGCGGTGCTAAATAACCCAATATTGTCTAAAAAAAATAAAAAAAAATAACTAGCACCGGTAATGTTTTACAGAGATATAATCCATAATCCAAGTACTGCTTATAAGCAAAAAAAAATGATCTATATATTTTATTGCATTACACACAATACATTGAACAGCCGCTATTCCTTGACTCACTTTGCCATACAAGGCAAGTGTACTGACAAAGTAATTTTATATAATATGGCCCGAGTCTTGTCTTAAGGGGTGTTGTGCACAGCTCAGTTGCCGTGCATTTCAAGCTTTTCACACCTTAATACTTTTTTACTTCCATCAGTATCAGTTTTACCTTAATCTCCACGGAAAGGGGATTTCTTGCTGAATATTTGAACCACACAGGCAGCGTGATTTTCCTGACAGGCTAAATTGAGGGCAATAACTACTGGTACGCAATAACTTCCTGTGAGTTTTTTCCCCTCCAACTCGTGTGGTCGGCGTCATAAGAGAACGGAGAAACGTGGACGTTGTTACCTGTTTTTGATGTCAAATGTTTTATTTATCAGAGTCTGCGGTCTGACAGCGATTAAGATTCATTTAACTAAAATAGTCCAGTCGGAAACGCGTATTTGAAAAATGACGGAACAGTCCGCGTTGTTGCTACGTAAACAATTAGCAGGTAAGTTAGCTAGTGGTGCTACTAGACAAGAGTGACTTAGCTAGGACAATTATGTTGACATTAGATGAAATTAACTCCTGTTTATCAACGGGTAAAAGTGTCCTAGCTTGTTGCTCAATCATTGAAAGTTTGCCTTCACTTGATGCTGTCGTCACATGCATTCAGCTGTGGCAGCAAGCAACACTCCATTTCAACATGACTGTAATTTAAAAATATGAATGTCATATTTCAGAGTTGAACAAAAACCCAGTGGAAGGCTTCTCTGCTGGTCTTGTGGATGACAATGACATCTTTCAGTGGGAAGTGGTCGTCATCGGACCCCAAGACACGCTATTGTAAGCTATCTATGCTCAGCTGTTGACAGTGGACTTGAAGACAAAATGCATACATTCTCTCATTATTTGATAACTTCTGATATGTTTGCAAATTTCAGCGAAGGGGGGTTCTTCAAAGCCACATTATCCTTTCCCCGGGATTATCCTTTAAGGCCTCCCAAAATGAAGTTCGTCACTGAAATCTGGCATCCAAACGGTAACCATTTGTAACCATTCTGAGGTTGAACTTGAATCAATTTTGGTAATGTTTACAATCACACAAAAATTTTAACTTTATTGCTCATTTTGTTTTTTTTACATATTACAACTTTAATATTTCAATTTAATGCAACTAAAATGATACTATTTTTCCTCATACTTGTAATGTTAGTCTTGTAAAATTGCTCAGTTGTCTCATTTTTGTGTGTTTTTTTTTTCCTGCGTGGGTCAAAAAAACAGTTTGGACACCCCTGGTCTTAATAGAAGACTAGTGCCATTGTTTCTCAGTGAATTGATGCATTGGAAAATACTGCCCATAATGTTCCAACTGATAATTGTACATCACACACTCAACCAGAGTTAAAACAGGGTCACAAGTTCCATTTCTGTCTCTATGGTTCTCAGTACATTTTTCTTCTTTACACAAATCCCTGGTATCACACACTTGGAAAATACAAAAATCCATTGCTGTATAGACTTGCTAGTAATCTTTTGTTTGTTCTTTTTTGGGGGCCAGTTGCAAAAAATGGTGACGTGTGCATCTCTATCCTCCATGAACCTGGAGAGGACAAGTTTGGCTACGAGAAACCAGAAGAGCGCTGGCTGCCAATCCACACTGTGGAGACCATCATGATCAGTGTCATCTCCATGTTGGCAGACCCAAATGGAGACTCCCCCGCCAACGTTGACGCGGCGGTGAGTTCTCAAATGTTTCGTACGTTTTTGTTTTTTTTTTTGGGTTGCGGTTGAAATGACCGCCATAATGTTTACCTTGCAGAAAGAGTGGCGTGACGATCCAAAGGGCGTTTTTAAGAAAAAGGTTGCACGTTGTGTGCGAAAAAGTCAAGAGATGGCGTTTGACTGATTTTTTTTATTTTTTGCAATGTAAGTGCAATTTGACACAAGCACGCGCCATTTCTTGTCATCATGGTGTTTCTTTACGTTTCAGTTTGGGGATTGAACAAAAAGCTCAGCCGTGAGGTAGAACAGAGTCCACTACTGACTGACCCATCAATGACAGACTTTGATTGAGGATTCAAGATGCAACAACTCCATGTACATACATCAGATTATTATCCCCTCTCCCTTTTCTAACCAGTTACTTTATATAAACCTATTTATTTTTGGAAGGAGAACCAGTCAAGATGCTTTTGGGGGCGGGTTTACTTCTGCCACACTGAGCCATACAGCCTACAGTGCCTCAATAATTAAAAAAAAAATAACCGAGGGCTTGTTTGTGGGAGGAAAAATAAAGGAAATGCAAACATTAATGCAGGGAAGATGCATCTAGGAGGCATGGTAGCTGTGTCGTACTTCGAAGTGGACAGTTTCTGTATGTGTGAAGAATAAAGTAAACATGGTTCAATATTATGCTTTCAATGCATTTTTTTTAAGTGCATCAGCTTGAAATGTTGACTTGAAATGATCTGCACATAGAAAGTGTCCCATCACAAAAGAAATGTATATACATCCGGCAACATTATTTATACATGGTGCTTTTTCCTCAGCGCACTAAGGACAAATTTAAGAATAGCACAAGTTGTGTTACATAACATGCACAGCAGAAACAAGACGATTGTCCCAGATCCATAACTGCTTTATTGAATTAAGCACCAGCTCAATTTGAACAACGTCCACAGAAAAGCAAGGAGACATCCTTGTGAACTTAGAGTATAAAATTGCACAAAAAAACAGATCCAACCACCCGAAATAAGCGTCCGTCTTGCTGCTTGTTTACTGTCCTGGAGCAGACAGGCTCTTGTTCATGAACTGCTTCTTGACGAAACACATCCACCACTGCAAGACAAATATCTGATAAATGTACAGTATATGTGCAGCTCCTTAACATTGTTGCTGGGGCGGTTGTTCAAGCGTGGTGCTTCAGTGTTGGTCTCGCTGAACAATTACTGACACCTAGTGACCAATGTAGAGTACTACATTCACACGTTGTGGTACTGTATTTGTATTTTAGTGCTTTTAGCCATTTTTATGCTTGACAATGCTTAATTTGGGCAAGAAACTATTTGCTTTAGTCAGCCATGATGAACGTTTGAAAAACCACACTAGAGTGAGGCAGCGATGTTGGAACTGTGATGTAGAGACGGATGACATTCCAGAGAAAAACGACAGAGAAAATGTGTCTTTGTGTGTGAAGTGGACTGACCTTGCTGGGTTTATCTGTCTGGGGGTCGAACACGCGGTCACATAGCCTCAAGCCAGTCTCCTGTCTGATCTGCTGGAGGTACAACCTCATGGTATCTGGACAAGGTCGCAAGACGATGTTATTTATCACTTGCTTTTGATCAATTGTATGGGATGCCCTGTTTTTTTGTTTATTTACCACAAAGGATGATTAACAAATAATTGATTGGGTTAATATGGCATTTTTCTCAACACATTATTCTGTCACTCCACAGTCATTGGAGCCAACCTTCCAATTATTGGACACCCCCGCTCCACCTCCCGAGTCACTGCTTGTTATATGCATCTTTAGCGAGGGAGCATAAATACATGACATGCAACCGTGTTGCTCAGCTTGTGTGAATACTTCGTTAAATTTAATGATGTCACCCTCACCTTCCTCCTGCTTGTTAGCCGGCTTGGCGTACATGGCGTTGAGCGGGAAGCCGGGCTCTCCTGGAATGGGAAAGTTTGTGATGCCCAGCGTGTACATCTCCTTCTCCCCTTGGCCCCTGGAGCTGCACTGCAAAGTCAAACATGCCGAGCGGGGATGACCGACATGACAAGCTGATTGTACGAATTTAATTTTATAAATAAAAGTTTTGTTTTAGCACGGTGTGGCACGTTTAAAGACAAAAAATGCTAATGAAAATATGTAATCAGAGGCTCCACACAAGGTGACCAATTGAAGACACTATCATTTACCTTTTGCAGCTTCTTTAGACACTCTGAAATGTAGAGTGTGATGTAGATCAGTGTCCTGTCTGCCTCATTCTGAAATAGACATAACACACAAATTAAACAAACTAAGAATTTTATGACGCAGTCAGATGTTTCTGCACAACGACAGGCTGCACTGTTTGAGCAATTGGAGGAAGCAAGCAGGGACATGTAAAGGAATGAAGTGTACAGCTACTTTACCACAGAATGTAGTAGTTGAAGGTATCCGTACACTGCTCAGGCGATATCTTACCTTGATTTCATAGTTCTTAAAGAAAACATTGGCCTTGAAGTAGTAGATGGCCTCATCAATTATGTCTGAGTCGATTCCTGCAAGGGGGAAAAAACGTGTCCTGACGCATCACATTCTTCTACTACAGCAAAAACACAACATTATGAGGAACAAGCTTAGCTAAAAGTAGAATATGACTGTCCAATGATGATCAAAGTAGACAATACAATGTTCTGTATGGACGAGGGTTCACAGTTGGGTTACAATATTATGATAACACTGATTCATCATAATATTGTAATTATTGTGCCTGATAATTCAAACTGCAATGTCCTTTTTGTTGTTTAATTATAGGCCGGAAGTAAATTCCAGAAACAGGAAACGACTAGCAAGCAGTTACGTGTCATCAAAGAAGGTGTGCAAACGACGCCAGTTAACGTTGTTGAAAGCAGAGTTAAAAGGTACTAACCGTCTCCTCTCGCCGGTCCCTTAAACTGAGTTTTCAGGGGGAGTAAAGCCATGTTCCCCACTGTTCTGGTGTTCTCCTCCTGCATGGTTGAGTGATACGCCTGACGAGAGAGGTTCAACAAAGCTGTTGACATATTCAACTCAGCGTCTTCTCGACGTATCGCATTTGATCTACGATTAAACTGTGCAGAAATAAGCGTAGAAAGACATTTAACTTCGGCAGTGACACGCCATTTCATTTATGAGCGAATGCTAACCCTGCTAGCCACCGATGCTAACGACAGCAACGCTAACTCGGCGGTCTTTGGGACATTCTTAGTTATTAATATTGATTATTGAGGCTTGGCTTCACCAAGGGGAAAAACGCTACTTACCGGCATGTTGGGTGATAAATGAGCAATTCAACTGCTCTACGAGAATTATTAGCACCGTCTGATGCTACTTCCGTCTGTCCCACCCTTCTATTGAAACAGGAAGAGGCCACAAGCACTTTGGAAAATGGCCTTAAGAGGGCGCCAACACATTCTTTAAACACGAGTAATTTATTAGTCAAATAATAGTTTTTACAAGGTATTTCTAAACGTATCATATATGATACCACAAAGTGTATATTAACAGCAGAAACACAAACTGGCTACGGTTCATTTTGTGTCACAGCAACCATGGTGCATTCAGGGACTATCATACAAAGTGCTAAATGTTTTATGCACTGTTCCATAAGCACGCCATGCCTCGGAGGGTTTATAGTGGGGTATCAGAACTGTAGGGCACATCACAGAGTGTCACTTATTTCAAACAGCGGAACATCGCATTCATGATAAAAACATTTATTGACAAAACTCCACTTCATCCGGTATCGATATTTACAACTGTACATTTCTCAACTGTCCACATTTCCTTGGAAGAAGTCATCATAATTTGTGTTATCTGCCTCTTCGTCGGGCTCCTGTCAAACAGAAAAGGATCAGAAAAGTCAATGGATGTGCGGCTACATTGACTCCACCCAAAACTTGCGTATTTAGCTTCATACCTTTGACTCCTTCACCTCCAGGTCCTCCCCATATTGTATAGAGAAGTCGATGTGCTGCTGAACTATGTTGATGCCTTCCTCGTCTGTGCGGTCAAATGGCATAAATCTCACCATGCTGTAGTCATCAATCTGAAAACACAAACACGGAAAACAATAACCAGAGAGCATCTTCTGTAGTAATGATGATAGGGACTCGGTTTTTTGCATCTCATCTTTCACACATGAACGGTGGTAATGTGTATCAGATAAACTGCTCTTACCAGCTCACAGATAGCTTTGGTCAGCTTCTGGAACTTTTTGCTTCGTAGGGTGCCGGAGTTGTCCTCCATCATGGAGTACATATCTGGATCAAGGTACCTAGGAAAACCGGAAAGCAGCATTTAAGAAACAAGCTTTTTAAAGGACATGCTTTATGTTTTGAGGTAACCAGGACACTACCAGCACAGATTTGATCGACATTGGGAGGGCAAAAGAGAAGTGTACATCTCGAGAGGGTGGAGGAAATAAATGGATACATAATATATTGTAATATACTGTCAACAATAATATACAAAATATTTTTGTAATGCTTGTAACATATTAATTATAATTATACATGATAAGTCGTAATAGTTTCCTGCGGTGACATCCTGACTAGAAACTGGGGAAATTCACTTCAAAGCAAACAAAAACCTACGAAAAAGAATTTACTTTTCAATTTCTTTCTTGGCTTTGGCACTGAGTAGATCCATTTTGGTCATAATGTTTATTTGGGGAATCTCCAACGACACCATAGCACTCAGGGCCGCCATGACTCCTGAGACAAACTGCAGGCAGAAAGGGGAAATATATCTTTAGACGTTTTACACTACACACATGTAAAAAGGTGAATTTCATGCAAGAAAAAGAAGAAGCGTAACCTTAAAAGACTCCACCATGAACTGGGAGTCGACCAGGAAGACACCGCACACCCGAAACTCCCACTGCTGGAGCTGATCCACCAGCTGCCTCATGACGGGAAGGTGAGTGTACAGCTCAATCTGACCTGCAGAAGCGGGACAATTCTCATTACGGGTGCTGCTTGCATCGTCTGGTTACCGTTGCCTATGTTGACATCATATCCCGTGTTGGGATCCTCTTGTCAGTCTCGACAAAACATTTACCTGGACAGTCAAACAGGATGTAGTCATCCTCCACGTGACCCAAGCATTCTTCCAGCCAGTCAAAGTTGTTGGCAAAGTACTCCATGCAGAAGACAAGACCGCCGTTGGGGCCAAACCTGAGAGAGCCATCCTCCATCACGTCGTCCACCTGGATGAGTTCACGGATGTCTGAGAACACGGGTGCGAGGGTGAAAACGGTGAAATAAATCGGGATTCTGGACACGAGAAACCAGGTAGATGATCATCACTTCCTACTCACCTGCCATGACAGGGTAGTCAAAATGCTCAGCTGCGGGGTCCAGATTGACCACTTGAACCGAGCGGTTCAAAGCCTCAAAATGTTCGATCATTGTAGCGCAGTAGGTGCTCTAGGTTGGAGGACAAAGCACACCACCGATGAGCTGTGAAGTTTGTTGTTGGCTACATTAGCTAAGCAGCTAATGTAAAGATACTGTCTTCACCCTATGCCACCATTAAAGCCCACAAGCGCTTCATAACTCACCTTTCCGCTGCCGGCTGGGCCCATCACAATCTGGGCATAGCGAGGCATTTTGCCACAAAGCAACAATTATGTTTGTTGACAGAAAACTATCCCCTTGTTTGTGACGGCAGCATGTTTCTGTAACGAGACCGGATACTTCTTCGCGACTTTTTTTTTGCTACATTGACACTGCTGTTGAGTCTATCTACTGCTACCTATCGAGCACGATGTGAACTACAACTACGGTCACAGCACAAAGGCTTATCACCAAAGATGTTATTAGATTAAGAGTGTGTACTTCGATTCGAGAGCGATAACGTAGCCCCAGTAACATTGTTTTGTGAAAACATAAAAAATTCATCTTAGTGGTGAAAACGTCAAGAATTTCAGCTTAAAATAAAACATTATCATCTCACACACAATATTTAAAAGTGTTTATTGTCAATTCACCATATATCAAGGAGCATCCGCTGTGCAATTAAATTAAACAGTGAGGAGAAAAGAATGAATGAGTATAAATAGGGAGTATAAAAGTGTAAAAGAAGTAGGTGTAAGTACAGGACATTTTAAATATAAAAAGAGTGTATATCAACTAAATTAGAACAAATGAGCACATGCCTGATTAATAAACATGCATGCCCGCCCCCTTCAAACTAAATAATTATTCCAAAAAATATTTACAATATATTCATATCAACAAACGTTGCCACTGCATTATCTATATTTTCCAATGGATTATTGTTAGCCGTTAGCATGAAAGCTGGCTGGTGAAGCTCTCTGGTAATACTCAAGACGCTTGACAACGACGCGATGGGAAACTCGATTCCTTTGTACTGACTCGATTTTTAGGAATCACTCAATTGGTTACTCAATTCACTAGAGTAGTCGTCACAAAGCGAGGTGAGCACCCGGAATTCAGTGAAATTCAAGTTTTCGTCGAGTACATTTGAAACGTTTGCTAAAAACTAGAACATTTTGGAAATTAATTAAAAATCCGAGCTTCTTAAAAAAGTTTACACCAGCAGCACCCCACCAGTAAAAACTCGGTACTTTTGAACAACTCGTTCATGACTCGCGCATCTCGAGAAGCAAAACAGTAGCTAGCTAGCAAGTTATGGCTTCCTTACGCTAACGCCAAACGAAATACATTACGTGAAATGTCAACTGCTTAGGTTACGGTGACTTCTGCTAAGTTAAGGTACGAGCACAATGCCCAATTGTACATTAACGTCATAACGGACCGAATTTACAACACAGCAATGTCTAATAATCCCGGAAAGTAACGTCACTGTCAACCGACTCCTGTGATAGTTTGTGACTAAAAGGTGAGTCGACTACTATGAATGCATTCCAGGTGTATTTTATACGCTGTATTCGCGAGACCGTAATAACCGACGATGAAAAATGAAAGGTCCATGTTAACATATACTGTGGTATGCCCATTTTAGCCAGTATTGGAGGTAATGAATTGGTTATGAGCGTGGGGCGATGGAGGACAATCAATGTGGGGACGTGGACTACCTGATCCAAGATGAAGACACCTTCATAGAAGGTGTCAGCAACCAGGTTTTATTTGCTGTGGTGCTCACCATCACCTTCCTGGCAGGGATCCTAACGCTACTGTGCAGGTAAGCACACATAGGAAAGCATATGCAACGTCAGTTGGATTACCGGGCAACAAAGTGTTGAGTTTTGCACTTTGATGTTTCAGAGAAGATCATCAGAACATCCATCCTGAGAATCAGGAGCATGTCCGGGCTGTCCGACAGCAGCTGCAGACAGAACAGGTAAAATATAAGAATGATAACATATAAACTATGTTAATATTTGTAAGATCTTCATATATTTGAGTGTTTTTATTGATTTTTTTCTGTATTTCAGGAGGAAAATCCTCAGCCGGAGGCCAGGCAGCAGTATTACACGGACATGTCCTGCCCCGTGTGTTTACAACAGGCCGTGCTGCCTGTCGAAACAAATTGTGGTCATCTTTTCTGTGGTAAGAATGTGTGGTATTCATCACACAAACATTTTTAATTGAATATATTTGTTTTTCCATTGCATGACCTCATTCAATTCAAAAAATGAAAAAAAAATGGAAAAAAACACATTTCTATATTCTATATTTTTAAAGGTTGTTCTTAAGTGCCTGTCTCTAAAAGACTTTGTCAAAATGACTTCAATAGTTATTTCCATTTCTATTTAGTGATCACTTAGCCTTGTTATTATTCAATGCAATTGTCTTTCTCCTCATCTCCTCACGCATAGGTTCATGTATTATAGCCTACTGGAGGTATGGCACCTGGTTGGGTGCCATTAACTGCCCCATATGCAGACAAATGGTGAGAATTGTCATTCATATTGACTCTTATTGTTGCTTTGTGCAGATATTTTATTATATCTGCATTAAATTGCATTATATATATATTTTTTTATAGTAATACATTTTGTTGTCAGATTACATTTTTTAAACCTTTTTTCAGGTCACGTTGCTCTTTCCGCTTTTCCATGAGCACACCACGCCTCAGAGGGTCCAGGATGGCGTCGCAGAACCTCAACTCGTCTTGAGAGACATCACCGATTACAACCGACGCTTCTCAGGCCAGCCCAGATCTGTGAGTATTCTGTCGCAAAATATACAGAAAGGCTGCAGTATGCGCAGAACAGGAAAATACGTAAGCTTCTAAGGGCAAAATGACAGTTCAGTGAACATTATAGGATGAAATACGCATGTGTTCAATAAAGGGGGCGATAAACAGATATGTAATTATGAGCAATGTGCGTATGTAACAGAATCCAGCTAGCTTAAATCTCGCTCCCTGATAACCTTCTGGGTGAGGATGTGTGGATCAAGGGGGAACTGTGTGGATTTTTTTCTTTAAACAAACAAAGGTGGTGCCGGATTTATCTGTGGCGGTCCACCTCAAGTAAATGTAGTGAAGAGTGATTTCACCTCCAGATTTCTTCTTGAATGAAAAGGTAAAAGTCTAAAACATTATAGTCTCACAGAGTTTATTTCTCTCGTCTATCAGCTGATGGACAGGCTACGAGACGTACCCACCCTCCTCCGCCATGCCTTTAGGGAGATGTTCTCCATGGGTGGCCTCTTCTGGATGTTCCGCATCCGGATTCTCCTCTGCCTGGTGGGAGCCCTCACCTACCTGGCCTCGCCCCTAGACATCCTCCCCGAGGCGCTTTTCGGCCTGCTGGGATTCATGGACGACTTCTTCGTCATCCTGCTCCTCTTTGTTTACATCTCCATCATGTACAGGGAGATGGTCACACAGAGACTGAACGGCTAGGGCGGCAAGGCCTATGCTTTCTCCAACGCTTGTTTACACTGGAGGTATGTGGTGGATTACCAAAGGAAAGTTGAGCAAAACTGCTTGTTTACGCCATTCATTTGGAAGGAAAAGTTGGCTTTGTACAGAACATACAAGTAATACTTCATCCACTCACATGGGGCAATGCAACCAAGAATGGAGGGTGCACCACTGCTTAAAGTAACAGTTGGGGTAAGACTACCAGGTATGTATTAGAGGTGGAGGGAGTTTATTTGTACAAATGCATCTTACAGTTCCAGTATTTATTTTCGTTCTTTTCCCACAAGTAGTGATATGTAATTCGGCGTCAGTCAAACGTCTGGAGACATTTGCTCATGCTGTTGAATGAGAGTGCATCCATATTTTTGACTGGTACTGTATATTACAGTGGGCACTGTTATATGATTATACCGCTATGTTGCGATGATTTAGCAGTGTCCTAACATCAACCATATTTGCCCGAGGACCACCGCTCTTTTAATTTGGGGCCATCGGTAAAGCAACCCTGCTTCACACCAGGGAAACGGAAGCGTTTCTTTGAGGTGAGGTATTTAATTTTTGGAGCAAAGGCCAATATTGAAAGAGTTATGTATTACCATGCATCATACAAAATATTTGTATTTTGTGATGGGGCCTTCTTTACTGTAAGTGGCTGTGGTGCACAAATTCCCCTTTCCATTACACATGTCGTTCTGTGGATCTTACAACCTGCTAGCCAATGATATTTGGTAATCATTTAGGTTGAATGATCATGCAGGACAACAACACATAATTCTTGATTCTGTCATTTGATGTTTTATTTTTGTGTGGCTGTGAACTGATGATAATGCAAGGCACTCTATTTGGCACCCTGGGCTGGAGAAATAAATCTGACGCTTGAGCAATGTGCAAACAATGATGTGATTTTTTTTTAAATTAGTATTTTCAAGTAGGTCTGAGTATAACGATTCTCATTATTCAATCTTTATTTGAAGACAAAATAGTTCCAAACACTGGTTATCAACAATCTAGGGGCCACAATTAATTATTTTTATTTTCATAGTAGATTAATCTGAAGCACTGAACACAAAATGCAGTTTTAATATGAAACCTTTTATTATTAAGGGAGAAAAAAAATCCCAAACTACAGAAAAATTAACATCATACCAATAGTAAAATATGGTGGTGGTAGTGTGATGGTTTACATTTATTATTGTATCAGATTTGATAGATCTGATATTTAGTATCAGAGTGCTTATTTTTTTTGGAAACATTTATTTAGCATCTGATTTATCGGTCAGGCACTAGTAGACATCTTTTATTCTTGGATCCTAAAGTTAGTGGGAGGCCATGGGGGGTCAGGACCCCAAGGTCGGAAATGGCTCCTGAAACTTTATCCATGCCATTTGCTTTTCTGGAATTCTATCTGCTGACTGAGCATCTACTTTTCATGGATAGCAAGAGGAAGATTCAACATAAAACCATATATGCTATACCTCTCTGTCGCTGGGGAACCCGCCCTCTTGCTTGTCTTACTAGTAACAACCAAAAGAGAAAGTGACTCAACAGCTGGAAACTAGTTTGACAAGAGTCAATACTATGATTGTAATGCGTTTGCGTAATCACAATTCACCATCAGTGACAGCAGTGACTAATGTTGCGATCAGCAGTTGTGAAATACAGTACATGCAATACATGAACTACTCTTTTTTTTTTTAACCACTTGTATAGTGGAGAGTGTGAGAAAATGCGTCTGGTAGGTTCATGGGGGTTGTTTACACCTGTATATACGCCTGATGAACAGTGGTACTCAAAAGTTTGGAGGCGCTTATTCATGCTGCTGATGCTGAACTGTGCATGGGTCTTCACAGTGTGGCCCAGGGGCCATTTGTGACCCATTGCTAATTTTTTATGAGCCCACGGCCCATTGCAGATGTACAATTCAACAAAAAAAGCAAGAATTTGAAAACAAAATAGAGCAAAAAAAAAAGCACATAATGTAAAAGGATAAAGCTGAAGTGTTAATGGGCAATAACAACAACAATGTCATTTTTTTAAGTATGCAGAGTTTGGACATCCCTCATTTAAGTAAAACCTTGTCATCTAAAAAAAAATCCAGATCAGTGGAATTATTGTATTACTGACAATTTGCTTATTTTGTGTGGGAGTTTTACAGTATCAGGTCGAGTTTGTAGACTCCGCCCACCCAGCCCGCCTCTGGCAGACGCCGGTGTAGGATTGCGAGACACCCAGCCAGAGAGATCTGGGAGCGTCTGGGGTTGCTAGCAACTTTAGGCTATATTCATCACTTATATTCTACTACGACTTTTCGTAACAATGACTACATCGGGGTCGCTGGATCGGATGGAACTCTGTGAAAGCCTTCTGACATGGGTAAATCATCGAACACAATGCGCGTGTGTTTTTTTCCGCCGCCGCTACTGGCTAGCAAGCTAGCTAGCGCCAGTGCTAGCTTGGTGAGCTAACAGGGGAAGGCTAGGTTTCCGCTGCAGGAAAATGACATGAGCTCACGTCGCTTACGTATGCAGGCCAGCTGTTGGCTGCTTTAGCTGCTGATGTGTTGTTTGCTAGCCGTCTAATCTAGCAAGACTTATCATTTGGACAACCGATATTCGACTAGATCGACATTGTTTATGGATGTCAGGCAGTTTTGGGTCAAGAGGTTCATATTGGAAGAGTATTTTCTATTCGGGGTTGAGTGAGCGTTGACTGATGCTTTTGCTGTCTTTGTGTCTCAATTTGACTTATTTGCTCTCTCCGTATGAGCTTACCAGTCAAATGTTCTCTTTTGCTTACAGAGCAGGGAGAAACATCCATAAAGCATCATGTGCTACTGTCTTTATTTACCTAACTGAATAGCTCAAATGTGTTTATACACAAATGTCAATGCTCTCGGATTATGTGAGCTGTTGTTATATGCATCATAACCTCTCCGTCTGTATAGGGAATGCCACTGCATACATAACAAATCTTTGCTAGGGAGTGTAAACAAACGTGAAATGGCATGTTGAGGAAACTCTTCTTTCTGTCATACACTGGCTGCAGTGTAAACAGAAAATATATAGTTTAAAAAGTATGGTAATAAAAAGAAATAACAGTCATAAATAAACAGACTTAATTACTTTAACCCCTGTGGTTGTCTGTCATATTGGAAGGGGCGTTGCAAAGGAAGGAGAGACGCACTTATTGAGAGGAGGCTGTCTCAATGTGACCACTCGCTGCTTAGTTTACACTATTTTATAGTCATCAATTAATTGTTGCAGCTCTGCATTTGGCCAAAGGAAACATACTCAGTTCAAACAAACCAAAGGGTGCTACCCTCCGTGACTAAAAGGTCAGCTAAAAGTGACTTGGCATCAGGGCCATGTTGGTGCACATGTAGATTTCAGTGCCACTGGGACCAGTCCAAGGACTGTGCTGCACCTTTAGGTTAAACTTACATTGTCATGCGAGTCACAGGCTCTTTACAGCTGATGTTGTTATGCCATTGGCATTCATGTACAGTAACAATAGTAACACAAACTCACTCTATAATAGCCTTCATTTTAGTCTTGGGCAAACATTCCTCGCATACCTGTGAACTATGAAGTCACATGTTGGTTGAACTACAGCTTCAATGTCAGAGATCGCTTACCAATACTTATGAAATGACTATGCAGCTAATCGCCAAGCAACATTGATAGCTTTCAGCTTGTGGGTATCATGTACCACAAGTTTTTTTTTTTCTAATATGCATGATAAACCAATATAAAAGTAGATTTGCATATATACACTGCAACAGGATTAGTTAATACTGTACATGTCTTAAGAATACATAATTGTCTATTATTCAAATCGCTAGTATTTGGAATTATTGCTCTTTAACTTTTATATTTGTTTTTATAAGCACAATTAAATTTTTTGTTATGTTTGTGTTTTTGTCGTAGGTTCAAACATTCGGTGTGGAGGCTCCATGCAAGACAGTGGAGGACCTGACGAGTGGTATCGTCATGGCTCAAGCCCTACAGAAAATGTAAGTTGTGATTATTAACTGAATTGGATGGACATTTAGAGATGCAGGCATAACGTGCAGACCCGCTCGAAAAAGATGTCTCAGAGTTGGCGCATAATAGAATAAAAGGATGGCAAAAGTGATTGGTCTTCATGACAAACTTTTTAAAAATCTTTTTAATATCTTTTCAGAGATGAAGTGTATTTCAGTGATGCGTGGATTAGTAGAATCAAGCCAGACGTGGGTGACAACTGGAGGTTAAAGGTAAGAATATGTGTGTTGGAGGCGGTATAAGTCATGGTATTTTTTTGTATTCATTTAATGTACGGAGCAGATATCTACATAAAGTTTTACATGTTTCAGGTCAGCAATCTCAAGAAAATCCTCAAAGGCATCCTTGACTATAACCAAGAGGTAAGACGATGTGTTTCATTCATTCACTCACACAAGAGCACAAGATGTTCATGATGGTTTTTTTGTCCTTGTCAAGATCCTAGGCCAACACATAAACGACTTCACACTGCCTGACATCAACCTTATCGGAGAGCACTCTGACGCAGCGGAACTTGGGAGGATGCTTCAGCTCATTCTGGGCTGTGCTGTCAACTGTGAACAGAAACAAGGTGCACGTCATATGTACTGTATATGGAGTAATGTGTGTCTGTGTTTCTTAAATCTAATTTCATACCCGTGTTTCATGTTCTAACTGACGGTAAATGTTTTTCTATGCTTCTAGAATACATCCAAACTATCATGATGATGGAGGAATCAGTCCAGCATGTCGTCATGACAGCCATTCAAGAGGTACATGATCAAGCGTAATGAGATTTGCATTCTGTATTATGTATTCTTATTATTGTTATTGTAAGTTATCATACCGTTGTGTCATAACACAACACTTTTTTTGGTGCCCAACAGTTGATGAGTAAAGAAACTCCAGTGATGGGAGGTAACGACTCCTATGTGGATCTGGACAGACAGGTATTGAAGAATGGTTTCCATATTATAGTAATATTATGATTTTATTCCCATATTATTTTGGCTTTATTTTCATACCACTAATACAACTTTACCGCCCCCAAATCACGATAGCAAGACTTAAAAAAATATATATTTTTGTATTTTTTCTTTAATATTTCAACTCCATTTTGCCTTATAATTTTAAGAGTTCATTCACTCATTCATTTTCTACCGCTTATCCTCACGAGGGTGGCGGGGTGCTGGAGCCTATTCCAGCTGTCTTCGGCCGAGAGGCGGGCTACACCCTGGACTGGTGGCCAGCCAGTCACAGGGCACATATAGACAAACAACCATTCACACTCACATTCATACCTATGGACAATTTGGAGTCGCCAATTAACCTAGCATGTTTTTGGAATGTGGGAGGAAACCGGAGTATCCGGAGAAAACCCACGCATGCACGGTGAGAACATGCAAACTCCACACAGAGATGGCCGAGGGTGGATTTTAATTTAATTAAGTTAATTTTTTTTTTTAATTTTTAAGTTAATTTTCATAAAATTGCTACTAAAGTATATTTTTTGCTGCACTTTGGACACAACAAGTTCAGATAAACTGCTTGAAATTCGAACAGTTTGGTACTCAGCAAATAACTGGAAAAATTATGCCCAAAAGGATTCAAATGTTGGTCAAATTTTGAGTTAACATAAATGAAATTATGATTTTAATGACTATATATATATATTTGTTTGAAAATATCAGCTGAAGAAGACCACAGAGGAGCTAAACGAAGCTTTGGCCACAAAGGAGGAGATTGCCCAGAGGTGCCGAGAGCTTGACATGCAGGTACATTTCATACAGTTGGAATCCTGAATTATTTGAAGGTCTTTTACAGTTCATGTTTTTACATCACTATAAGGTGAGAAGGTGTTTTTTTCCAGATCCAGTCTGCAGTAAAAGTATTTTCTTCTTGTTTTATTGCAGTATGTTGTAATTGACTGAGTATATTCACTAGCTTTCCAATTTCTCATGATTCTTTTTTTTTATTCAAATTTGGCTTCAATGTGTATCATCATGACTGATGATCAAAATGGACTTCTTGCCTGCATTCTCTGCCTGCTCCAAATATTGGTTTTTGAGGCATTATTTAATTTCCTCTGTCTGTTTCCTCCAATTTCCTGACTTTTGCAATACTTTGTGCCTCGCTTTAAAGGCCCTCCATGTCCAAGAGGAGCGTGATAGACTGAGGTTAGACTTTAATGAGCTAGAAGAGAGGGTAAATTCAAACTTTCTTCCGCCCCCTTTTTTCCATCCATTTTGTGTGTTGTGTCTAAAAAAAGAAGAAAAAAGTCTTGCAGTATTTTTCCGTTTGCTTGCATCAAATTAATCCTCTCCTGTGTTCTACATGTATGTGTACACGTTTGTGCACAAGTATTTGTGCACAAGTCTACACTTGCTTGAGGGTACACTGCCCACAACTGCAGATTTGTGTCAGGTGTCAGCCCTCCACTACTACCAATCTCCTGTCTATTTGCCTGGTGTGTTTCACGCATTCCCACAGCAATAGTATGTAGAGAACACAGCTTTAGGGACCGGGCATAGGTTTGAATGGAACCTTGTAGGCACGCTCATCTCCACATGAACACAGGTTATTTTTTTAATGACTAAAAAAAAAAATGTTAAAGCCACATCACATCACTTTGTAAGCTCGGCTCCTTTTTTCCTGACATGATGTGAATTGGTGACGTGCCAATCAATGGTGAGTGACGTTTCAACATGCTTCTTGGGTTTCAGCTCAAATGCACTGTCCACGCAGTTAGAGCACCTCTCCAATGCTGTTGATATTTTTCCACTTCGTATCCACCTTGAAAGTTTTTAGCATGTTCTAAACATTCAGATGTTTGGAATGCACTCAGAATGCAGTCTGAATTTTTAGAATGCACTTTGAGTAATAAACCACACATTTTCATTCAGACTATTTTATTTATGCATATCAAATATATTCATAAAGATACCTGTGTTCACGTGGACATAGCCTTAAATACAACAACATCTATATTTGACGATGTGCAGCACCATTAGTCATGAGCTAAAAACAGGATGCAGCTTTTGCTTTGCTTGGCGTGGAGTTTGATACCCTGTCTATCACACAGAGAGGACAACATCAAACCATACAGTATGGAGCCCTCTTTGTTGGTTTGCCTGTTGAGGATTTGCATTTGTGCGTTTGCCTTATTACTACAACTAAATTGCACTCATTGTTAATTGTAATAATGCACTGACTGATGTGTAGACGCACGTGTTATCTACCACTGATTTATTTGGATGCATTGGTGTCGCCACAGGTCGCAGCCTTGCAAGAGGAGAAAAGCAGTTTGCTAGCTGAAAACCAAGTTTTAATGGAGCGACTCAACCAGTCCGACTCCATCGAGGACATAAACAGCCCGGCTGGCCGCCGACACCTCCAGCTGCAGACACAATTGGAGCAGCTCCAGGAAGAAAGCTTCAGGTGTGGAAGTACTACAAAGAGTGTTGCTGGTGTCACCCTTGCTAATTTGTAAGGTGATGCTGTTTCCAGGTTGGAAGCGGCAAAAGACGACTACCGAATCCGTTGCGAGGAGCTTGAAAAAGAACTGTTAGATGTAAAGTCGCAAAACGAGGAGCTCACATCTTTGGCAGATGAAGCCCAGTCTCTCAAGGATGAAATGGATGTACTCAGGTAATTCCATGTATTCCTACCACGTTATTCATATCATACAGTATGCCTTGTCTAATATGAGCTGAAAACCAGTTAGTCTTACACTGAATACCTGATGGATAGTACGTCAATTGTTTTCCAACCAGGCATTCATCCGACAAAGTGTCAAAGCTTGAGGGCACCGTGGAACACTACAAGAAGAAACTGGAGGACATGGGACTTCTCCGAAGACAGGTACGTAAAATCCTGATCCAACCACACATTTGTTTATTTTAGTTATTCTTGGCCAACATTCATGTGACAATCACATTTCTGTTTCCATTTTATTTCCAGATTAAGCTTTTGGAAGAAAAGAACACAGTGCTAATGGAGACGAACATAGGCTTGGAAGAAGAGCTTCGAAAGGCCAATGCTGCTAAGGGACAGCTGGAGACATACAAGAGACAGGTACACGTGTGGCATACAGCACATGTTGCCTCTCACACGTGCCGTTGTACATGTTACATACTGCACACAAGCCAGACATGGTGGTGATCGTCTCTCCTGGTGCTCTGTGCAGGTGGTCGAACTTCAGAACAGGCTGTCGGAAGAATCGAAAAAAGCAGACAAGATGGAGTTTGAATACAAACGAGTCAAAGAGAAAGTGGACTCCCTACAAAAAGAAAAAGATGTATGTGCAGTTGTTCATAAAGTCATTAAAAGTACTTCCAATGCCATTATTAGTCATCAAGTTAGGAAACGGTGTAAACTGGTGTATTATTGTATATACAGCCAAACGGTACATATGTATATGTTTGTGTCTGTGTAGCGTATGCGAACAGAAAGAGACTCTTTGAAGGAGACCATCGAGGAGCTGCATTGTGTCCAAGCTCAAGAGGGACAGCTTACATCAGGTACAATGCTTCGGTCTTTCAGAAAGTGTGTAATTGGACATAACAATACTTTCTGTGTTCCCAGGTCTGCTCCCACTAACCAGCAGTGACGGAACTGATTCACTGGCAGCTGAGATAACAACGCCAGAGATTCGGTATGTCATTCGAGATACACTACAGCTCAAAAGTTTGGGATCACTTGGAAATTGTTTTTGGCCAGTCTGAGATATTTTCTTGGCAGTCCTGCCATGAAGTCCAGCATCAGTTCATACTGACCCTGGTGTTTGACGGGTACTATTTAGTACAGCTGCCAGGTGACGACCTGTGAGGCTTAAACTACAGTCTTAAACTACACACTCTCAGATATTTGTCTTCTTGCACAGTTGTGCAACGTTTTTCTGTCCTTGTTAGACCTAGTTTGTGCTGCTCTCTGAAGGGAGTAGTTAACAGCATGGTAAGAGATTAGATAGGTTTCTAATAATCTATTAGCCTTATAAAATGATGAACTTGGATTAGCAGCCATACCAGGAGATTGATGCAGAGGACTGACAGTTGTTGATAGTAGGCCTCTATGCAAAAATATACATCCTTCTTTGAAAATCATCTCATTAATTTTAATTGTTTGTGAAACGGATGAAAATGTTTGTGAAATGCATGAAATTGTGTTTTTCTTTTGAGAGGTAGTGTATATTTCTGGGTTTCATGTCATGCCGTGAAATCATGCCACATACACACGCAGTTCTTGATCATTATGAGGCGGAAGATAAGCGTTAATGGCTGTTTGATTGCCCTACGTTCAACTGTTTTTTCTTTATGCAACACACCATGCACACTCACAACTGTTACTCGCTTTAATATACCGCACGATCACCGGAAGTGATGCATACTGCCTCTAAGTCACTTGGTTGCAACCCAGTGACTGAAGTATATTTTTTTGTACATCTGCTGGTTGTTGATGTTCATGTTGTAGCCACATGCTCTTTAGCTTTGGTTTTTTGAGTTTGGCCCAAAAAGCGCTCCTCCTCAACTGTTATGTAATACAAACATATGAGTTACATGAGCCTGGCCGCTGCTTTCCAAGAGGCTGGATTTGTGCTCTCAGCATACCATACCCGAATTATTACATGATCCCGCCCGACCCTCTTTCACTTGTAATCCTATCAAACTTATTGGCAGCTTTGGTGCCAGAAAATGAAGTGGTAAAAGAAGGGCTTAGCGCCGCTGAGTGAAAATAGGCGAGTTCTCAGTGTAATCACCTCTCTCTGTTCCTTTTTTACACAGGGAGCATTTAATTCGCCTTCAGCACGAGAACAAAATGCTGAAACTGGCTCAAGAGGGATCGGATAACGAGAAGATTGCACTGCTGCAGAGTCTGCTGGAGGACGCCAATAGAAGGAAAAGTGAACTGGAGACGGAAAACAGGTCAGTAAAGTGCATAAAAACATGTTGGCTAACCTGACATCATGGAACTATTACATCTTCATCAATGGTGTTTTTTTTGCTGAGGAGTTATTTGAATTGAAGCCAATGTTGGAAAGAAAAGTTTCCTTTTTGAGAATTGTTTTATAACTCAAGGCCTGCCGTGTCGTTGTGGCCCTCAAATGCATGGAAATAATGCATTAACATTTATTTTTTTATCTTAGTTTTTTACATTTATACTGCAGGCAATTTGAGTTTTTTTTGTCCAACCCCATTTAAAATAATTATAGTGTAATACTTGTCATACTAGAATTATAATGTTATAATGTTGCCTTTTTTGACTGACTGTGAGCTACGTATCTGCCCTGTTAAAACTATGCTGCCAAACTCGTCTATGGGCTTTGTGTCTTTGTAGGTTAACCAATCAGCGCTTGATGGAGGAACAGAGTCAGATAGAAGAGCTCCAGAAGACGCTTCAAGAACAAGGCTCTAAAGCAGATGATGTACGTCATAAAATGTTTGTTCTGTTTCATAATCACAGGCGAATCCACCGATTCTGAATAGGCGAACAATGTTTTTTCATCCTTGATTTGAACCATTTATAACATCCACTGACTTAAAGAGCTGCTATGAGCCACAAAATAACTTCCTTAAGATTACTTTATTGCAGTCTTTGAGATGAAATGTCACACAAGTGCTAAGCCAGACTTCTCTTGCTCGTTTCAGTCCTCCAGTCTGAAGAAGAAGTACGAGGAGCACATGTAAGTAGTAATTTACAGACCCACATATATCCACTACACATAGTAAATACATTCTGTCGACTTCAAAGTGCTGAGGTAGAGGGTCATCAATAATACCACAACGCTGCTTAGTTATCGGAGCAGATCCTTTAACACGGCCAATGATACAATCTTTATCCTTGATGAATCCTGAATGAATCTTTTTAGTTTAAAACAGACCACATGTGGTCTTTTTTTGTTTTTGCTCCTTCCCAGGGAGAAACTACGAGAGTTGAACAATGAGTTACTGAAGAAGAACGCCTTCATCGACGAGATGGAGCCCAAATACACTGCCAGCTGTGAGTTTGACTTTGTTATTGCTGGTTTTTAAAAGTTCCTGAAGGAGATATGGCAGCGCAATGCTAAACATCTCCGACTCTGTTAGCTCAACGAGTGGACGAGCTGGAAGAGGCCTTGAAAAAGAAGGATGACGAGATGAAACAGATGGAGGAGAGATATAAAAAATACCTGGAGAAAGCCAAGAGTGTAAGGATATTTTTGCACATCAGCTATGAACAATTGACAGGAGAATGATGACACTTGTTTGCTCCTTAGGTCATCCGCACCTTGGATCCTAAGCAGAACCAGGGATCTGGTCCGGAAGTTCAGGCTTTGAAGAACCAGCTACAGGAGAAAGAGCGGATGTTGCACTCGTTGGAGGTAACTGCAGACCAAACTGTTTTTCAATACCTGTACTAGCGTAGTTCATTCATCAATGCTTTTGATTTCTTTTCAACAGAAAGAGATGGACAAGACAAAGAGCCAGAGGGATCACGAGGAGAAACTAATTGTATCAGCCTGGTACAATATGGTAAGATGCACCCTTTGGGTCTTCCTCGTTTTTTCACGTATCCCTACAGCAGGGGTGTCCAAACCTTTTCCAGCGAGGGCCGCATCTTGAAAAATAAAAGGATGCAAGGCCCACCTTGATATTTTGTCAACCAACCAACACATATGGGTGTGCTAAGACAAACATCAACTGCTTGTATTGTTTCTTGAATTGGCTCATCGTTGTGCATTGTTTGATTTCCTTACTCAATCCATTCCATAGTTTGATTCCACTTACTGAAATGCTATGGCTTTTTAACGTAGTCCTAGCATAGAAGTGTTTCAAGTTTAGTTCTTCCCTGAGATCATATTTCTCCTCTCTTGTAGAGAAGTATTGGATGACATTTTTAGCTAATTGCTTATTTTTAGCCTTATGCATTATTTTAGCTGTTTGAAGATGAACTATATCAGCAAGTTGAAGTATTTGTGATTTTAGAAATATGGAGTTAGTATGTTCTCTGTAGGCGGCATCACAAATTATCCTTACATTATTCGTACATTTAGCGAGTGAAGATTGCTTTTATAGTTATTAGCCCATATTTCCACACAATAAGTTAGATATGGTGGAACCAGAGAGCAATAAAGAGTGTGGAGTGATTTCTGATTGAGAACAAGTTTTGCTTTGTTCAATATTGAAATATTTCTGGCCACCTTATGTTGTATATTTGTAATATGAGGTTTCCAGCTCATATTTTCATCTATTGTGATCCCCAGTAATTTATTTTTCCTTCTTCCTTTCCTTGTATTTGAGCCTGTAAATTAAACCACAAGATGGTTACTAGAAGTTGACTTCATTAAAACATGAATTCACAAATCCCTCCAAAGGCAGCAGGCACACACTGCTATGAAGTATAACTATGTGAAACCGCTAGATGGCAGTATATGCTCTGAGTGGAGCAGCATCCTATCCTGAGTGGAGATAAACATGATGAATTAAACATAGCTTCAACTGATTGGGTTGTTTGTTTTCCCAGGGAATGACCTTTCAGAAGAAGGCGGCTGAGGCCAGACTTGCCAACACAAGTTCTAGTCAGTCCTTCCTGGCCCGGCAGAGACAAGCCACCAGCTCTCGTCGCTCCTACCCGGGCCACGTCCAGCCAGCTACCGCAAGGTAGAAAGGCAGACAACAATAATTCAACAGCAAAACTACCTTACAAGTCCTGCCCCTTTTCCCATCCAATGCAGTACCTTGATGTGCCTATCAGGCATGTCTATTCCCGTTGATTTGAACTTCTGCCTATTGATTTTCTTTCTTTTCCCCCTTCTTCTTGATCAGATCTGCAAGGTAGAGATGCCAGACACGACTGCCAAAAACTTTCACCACTTATTCCCACTTAAATATTTTTTTAACCTGACTTAATCGTGTTGGCAGACTGCTACCTGTCTGACTAATCACCTCAAACCTCAAACACTCCTTCACATCCGTCTCCTAGTCTTAAAGGTTCAGCTTGTTTTCTGCAGCCCATCTTCTGGTTAGCTTCTTAGTTTACTTTTTTTTATTCATACACAGTACAGTGGAATCTCCAAAGTCATACAAGCGGAAAAATACGTCACTATTTTCACAGTGATACTCTCACCAGGATCAACATTTTGTGTCATTCTATTTTAAGTAATGGTATGCTCAACATGGCATCATGGTAAAATTAACACATGTGGAATTAATATTCAATTAATTACATTGCTTTTATTGTCACTAAAAGGAAGTTATCAGTACACCTTTCTCAATTTGGCATCACTGTATATCCTTGTCTGATGGGCGTAGAAAAGCAAAACACTTGATAAATTCATTCATTCATTGGGGCGCTGCAATGATGTCAGCCTCCCTTTGATGAACAGACAGTATTGCAGCACCATCCATCATTCTCTATGCTACTTGTCCACAAATTGTCTTATTGTAACAACAATACAACAATAGCAACAATTTCATACAGCAGGTTTAACTTCTAATTCTGCTGTTTGTTGACTTCCGAGGTTCCACTTTCTACTGTAATGCAAAAGCAATATCTAGTCACCATGTAAGACCAGCAACTACTAGGCTCTCATATTTGTGCCAACATGTCGGATGAATACGATATTGATTAAAGTATTAGAATCCATGGAAGTGTAAAGTGAAGAAAATACAGAATTAATACACCCCCTCATCAATTTGCATTTTTTTGTCAAATTAATCCTGTTAATTGTTATTAACAGCCACAAATTGCTGCTAACATTCCCTGCCATCTGACCATTATTTCCTGTTCTCCCCCCCACTGACAGCAATATCCCAGCATGACTGGCACACCACTGACCCGCCCTGGTGCGACCAGGCCTGTCTGTGGGCGAGGCCGAGGTGCGCGATGCATGAATGACCTGCCTGCTGGCCGATTGCATGTCTTTGCATTGACTGCAAGTAACCCAACAGCAGCAGCAGCAGCAGCATGAGCACTAACACCCTTGGCAGCATTGCAATACCCATACAGGCCAACAGAGGGAGGCATTGGAAAAGCAAACCCACCCTGTTTGTGCTTATTTATTTCCCCTCATCCTGCTACTGCCCTAACTCCATCGCTGCCTCCTCCTCCTCCTCCTCCATTGCTCCTCATGGACACACCGCCTTGTGCTTCCAACCTGCATCAGGTCTGTTACAACCTTTCTGTTACAAACGTTCAAGGCCAGACCAGCACAGTCACAGAATACCTCAACAGCATTTTCCCACATGTTTCGTTGTCAATTGATGTCAGTATTTAAAAAGGAAAAGGAGTCTGCATATTGGAAAAAAAAATATGAAAAGGAAACCACCCTTTAAATTCATGACTACCCTGCTCGTACTCGTCGATGTACGGAAGCCGGGACCGCTCCACGCCACGTCAGGTTGGCTTTTACCTCAAATTTTATAACTTACAGGCATAGGATGGGAACATTTTCATATGGGATAAAAGTCGCAATGAAGTTAGTTTTTTGTTTTTCACGCTGGAACATATCCAATTAGTATGTGTTTTGTGATAAAACGACCCAGCATGTGTATATAAGACAAACTCCTGCCTGTTTTTATGTCCAACAAACCAATAACTGAGCCAAAACCCACAATTGCAAACAGCTATATTAGCTCATGTAGGCTAATGTATAGTACTTAGTTTTTGTTTTTATATATAAGAAAGGCTAAGCCGTTGAAAATCCCTCCAATTTTCTTCCTCAACTTATTCCAATAATCACAGGAAATTCATCACAAGTGAAATCGACCATGCAGCAGTGGTGGTGCAACTCGTACATCACACTGTAGTTTTGGTGTAACTTTTTTTTAATGCATATTTATCGTTTTATTTGCAGGGCTATTAAGAAAAAAAAGCAGCAACGTGCATGTTACAGGCATAAACGTGATATGGTGGGATCTTCCAGTTTTAGTGCCTTTGTCACTGGTGAGATAAGAGAAATTGAATTGAGGGCTTTTTTTTGGTCTTTTACATTCGTTACTTATAATTCTTCTACTGTGTATTATTATTATTTCATGCAGTGCATTTTTATCCTACAGGGTTATTTATTCTTTTGTGTCTTGTGCAGCAGTGTTAGTACTACATCACTTTTAGCAGTTGGACATTAAAAGACTGTCTTATGCAACAATGGAATGACGGCAAAGCTCAAAATGGTTGCTTTTATTTCTTTTACAGGTTGATTGTTGCACCTTTTAACAAGAAAAGCACATTTTACAAATATGTCCTATTATCGTATTAGAGGCTGCTTGCTCACTTGGATATCCAATAAAATGGTCTTACAAGAAATTAGTGGTAAATAATTATTGGATGTCAATATTTAGTGGATAAAAGCACACAGTGGAATCTCCAAAAGCTTTTTTTCCAACAGGAAGTAAAGTAAAGGGAATAAATCTGTCACTATAGAGAGGTGTAATTAAGTCGATTGCTCATATTGCGGGGCACGCAGGCCTCACAGCTAGGAGACCTGAGTTCAATTCCACCCTCTGTGTGGAATTAGCATGTTCTCCCCGTGCATGCGTGGGTTTTCTCCGGGTACTCCGGTTTCCTCCCACATTCCAAAAACATGCTAGGTTAATTGGCGACTCCAAATTGTCCATAGGTATGAATGTGAGTGTGAATGGTTGTTTGTCTATATGTGCCCTGTGATTGGCTGGCGCCTCTCGCCCCAAGACAACTGGGATAGGCTCCAGTACCCCCCGCGACCCTCGTGAAGATAAGCAGTAGAAAATGAATGAATGCTCATATTGCACTGAGCAGCCAGACCTGTTCAAGTTAATTTCTGATTCTATGGTTATCATCACACATGGAGTTGTACAGTGATGAACAAAGAAAAATGTAAATAAAAAAGTGTATTAGTATGAACCTAATTTTCCTTAAAAAGTTAAACTTTTTTTTAAGGATTAAGTTTTTTTTTAGGTTGTATTCATAATGAAAACATTGACAGGTATTGGTTTGGACTGTTTGCATTTGCCACTTTGGAGGTTCCACTGTACTAAATCCATCCGACGACTCATGACTGTGTATAATGGGGCACATCCATGGTGATCAGTGGCCATTTTGCATAGCAGATTGTGTTAAATCCACGTCTTTGTTGCACCTTTTATTGTCTCAGAGTCACATAACAAGAATATTGTTACATGACGAGATCAATACCGGTGCTTGATCATGCTAAAATTGTGTCAAATACTCCCATAAGTCCCATATAGTATTACTGGACTGCTAACTGTTACAACACTGTTTGTGTAAACAAGAGTGGGGAGTGTTTGCCAATTTTTTTTTTTTTACTGATTTGAACAATGAAGTTGGAACTAATCTTCCATTTGCCAAGTTTTCTATTGTTTGTATACAAATCCACTATGTACATAGTATTAACATCTTGCAGTATCGAGGAGGCCTTGAACGGTTTGAGGAAGAGAGAATGGAAGTAGTTAGATGGATAGCATCTATCTCATAAGTGTTTCTCCATTTAAAAAAAAATGTGCTTCCCACTCTGTAAAACTTGGACATGACATTGTAAATAAAGCTTGTATTAAAAAAATGTACTTAAATCAGTCTTTTCAAGGTAATAGGAGTGTAAGGGTGACTATAGGGGTGTTATTTCATATCTAGAGCGCTCTAATGACAAAAATAACTGTTTTTATGATGCATTTTTTCCAAAATGAAGAGCCCGCCGTGGCATAGTGGTTAACGTTCTGGACTTTGGAGCGGACACCTTAGGTTCGAATCTCCACTAGTCAGCATCATCAATATTCATCAGGAAGGGCATCCGAAATTGAAAGGGCTCAAGCCAAAAATCAGTATGCAGATCAAATGACTCCATAATCAGGAAAAAGCAGAAATAAACAAACATTTTCTCTAAAATGAAGAATTAACTGTTGCTTCATAAAGAGGAAAAAAAACCTTCCAGGCAGTGGTATACCGTATATATGTATATATATATTTTGCAGTTTCAAACTGTGTGCACCACAGAGAATCATCACTTTGGTCGTCAGGCCCCAAAAGACAGTGACAGACAGTTATTGAGAGCATAACGACACCACAGGCAGACGGGAACAAATATAAATACCGACACGATGACCACTGCCACGTTTCCTCAACCGCCTCCGGAAATACCACAAGATTCTGCATCTTCCATTATCTTCTCACTTTCACCATATCCATGCAGTATACGATATATAGGGTACTCTATGTCTACTTGCTGCTTTTAACGCTTGTTTGTAAAAGGAGAAAATATTCATATATATTATTTTTACACAAAGAGGCTTCTGGCCTCCGGTAGATTAGTTAATATAGTAAGGGTGCTCCTCCTGTGAGGGACAGAGACAATGAATGCCCAGACACCCAAGGCTATTTAAATCAGGTGATAAGCATATGGAGGACTTGTTTTTGACACTTCATTGGATTCGTTAATATAGGAAACCACATATGTAATTGGAGGGGCGATAGAGACAATGAAGGTCAGGCTCACATGCCTAGATATTCAAGGCTGTTTGACTCAGGGGATAAGCTTGTGGAGGACTATTTTAGCATAGTATAATAGTGCATAATTAGAAGTAATATTAGTCAAATGGAATAATACACAAAAAGCATTTTGTAAGTGTTTTATGGTTTTATGGTTGCCAGGTGTTTCTTGTTTTTTTTCTTGCTAAATATAAAAGTAATTACAACGCGGCTCATTGACACACACAGACACGTCCAGAAAAGGATTCCTCGGCCCTTTGAGCCTGGAATGAGATTTGAACACACACACAAAGCGAGGCAGGCCGTCTCCCGCCAACGCAAACTTCGCTCGTGATCATTTTTTGGCGTGACTTCACAAAGTCAAAAGGCGAAGGAAACTTGACCCTCACGCTCGGCCTGTTGACACACTGCAAGAGTCAAACGGAAGACAAGAGTCCTCTTTGGATTTTATTGACCTTTAAGAGCGGAGGCCAAGCTGAAGGATGTGATTGACAGCCGCCGTGGACAACAAGCTCCGCTTTTGGAATAGGATGCTCTTCTCCGGACAAGAATCTCTTTCATTTTGTTCACTCTCGGCCTTCGCTCCTGCTGTTTAAACACATCGAGTCGAGGTGTTGAAGGCTCATGATGGGCGACGTCCCTCTGGTGCGCCGATAAGTTCACCGAGAAATCAAAACAGAGATAACATTAATCATTCATACAACCTTTCAACACGTTTCGGGGTCACGGTTAAGTGTGTTTTGTGTCACATTCACTCAAACCGGACTCACAAGCGGCGTTTTGTATGAGGCGGAATCATAATTACTGTAAGCTTACTGTTCTGACACGGCTTGGTGTGGATATGACGCCAGTTCAATATCCACAATGGAGCCTCTGAATTGGGAATTCAACCACGAGATTGTAAAGTTCTAATTATTACATCCTCTAATGATAAGATAATTCATCACAAATGTCTAATCTTTAAGTAGATATGTTTTTATATTATAATTTATATTATATTTTATTTTATATATTTTGTGTTTTTATATTATAATTTATTTATATTATATTTTATTATTATATTACATATTACAAATAATATGACATATTACATTATATTTTATATTACATATTTATATATTATGCAATATTTTTAGACGTAAATCATTCTCCGTGGCAAAAATGAATGCTTTAAAACAGTGGTCCCCAAACTAAGGCCCGGGGGCCGGACACGGCCCACTTCCACATTTGTCCCGGCCCCCTGAACAATAAAGCATGGTCATTTTTCTGTCATACAACTGGAAATGGTAACCTATTGTGACGTGACTACAACCACACTTTGCCCCAGTCATAGAACATAAACATACGACCCTGACCCTGGCCCCCTTCAGAGGAAAAATGTGGCCCTCACTGGAAAAAGTTTGGGGACCCCTGGTTTAAAAGGACATCTAATGCGCTTTTTCCCTCCACTAGCTATGAGGATGATGAGGATTGACTATTTTAATGGGCTGGGAGAATATCTCTCCTGCACTCCATCCATCCATCCATCCATCCATCCATCTTCTTCCACTGATCAGGGCTCGGGTCGCGGGGGGCAGCAGCCCAAACAGAAAAGCCCAGGCTCTTTGTCCCGATCCTCCCAACAAATCCCGATGTATTCCCAGGTCAAATGAGAAACATAGTCTCTACAACATGTTCTGGGTCAACAGTCAAATGCATTAAAGATAGTTAATCCTCTGATGAATTAATTAATGCATTAATTTGACTTTAAGCTGCATCAACAACTGATTTATTCATTCATTTTCTACCGCTTATCCTCACAAGGGTCGCAGGGGTGCTGGAGCCTATCCCAACTGTCTTCAGGCGAGAGGCAGGAAACACCCTGGACTGGTGGCCAGCCAATCACAGGGCACATATAGACAAACAACCATTCACACTCACATTCATACCTATGGACAATTTGGAGTGGCCAATTAACCTAGCATGTTTTTGGAATGTGGGAGGAAACCGGAGTACCCGGAGAAAACCCACTCATGCACGGGGAGAACATGCAAACTCCACACAGAGATGGCTGACGGTGGAATTGAACTCGGGTCTCCTAGCTGTGAGGCCTGCATGCTAACCACTCAATAAAGTTTTATCTCAGTTGTATCTTTTTGACTTCCATATGCAGTATAGCCAATGAAAAGTGTTTTTTTTGTTTGGAACGCCACCGTGACATTTGAGTGTGGAAGTGGTTGTGTGACGACGGTGTGAGTCACGGCATGAAAGCCAAGATGGTGTTCATGGTATAACAACTTTTACAGGAACCCAACGTGTCCCAGTGGATTTGCGGTCAGACACAAACGCCACGTACACTAAGCACCCAAAGGTTTGATCCCTGCTTGTGCAGTTAATTAATGCCACACACATGAACCCCAGCCCCCCCACCCCAAGCTGGTTGGTTGGGTTTGTGGAGCTTTCATTGATAGTAACGTCCATTGATAGTCGGATGATAGGATGAAGTCAAATCTCCTGGGCCCCGTTTCACGAAGCAGGTTTAGTGAAAACTCTGAGTATGTTAACCCTGAAATGAAGGAAACTCTGAGTTTTCTGTTTCAAAAAGGGAGGTAAGTCAAACCAGAGACAGAGGAGTAACTCCAGCCTGTTTCACAGAGAGAGGTAACTTAACCTCGGTGTCAGTTACTATGGCAACAGACTCTGTGAACATAACCTGGTCGGGACCAGGTTTTCTTCAATTAAATTAAAGGTGTGCTGTGTGTCGCATTGTTTTTTGAACCATGGCATGTCCGTTTGTAGAAGACCCTGTAGACCAGGGGTCGGGAACCTTTTTGGCGAAGAGAGCCATGAAGGCCAGATATTTTAAAATGTGTATCTGTGAGAGCCATATACATTTTTTTAAACATTGAATGCAATAAAATGTGTGCATTTTTATGTAAGACCAACAGTTTTAGATAATGTGCTCTAATTACGTAGACCAGGCGCACTACCCCACGCCAATGGGGTGTGGCCAGCACACTTTCGTGAGCAGCGCAGTGTCTAATAATAAATCAAATACTTGTTGCCATTAATACAACTTCTGCTGCTGCATAGTTTTGCACCGTACTCCGTAGACATATTTCATTCTTTTGGCCATCTTCATCAGAAGGCTTGGTTCTGCAGCTTTAGCTATTTGACTAAAGGAGGAACGTTTACATTTACATGTTTTTTTGACATCTCAATGACCGAGGTAGACTACAGCATTACCCAGTAATAATCAAGTTTTGGTGTTTGACCTGGAAAATATCATCAGGAAAGATAGATATGGTTGGCCGTATTGCAGCAGAATATAGATGGACGAATTAAAATGCATAAGAAAGTTGTTGTTTTACTATTATTTCTGTGATGTTTACTTTAAAATGTTAGCAAAAATAAATTTTTATTGTGGTAAGAAATGCTTGAGAGCCAGATACAGTCATCAAAAGAGCGCTACCTGGCTCCCGAGCCATAGGTTCCCTACCTCTGGTATAGACGAAGAGGCACTACTACTCAGAAGAGAGCTCCGCATTCGAAGGGAAGCTATCCACAGGCCGAGATTGGACACGCTATCATTTCCAGATCATTTTCTTTTCGAACAGTACCGCTTCACTTCACCATCCATCACTTACATCCATAATCTCATCCGTAGGACATTCAAAACATCACCAACCGTGGACGTCCACTGTCATCCACCCAGATTCTGTGTGTTGCTCTTCGGTTTTTTGCCAACAGAAGTTTTTTATATAATATAGGTGATGCAGAAAACATTAGCAAGGCCACCGTCTGCAGAGCACAAAAGTGTCCCTAGTTCCCGGGACATAAACCCGTGGGGGTCATCAAGGAGGAATTCCACAGAATTGCATGTGAATGTAGAAATCAGTTAAAATGTATGATTATAAATCATATTCAGTTAATGACATGGTGCTGCAACCTCACACTGATTTGTCATTTTCATTTCTTTTAGGATTCCCTGGTGTGATAGGGTGCATCGATGGGACGCACATTCCCATCGTTGCTCCTTCAGAAAATGAAGGAGACTATGTGAACAGAAAATCCGTTCACAGCATCAATGTGCAGGTAGATTGAATGTCAGACTGCATCAAACTGCAAAAACTCAAAATCATACCAACAATATTTCTCTTATTTCTCGTCAAAATGTCTAATTTCTGATCAAAACGAATCACACCTAAAAGTAAATTGTTTTTAGACAATGTTCACGTGTTTCAATCACATTTCACTTAAAAAAATAATTTGAAAAAATCTGTCAAGTTTGTTATTTCTACTTATTTCAATTGAAAATGTGCGTGAAACAAGTGAAAATTGCCTGAAAACCAGTTACTTTTTATGTGGTGTCTTAAGTGTAAAGACATTTGATGAGAAATGTAGACCAACTACATGGTCACCCATGGTGAATCGAGGGAACGGGGCTCCATTGATGAGGGCTTTTTAAAGTCGTGGTGCACGCGCTTAACTCAAAGTGAACAAACTCTGTGTTGATTGAACCAATTTAGGTTCAATCAACCAAGTTAGGTGGCCCGCGTTGATGTTCCACCCAGGTGGGTCTCATCTCTGCTGTGAGTCTATTTAAAAACCAGTTGAAGCTCTTTGTAGTCATTTTGACATTTAATGATGTGGTTGTGAACACAAGGGAACGTTCAATCCCTCCAATAATAACATTGTTCAGACTTTATTTCCTTGCTTGAAACATATATTTCCTGCTCTTCTAAATGATGTTTTGGCAGGTCTTTTTAATTTCTGAACTGTATAAAAGTGGTGGACACCATTATTTAATGTGATAAATGAATATAATTGTGTGGAAAAAGTGATTGACAATACCATTGAACTATGTTACTTAAACACAAAGATAATGAGGGGATTCAAAGGAAAAACTTTTCTCCACAAATCCACAATCTTTCTGTGAAACATCAATATACGTATGTCTTTCTGTTTTCTGTGCGTTCTAAAGATATAAAAACAGATAAAACACAACAGTAGTGCATGTAATGGGACACATCTACACCTCCTACAAAGATAAAGACCACGATTAAAACACAGCTTTTATAGTTTTAAATACACGCTGTGATGCCCACACTGGAAGATGAATGGGAATGAATGCTTGGTGGGGGTCGGAGAGGCCTGAGGTGCAAATTATCCAAAAAATTACAACTTTGCTCTTTGTGTTTTTTTTATTCCTCAAAATATTATAACTTTTAAAATTATTTAATATTTTAACTCTATGGTATAAAAAAACTCTATGCTGTTCATGTTTCTCATAAATAATTGTATTTTATTTATTTGAATTAACGGTTTCAAATTTGTTATTTTAGACTTTTAAACTTTTTTTTCATTTCTTTAAATTTTGCAAAATATTTCAACGATCTAGTATTTTTTCTTGCAATATTATGAATTTGATTCCGACTTTATTCTCGTAAGATTATGTCAAAATTACAACTTTTTTTTTTGTTTCTCAGAATATCATGACATAAAAAAAAGACTTAAGATATGAACTCCATGCTACGGCAGTGACATTATTGTTCTAAATAACATCACCAGTTTATTTTAATTAAATCCCAACTTTTTTTTATCCTCAACATTTTTTTTATGCTCATAAAATGCCTGAAATGTTTAAACATTTTCCAAATATTTATACTCTATCCTCATAAATGTTGTTTTTCCTCATTATGTTATTGACATTGTTGTAAAAAAAAAATTCTCTAAATATCGGGACTTTGTTCTTGTAAAATTATTGTTGATTTTTTTTTTTGCTGTTTTGTTTTTTGTTTGTTTCTTGTTAAATTCTACATTTAGCATTAGCCATCAGTGTCCAACTGAAGCATCCTCAGCGGTAGAACATCTGCAAAAAAACATGTCAGAAAATGGGCTGACATGTTATTATTATTATTATTATTATTATTATTATTATTATTATTATTATTAGTCAAGTCATCTCTGTTGAATAGCTTAGGAGTTCCTGAGGACTTAATGTCGGGGTTTTAATTTCAAAAGGCACATTTTGGATGTCCCGCCCGTGCCAGGTCAAGGGAATTTAGTAAAATCCTCCATCCTCAACCTAAACCAGCTGAAATTATGAAAATCATCGCAGCATATCTGACATTTTAGTGGCCATGCAACATATCGATATTCCCAGATGTTACTCAAATATGCTCCTTGGACGAGGTCGTCCACTTTCCTGCCCAATACTGTGCTAATGTGATATGTTTGGGCATCGAACCGGAGGCCTCTTGATTTCAAATTGTCAGTAATCTTGGCCTCACGTGGAAGAAATCAGTCTGACTTCCAAGCAAGCACACACACACGCTGGAGCCGCGGCTTTTCAATCGGAGTTTAATGTGCTGTGAGAGAAGCGGACCACGGTCGATAGAAGCCGCCATCTGTAGCGCTCTGACTCATAAGACGTGAAGTGTTGTTACTGGAAGACGCTTCTTCTCGCCGCTACAGTCATGTCCTCATGCGGTCACTTGTGCCGATCATAAAAAAGACATAAGGAATGTGTAAACGGGAGTGCGTGCAGAAAACCCAACAGTGTAATCAAGAGATAGGAATCTCGGCCCTCGCCCACAGAAACACGAATTCCCTGGTTTTGTTTGTTGCTACTGGGGGACTCCCATCACTCAACATCTGGAGACGTGTCAACCGGACAAAAATCTAATTAAGATGTCGTACGGAATGGGATTGCTGAACTTGCTGAACACAATAGCCAGTTTTTCCTCTTTTCGAATGGAATCTTCCCGAATGACTTTTCCTGAAAACAATGGTATACATGGAATGGAATAATCCAATCTCTAATCAACCAGAATAGTCAATGGGGCATGCCCAGTAAAATGTAAACATCAACATCACGTGATACCGACTTCCTCGAGTTTTTCTTTCACTTGTTGGAATAACTCCGTATTGCCAGTTTTTATTTTGTCCGGTCTTGAAATTTATTTTGGATCAAAAACGAACTTTCCGCAGCAGTCCAGTGCCGATTGCTCGACTCCATTTTTAAAACCGAAGAACATCTTGAGTTCCGTGTTACGTCATATCTGAGCATGCGCTGAAAGAACGCACCCGGGATAAATTTAAACAGGAAAAGATCAAATTCAATCTTGCTAATATTTTATAATTAAACTCGGGACATGTTTTATATAGATATATATTTCCTTTTTTAATAAAACTGGACTTGTGAATAAAGTATAGAAGTGTTTAGATTCTGTTCCACAGATGGCGCTAATGCACACGAAAGCTGCTTGCCAACCGCCAATAAACAACAGAAGAAAACCACGACAAAGAACAAAGAACGAACCCTGACAACTTTCGCACGTTTAGTACAAGATACCTCAATCGGATTGGGGAAAGGAATATATCATATATATACAGTAAAGTCTCGTTATATCGATATCGGTTATAAGGAATTACTGCTTATTACGATACTATTTTCATTTCCCGGCAAATTTCTAGTCTTTTATGATATAATTAGTTCCGTTAGTAGATACCCGGTTATTATGATAATCCGGTTACTACGATGCCCTTTTCATCTCCCGCCAGCCAATTTGGTCTGCTTATATCGATACAAAAGCAGCTTAAATCAATCTTTGCTTAAGGATTTCAATACCAAAAAAGAACATGGCGAACGGCTGCTTCCAGTCAACTTTATTTTTCACACTTCCACCACCAGAGCGCAGCACACACACCGATTCCCGCACTTCCTGGTTCACAGGTCATGCTCAACCCGCCCCACATAGCTGGCCAAACACATGCCTGCAACAGAAGAACCAACTGACATAGCATACACACCTATTCCAACGAAGACACAAGCGTACAAATACATGTATTTAATTGTGTTGTATTCAGATATCTTTTTATCGCTTGCAATAATCACTGTTTTTCATATGTACATGCTGGCGTTCGTGGTTTCTCTCGTGTGTATAGATTCTATACACACGAGAGAAACCACGAACGCAGTTGGTTCTTCTGTTGCAGGCATGTGTTTGGCCAGCTATGTGGGGCGGGTTGAGCATGACCTGTGAACCAGGAAGTGCGGGAATCGGTGTGTGTGCTGTGCTCTGGTGGTGGAAGTGTGAAAAATAAAGTTGACTGGAAGCAGCCGTTCGCCGTGTTCTTTTTTGGTATTGAAATCCTTAAGCAAAGATTGATTTAAGCTGCTCGACATTGTTCTATACTATAGAACAATGTCGAGTGCATTATTGCCCACTTTTAATGCAGTTCGGCGCAGGATCGGATATATGGATAGTCCGGTTATATCGGTATTTTTTCCGACTCCCGAGAATATCGATATAACGAGACTTTACTGTATATGTATATGTATATACATATATATATTATATAGCCAACCACTAATAAACAACAGAAGAAGAAAAACATGACAAAGAAGAACTCATTCCTTTTGCAGCGGGTACAAGATACCTCAATCGGATTGGGAAAAGGAATATTCCACCGCATGAATCTGATTATATATTCATTCGGATTGGCACGTTTCTTTCGGAATGAGGTGTATACAAAGTTTCAATTCTTTCAGTTTGAGCAAATAAACCGAATGCAGTTGGAATATTTGGGTCCATGTATACGTGGCTAATGGAGCTGGATGGTAGGAATATAAATTGATACATGGATGTCATGGATGAATCCTTACAGAGTTATTGACCAATATATCGGATATCGCCGATATACAATCAGCTTTTTAAGTAACCTCCCTAAAATATATCAATTCCCAGTCATTATTATAATGTATTTTTGTATGAAATCCAACAAAATCCTCATTCTCATGATAGCTATAGCGCTGCGGGGGTCACCTGGGCCTGACAGGATCAGATGGGTCCGCCTCCCGGCCCGTATAAAATGAAACATATGTGCATATTTCCATATTGTGAGAACCTTTTGAAGATCTGTCCAGCGTCGGCAGGCAGAATGAGATGTTTGCACTGGATCCCTCAGAAGATCCATTTGATGTTGGCCAAGAGAGAGACACTTTCAAGTGGAAATGTACAGATGGCGCATTGTATCAGTATCGACAGCTGCCTTTGAACGCGCCCGCTTTCATTCCGTGATGATTTTGATCGCACGTTTATATTTTCACCGCCTGTTTTTATAACGTTCTTCGGTGGCGATGTGATGCCACTTTGCATGGGGGCTGCTTTGCACAAGCGGCGCCTTTGTTCCAACGACCCCTCATGCAGCTGTTCCGTATGCTTTTAAACCCAAGTGACGTTTTGTCTGCTGTAATCACTCGCCGCTAGCATGAGCTCTGACATGAAACATGTGATATGCCGCTCACTGAATTGTTCACCCTCAAATGGGTTCATGACTTCTGGGTTTCCTCAACTGATGATGGAAAATTGCATTAAAAAAAAAACGGGAATATTTCCAATAGTTCTGCTGGAGATGCCTTCAGCTTCATCTTGGAGGTGGGTTGGGGCTCATGGTCATGTTGGGAATCAGCCACTCACAATGCCTCACGATGTATATATTGGAATCCGGGAACTGCGGCTCCCTATGCCGGCAGCACTCGTGCAGCTTCTTGGCCATGCCCCATAGCTTAACTCCGTTGCCGGCTATTTTCGTTATTTTTAAATGGATAGTAAATCCATCCAGCTATACAAGCTGTACACTGACTACTCTAAAGTCTTGTTTATTGTAATTAATTGGTTCCAGACCCGTAATAAGTGAATTCATTATTTAGAAATAGAATATTTTTATAGTTTGAACATAGAAAACTTTCTTAATAAGTTATAACATGATTAGAGCCCTGTAGACATGAAATAACAACCCTATAGTCACATTTACGCTCATACTATCCAATATAGTCGACATTCATTCATTAATTTTCTATCCTCTTGAGGGTCGCGGGGGTGCTGGAGCCTATCCCAGCTGTCTTTGGGCGAGAGGCGGGGTACACCCTGGACTGGTGGCCAGCCAATCACAGGGCACATATAAACAAACAACCATTCACACTCACATTCATACCTATGGACAATTTGGAGTGGCTAATTAACCTAGCATGTTTTTGGAAGAAACCGGGAGGAAACCGGAGTACCCGGAGAAAACCCACGCATGCAAACTCCACACAGAGATGGCCGAGGGTGGAATTGAACTTGGGTCTCCTAGCTTATAGTGACATAGTAACGGAAAATAAGACATATTGGACATAATGTAGACTCACACGTCAGCATTAGGAGTGTTCTTTGTACTTCCTGTAGTGGTTATTGTCTCATCAATGTAACGTTACTGACACCTAGTGACCAGTGTAGGATATTGCATATAGAAATATCTTTGAATGTGTCTTCTGTCTTAGTTTATTTTTACTTTTAAGCAAAAATATGTAATATATAATACAGGATTTATTACTTAATATAGACTTTGTATGATATATTTCCCTTTAATACGTAGTATGAATGTTGGTCTTTGGAAACTGATATAGTGAAGGCAGAGAAGTTAATATAAAGTGTGGCCACTAGGGGGAGCTTTGGGAAGCCTTGATAAAGTCGAATTGAATTTCAAACACACATGAACTATCTTAACGGATGTTTTTTGTGGGTTAAATGGTGGACACAATGTAACAATAGGAATTGTTATTGTTGTTTGGGTTTGACCCGGATGTCTAAAAAGTGACGGACCGGAATAAAGAGTTCCCGCATATGGCTGAATACATGTGCACGGTGACAGGGAGTGATGCCTAAAGAAAGCCAGTGAGAAAGGGTGATGCTCTAACGTCCAGTGTGTATCGTCCCCGACCAAACTGACACCCCGGCAGCGTCCACGATATATGGCGAAGCATCTGCTTTTCCTACAAAGCAGCCATCAACAACACAGAGAACCGTTCTTTATTTACTCACAGGTGACAATGATGTATGTGAATGTGCTCCCTGCACCCATTAAACTGTTGTGTTGCTCTACCCTCCAAAAGCAGCACCCCCCCATCCCAACACATTATTTTTAGTCTAAAAAATGTACAAACCCTCTAATTAAAGTGGAACATCTGTCAGATTGTTGTAAAGTTGGACTATTTAACGCAGAGCTAAGCTACACGAGTCACGTGCGCATCCATCTTTTGGCTTCCGGAAGAACAATGTCAAATTAAATTAAAAAAAATAACATTAAGAGGCATTCATTAATTTTAAAAAATGTAAAAAATTGCTAAATTAACGAAAATAATAGACAAAAATGAAAAAAATGAAGTTACTAATAATCAATTGGGGAAATTTTTTTTAAACATGATTGTGGATCGATTTGTTTATCTTTGTATTTATTTCTTTATTTCTTATTTATCCGTTTACATTATTGAGTAAAATAATAAACCACTATAAATACATATTAGTAAATTCCTACATACAGTATATACACTCCAAACTATTTTAATCACCATTATTGTTATTTTGAAGAGTAATAATATTTGATTATCTTGACTTACAGGGACATGCAAGCGATGCCCCGACGAGGCTAATTGAGTGTCTGCCCATCTTCATGAATTTGCAGGGCAAAGCGCCTCGTTATTGCAGGTTTTGTCATGTTAATGCCCCCACCTTGTAAGGCATTATGGTAATCTGGCTGCTGCATCTCCACTGGCACCTCCTGCCTTGCCCGCAGGCAACTTGACCAAGAAAAAAAAGTCAGTATTTTTCATACATGTTATCAGTGCTCATATTTTGCTTATATTTTTTGCTGCTACTTTGTACATATTGGAATGAACGATGGGGAAAGTTTGAGATTGTGATGAGTCATAAATCTCCTTGCACGGTCAGACTGTCCCCATTACGGTAATCATTAAATGTTAGGGGGTTGAGAATTGGTGTAAGGTTAAAGTGAGGTTAGATGGTGTGTGTGTGTGTGTGTGTGTGTGTGTGTAGGGGGGGGGGGGTGCAGGCGACACAGGGGGTAGGACACATACACACGCAGCAGCGAGGCAGACGCACAGAGATGCAAATAGTGAAGAAGAAGTGAGGAGCGAACTTTTTTTTTCCTGCTGCTTCCATTCATTCAGACGCGCGTGGATTTTACGCAACAACTTTGGAGCACCTCCAACAAAGTGATCATCGGACAGAGGAGCGGACACGCAGACATCTCCGTGACAAGCTGACGATGCGACTCCGGTGGAAGGGAAAGAGAAACTCCACCAAATGACCACCAACATCTCCCATCATTACCACCACTTCTGCTGCTGCTATTACGCCTGTGCGCAAAGCCTGAGCATGACTGGTTTGTTTAGCGTGGACGCGTGGATCCGTGGAAGCATTAACTCATGCATGCATTCTAAGAAAACATAGTTTGGATTACTTTGTGTGTGTGCGTGTGCGTGTGCGTGTGTGTCTGAGAGGACAGAGTCACGATGCGCGGAACCCTGGGCGCATTGATCCAGTCCTGCCTGGTTCTTCTGGTCAAAAGTGACCAGTGGAGGATCAGATCTGACTCAAGCAACTGTGAGCTCCACAAGAAAGTAAGTAAGACAGACAGATAGATAGATGTTCATCTGCATCCCATGTAGTAAATCACTCTTAATTGTCTTAATTGTACACTTTTTTATACTTCTATACACTTTTTGGATACTTTTTTTATTTTACAAAAGTAATAAGTCATACTCACCTCGTGTTATAATTCAATGTAACTGAATTTTCTGGTGACATTTTTTAATTTTTTTGAAAAAAAAAACGTAAAAATTACTCTAATGTGTTCCAAGAAAGATCTGATTCCCAACCACTGTGCCACCGCATATACAGTAGTGTGCCGTGATGAGAAATCATCAAATGTGCCTTTGGATTGTCCCATTCTGCTTAATTAAACATGATTTATTTACTCCAAAATTCCCAAAGTGACACAATTAAACAATTTATCACTCTTCCACTAGATGTCAGAAGGAATACAGAATACAGTAAGTCACTCCATGCTCGGTGAGATTTGTCTACTTTAATTTTAATGTCTGCCTTGGCTCAGTAAAGGCTTGGAGTTGACAACATCACGGATTCTCAACAGGTGCCACATTGTGTATGCAATGTTTACCTGGAAATTATTTTGGAAATGTGGGTATTAATTAGACCTGCGACAACCAAGACGGCCAACAGCAAGCGAGCTAACAAGCTAACCAGTCAGCGTCAAATTTATTTATTATAAACTTAAGCAGCCCAAAACGTACCACTTCCACACCGAATGGGAGAGGAAGTTTTTTTGCAGTGTTAAGGTAATGTAATATAAGGTAATAGCTTAATGTTTTGTGTCATTACTGACATCTAGTGACCAGAATACTACACCAGTATGTAGGAATATAATACACCATAATGTAGCACAAAACTGATATAGTGAGGGAGCCATAATCAAACTGTAATTTTATTTTATTTTTTGCTTATTAGATTTGCTCATAATTTTATGTGTCCCAGTTGAGAAGCCAGGCATACCTTGAGGGTGAACATGGACTCACCACGATGCTAATAAACAAGTAAAATTCTAATTCATGTAGTCCAAAATTTTGCACGAGACGGTCATTTTGTGTTATTCGCTTACTTCATTTAAGTCACCAAATATTTCAGAAAAATCCCAAAGTACATCAGATTTGTTTTTTCATGTTTTCGAGATCTACAGCCAATAAAGTGTTGTCCGGGCTAGTTGAGTATTCCAGGATTCCAGGTCCGATCCGTGTGGAAAACATGAAGGCAGCTAATCCGCAGTCTGATGACGTGACGTCATGTGTATTGTTTGTTTGACACTTTGCTCCCAAGTGGCCTGTTAATAAGTCATTAGCACTCTGTTAGCACACGGCTAATAAACAGTGTCTCGGGTAAGTGTCAGACAGGCCAGTGAAGGCAGAAAATAACATCATTAGCTTCTCTTTTTTGCAATGCGAGAGTGTTTAAATGCTTATTTTGCTTCCCGAAGCGTCAGTGACGTTACATTCAAGCATTCAAGGATATCAAACTTACAGGTCCTATATTATACACATTTTTGACAATTTTAAATAACTCTCATCATTTTTTTTAAATCCTGTTTTGAAACTAGAACCCCAGACCAACGGTTTCTGCCGTAGCCAATTACAACCCTCAAAAACTACAAATAACACTTGTTTTCTTTCTCCAGCAAACAGACTTAAACTCCTTCTTATGGACGATCAAACGGGACCCCCCCTCGTATTTCTACGGTACAATCCACGTTCCCTACACCCGTGTATGGGACTTCATCCCTGAGAACTCCAAGCAGGCCTTCCAGGAGAGCAACATAGTCTACTTTGAGCTGGATCTGACAGATCCGTTCACCATCTCCGCTTTGACCAGCTGTCAGCTGCTCCCCCAGGGCGAGAACCTGCAGGACGTTCTACCCAGAGACATCTATCGCAGACTTAAGAGGCACCTGGAGTACGTGAAACTCATGATGCCTTCGTGGATGACGCCAGATCAGCGAGGGAAAGGACTTTATGCGGACTACCTCTTCAACGCCATCGCCGGGAACTGGGAAAGGAAACGACCGGTTTGGGTCATGTTGATGGTGAACTCGCTGACCGAGGCGGATATTAAGACAAGAGGCGTGCCGGTGCTGGACCTCTACCTGGCGCAGGAGGCGGAGAGGATGAGGAAGAGGACGGGAGCTGTCGAGAAGGTGGAAGAACAGTGTCATCCTCTCAATGGCCTCAACTTCTCCCAGGTGAGTGGATACTGATTGAATCGTTTTAGGAAGGGGGTCCAAAATATTTGGTACTGGTTGAAGTACTACAGACTGGGGAGCTTTGGTTGGGGGAAGGTGCTGCTATTCAGGGAATTGTCACCTCCGTGCAACAACGGAGAGAGGAATTTATGCTATTTGTGTCGCTTGTTCACGCTAATGTACGTATGTCAGTATGCAGCACTGCAATGATGTCATAATGTTTACATTTATGATGCAGCATTCATTGAATCTGTCAAATTTAATAGCCAACAATTGAAGAGCTTGCAACCAAAAGGCGCTAAATCCAATTTTCACTAAGTTGCATGTTTTTCATGAGTTTAATAGACCTCTGTCATGTGTATCCAAATCACATATTTTGGTCTTGAAATCATTTTTAAAAATATGAAAAAAAGTGATATGAAATGTATGCTTTCAACCAAAAGGCGCTATTTCCATTTCAGATTTCAACCAAAAGGAGCTAAATCCCTTTCTTTATTCTTTATTCTGATTGGCCCAAGTTTCCCATCTATTGATAATCTGACCAATCAGAGAGAAGAATACAATTATCATTGCACATACAGAAAGCCAGTATCAGTGCGCATCCTGTTTTGTTTGTGTACATTAAGTACACGTATGATAGTTACAGTATGTTATGCAATTCAGGAGAACACAAATTGTGTTTTTACAGTATTCTGTAACATGGAAGTTTTTTTTACGCCATAAAAGGCATGTCTCTACCTTGACACCTCCAACTTTCATGAGAAACATTATTTTACTTGTACTAAAAAACATACAATGTAAAGAGTTTGTAATGAGATGATTTTTGTCACTGTCACCTTCATGGTGCAGTCAAATATGAGCACTGCTTTTAATCACATTTTTATTAATTTAATTAATAATAATTATTTTGTATTGTATGTTGAGAATGGCTTCTGTGTTGTAATTATTTTATTAGCATAGCACATTAAAGCACCTTACATTCTTTTACAACAATGCCATTGAAGAAGTTAAGGTGACTTCAAATTTATTTCAGCCAAAAGGCGCTAAATCCATCATTTCAGCCAAAAGGCGCTAAATCCGAAAAAAAATTAATTAAAAAAAAGATATAAAATACCTGGTGTGTGCAGGATTTTTATAGCGTGCATTTTTATGACCTATATTGATAGCTCTTTCATTTGCAATATAGACTTGATGACCAAATAGATTGATATGTGCGTAATTAAAAATCATTGATTTTCTCAAAATCAGTCAAAATGGATTTAGCGCCTTTTGGTTGCAAGCTCTTCAATTGCAGTCCTTATGACTCGTAAGGACTCAGATTTTCAGCCTTATGACTTCGAACTAGTCCCAATGTGTCGTTCAGACCTGACTCCAGACGTAAATGGGACCTATTGTTGTCATTTTCGACCTCTTGTGTTGAGTTGTGGACTCCTGTAGAGCAGCTACATGTGATCATCTGCACATAAAGCTTTCTAGAGCTTCCAGATTCTGCACCTCTTCCTGCAGTGTCTCCACGGGTTTCCTGCTTCCCACCCAAACGGTCTGTTTAATTTATTCCACCCATAGCCCACCTCCAGGTATGCCCACTCTGCTGTGATTGGTCACACTCAGTGTTAGAAAAAACATTGTAACAACATTTATAGGTCAGAAAACTGAGACTTGCAAAACACTGACTTGCTTCCACCTCTTCTAGTACCTCGTACAGTTTGTGACCAAAAAAGAATCAGGATTGCTGGTCTATGACAACCAATTGTCAAAGAGATCCGACCAGAATTTACATTACATTGTTAAAATGGCATTTTATTTCGGGAGACAATAAATAGTGCAGGGCTGCACGGCGGTCGAGTGGTTAGCACGCAGACCTCAAAGCTAATTGTCCATAGGTATGAATGTGAGTGTGAATGGTTGTTTGTCTATATATGTGCCCTGCGATTGGCTGGCGACCAGTCCAGGGTGTACCCCACCTCTTGCCCGAAGACAGCTGGGATAGGCTCCAGCACCCCTGCGACCCTCGTGATGAATGAATGAATGAATAAATAGTGCCTATGGACTTTGAGGAGTGGAAAATTCCAAACCTATGACTTTGGACGGCATTCAACTTTGACTTAAAAGACTTGACTTGGACTTGCACGTCTATACTTGAGACTTACTTGAAACTTTGAAAACACTGACTTTCCCCCACCTCAGTTAAATAGTAATATTCTACCTTAAGGATGATGCTAGATACTTTCTACCACAATAGTGTATGTTCATATGAAACCAGGCATCATTTAGAAAACACCATTAATTATG